>NW_023601653.1:62252728-62875151 GCF_014898055.3 Talpa occidentalis | reverse complement strand
TGTACATTTTTTTACAGACGGTGATCTCAAGAGTATGTCAACATGATTTTTTTTGAAAACTTCCACAAATTAAAATAAAACAGGTCTTGAAGACATTTTCTATAATTATTACATAGACTCCATATATATACAGAATGTTCACTGTATGACACACCACATTTTAAAAAAATCCTTAAATTTAAATGTTTTAAGATAGAGAACAATTTAATCTTCTTAAAATGAAGTTTAAAATAAATTTTGGGGAGGAGAAAATTGGCAATTCAGAGGCCAAAAAAAAAGTTTAGGAGAAAATGAAATAATTGACATCAGAGATCACTTTTAAAAAGATCTTAATTCAAAACCTGGAACAAATAGCTTCCCTATCTGCACTTGGAACGAGACCAACATTGAAAGCAGGTCATGATCATTTCCTTTCCTCTTCATCCCTGTTATACAACTTGATCCTCTTCTCAACTTCTCACCTCCTTCTACCATCTCATATTCTTAAGCACTATTTATTGTACATTCATGTAACATGAACTGTAAATATGTCTGCCACTCTTGAATTTTATCATATGCATTTATCCAAGCATCAGTTCCCATTGCTCCCTATTAACTATGAAGTAAGGACGCGTGGTGCAATAATATTTGTTCTAAGCTGACATCCTCACCATGTGATTTGGAACAGAATAGCATTACCATCCAAAAGACTGGGAGTTCAAGCAATGAAATCTAAACACCCTGGGGTATATATGTATGCCACTAACTACAATGAAAATAGCAATGATTTCTTGGTATAAGTTGTTACTTCTATAAAAGCATAAATATAATATTTGGGAAATATTAAATTATACACACATTAGAAGAAGCAGAAGGAGTATAAAGTGTTAAACTTTATCAGTTCATTTTCTGCCCATAGACTCAGGAACTCCCACCCACTTCCTTTCCTTCAGCCAGTACCTCAGCTGCCTCAGAAATGACACACAGGCCTGCTTTAGCTTCTTGTTTCCCCAAATCAAGAATTATGAGTGTGGACCTCCCTGGTGGTGCAAGGGGTTAAGGAGCAATCTATGAAGCTATTCACAACCACTATAGCATGAGTTCAAGTTTGATCCCCAGCCAGGGAGCTACCCACATGGCGCAGCAGACCTCTCCTGACTCGCCCACTGCTCCCCTCAGCAGTGTATTTCAGTCAGTCTGCCTGTTCTGCTCCCCACTCTGTCTCTGGAGAATCCTCTCACCCCCCCACACTTCTACCTGTACCCCAATTCTTGTATGCATAAATAAATAAATATTAAAAAAATAAATATGAGTGACTGGAAGGATATAGGATTAAAAGAACATTGCAAAGTATGTGGGCCAGGTTGTTCGAGAGGCTACTATCATTCCAAACTGTGAAGATGACAACCAAGAAGTAACTGGCCAATAGCAGGAGAAAGGAGACCATGGTCTGTACGGATCTGATGCGGATCCTGGTGCTGGGGTCTTCATACCCTTTGTGCCTGAGCTGCATCCTCTTGAGATGTTTCCACAGGGAGAAGATTAACAGCAGAAAAGACACCAGGGACATAGTAAAGGGTGTGAAGTTTGCCAGCGTGAATAGGTCCTATCTGGAAGATGGCACAATGCCTCTGAATTTGGTGTTCCAATTGATGTGTCCTTTATATTCTCTTGTCAGAGTATTTCCATCTAGGCTTCAAAATGCAAGTTGGGAAACCAAAAAGACCAAACTCCCAAATGGTAATATGAGAAGCACACTTCCAACTCTCCACTTTAGGTACAGAAATGTAAGGCTGGAGAAATCTTGAGCAAACAAAATACGCTGGGAATTGTAGCAAACCTGGTGCTAAAGTAGTGACTTATTATCCAGGCAATATTCATAATCATTATAAATGATTTAAACTACACAAAGTGGAATTAAACACAGTTGCATACCAAATTATTAATATTACCCAGAGCAAACCAATTCTGGAAACCGCCAGAGCAGTAAGGAGAACCATCCACTGAGGAGAACCTTTGTCTCCTGGCCCAGTCAATGCAGTTCACCAGCACTATGAAGCCATTGGCCAAATTTCCTAGAATAAATTCTAACATGACTCTGTTGGCAGCAATGCTCAGCAGTAAAGTTATCATGTCTAGAAAAAAAGCAAAAAATCAAGTCTAAGATCATTGCTGTTGATTTTCTGACCAAAGATACATGTGCAGCTGATTTTTGAATGCACAGTGAAGTTTTGCTTATTTTCAATTCTGTGACTAATGTCAAGCAGGAGAACACCAGGTGTGCTAATAGACAAGTTCAATAATGTCTTTTTAAAAAAAAAAATCATTGTTATTCTCCAAATAGTTCAAATTGATTCTTTTTTTTAAAAGATTTATTTATTCATGCACACAAGAGCTGGGGTGTAGGCCAGAGATGTGGGGGGTGAAAAGATCCACCAGAGACAGAGTGGGGAGCAGAATAGGCAGATCTACTGAAATACACTGCTGAGGGGAGCAGCAGGTGAGAGAGGAGAGGTCTGCTGTGCTATGTGGGTTGTTCCCTGGCCAGGGATAGAAATCATGCTGTAGTGGCTGGCGATAGCTTCACAGTACTGTCTTTAACCCCTGTGCCACACAAGGAGGCCCCTCAAATTGATTCTTAATTGTATGATTTCACTTCTTATTGTGGGCTGGAATAGTTCATAAGTGAGGTCAACGTGAAAGCTGAATTCTCATTTGCTAGCATTCAAATAAAGACATATCCTCTTTCATTGTCTTGCTATTTGTTTCCTTGTTTAACCTCTCAGAATTTGTGTTCACAAATATAGTTGTGACTAGTAAAATTTGCAAACCCCTTCCACTGATTATAGAATTAATATCCAAATTAGTAGGTGAAGCTTGGTCATAATTTACATGGCCATCATTCTTTTTTTTAAATTTATTTATTTTTGCATAGAAGAAATGTGTAGGTCAGAGGTGCGGGGGGTGAAAGAATTCACCAGAGACAGAGTGGGGAGCAGAACAGGCAGATCTACTGAAATACACAGCTGAGGGGAGCAGCAGGCAAGACATGAAAGGTCTGCTCTGCCAAATAGGTTAGCTCCCTGGCCGGGGATCAAATTCAGGCTGTCGTGGTGATAGTGCTGAGACTTAAGCCCTAGCCCACCAGGGAGGCTCAGGATGGTCATCATTCTGTACTTTTTTTAAAGATTTATTTTATTTATTTTTGCATACAAGAACTGGGGTGCAGGCCAAAGGTGGGGAGTGGGTGGTGAGAGGATTCACCAGAGACAGAGTGGGGAGCAGAACAGGCAGATCTACTGAAATGCACTGCTGAAGGGAACAGCAGGCGAGACAGGAGAGGTCTGCTGTACCATGTGGGTAGCTCCCTGGCCAGGGATGGAACTCATGCTGCAGTGGCTGCTGATAGCTTCATAGTGCTGACACTTACCCTGCACCACCAGGGAGGCCCTGTACTTAGTTTTTTTAATACCAGGTTCATGTAGAAAGGTGATCATACAAGGCCTAATACAAAAGAGAAAACAAGAATGCTTCTAGAAAATAGTTGCATAATATTTATATGGTGTTGGGTTTGGTGTATAATTTTTTTCTTTGTTTTTTAAATACACAGAGCCATGAGGTTTGTCTCATCTACAAGGAGAAAAAAAATTGCTGAGTCCTATTCTGACACAAGAATTAACTTCAATACAAGTGTGGTACTAAGCCCTTGCTTATAAAACCCAGATGAGTATCTACCATACTCCTCACCATCCCAAAGTGGCTAGTGTGACAAAATGGTAGAATGTCCTTTGGAAGACACAGTTATGGTGCCAACTGGTATGATACTGTGCAAGACCAGAGTAAAATTCTCCACATACGCTTGGAATCAGCAGGCAATGTGTTGGTTTCTCCAAGAGCTAAGATTAAGAAATCCAGAAACTAAGGCTGGAAATAAGGGTGGTGGGCATGGGGAAGGGCAAGTTCCACTGACTCCATTCATTGTCACCTCTAGTATCCCAACAGCTAATTTTTGCTTAATGTCTCCACTGACTTTATGCTCTGCTGGTTGAGAGGTCATATTACAAGGAGAGGTACACTAGTACCAGGAGACACAATGGTTCCATTGAACTGAATGTGAGAATGCCACCTGGTTACTTTGGAGTCCTCATACCTCTAAATCAACAAAGGAAGAAGGAAGTTACTGTGCTGACAGGGATAATCAAGATTGACTACCAAGGGAAAATTGGACTCCATGATGGAGGTTAGAAACATGTCTGCAATATGGAGATCCCTTAAATAGTCTCTTAGTATTAGCCTGCACTGTGATTTATGTCAGCAGAAAACTACAACAATGCTAGCTAAACAGGACTACTAATGACCAGGCCCTTCAAGAATGAAGGTTTGTTCCCTTTGGTTAAAAATCAGTGACCAGTTGAGGATTCTTCTGAAGCAAAGGGAACACCAAATGAGTAATAGAAGTTCATTATAATACCATTTATGACCCGGCGACCTGTTATAAAACAAGTATTATAACTTGCTGAATTAATTCTTGCTTAATTTTTAGGAATATTTTGTATATTTGAATATCGAATATACATGTTATATATATATATAAATTCTCTAGGTTTTACTCCCTCTCTTACACTCTATTATTAACAAGTTTATATTGACTTGATATAGTATTCAAGTATTGCTAATTTTATACATCACAGTACTGAAGTTGCAGAATGCCAACGAGAGTAAACTTCACTCAAAGATCTTACCACCAAATCTGGGGAAGGGGTTTGCATGTTTTTGGTTGAACACAGCATAGTCACATATGTCAGGCAGAATTATGACTTGATATTATCTTTATTTTGAGCTCAAAAATGATTTAGGGAGAGGTGTATGGATGCCAAGTTTTTAGAAGTGGACCTGTGATAGTTAATTTTATGTGTCACAGGTTGGTCAGCCATTAGCTTAAACATTATTCTGGGTCTACCAACGATGGTGTTTCTGCAAGATTAACATTTAAGCCAGCAGTCTGAGCAAAGCAGATTGCTCTCTCCATGGTGGGTGGGCCTCATCTAATTCACTGAAGGTCTTGGATAGAGCACTAGAGCAAAAATAGAGCTGAGCAAGAGAATTCATGCTCTCTGTACATGGCAGTCCTCATGCTCAACATCATTCCCAGACTGCCAGTCTTAGACTCAGATCATGACTGAAGCTGACTACATAGACTGTCCTGGTACTCAGGTTTTTGTTTTGTTTTTTTTAAGATTGATTTATTTATGCATACAAGAACTGGGGTACAGGCCTGAGGTGTGGGGAGTGAGAGGATTCACCAGAGACAGAGTGGGGAGCAGGACAGGCAGACTGACTGAAATACACTGCTGAGGCGAGCAGAGGGCGAGACAGGAGAGGTCTGCTGTGCCATTTGGATACCTCCCTGGCTGGCTGGGGATTGAACTCATGCTGCAGAGGCTGCAGGCTATGGATAGTTTCACAGTGCTGTGCTTAACTCCTTGCACCACCAGGGAGGCCCCCTGGTGCTCAGGTCTTTGACTTACTCTGGAGCCATACCATCTGTTCACCTGGTCTTGTCCCTTATCTAACTCATGACTTCTCAACATCGGTAATGGTGTGAGCCAGTTTCTTTTAATTTATTTTTTTCCTGTGTCTTTATCTATATGCAACTATTACCTATTGGTCTCATTCTTTAGAAAATTTAACTAATATGCAGTACATATTCAGAAATTTGACAGTGTTTTTCAGATCATGCAAAGGACTCATGGTCAGAAGTCATGTGTTTAGAGAATTTGTGAATATGGAAGCTGTCTATGGTGAAGAATACAGCAAGTTTTATCGAAAGTTGTGTTTGTTTCCTGTAACAACTGATCACAAATTTGCTGGCTTAAACAACACAAAGTTATTATCATACCATTCTGGAGGTCTTAAACCTAAAATTGAACTCACTGGGCTAAAATCAAGATGTCAGTGAATGGATTTGTCTTTGAGGATTTAGGAAAGTTTCATTTCTTGCTTGTTCTTCCTGCTGGAATTTATCCACTTTCCTAAGGTCACCCACCCTCTCTTCTTCCAGGCCAGTGTACACATAACTCTGCTAGCTGTTTCCATCCTCACGGGTCTTTCTCTGACTCAGGCCTTCTGTCTCCTGCCAACACTTAATCAGGCTCAGGTGATTCTAATCAGCACACGTGGCTAATCCAGGATAATCTCCATGTTACAAAGTCAACTGATTAGATGCCTTGATTCCATCTGCAAGCTTAGTTCCCCCTTGATTTATAAATAACATACTACCTTGGTTCCACGATTAGGACATTGACTTCAATGAGTGGTGCCACACCTTTGACAGATAGTTCTCTTCCTTGATTTCTGGATGAAGAGGCGCTATCCCCAAACAGGATATAGATCAGATCCTAGAGTTCAAAAATAATGCTGTAATTGAGTGTAGGGTAAGGAAAAAATGTCAGGCTTTTCTGCCCTCCCGCCATCAGGATAGATGATGGATCCTTGCGGTCCTGAATGCATGCCTGATGGCGGGCACCTGGAATAGGGTGTGGGCATAGGCAGATGGGATTCACCTGGGCTGAGACTGGGCTTTTTAAGGGCGGCGTCATGGGGATGCCAGTAGAAGCCTGGAGAAGCAGAGAAGCTGAGAGCAGAGAAGCAGAGAGAAACCCGGAGAGCCCAGAAAGAGTAAAGACTTGCTGGGGGCTGGGAGGACTGCCAGCCTCCCGGCCCCCCAGCACCCCTGCCTGCCGTGTACCTGGTAAATCCAAATAAAAGCCTGCAAAAAAGCCACTGAAGGCTCCAGGACTCTTTCCTCCTTTCCTCCGGTCTGCATGCGATCATAGAAAACCTGCTCTGTGGTCTTCCTGCCCTTAC
Organism: Talpa occidentalis; assembly: GCF_014898055.3. Taxonomy (NCBI): domain Eukaryota; kingdom Metazoa; phylum Chordata; class Mammalia; order Eulipotyphla; family Talpidae; genus Talpa; species Talpa occidentalis. Next base: position 62,868,305 of record NW_023601653.1, on the reverse strand, counting down.
ATTGAGTGAGACCTCTGGGGTGCTCAGAGGGGAGTGAGAGTATTTTACAAATGGGAGGAGCCCTGAATAATTTTGCCAAGAAAGTAAATGGGGCAGAGCACCTCATTTTCTTGAAAATTGTTGATCCTCAGCAGCACGCCCACTGCCCACCTGTGACTATGTAGGTGCCTCTTTTTACCAACTCTCTCCCTCTGCAGGGCAGCAGCTTTCTGGCTGCCCATGACCTGTATCATGCGGGACTTCTCTTCACTGACCTCCCTCAGAGGAGGCCGCTCTCCTCAAGGCCTCCTGCCTGCAACCATGCAGGCCTCTCTCAGCAGACCTATCCCTTTCGGGGTAGCTCTTTCTGCCTGCTTGTGTCTTTCTGCCTGCAAGTGTCTTTTACTCTCCTATCCCTTTCTAATAAAGCTGCTCTTCAAATACAAAAAAGAGAAAAGAGAAGAGAAGAGAAGAGAAAGAAGAGAAGAGAAGAGAAGAGAAGAGAAGAGAAGAGAAGAGAAGAGAAGAGAAGAGAAGAGAAGAGAAGAGAAGAGAAGAGAAGAGAAGAGAAGAGAAGAGAAGAGAAGAGAAGAGAAGAGAAGAGAAGAGAAAATTGTTTATCCGCACTGTAGTTGCACCTTTTGGGAAGTGATTTTGCAGTATCTGCCAAACATGGACAAAGTGACTCCTTGCCCTTTGGCTCTGAGCTCACTTATGTAAATTTACTTGATAAATGGGAAATTAGTAGACTTGACACAAAGGCTGGCCCAGTTTTGTAATCACCACTGTGGTAATCACCGTGAGAACAGGCCAAAGTTAGTGAACTGTTTGCAGGAGATGCCAGGACCTTCAGAGTCCAGTTGCCCCCGGGGAGATCCATCCTAAATTGCACATAAGTCAAATTAACTGGCTTCCAGGTACACATGAAATACTTTAAAATCATTCAAACTATTGTTCCTTTTAATATAATCTATAATTTATGGCTGACTTTAACAAGATTTTCTTTGGTCTTTGGTTTCCTGTAGAGTTTCTAAGTTAAATTGCTTCAGTTATCTAAGTTTTGATGACTTTTTAAGTGAATGAATTGAAATTTTATCCCTTTGGAGACTATCACCACTATTGCATTTTCTCTCTTCTATCTTCCAGAAGTCTTGGAGTATGTTAGACTTTGTGACTGTGAACCTCATGTCTCTTACCCTCTAGCCTTATTTTCCATCTCTTTATCTCTTTGTGTTTCATTCTGGGTATTTATCTTCTAAATCGACTAATTCTCACTTCTTCTAGTCTAACTGGTAACCAAATAAGTGTGTTGAATTGGTTTTAATTATTAATTTTCTCAATCTTATTGTTTGTGTGTTATGAACGTTATTTTGCTCTTCTATAAGTCATCTTTATGGGAAAACCGTATAAAATACTCAGAACATTGTTTAAAAAACCTTTTTATTATAGCAATTAAAAAGGAAATAGTAACAATCTTCTTCTTTTTCCAAACTTTAGTCACAGAACAAATAAAATCACAGTCTAGTTTCTTTCTACCAAGTTGCGAGGAATTGGTAATGGATGTGAGGTGAGCAGATTTTCTTGGACGGCAGTTTATTTCTCTCGTCATCAGCGCAGGTCTCATTACAGGGAAAGTTGAAGCAGAACTTGATTTCAAGACATTCAAACGCTAATACATCAATCACAATGCTAATACATCCTACTCCATGACTTACTTTTCAGCTGTTCTTTTACTTTTATTCTACTTCTAATGTGCCTTAACTCTGTGATCAAGATCACATATGAATAATTTGCTCATGTAACACATTTAAATCAAATAACTCTCAATTTCTAAATGTATTCAGTTTGCCGTGAAATATTTCATTTACTAAAGTTACCCACACTGATCTTTAAGGAAGCATTTAGTCATGTCCAACTTATGTTTGTAAGCATTTCAAATATAAATCATTAAATGAGGTACATAGTGGTGAGGGGGGCGGGTGGATGAGGAGGGTGAAGACAACTAAATGGGAGAACACTAAGAGATTGGTGTGCCTTAATTAAGTTTTCTAAGTGGTACAGATTACTGTCATTGAAGAAAATTACCAATCTTCTCCATGGCCTTATGATATTTATATTAATATTCTCAGCATTAGGGCTAGCTTGAGAGAGTATCTTCATATACCACTTATCAATACTAATTTAAAACCAGCGTATCTATAATTCATTTGCTATTTGTTTTCCATTCTTTACAAGGAAGGAAAACACAAGAATATCTATAATTCATTTGCTATTTGTCTTACTTTCTTCTACAAACATTACTTAGCATTTAAAGTATTTGCATGTAGACATGACCATATCCTCTTTACAATTATAGAGTATATAATCTTTCATATTTTCATAGCAAAATTTGCAAGCAAATTCTCCACCTGCTTGTTTGCATTCCCAACTGTGGTGATTAAATATTTATTTTATTACAGTAACCAAAGTAGCACTACAAATACAAACATAACCAAACATTACACTGAATATTTTGCTTTAACAATTGTGCCTTCTTACATAGAATTTTCTCTTCTCTATCAAGAAAATAATTTATAGATCTAAACTGTATTTTTTTCATTGTTTTAGAGTCTTCTGTTGTGTCTAATGCTGTGATTGATTTACCCATTTTAACAATGATGGACATTTGTATGATTTCTCAGTGCCAGCTATTAGGAACAATAGTTACTTGAACATTTTTGCAACTATTTCCTGGCATGCCCATATCAAAGATACCCTACACCATAAAAATTGGAGTGAGATTAATGAGTATTAGTATATATCGCCACCTTTATCACATGTTGCCTTTTTGCTGCACTATTTTTTTTAACAATTTATAATTCTATGAGTAATGTAAGAAAATTCCCATTGTTTTATATACTTTCCAAAATTAGTAATATCAGACTAATATTTACAACTTTTATTTATAGAAAGTATCAATACCCATTATTACACTTAATATTTCATAAAATTTTTCCTATTCAAAATTCAAATTTATCACTACCTCAAAAAATGACTGATTTCATATACAGTTGTTCACATTGTATATGTTACCATATGCCTACAAATAAATACACAGATAGTGCATATTATGTGTATTGTATACATGTTTAGTAATGTGCCATTATATAATTTTATAACCTTTGCTTTTTATGTCTCAGATTTTCTTTTGTAAACAGGAAATATTATTGCAGATATATTTCCATTAAGCAAATATTGTATCAGATCACAATGTTAGTTAAAACACTTACTTTAAGGGAAATTTTATTACCGTTTAAAACACTAAATGAACTCCTGGAAAGAGATGTTGAAATTAACAATGAGCCTACAAAGTCTTCTATGACAATATTTTCCCCAAGAATACAGGGACTTCTTTCCAAAGCTATGAAACTAAGGGCTTTGCTGTTCCTCCAGAAAATTTAAGACGACAACCTTAGTCTTGAGGCAATCTGTCTTAGCTTGTTGTTTCCCAGAATTAAAACAAATGAGTGACCTGAGAGAAAGACATTTGAAAACATCACAAAAAATATCTTGGCCCAAAACCTATTTATCTTAAAGATATCCCAACTTGTAATGAGAGTGGAGATAAAGTATATGATGAAGAGAAGCAGGAAGGTTGTCACCATTTTCATGGCCCTTTTATGGGCCTCTGTGCTGGAGTCCCGGGAAGCCATGGAGTTGCGCTGCAAATTCCTGGTGTGTCTCACCAAGGACAGAAACAAAAGGACCAAAGAGGTCAGGGACAGGAAGAAGGGGATTATGTAGGTCATGCTAAGAAGAATCAGGCTTCTCAGATAGAAAATATAATTTGCATCCACATACGAAGTCGTGTTTCTTTCCTGTACTCTGTAAGTACCCATCCAAAAATCAATAAGAACAACATGTAAGAAGACAGTTGCACACAATAAAAACAAAGACCCCAGGAAAATGACAAGAAGCACTCTGTTCATTCTCCACTTCAGCCAGAGGAAAATGAAGTGGGAGAAGGTGGCAATCTTCAGGAAGTAGAAAATGCTGAGGCAGGTGGCTGCCCAGGTAGATAAGTGATTAATCAGTGACCAAAGAAGAGACACCACTCTTGCTAATTCACCACACAAATACAGGTGTGGAAAGAACCCCACAATATATGAGTCCAATATTGTTATCCACAGTTGAAGGATTCTGGCCACAGCCAAGCTGGTCAGGATGAAATCGGCTGATGAGATTGTCCCCTTCTTGACCCACTCCCTGCAGTAGACCAGCGCAATGAACCCGTTTCCCAGCAGCCCTAAGGTGATTTCTCCTGTGACCACCACCAGAAAGGAGGTTTTCACTGCAGTCGACATTTCTAGGAAGGTATCTCCAATGTTGTGTCTCACTGACAGTTCTAGAGTTACCTAGATGCAGATTGACATCCATTCATGTTGCTTTCTGTACATGTGTTCATCATAACTCCAGCAAGGACAATCCAGACCCTGCTACATCTCAGCGATCTTCACAAAAGATGGTTCATTCTCTCTGAATTATAATTCCAGTGCCACACTAAATAGTTCTGCTAAGAAATACAAACTTCCATCAACACCTTTCTTATTACTTATATAGTCAGCTACTATGTCATGTCCAGAGTCCTTGCTGATGATGCCCTCTTGTCCTTGGCACCAGCTGCAATTTTCTACCTGTGCAAATGACTGAAAAGATGAAAACAGGTATGTCAACATGCAAATGTGAGAGAGATGTTTTCCACATATTTGTACTTTTATCTCCTGAGTCATATCTTTGAATGCAAATACTTGTGACTTTGAATAGAAATTGTTAAGGAAAAGAATGTTTTAAGTTGTCATTATTTGTCACTCATCAACAAGATACTCTGCCAATAAAGTATTTTTGTTGATTCAACATGATTTATTAATAATTTAATATTACTTCCACTTCAAGGAGCACTCCAGGTCCTAGGAAAAAGCAACTATAAATAATTTATGCATAATATTGTGTAGCTAAGTCAGAAATAGTAAGCAAAATATACTGACTATGCATAATGAAGTTGTAGTGCAGGACAAATTATGAATTTATAAAGATAGGGACATTTAGTGGAACTTAATTCTTTCCAATTTTTGAAGAAACAGAAAAAGAAGTTAACACCTATGCCAGGGTATGAACATAGTAGCACAGGGAGATTAACAAGCTGTGTCATGCATTATGGAAGGACATCTCTGATTTTAAAATAATTTATTTTTTTATTATCTGTGGGAATTGAAATGATGTAAGTGCCATCCAAATTCCATGTTCTCATCTTCTTTTTTTTTAAGATTTATTTATTTATGCATACAAGAACTGGGGTTCAGGCCAGAACTGTGGAGGGTGAGAGGATTCACCAGAGACAGAGTAGGGAACAGAACAGGCAGACTGACTGAAATACACTGCTGAGGGGAGCAGCGGGTGAGACAGGAGAGGTCTGCTGCGCCATGTGGGTAGCTCCCTGGCTGGCTAGGGATTGAACTCGTGCTGCAGAAGCTGTGGACAGTTCCACAGGCTGCGTCTTAACTCCTTGTGCCACCAGGAAGGCCCTCATCTTCTTTCTTGATTGTAGAGAAAGAATGTGTGCTAGGCTCAGGCAGTGTGTCACATGGTTGGAAATTGTGTGCACATTTACAGATCTATGCTGGGGAAAGTCTGCATGCTCACTCCCACATTTACCTTTTCCCTCCTGACTGTCTGGAATGGAAATGACTCCTCAGCTATCTCAGGAGCCACATGTTAAAGATAGTTTATTTTTGAACAACCTGATTCCTATGATAACTGCATAGAGAAGGTTCTCAGACACCACAGTATTATTAGAAGAACAAAATTAAATTGATGTTGGGTTTGCATTACTTTGTGATTTAAGCCTAGTAGTGACAGCATTTAGACTACCCAATCTAATACGGTGATTGGAATTTATAGTGTGCAGATTTGCTTATTGGCATTTGAGTGGTGAAGAAATAGAAGGAGAATATCCATGGACTTACATTTTTGTGATGCATTGGTTTTTTTTATTGGTTTTTCAGCCCTCATATAGTTTGCTCATCCCTTTATTAGGCACCATAATATCGCATCCAAAGGCTGACTTTATATCCTAGGGAGTTAGCAGGAAAAAAGGTAGACATATCCTTACATTATAGTGCTAATATTGCTAGGAGTGAGATATGAATACAAATAAATGAATAAATCAGATGTGAAGGTGATTTCTCTTCATTTGGATTATGCTAAAATTTCATAAGAATTCTACTCATGAAAATTAAGTTGTTGGGTCTCCCTAGTGGCGCAAGGGGTTAAGCACTGCACTATGAAGCAATCCGCAGCCTCTGCAGCACAATTCGATCCCCGGCCAGGGAGATACCCACATGGCGAAGCAGACCTCTCCCGGCTCACCCGCTGCTCCCCTCAGCAGTGTATTTCAGTCAGTCTGCCTGTTCTGTTCCCCACTCTGTCTCTGGTGGGTCCTCTCACCCCCCATATTTTTGGCCTGTACCCCAGCTCTTGTACGCATAAATAAATCTTTTTTTAAAAAAGGATAGAAAATTAAGTTGTTGAGTACATTTGTTTCTCATAATAGAACTGCTATCCATTCTATGTCATTACACAATTTCATCTTTACCTACAAGATTGTAGTAAAAACAAATGTGTAATGCATTTCCTTTAATTATTTCATAGACATCATAGATATCTCTTTAATATATGCAGAAATGTCATTAAATGATGTACCAATGTATTTCTTTTTTTTTTTTTTTTTTTTTTATAGAGGCATGTTTTTATTTATTTATTTGTTTGTTTGTTCGTTCGTTTTGTTTATACATGCACTGGGTACAGTCAGAAGCGCGGGAGGGTGAGAGAATTCACCAGAGCCAGAGCAGGGAGCAGAGCAGGCAGAAGGACTGAAGTACACTGCTGAGGGGAGCAGCGGGCGGCAGGAGAGGTCTGTGCGCCATGTGGGACCCTCCTCCGGTGGCCGGGGAGCAGCCGGGGATCGAACCGGCGCCGCAGAGGTCGCCGGCAGCTTTGCAACCCAGCGCTCAACCGCTGCGCCACCGGGGAGGCCCAGTACCAATGTATTTCTAATTTGATATTGAATAATTATTTAAGATTGGGAATATCAATTCTTCTCATCTGAAGTTTAAAAGGATATTTTAGGTACCAAGATGGAGGAGACAATTGGTAATTCAGAGGTACAAAGGAGGTTTAATTCTGGACAAAATGACCTCCCTAACTGCACATGGACACAGAGTATCATTGAGAATCATTTTCCTTTTTTCTTTATCTTCACTGTTGAACTTGATCTTTTTTCTGACTTTTTTGCCCACTTATGTTAAATCTAAAAATATTTGGCATTGTTTATTGTACATAAATGCAAATATGCAAATAGTGTAAATATGTCTGTCACACTTGAATTTTATTGTGTGCAACATTTTCTGGAAGAAGTTCCTATGTCCTTTTAACCATAAAGCAAGAATTCATGATGGACTGGCATCTGTCCCTAGCTCACATCCTCAATGTGTGATTGAAAATTGATCCCTGATGGTGTAGGGGTTAAGTCTCAGCACTATCAAGCTATTGCTACCCCTGCAGCATGAGTTCCATTCCCAGCCAGGCAGCTGACCAACATGGCACAGCAGACCTCTCCTAACTCACCCGCTGCTCCCCTTAGCAGTAAATTTCAGTCAGTCTGCCTGTTCTGCTCCCTACTCTGTTTCTGGTGAATCCCTCACCCCTCCCCCCCGCACCCCTGGCCTACACCCCAACTCTTGTATGCATACATAAATAAAATAAATCTTGAAAAGAAGGAAAATTGATCACTGTCACCATCAAAGACATGGGAAACAGTGAAATCTGTATACAGGGTGGAACTAATGACAATGCACTGTAGCAATGATTTCCTGAGATAAGTTGTCAGTTATTAAAAATGCATATAAATCTAAATTATTTTATTGGAAGATGAAAACATACAATATGTATGTGAAATACACATGACTTTATGATTCTGAGAAATTTCTTACAAAGTTCTGTAAAATGAGGTTATTACGCCCCAAAATCGGTTAACAGTATGTTGATCTTTCTTGTATTTTTCATAAACACACATACGTATGTAAATTTTGCCATAGTTTTGGGTAAAAGAGTCTTCTACCTAAATCTTTGGAAATGACTCGTTACATACACATTAGAAGAAACAATAGGAGTAGATGTCAGACTCCACCAGTTTGTTTTCTGCACGAAGAATCAGGAGCTCCCAGCTACTTCCTTTCCTTCAGCCAGCACCTCGGCTGCCGGAGAAATGACACAAAAGCCTGCTTTAGCTTCTCATTTCCCCAGATGAGGATACATGAGTGGCTTGAAGGATACAAGATTCCAAGTACCCTACAAAACAGAAGGACCAGTTTGCTTCGCTGCCAGCTAAAATTCCAAATTGAAATAATTTGAATCAGAAAGTAACCAGCAAAGAGCAAGAGAAAGGAGACCACGGTCTGCATGGCTCTGATATGGACCCTGGTGCCGGGGTCCTGGGATCCTGTGCCTCTGAGCTGCATCTTCTTGAGATGTTTCCACAGAGAAAAGATCAACAGCAGAACAGAGGACAGGGACATAACAAAGGGTATGAAGTTTGCCAGCATGAATAGAGCCGTATATGAAAGGCTTACTCCATGCCTCAGTCTGATCTTCCAAGTGATGTTTCCTTCATTTTCTCTTGCAGACTTCATATTCTCAAGCATGCTTTCCACAGCAAGGTGAGGAAACAAAAGGACCACACTCGCCAAGAGTATTGCAAAAAGCACATTTTTCACTCTCCACTTTAGGTAAAGAAATAGAAGACTAGAGAAATCGGCTATCTTGAGCAAATAAAATATGCTGAGAATAGTACCCAGCCAGATGCTAAAATGGTGGCTTGTTGTCCAGGCAATATTAATAATAGTTCTAAATACTTCCAAACTATAAAATGCTGGATTAAACAGCATTGCATACCACTTTATTAGCATCATCCAGAGCAAACCAATTCTGGAGACCGCCAGTGCTGTGAGAATTCGATCCACCGTGGAGAACCTTTGTCTCTTGACCCAGTCAGAGTAGTTCACCAGGGCTATGAAGCCATTGGCCAGGTTCCCTAGAACGAATTCTGCCATAACTAGTATGGAAAGAATGCTCAGCAGTAAAGTTATCATGTCGAGAAAAAATAAAAAGTCTAGTCTAAAATCACTGGTATTGATTTTCTGACATAAGTTCTATGTGCAGTGCAACTGATTTCTAAATATGCAGTAAAGTCCTTGCTTCTTTCAAATTCTGTAAACCAATGCCCAGCAGGAAAACACAGGGTGTTCTAACAGACAGTTCAATGCTGTCTTTACAAAAACATTAATATTCTCTAATAGGTTAAAATGACGCCCAGTCACACTGCCTGTCCTTGTCTATACTAGCATATTGCGATGCTGACTGAAGTGGAAAGTGTTCTCATTTGAGAACATGCAAATAAAGACATATTGTTTTGCAATTTCCCCTTGTTTAACCTCTCCACAGTTTGCCTTCATCAGCTTAGCTGGTAGTAATATTAAAGACCCAACACATAGGACATACAATCAGTATTCCAAATGGCTAATTTATTAGTTGGAGTGTGGTCCTAAGTAGGGTCATTATTAGTTCAGATTTATTAACACCAGGTTAATGTAGAAAGAACCTAAGTTTTCCTATCAAAAGTAGCCAAAGTTTTTTTTTTTTGGATTCAGGAAGGTCAATACTTGCTAAAAGCTGCTTGTTAGTAACTAATATTCATATAACATTACTGTTTACAAGCTCATGCACACACATATTTCTTGGATGAACTAGTGTGCTATCGTACATTTCCAAACTGTACAATGTCAGGGAGGTCACAAGGTTTAAATCCTCTTCTCTCATATGCAAGTTTTTCAACCCACTGTTAATAGTTATCAAATAGCTTACCACTTTGATAAACTTTCTGCTTTCATTCTATTTAGTATTTAACCATTAATAATTAAAATATCCAGGAATTTTGTAAATGTACTAGGTACTTAAAAAAATATATGGTTTCCATGGCAGAATCTAGACTTACCCACTTGATCATTCAGATTTACACTTCTGTTTAAATCACTTTTTTCCTTTTTTTTTTCTTTTTTTTTGATTAATAGATTTTTAACTCAGCTGCTACTCTTGATTCTAGCCAGCTTCAATCTTTACAGTACACTTGTTTTCATCAGAGGGCTGCCATGAAATGAAAACCAGACCCTCTGCTTCTTAAGTCTCTGGTCCTGGACTGTTTTATAAATATTCTCCCCCTCCATATGATCATCAGTAAAATCTAGATAAGATTTATTCAAGTGACCTTTGGAGGAGTTAGTATTCTATTTGTGTGAAGTGCTTTCAATTGTACCTGTTTGGTTCTGAGGCTCTGAGGACTGTGATTTACTCATTTCATTCTGTGTTAATTGAAGCTTCACAGTAAGAACTTCCACCTAGGAGCAGAATGTAGCAGATTGCAAAAGCTATGGTTTTCTCTTTAAATAACCAGGACAAGGAGAAGAAATTGCTCCACTTATATTTTTAAATTCATCAGAGAGCTGTGAAAAAAGAGGGTCAACTGAACTAAAATCCAGCATGACATCTTTTTCAGGTAAAGAGAAAAAATGCAATCCCTATCAAATCCCAGCAGCTCTTTTCACAGAAAGGGAAACTATTCCCAAAGTGTATGTGGAAATGTGTATGGATGCGCGTGCACACACACACACACACACACACACTCACTCACGGATAGGAAAGTGCCCAGGAGTGTTGAAATGTTTTTTTAAAAAGACCAAAGTTGAAAAAATAAATAAATAAATAAATAAATAAATAAATAAATAAATAAAATAAAAAGACCAAAGTTGAAAGATCACTGTTCCTGCTTTCAAAGCTTACTACTTAATAAAGATGGTATGGTAGTCTCATGAAGAGAGATACGGAGGTAGATAGATGATGGTTGGATTGATAGATAAAAATGAAACATAATTGAAATGAAATGAAACACTAGTTAGAGTTGAACTTAAGTGTTCTCACCAAAAAAATTAAAAATGAGGCAATACGTTAATTCAGTATCATAGTCCTAAATGTACATCATCATTGTGCTCTTTAAGTATATTACAAATTTGTTAATTTATGCCTCAATACAAGTGAAAAAATGAAGAAAATGAGTTGAAATTTAAGCCTTCTTTGTCCTAGACCATAAATAACTGCAGAGAGCAGGTTAAGTGGGGTACTACTCAAGTATAAAAGGAACTTGATTGCTATGGAATGCTGTGGCATCTTCTCCAGTTATATGAAGTAGAAAAAAATAGATACAAAACAATGTGTACAGTGTGTTATTTATTATCTAAAAAAGGTAGAAGCTCTCCTAACTAAAAACAAAAAAAAAAAAACCTAACTTTTTTTTTTTTAAAGATTTATTTATTTATGCATACAAGAGCTGGGGTACAGGCCAGAGGTATGGGGGGTGAGAGAATTCACCAGAGACAGAGTGGGGAACAGAACAGGCAGATAGACTTAAGTACACTGCTAAGGGGAGCGGCCAGCAAGTCAGGAGAGGTCTGCTGCACCATGTGGGTAGCTCCCTGGCCTAGGGGATTGAACTCATGCTGCAGAGGCTGCGGATAGGTTGCGTTTTAACCCCTTGCACCACCAGTGAGGCCCTAAAAACAAACGATTTAAAATGTTTATCTATTTGGAAGGAAATAGAGATGAGAAGACAGGAAACTAGATTCCTCTTAAGTTTTTGACTCTGGTACCATGGGGAATGGTACCCATGGAAAAAAATGAGGCTCACATGGTTGGAAATGGAAGTTTGGGGACTCAGTGATTTCTGTCACACTCAATAATACCTCTTTTACACTTTCAATTTAGGGTAAATTACACTCTGTACTGAAACCATTCATCTTCTGATTCTCAAAGTCGTCGTTCATATTGTACTACTCTTCAGTCCACCAGTATTTCAGGTCACCTTAAATGACCTGCAGTCATTTCTTCTAAGGGCTGTCTAGTCGCTGGGGTGGTACTGGTACAGCAAAGTATCAAAAGAAATTCTAGTAATTGTCACACAAATTAAGTTTTATAAATTTCACAATGTTATTTGTACAAATCTTATCAGTAGATATATAGAAACAAACGTTCTTTAGGCTACGTTAATTTTGCTTTGAACAATACATTTATTTAGTGCAGGGTGAGGTGTGGAAAAATTGAACAGTGCTTTTCCAAACTTCAGATTATGATCAGAAGTCACTCTCGGAATAATCTACGTTTACACAGGTTGTCCATGATGAAAAACACAGTGCTTACCAGTAAAAACAAAGAGATTAGAGAAGGTAATGTAATGTGTATCCTTTAAACACCAGAGTAGGTGGTTATCCATTACAATGTTACCCTAAGTGTATTCAGGGTGTGTAAACAGGGGTTAGAATTTCCAGCCTTAGGGGCCTCCCTGGTGGCGCAAGGGGTTAAGACGCAACCTATGAAGCTCACCACAGCCACTACAGCACAAGTTCGAGTCCCAGCCCTGGAGGTGACCCACATGGCGTAGCAGACCTCTCCTGTCTCGCCTGCTGCTCCCCTCAGCAGTGTATTTCAGACAATCTGCCTACTCTGTTCCCCACTCTGTCTCTGGTGAATCCTCTCACCCCCCAAAACTCTGGCCTGTACCCCGGTTCTTGTATGTATAAATAAATAAATCTTAAAAAAAAAAATTTCCAGCCTTAGGGCTTAGTCATAGGTTCACGTGTGTCTCCTTGCAGAAACAGTATGTTTCCACACCTAATCTGGATTTTTCCTAAGTTTACATGGGGAGTGAGAATTTGATATTGAGAGATTATGAACTGCAAAAAAAAAAAAAGAAAGAAAGAAAAAAAAAGCTTGTTGAATGTGTAACTTCTGTCACAATTGAAACAGGCCTAAAACATCGCAGAATATGCCCAAATCTGCTTAAGGGGCTCATCTTGTCCTAATATTGCTAGGGAGAAAAGGATGTCCTAAAGCTAATTCCATACAGGTTTTGTGGACTCCACCCCCACTCCAGACCAAAGCCATCAGGACATTGGGAAAGACAAATCCCATCACCACCAAAAGGAAGGCTGCTGGGACCTGAGGGTGGAGTTAAGCAGCCAGGTTTGGTATAAAACCAGACTCGTGGGTGTTGGGGGGTTCCCTTTTGGCTCTCCGCCAGCTTGCAGTGCTTGGCCAGCTCTGAGTGCCTTTGGGTTTCCAGGTCTGTGGATCAGGTAGGACGCATTAAAGACTTTATTTCCCTATTTTCTCCCTGAGTTGTACATTTCCTCAATTCCCTTTCCCTTGTAAATAAACCTTTTATTAACCTTTGTGTGTGCCTGTAGTGGAGTATTAATAAGTTCCTTTTAAGCGCGCAGGTGAGGACCCACAGCCAGGCAACCTGTTTTATATCTGGGCTGCTCCGAAACAATATTACAGCCAATGTTACAAAATAAAAGGGTAAAATGCCTGGCTAAAAAATCCCAGTTTTATTGCTGGCAGACAGTGAGCCTTAAGGCCAAATATACCACTTCACTTGGCTTCCTTTCTCCAACTGGTGTTAGAGGGGAAAGGATGTCCTAAAGCTAATTCCATACAGGACTCTGCCCCCACTCCAGCCCAAAGCCATCAGGACATTGGGAAAGACAAATCCCATCACCACCAAAAGGAAGGTTGCTGGGACCTGAGGGTGGAGTTAAGCAGCCAGGTTGGCATAAAAACCAGACACGTGGGCCTTGGGGGGGGGGGGGGTGTAGGGAAGGCTTTTGGCTCTCCGCCAGCTCTCAGAGTGCCATTGGGTTTCCAGGTCAGCGGATCAGGTAGGACGCACTTAGGATTTTACTTCCCTATTTTTTTCCTGAGTTGTACATTTCCTCATTTTCCCTTTCCTTGCAAATAAACCTTTTAGTAACGTTTTGTGTGTGCCTGCAGTGGAGTATTAAGTCCCTTTTAAGCGCGCGTGTGAGGACCCACACCCAGGCACCCCGTTTTATATCGGGGCTGCCCTGTAACAGTGCAGTGAAAATCACGCCTTAAGGCTGTCCATATGTTCTATTAAATAACACGTATGCCATTTATATAAACCCGCTGGGGGCCACTACGTGTTAAGCGCTAAAGTAACTATCATTTGCGCAGCCGACAGGAAGAGGCGGGGCGCCGGCGGCTGCCAGGGGCTCGGCGCCGCTGGGGAGCAAGCGGCGGCGGCGTCGGGCGCGCACGTCTCCGGGAGCCGCAGCCGCTCAGCCCCCGCCCCAGCCTGCCCCGGACGTCCGTCTGGGCCCGCGGGGACCCTCGGCTCCAGGCCCATGGCCACCGCGGCGGCTTCGTCTTCCCTGGCGCTCCGGGCCTGCAGCCCGGCCGCAGCCCCCAGCTCGTACGGGGTCTTCTGCAAGGGGCTCTCCCGCACCCTGCTCGCCTTCTTCGAGCTGGCCTGGCAGCTGCGCATGAACTTCCCGTACTTCTACATCGCGGGCTCCGTGATCCTCAACATCCGCCTGCAGGTACACTTCTAGTGCAGCGACTTCGCCGCTGCCATGGCGGCACACCATGGCGGACTCCCTGGGGGCCCGGCCCCGCGAGGTCTCGCGAGAGTGTCGGGCGCTCTCCGCGGCTGCGCACTCCTCCCTCAGCCGCACTCGCGGGCCGTCGCGTGAGCCGTCCGGGGCTGGCCGGAGGGAGTGCGTGACTTTGGTTCCGCCCGCAGACTTTGTACAGACTCACGACTGTATTTAAGAAGCCGAACTTTCGAGAAAAAAAATTATGTACAACAAGCTCAAGGTTCCAGTTAAATAAGTTTCGGGACTGTTGTTTGGATCGGATTGTAAGTAGACACTGAATGAGTCAGAAGCTGAAGATCTTAAGGATTTGCCGTGGACGCCAGCTCTTTCTTCGTCCCACAGGAGAAAACGATGACAGGAACTTTTAGTGAAAACAGCGCAAAGACGGTACAGGAGTCGCATCCTTCATATATACCAAGATTTTGACCCGAGGGTTGTATTTTGAGCCTCGGAGGGTCGGAGTGTGAGAAAGTGGACTCTGTTGCAGTGACCCTGTGAGTAGCACCTAGTTCAGCACCCAGGAGCCAAAAAGAAGGCAACCCAGTCGTAGCACAAAGCATGGCTATTTCGTGGATAATATTTAGATAATCATCATAATGTAAATGCTGTTTATGGTTGTCATCTTTTAAAAGAATTATGCTTACAAAGTAGCATGCCAATGACATCAACCTTTACAATGTAAAAGTAGACCTTACTGGTGGTGATGTTGAAAGGGGGCAGGGTAAATGGAATAGTGGATAAAGTTGCTAGAATAGTAATATAATTACATTCAAGAGAAAGAGCAGAGACCAGCAGGAAGTCAATAAGAAATGCCTAAGATGGAGAGTTAAATGAAATGTCTCAAAAAGAAAAAATGGTAGACTATTTGGTGTGTTTGTATATGAGTTAACAGGTTTTTAATGTTTTAGGGAGTCTGGGATTAAATGAGTGGTTTATAGGGCTTTTCTAAATTAAGGAAACAGCTGAGGCAATTATAAACCCCAGGAAAAATTAAAAGTTTGACAAGAATTACACTGCATGCCTCAACTGTGAATAATAATGGTTATATAAAGTTGGTCATAATTATGTAAACATTGAACACAGATAAAACGAATGGTTATGTAATTTGGAGGAGACTGGAAAGGAAAGAGATGTGTATAATGGGGGAGAATCAAGATCTAATTCAGTGAAGTCAAACTATGTTACATAGGAAAAACAACTCAGTTAAAAGTGGTTGTCTCTGAAGAAAGAAAATCGGGGATGGGTAGAGAAAAGCAAGGAGTGCTGCTGCTTTTCACTACCGGACTAGCAGTATTATTTGATTTTTTGAACTTAGATACTTACTTCTTTAAATAGGAATTGGTTTAAATAAGTTTCAACTTTTTAGAAGTTCTCCAGGTAATTGAAATTTACACCATTAGTAAGAGTCAGCAGGGTAAGTTTTTAAATCAAGTAGATCTGTTAAAATATGAACTCTGATTTTATAGCCTTAGGTGATGCCATTCATCTGCCTAAACTCCTTTCCTCCGTTATTAATTGAAGTAAAAATACCCACTTTGAACGGTGAGGATTAAAAATAAGCCTACCTTAGTGTTTCATATATACACAATAGATGGTGTTCATTATAACAGTACCCTTCATATTTGAGTAAAACTTAAAACTCTTATGGAAGGCCTGTTTTTCCAGAGATTTGAAGGAGATATGTAGGGTACTGACACTCGAGGTATGAAGATATTGCAGGAAGATTTTTGGTGAGACATTTGTGTGAAGAGTGGCAATTACTTGTTGTGGTAAATATTTAAACTGTTAACAGTGTTCTATATTCTAATTGTATCCAACAAAGAAATATACCCCAGGGGCAAAAAACTAGTGCCCGCTCCAGCACCATGTCTGGTTGCCGGTAATTCTTTCCATAATCCTTTTCTCCAGCCAGACTATTGAGCACTTTCTACTTATACTATTTTTCCATTAAGATTTTCTGAGATGCCTCTGACCAGAATAGACTTCATTCCTTTTAATCCATCCAAGGGCTGTGTTAATATCAATTTACACCTGCATTCGTTATCAGATTTGGAGGGTTGGGTTTTTCTTTTAATATCCAGGAAGACACATTTCCTGGACTATCATCTCTCCCCTTGGTAATTACATATTGCTGTGATAGAGTGCAGGAACTAAAATATTTTGTTCTAAAATATCAGAAATAGAATTTGATCCATAATGCCAAGGAGCCTGCAAAGGGGCAGACATCACTAGTTCCTAGAGGTACTGATGCTCCACTAATAACATAAGAGAATGTAGCTTCCTTCATGCTGGGATGAGGAGGTCCAAAATGCTACATTTGGGTGGCTGCCTGAATCCAGTGTTTTCAACCTTTTTCCTCTTAGCAGTCTTTTGTTACACTGAAGAAACTTAGGCACTTTATCACTTTATTAAACTTATTTATCATATCCTTCAACTAGATTGGAAGCTCTGTGAGTGAAGACACTGTATCATAATCCAATTTTACAACCTATAGTATTAGGAAATGTATAGTAGGACCCGAATGAGAGCTCTGTGATATACCATTTATCCTTCACAATTGTTCTAAAACCTAGATGTATGTTTTTCTTCTGACATGATACAACTCAATGAACTTTATCAACATCGCTGGAAAACAAGAGTTTTGCCCTGACAAACCAGTTACTCTAATTTGCGAGTAATTGTATTCCTCTTGACATCCTTCCAGGTGACATCCATGAAGCCAAAGACTTTGTTTGTTCTTTGCTCTATCCTCAGCCTGGAACGTCGCCTAATGCAAAGTAGATCATAACTATTATTGAATGAATGCCGAATTTGTTTTTTCTTCTACACATAGCAGTCAATAAAGAAAATAAAGCTGTATTTGGTCATGATACTAAGGTCATCCATTTTATTATCCATAAATTGAGCTTTTTTTATTGGTACAGACATATCTCCAACTTGAAGCAAAGAGGTGGTGTAATTCTGACCTATGAAGAACTCCTAATGCCGAAATTTCTGAGCCTGGAAAGCAGTCTGATCGCCAGTGAGCCCAGAGAAAGAGTAAAGATTTGCTGGGGCCTGGTGAGGCTCTGCCCCCGACCCCTGCCTTGCCTCCCTGCCTTGCCAAGCCTGCAGGGTTGCCACAACAACCCTCCACTCCTGAATTTCTGGAGAAATTCAGAAGCCTTTTGGCCCCTGGCTTCCCTTCCCTCCCTGGGCCAGGTTGCCCTCATAGAGGAGGTTTTTTTATATCTTCAG
Organism: Talpa occidentalis; assembly: GCF_014898055.3. Classification (NCBI taxonomy): domain Eukaryota; kingdom Metazoa; phylum Chordata; class Mammalia; order Eulipotyphla; family Talpidae; genus Talpa; species Talpa occidentalis. Next base: position 62,850,492 of record NW_023601653.1, on the reverse strand, counting down.
TGAGGCAGGGTAACCTTTTATGAACCAAAATGAGAAAAGCTAAATCCTCACAACCAAAAGGCATAAATCATTAATGAAATCCTTAACCAAGAATGTCTGGGCTTTAAAATCATTGCCACAGAATAGAGGTTGTGTCCAACAAACTAACAAGGTGTTTAATTTAAAAGGAACTTTTTGGGCCTCCCCGGTGGCGCAGCAGTTGAGCGCTGGGTTGCAAAGCTGCACGCAGCCTCTGCAGTGCCGGTTCGATCCCCGGCCACCAGATGAGGGTCCCACATGGCGTGCAGACCTCTCCTGCTGCCCGCTGTTCCCCTCAGCAGTGTACTTCATCAGTCTGCCTGTTCTGCTCTCCACTCTGGCTCTGGTGAATTCTCTCACCCTCCCGCGCTTCTGACTGTGCCCAGTGCTTGTATAAATAAATCTTTTAAAAAATAAAAGGAACTTTTCTGAAAAACTTTTGGAATTTTTTTCCCCCTAAGATTTATGTATGCAAGAGCTGGGTTGCAGGCTAGAGATGTGGGGGCGGGGGGGGGTGTGTGTGTGAGAGGATTCACCAGAGACAGAGTGGGTAGAACAGAGGATCTTCTGAAATATGCTCCTGAGGGGAGCAGCGGGTGATCAAGAGAGGTCTGTGCCATGTGGGTCAGCTCCCTGGTCAGGGATCGAACTTGTGCAGTGGCTGCTGACAGCTTTATAGTGCTGAGACTTAACCCCTTGCGCCACCAGAGAGACCCAACTTTTGGAATTTTTAATTGATAAAAGAAAACTTTGACATCATCTCAAACTGAATTCGAAGAGGAATATGTTTAACAGATGCCTTAAAATTCAGGTCAGGTTAGATCTATATGAAAGGGAAAAAAGTTATTCCTAGCTCTGACATAAACAGGACCAAGGGATAGAGATACCAATCTACATTTGAGATAGTGCGTTGTCTCCTGGAGCTGTATCTATATTGGTGTCCCTCAAATAATGACTAATTGAAAATAGTCCATCTGTCTCCTGTGATCTTTAAATATCCCCCCAAAAATAATGTCTTAACTGTTTTCTGAATTGATCGAGACCAACCATCTGGTCCACTTTTGAATGAAGGTTTATTGATCGAGACCAACCATCTGGTCCACTTTTTGAATGAAGGTTTATTCTGGAAAGTCTAGCACAAGACTTCATCTGGGTACACAACACTAACCAATCTCACACGTGAGTGGACTCTGGAAGTATGAGTTTTGCAGGTGGCCCCATGTTTCTGTATCAGTTAAGGGAGGACCAGGCCTTAATCAAGACCAGTAGATTAAAGACCTGAGCCATCAGATTCCACATTTTCTTTGGGCTCTGATAGATTCTTAGATGTTTCCACTATACAACATGATTTGACCACTGAAGTGTTTTTTCCACTTAAGATCGAGGGTCTTGGGCAGAGCTCAGGGCCAAGCCTCTTCTGGCATTAGAAGGTTATTTGTAACTAGTTTCAGGTGTGGGCAAACTTGGGGGGAAAATGAACATTATGTCAAGACAGTTCACACTTGAAAGTTTATTTTGGAGGGACGTGATCAGCAAGAGAGCAATGACAATCATTTTTTATTCCCCTAGTAAGTTGGTCCTGTACTAGGATGAACTACTCTCCAGATACCATGGGACTGCCTGGAGGTATGATAGTAGTAATTTTCCCTGGAGCATGACTTGGGTCTCCAACTCAGACTTTTATTATGGAAAGGGGAGGCACAGAATTTAATCTTAAAACTCCATTTTAATAGGAAAAGGCAAGGCAGCAGCCACCGCCCAGCCAGGCTTTATCTTCTCATCATTACTTTTTGTGCTTCTCTTATCAGGAGTAGGTCCCTGCTCCCCAGAGTGTCATTGGCAAGGACAGTACGTGAGAAGTGAGGACTTAATTCTAAGGAGGCATTTACTGCTCCTTCCCACTCGTAGAAAGCAATAGTTGTGCATAGTTGCTTCATCTTTTATATCTTTGCCATTAAACAAAAGTTTGCTGACACTAAAATAGAAATCAAAAAATTAAAAGTATATCCAGTTTCTTCTAGTAAGTACGAAAATAATCTTTAATATTTTTACTGAAAGGAATATATTCTAAACCAAATTATCTTGAATATCTGAGTAGCGCAAGATAATTTGAACTTTACCTTTCCTAAAGAAAGATAATCCTAGTGACAATCATTAGATTTCTTACATAGTGTTCAACATGAATGCAATTTAAATCTAAATCTCTGTTCAGACTTGGATATACATGTATCATAACATTATCATTGGCATGGTCACGAATGTATCAGAGCTCACCATAGTAAGAGTATACTTGACAAAATTTTTGCGGTTCTTATGTCTTCCCCAGCAACAGATTTGATGTATTACTCCATCAAAACTGACTTAACCATCGGGGCCTCCCTGGTGTCACAAGGGGTTAAGATGCAACTTATGAAGCTATACGCAGCCACTGCAGCATGAGTTCCACCCCTGGCCAGGGAGCTACCACATGGCACAGCAGACCCCTCCTGACTCACCTGCTGCTCCCCTCAGCAGTGTATTTCAGTCAGTCTGCCTGTTCTGTTCCCCACTGTCTCTGGTGAACACTCTCACCCGTACCCCAGTTCTTGTATGCATAAATAAATAAATCTTAAAACAAAAAATCTAACCATCCATATATTTTCAAGATTTATTTTCTAGTTTTTGATTATTTTGGGCCTGCTTTTACCAATGAAAGATCATGAAACCCTAGCATGTATGTCTTCATTAATGATAGTTTTAAAATATATTTATAATCTGAAGGTACTACTATTCAAAATTGTAATATTAGCAAGCACAATCTTACCAAGATTATGTGTTTTCAGCTACTTTGGTTATATTTTAATTATTTTATTATAATTATTATAAAACTTGCCTAAAACATATACACATATGTAATAATCTCTTGTAAACTTTCCTTTTTACTCCTACCTCTGGCGAGTCAGTTGTGTTTGTCTTCTCTGACAAGGAACTCTAGTAGCATCATATAATCTTTATATAGACATACACACCCTTGTAAATACATAAGTACTATTACGCACTTATATAAGTACTGTTATGCACTTTTATAAATTCAGTTAATTATTTTCTTTTTCTAAAAGGGTAGTATCAATTCTATTGTAGCTTGGAGTCCTAATGATAGTCAACTTTTTTTTTAAGAATTTTGTAATCCTTTAAAATCTTTGGGTTATTGATCATAACTCAAAACTTCAATTTATGAAACTGTAGGGAACAGAAATACTCAAAATGATAAAGTGAGGTGAAAAACAATAGAGGATAATGATACTCATAGTATTTCAAACACTTGAATTTAAAAAAAATTTTTATCGAAATAACTGCATTATAACATAAATTTCAAATATTTTAGGTTATATCTTGTTGTGAGATGATGTGCTACCAGTATTTTTTTTTCTTTTTTTTTAGGATTTATTTTTTTATACAAGAACCTAGGTACAGGCCAGATGCACGGGAGGGTGAGAGGATTCACCAGAGACAGTGGGAAACAGAACAGGCAAACTGACTGAAACACACTGCTGAGGGGAGCAGCAGGCTAGACAGGAGAGGTCTGCCACGCCATGTGGGTATCTCCGTGGCCTGCAGGGATCGAACCGGCACCGCAGAGGCTGCGGATAGCTTCACAGCGCTGCGTTCAACCTGCTGTGCCACCAGGGAGGCCCCAGCATTTTTATTCTTTGGTTTATTTTAACTTAATGTTGTGCAAGTGTTCTACCTATTCAAACTTGGAAGCAATTTTCATTTCTAAATAATCATGTTATTTTTGTCACATATGAATGCAGTAAATGTTTGCCAGCACCTTTAACATTTATATGTATTGTGGGCCTCCCCGGTGGCGCAGCGGTTGAGCGCTGGGTTGCGAAGCTGCCCCCGGCCTCTGCGGCACCGGTTCGATCCCTGGCTGCTCCCCGGCCACCAGAGGAGGGTCCCACATGGCGCCCAGACCTCTCCTGCCGCCCGCTGCTCCCCTCAGCAGTGTACCTCGGTCCTTCTGCCTGCTCTGCTCCCCGCTCTGGTTCTGGTGAATTCTCTCACCCCCCTGTGCCTCTGACTGTTCCCAGTGCTTGTATAAATAAATAAATAAAATCTTTTTAAAAAAATTTATATGTATTGTAATGTATGTCTTATATGCATATTAAATCTCAGATATTTCTTGTTACCAGCCTGTTATAAAATGACACCAATACTTACATTTTGAAAAATTCAGTGTTATGTCCTCTGACTATGTGAATGGATAATTAGTTTAGGCAATTTTAGGGAACATTTGTAATGTTCAACAGTATCTAAAGAATCCAGTGAGAAAAACAGAAGTTAAAATGGATCTCAATGTCTTCTCATTCATTCTGGAATATGGAAAAGTCTGGAGAAGTCTATGAAGCAACAGGTTTCAGCCTTTTCAGGTGGCATTTAAGTTGCCTCAACAGGTGCAAGGCAGCTTGTTGCAGCTTTCTGTTTCCCAAAATGAGGATAAATGAGTGGCCTGAGGGAAAAACAGAGACTGCTAACATGACAGCAAAATGGGCTCGAATTTTCTGCGGCTCAAGGAAAGTCCATCCTATTAATACAGAGGAAGAAAAGTGAACCATGAAGAGGAAGAGGAACGACATCACCATTTTCATGGCCCGTTTGTGGGCCACTGTGCTGAGGTCACCAGAGCTAGAGTTTCGCCCCAGGTTTCTGGTGTGTCTAATCAAGGAGAGAAATAAAAGCAGCAGTGAGATTACAGAGAGAAGAAAGGGAATTAACTGGATCAAGCTGTCAGCAACCACGCGCTTAGTATACAGAGTTCTTATACCTGAGGCCCAAGTTGAGTTTCTGACATAAATGTTACCAACATTATTCCAAAAGCCATTAAATGTATCTGTTAATTGAAGGTCAGCCAAGAGTAAGAACAAAGACCCCAGAAGAAGCACAAGCATCAGCCTGCTAATTCTCCACTTCAACCAGACAAACCAGGGCTGGGAGAAATTGGCTATTTTAAGGAAGTAGAAAACACTTAGACAGGTAGCCAGCCAGGTAGCGAAGTGATTGTTCAGAGTCCAAGCAATGCCAATAAATGTGGCTAGTTCATCAATGTCATAGAGATGTGGCCATAACACCATTACAGATGAATCAAGTACTATTATCCAGAGATGGCCAATTCTGGAGAGAGCCAGGCTGGTGAGGATATAGTCGGCTAATGAGAGCTTTTTACATTTGACCCAGTCCATGCAGTTCACCAGCACAATGAAGCCATTCCCCAACACTCCAATCACAAATTCTCCTATTGCCACCAGCAGAAAAGTATTTCCAATTTCAGATGGCATTTCCGTAGAAAGAACCCAGAAAGCAAACTCTATGTCTTCTGATATTTTGCTGACAAAATATTGTAAAATAATATGAGTTTGATACTTGACACTTTTATGCTGAAAATGCTGAGTCTCATATACTAAAAAGAATCTCCCCTGTGTTTTAGATTAATTCCAACTGTAGGTCTGAAATACTTGATCCGGTTTCACAGATCTTCGTGAAAAATTTTATTTCTCTCAATCAACTACTGATCCCCAAGGTAAGCAGTGAATGTGTCCATCATACTTGTTAGCTGCGAGTTTCCACTTGTGAGGATTTGTGGAGGAAGGAAGTCAGGTGTGGAAGAAGGAAGTCAGGTATGCAAGCATGCAAATTTGAGACAGATTTCTTTACACTGATTTGTACTTTCCTTTTCCATCGAAACTCAATACAGTTGGGATTCAAATTTCTTCATTTTAAAACTGTCCTCTAAAAGTAAGCTCTACACTGCAGACATTATTCATTAATTCCATATAAATGTGTAATAAAGAGAAGCAGCATCAAGGAGCTCAGACAGAAGTTGTAAAGTAACATTAAATAAACTATTGAGGGCCTCCCCTGCCCACTCAGGCAGTTGAGCGCAGTGCTGTGAAGCTGTCCACAGCCTCTGCAGCGCCGGTTCGATCCCCGGCCACTGGCAAGGGTCCCACACGGCGCACAGACCTCTCCTGCCCCGCCTGCTGTTCCCCTCAGCAGTGTGTTTCATCAGTCTACCTGTTCTGTTCCCTGCTCTGGCTCTGGTGAATTCTCTCACCCTCCCATGCTTCTGACTGTACCCAGTGCTTGTATAAATAAATAAATAAATAAATCTTAAAAAAGAAAAAAGCACCGTCAGCTTCACTATTTTTTGGTACACCGCATAACCTAGGAGTGTATATAGTTCAGTTTTCTACAAATGAAGGAGGGCAGGGAGAAGTCTTAATTCTCACATTATCCCCAGCCCCGGGGAACAGCCCTAGAGCAATGCCCATTCCCAGGGCTCCGTCAAAATTTATCACCTTTTAATTGTGACAAGTTTTTGTTTCTTAAAGACAATCTGAAGAATACATCAAAAAATGTAAGACCTTAAAAATTAAATTTTCATTTTTAAGGATTTCCATTATATAAACGTGTAGCATCTTTACACTACGATAATCCCAAGCATCATATTCAAAATTTTATATGTTCCCACATTTCACCTTAATTACAATTATAGTAATCATATCTAAAATCAGATGATAATATTCATAACACTATATATACATATTTATGTGTAAAATTTACATGACACATGTAGTATTCTCTTTTTTTTTTTTTTGAAGGATGTATTTACTTATGTATACAGAGCTGGGGTGCAGACCAGAGTTGTGGGGGTGAGAGGATTCACCAGAGACAGAGTGGGGAGCAGAACAGGCAAATCTACCTGTACTATTCTCTTTTTTTTTTTTTTTATTTATTTTATTTATTTAATAGAGGCATGTTTTATTATTTATTTATTTGTTTGTTTGTTTTGTTTATACATGCACTGGGTACAGTCAGAAGCGCGGGAGGGTGAGAGAATTCACCAGAGCCAGATCGGGGAGCAGAGCAGGCAGAAGGACTGAAGTACACTGCTGAGGGGAGCAGCGGGCGGCAGGAGAGGGCTGCGCGCCATGCGGGACCCTCCTCCGGCGGCCGGGGAGCAGCCGGGGATCGAACCGGCGCTGCAGAGGCTGCGGGCAGCTTCGCAACCCAGCGCTCAACCACTGCGCCACCAGGGAGGCCCCTGTACTATTCTCTTATAAACTATGCTTTCTAGACCTTTGTGTTGACCTGTTTCTGTTTGTTTCTCTGAGAACTCTAATGATCAGATTCCAGCAAAATTCATGTGTAAACACAAATGTGATCATTCTCAAAATGTAATTATGATCCATTTGTAGTAAAAATATAAGTGTGGTTTTGAACTAAAGGGAAATTTTAATTCTTTTGCATCACATGGTGGAAGCAATGATTTCTGCCACTCTGAAAATACATTTTGCATATCTCGGTATTTAGCAAAATTGATTAGTACCTGCATACATCAAAAATATGATTTAGAGCTTCAAATTTAGATAAGCATTGTAAAACACATTTCTACTTAAAGATGATTTATTGTATTTTGTATTCTCACATATCTCCTGTTCTGTTATCAACGAGATTCCTAATGACAACAATGCAATGCTTTATCATTCAAAAAATTTTGGACTTTAAGAGCTGAGGTCATATTTTTCCCACCTGTAACCTTAGTTGCTCAATTAATTTTTCTATCAATATTTTATAGATCTTGTACCCTGTTGATTTTGTAATTTATCTTGATTTTTCAAGAACTACATGCCTTTCTCCCCCTACATGAGCTGCAATTACATACATCTTTTACATATAAAATGCTAAGTTAAATTCTCTTCGAAAGAATATTTGAGACTTCAAAAAATTGGTAACCAATATTTTTTTAAAAATGATTTCTTTTAAAATTACATTGGCTGACTATGTGTGAATTATTATCCAAGGCAACCTGCTCTAAAGAAAATTGCAGTTATGCTCAACAATGCTTAAAGAAACGCACAGGGGGGCAGGGGGGTGGGGAGAGAAAATTGATTCTCAAAGTCTTCTCACTAAGTTTTTATCTTTGAAAAGACTTTGGAAATTCTATCTGTAAAGCTGACAGATTTTCTCTTCAATAAGCTTTTAAGATACCATATACTTTCAGGACTGCCTGTCCAAGTTTCTTGTTTCCCAGAATCAAAATAAACGAGTGGCCTGTGGGAAGGACATACATTACTAACACGAGAAACCTTACAAACATGTCCCGCCACAACACAGAAAACAACCAAATTGCCAATTGCGTGGAAATAAAATGAACCACGGAGAGGAGTAGGAAAGACAGCAGTATTTTCATGGCTCTTTTATGGGCCTCTGTGCTGGAGTCCCGGGAAGCCATGGAGTTGCGCTGCAAATTCCTGGTGTGTCTCACCAAGGACAGAAACAAAAGGACCAAAGAGGTCAGGGACAGGAGGAAGGGGATAAAATAGGTCATGCTAAGAATAATCAGAGTGTTAACCTGGGAAGTTTTTCTTTCAGTTGGATGTGAAGTCAGATTACTTCCATCTAATATATAGTCACTAATGAAAAGTCTTTCTAGCAATAGCAAGTCAAAAATCAGAATGGCCAAAGAAGAGACAAGAGTCATTAGAACCACTCTGTTCATTCTCCACTTCAGCCAGAGGAAGAAAGAGTGGGAGAACTGAGCAATCTTCAGGAGGTAGAAAATGCTGAGGCAGGTCGCCAGCCAGGTAGTCAAGTGAATAGCTACTCTCCAAAGCAAGCTAAAAAGCCTTCCTAGTTTATAAGTGAGGTATATATGTGCACCTGGTCCCATCAGAAAAGATTGGAATAAATACACCACCAGCTGCATGATTCTGGAGAGAGCCAAGCAGGTGAGGATGAAGTCAGCCAGGGAGATCTTGTGGTTTTTGACCCATTCATAGCAGTTAACCGTTCCAATGAAAACATTCCCCAGTATTCCGACGAGGAACTCCACTATCGACAGAATCAGAAAGACTTCATCCAGACCCATGAACATTTCTGCAGAAAATAATCCACACTTCTAATCCTAGATCTCTGTAATAAATGTATAATCAAACTGTTGCAGAAGAGCATCCATTTCTGATACTTCTCTTCATTGCTTTGAATCCAATTCTAATCTTAAGCAGTACCTCCAGCACAGATGGGTGGGTACAGTCTCCTATACTAAAGGAAATTATTCATCTCTTATTATAATTCTGTTCTTAATCCAGAAGGATCTTCTAAAGTATACAGTCTCATATAGAAAATGCAGTTACTTCTTTGAGAGAGCAACTAATTTCCAAACCAGTTTGTGTCCAGGTACCATTGGCACTGATTGCAGTTTTTCACTCATGGCAGTGATTAAAAGGTTAAAGTCAAATATGCAAGCATGCAAATTCAAGCCAGATTCTTTTTCACTTAATTTGTACTTGCCTCCTTACCTGAAATACTAGACTGTTTGGATCCAAATGTCTTAGCTGTTTTTCATAGAAAGCTCCAGAAATAATCTAGTTATTATTCAATGAATATATTTTATGAGTACCTGCCATTTGTCAGATTCTTTTCCAAATTGCCATATAGGGTACTTCAATAAAAGACAAGAATTGGGAAATCCATAAAATAGTGAAAACACAGAAACATGAGGTAGAAATAAGAATAAAATGTAATGTGAACACAGGAAAGGTAATTATAGATATTACTGTTGAGAGAGATGATATTGATATTTGCTTTCAATTTTGAAGATATTTAGAATTTCATAAGTTGGGAAGTGGTATTTGGCACTGCTTGAACAATTAACCAAAAAAATAAAAAACCCAAACTAATTTTCTAACATGAAAATCTTCGAACTCATAATTTAGTGCAATTTTAATCTAAATATTCTTCAGATATCTCAGAGTTACAGACTTCATGTCCTGGACTGTTAGTATTAAGTGTTGCCAGTTAACATCCAAAAAATGCATGAAATCATTTAAAAAATTGGCCCTTTTCAATATTGCTTTTACTCTCTTCAATGGAATTCTATTAATCTTTAAAATGTATATTTCAAAAAATAATGCTGTGTAACGGAACTGATATTAATTTGCATGAAAATATTTTAATTTAGAACAAATATTGACATTATAGAGAGATATATATTGGAAAATGCATGGATGATTCAAAGTGGGGGTATTTACTTTTTGATAATGAATTATCAGTGCAAAAAATGATTCTAGAAAGCTGTTCTAACATGTTGAGTAAACATCAACAATAAAAGAGGTATATGAACATCATTTGAGGTTCAACATGTTTAGAAAATCTATTTTGTAGTAGTTAATATGAAGGAGACATATTGATTCTGGATTGCTTTTTATCCAACAACTGAAGTGAGCCAACATATAAAGTAGTGACCAGCATATAAAGTAGATAACTCACGGTGTGGGTACCAGACCCCATCTAGAGTGGACCAGCAAAGACATTTGGTTCTGTCTTCAAAATATACCCAAAGCACCCCACTTTTCACTCCATTCTCTGTCCCCTTGCTGGGATAGTGACTGCTCCGTGCCACCACCTCTCATCTAGATGGGTGTGGTCCACTCCTAAGGGTGCTTCAGCTCCCGCCCCCGCAGGCTGTCAGTTAATAAGATCTAAGATCTTAGCATCTGCTCAGAACCCTCCCTTGGCTCTGCGTTTCTTGCTAAGTCAGTCACAAGACCCTACATTACTGCATCCCATCGCTTCAAACTTCCTGACCAGACCCCTCTCCCCTCGCCTTATCGCTCCATACCCTTGAGCTGTTCCTCAGACTCTGCAGGTTACTTGGAGCTCCCAGCCTGGGGCGGGGTCGGGGCGAGGGGAGGGGTCGCGTTGGGGGGGAGAGGACTCCTTCTGCCTGGAATCCACATGGTTCCTTCCTCACTGCCACGTGCCTTCGTGCCAAGTCCCCTCTTCAATGAGGTTCTCCGAGCCGCCCCCCCATACACACACACCAGTTATTTACATCTCTCTTCCCTGCTGCTGTCTTTTCCCTTAGCACTTACTGCTCTCAAACATGGATTAGATTGCTTTGTTTTTCTTGGTCTCAAAAATCAAAGCAGGGTCTGTTCGCTCACTCCTGTAGCCCCAGCCCTTAGAATTTGCCTCACGAATGAATTGTTAACACGATTAATTTTTAAAAGTAGAGCTCCCTTCCCTATAATGTATATCAGTGACTCCCCAAATTCCCACGTCTGGGTCGCTGGGGTGAGCAACAAGATCCCAGGATACAAACCTGGGGAGCTTGTCGCAGCGGATTTCTTTGATTGACAGCAGAGGGCGCAGTTGCTTTAAAAGCGGAGAACTGCGTGAAGCAAACCAAAGTGTGAGACAAATACTGCTTGGTATCACTGATAGGAGGAAACTAAAACAAAGTCAAGCTCATGGACACAGTAGAAAAATGGTTGCCAGGGGCTGGGGAAATAGGGAGAGATTGGTCAAAAGGCACCCACTTTCTGCTGCAAACAGAATAAACTCTGGATCTAATGGAAACTATGGGAACTGGAGTGGAGAACACTATTGTGGGATTGAAATTTGCTGAGAGTAGAACATAAATGTCGCCAATATTATATATGGCATGAATGTAGACATATTATGTCCATAATATATATGGTGTTGGATGTGTTTGTTAATAGATGGGGAAATCTTTTCACAATATATATATCTAAATCAAGGCACCAGGATATGCACCTTAAATAACTTACAATTTTATATATCAAGTCTCTCTCCTTATGTGTGTGCACACATAAAATATCTTCTTAACAATGATCGTGTTTCCATTCAAAGTCATAGGTTGTGGGCCAGGAGTGCCACCTAATGGGAATGTTTTTTAAAGTGCAGGGGCCAGGCCTCCCCTGATGGCACAGGCAGTTGAGCAAAGCACTGTGAAGCTGTCCGCAGCCTCTGAAGTGCAGGTTCTATCCCAGCCAACGAGAATTCCACATGGTGCACAGACCTCTCTTGCCGCCCGCTGCTCCCCTCAGCAGTGTATTTCGTCAGTCTGCCTGTTCTGTTTCCCGTTCTGTCTCTGGTGAATCCTCTCACCCTCCCAAGCACCTGGCTTGAACCCCGTTCTTGTATGCATGAATAAATGAATCTTTTTTTTTTTTTATATAGAGGCATGTTTTCTCTCTCTCTCTCTCTCTCGTTTATACATGCATTGAGGCATGTTTTCTCTCTCTCTCTCTCTCTCTCTCTCTCTCTCTCTCTCTCTCTCTCTCTCTCTCTCTCTCTCGTTTATACATGCATTGGGTACAGTCAGAAGCGCGGGAGGGTGAGAGAATTCACCAGAGCCAGAGCGGGGAGCAGAGCAGGCAGAAGGACCGAAGTACACTGATGAGGGGAGCAGCGGGCGGCAGGAGAGGTCTGCGCGCCATGTGGGACCCTCCTCTGGTGGCCGGGGAGCAGCCGGGGATCGAACCGGCGCCGCAGAGGCCGCGGGCAGCTTCGCAACCCAGCGCTCAACCGCTGCGCCACCAGGGAGGCCCAATAAATGAATCTTTAAAAAAATAAAATAAAGTGCAAGGAACTAGCTGCAGCACATTTTGCTCCACAGAGACAGCTCCAGGCAAGTGGGAGCCTAAGCAGCACTGGGGGCCTCTGTGCCTCCCCAAGGAAAAATAATTAAAACTAAATAGAACAGAGGTGAGCCTAAGGCGCTAAGTGGCAAGATGTCATCTGGAGGGTAAAGAAGACTATCAGGTTTTACACAGCTGGCCTCCGGGTCACCTGCAGCCTTGATTGTGCTAATGAGAGAGGCCCTTGGGAGCGTGGGCACGGGGCACCCATGCCTGAATGTGGACACCTGGAATATGTGTGGGCGTGTGTAAGTGGGCACACCTGAGCCTGAAGGCCAGGTATGCATAAATAAATCAATCTTTAAAAAAAAAAAACAGCTATGAACAGCTATGAAAGGACAAGCGACAACTCGAGAGGAAGAGACTGCCAGAGAAGCCAGAGAGAACTCAAAGAGAAAGAGTAAAGATTCGTGTTGGGCTGGGAGGCCTGCCAGCCTGCAGGCTTGTCCCACAACAATTGGTGTGGAAAGAACATTAAAGCCTGAGAAAGCCACTGAGCCCCCCCCCCCCCAACTCTCCTTTATCTACCTGAACTGATAGACAACCTGCCCTGGGCTTGCTTGCCAAAACATAGGAGATCAAAATTACCTTTCAGCAAGAACAAGGGTGAAGGAGAATGAGAGGGTGAAGTAAACAAACGGGGAAGAAATACTCCTGTGGCTGAGAAAAACCTCCATTCATCTACCTGTGACAGAGACAACTGAGCACATGGAGTGGAAAGATTAGAAGGATGAGTTAAGTGCTCAGCCCAGTGGGCGTGTAGCCACTCTGTGGGTGTTGGCTGTCACACAGTGCATTGTGATTAAGAGTGTGGATTCTGGAACGAGGTGGCCTTGAGTTCAAATCCCAGCTCTGCTACTCATTCAGGGTCTGACTTCAACCCAGGCAAGTTACTCAATCTCTTTGCATGTGACTTTTCTCCATGGGGATAACACAACTTACAGGGTATTTGAGTGGTTAGAAGATTTAGAGGGGTAGTTGACATGTTAGGAGATTTTTATTTATGGAAAACAAATTGATTTGGATGCCTCTGATATTTGCCGTTATAAATAGTGGGATGCGTGTCCTTGTAACGCAGGCTCTGCGCCCGTTCCCTCAGTAGGAATAGAATTACCCAGTTAAAGATATATGTGGCTTAAAGGTTATTTGCACTGCTAAAACATTCTGTTAAGAATTTACTCTCTCACAGATGGGGTGTATGGGTGTAGCATACAAGGATCCTTTCAAGTTAAATAAGAGCAGGACTTGATCGCCTGGGGCAACAGGTCCACATCCCAGGTATGACAGGGAATGCCCAGGGGCCTATGACTGGTGTGCTTTGCTTCCCAAGGACTGATCAGTGGGACGTTGTTAATACAATTGGAGCTGGGGGTGGGAGTCAGTGTATATCATTGGACTCACCCTCCCTAAAGCCCAAATTCCAGTGTTCAGTTTGACCCACCCTTCTCTGTCAGTATCTCTTTTTGCAGTCAGCACACTACCGAATGTGGCTTTAGACAGCTCTGTCGTGGGGGTGTTTTAAATGCCACTGACATTGGCCAGTACAGGATGGCTGTTCCTGAGTTATATTCTTTATAATAAATCATTGATCTAGTGAGTAAATGGATTTACTGAATTTTGTGAGCCACTCTACCAAATAAATCGAACTAGAAGGAGGTCTAAGAGCCGCTTATGTGTCAGATATAAGCACAGTTAGCAACCTGGACTTGCAGCAGACACCTGAAATCTAAAATGGAGGCCACTGGAACCCCTACTGTGTTGGTCAGAAGCCCAGGTAACAGTGTCTTTTGACTGTTGTCTCAAGTGGAGTCTTTACCCTCTGAGGCCTGATGACCTCTCTGGGTGTAGAGCCTGAGTTGAGTTGAATTCTTAAATAACCCTTGGTGTCTGAGAATCATTGGTTTGAGGGGTGAGGACTCCACACTCACGCTGGAAATTGGTCTCAGGTGGCCAGAGAAGGCCTCTTTGCGGAGAGGAGGTCTCAATAACTATACTGCATAACACGCCACACAAAAACATGGAGCTTCAAACAGTATACACCCTATTTTTCATCATTCTTGGAGTTGGCTGGCGACTTTCCAGATCCGGGCAGCTGGGCCTGTTGAGTCACGGGAGAGCCCCACACAGCTCTGACGTGAGCTGGGGTGATATGCTGGGTTTCTTGCCACATGTGATGACAGAGGGTTCCAGGCAGTGAGAGGGAAAGGTGGGCGTGTGGAGGAGGGTGGAAAAGCGCAGCCATCCATAATAAATACCCTGAGCTTTCCATCTTTAAGTGATTATTTTTAAAGTTTTATTTTTATTTGGACCTCCCCGGTGGCGCAGCGGTTGAGCGCTGGGTTGCGAAGCTGCCTGCGGCCTCTGCGGCGCCAGTTCGATCCCCGGCTGCTCCCCGGCCACCGGAGGAGGGTCCCACATGGTGCGCAGACCTCTCCTGCCGCCCGCTGCTCCCCTCAGCAGTGTACTTCGGTCCTTCTGCCTGCTCTGCTCCCCGCTCTGGCTCTGGTGAATTCTCTCACCCTCCCGCGCTTCTGTCTGTACCCAGTGCATGTATAAACAAAACAAACAAACCAGCAAACAAATAAATAAAGCATGCCTCTAAAAAAAAAAAAAAAAAAAAGTTTTATTTTTATTTATTTATGGATACAAGAGCAGGGGTGTAGGCCAGAGGTGTGGACGGTGAGAGGAGTCACTAGAGATAGTGAGGAGCAGAACAGGCAGATCTACTGAAATACACTGCTGAGAGGAGCAATGGGCGAGACAGGAGAGGTCTGGTGTGCCATGTGGGTCAGTTCCCTGGCCAGATTGAACTCATGCTGCAGTGGTTGCGGATAGTTTTGTTCAGTGTGTCAACTGCTGAAATAAATCACCATAGAGCGAGTGTCTTCAAATCACACAATTTAATGAAAAGATGTTCCATGTTCACAGATCGGAAGACTTGATGTTGTTAAGGTGTCAGTGCTATCTGACATGATCTACAGAGTCAGTGCAATCCCTGCCAAGATCCCAATTGCTTCACAGAAAAGGAAAACTTTATCCTAAAATCCACATGGGATATCTATCACAGGTTTCCAAAATCCGGGGGTTAAAGATCACCTTTATTCTTACAGCTACTAACACTGATCAATTCTTGATAAGATGATGATAATAATGATTTACCAGTACTCATCTCTCCCACAGTTATTGGTTCTTGGAATCTAAAAGAGTGTTTCACAATTACTCTTGGGAATTTTTTCACTGATAATCACTGATAATCACCCTAAAATAATCATGCTACAGATTTTGAAGTTGGCATTCCTGATTTTTGTACCTGTATGAACAACAATGCATTCATGCAAAGAAATGGGAAATGTCATTACTTTTATGATAAACATTGGTTTCAGAAATGAAAAAGGAAAACATGTCTTGAAATCAATGAAATGATATTTATGCAAGAATTATTAGAATGAGTACGCAGGAACACTGTAATATTTATCTTCATATACAATTTTTTTACAGATGTTATAAAGGCTAAAGATGATGCAAATAATAGATAAAACTGTTTCATTACGTTGATGTATTCACTGAAGAAATGTAGCCTTTTTTTTTTTTTTTTTTTGGTGGGACCCTCGCCGGCAGCTGGGCAACAAACCGGCACTGCAGAGGCTGCGGGCAGCCTCGCTCGCAGCCCAGTGCTCAACCACTGCGCTACCAGGGGAGGCCCATATGTAGCCATTTTTTTCCAGTGACTATGGAATAACTACAAAGATTGAACAATTCTTATAATATCACTTAGACCACAGTTTGTAGACCACCTGCATCTGAATTACTTGGCTACTTATTAAAAATGCAAATTTTTAGATTCCATTAGAGACATGCTTTGTCAGTATAAGATTAGAATTCTGGCAATTTTAATTTAAACAAATACTCAGAAGATTTTAGTATATTTTAAAATTAGAAAACAACTATGCAGGGCCTCCCCTGGTGGCACAGCAGTTGAGCCCTGGGCTGCGAGCTGCCTCTGCAGCGCTGGTTCCATCCCCGGCCACCAGAGAGGGTCCCACCTGTCACTTGGTGCGCAGACCTCCTCTGCCGCCCCGCTGCTCCCCTCAGCAGTGTCCTTCAGTCCTTCTGCCTGTTCTGCTCCCCGCTCTGGCTCTGGTGAATTCTCTCACCCTCCCACGCTTCTGACTATACCCAGTGCTGAGAGAGAGAGAGAGAGACAGAGACAGAGAGAGAGAGAGAGAGAGAGAGAGAAAACAACTATGCAATAAAACTAACAAGAAAAAACAATTTCTCAAACAGAAAATTAGTAAGCTGTTTTCTCATCCACCATAAAAAAAAAATTTAGAATTTAGTGATTAACTGTTGACAAACCATCTAACAATTTAAACATAAAAGAAGAATAATTTCTGAGAACTCTTAGGTTAGAAACAATCAAATGTAAAATCACAGGTAACTCAGAAATTACAAAAATGTGAATCCCATGTGCTAAAATTTGTGGATTCGGTGAACATTTTACTCATAAAAAGTCAGGGAATTAAATATTTTTATTGCTAAACAAGATATCAGGAAAATAAGTGAAATCAATGTTATAATCAAGGAAATAGTGAGAAAACAATAAAATAAAGCCAATAAAAACAGTAAAAATATAAAGCTAATAACAACAAAGACAGAATTATAAATAAGCTCAAGACTGCTATTTGTGGTAAGTAAAGGAACCAAGATAGAGGAAATTAATTAACTCTATACCAACTAATTTTAAATTCTAAAGAAAATATACCATCAATAAAATAGAAATTAACTGAATATTTCATTTAGATAAGTAGGTCACTATCCACAGAAGTAGAAAAGTTGTTAAAAAGTTATCTCTGCTATAAAGGACAGGCCCATGTGTCCTTTTAAATCTTCTTTTATGTGGCATTTGAAAAGATTTAAGAATCAGTGTATATTGCCACCATCTTCCTACTAATTTCCAATAATCCCACATCTCACTAACTTTTTTTCCTTGTGGATTAAGGAATTATTTTTCCAGCTTTAATGAAATCCAGCATTGTATATTTAAGGTACATAATGTGATGATTTGATACACATATATATTGAGAAGTGATCACCATAGTAAGATCAGTCAACACATTGCCACCTCACATAATTACCATTTTTGTTGTTATAGTAAGAACATTTAGGATCTAATCTAGTAGCAACTTTCAAGTATACAATACAGTATTGTTAACTATAGTCACCATGGGTACTTTAGATCCTCAAAACCTATTCTTCTTGTAACTGGGACTTTGCACCCTTTACCAACAATTCCTCACTTGCCCCAACCCCCCAGCTCCTGGCAATCAACAACCAACTGTCAATTACTCTGAGCCTGTTTTTTTAGATTCCACCCATAAGTGAGATTATATAGCAGCTATATTTCTATGTCTGACTTACTTCACTTAACATAATTCCTCAGGTTCCATCCATGTTGCTGCAAATGGCAGAATACTCTTTCTTATGGAAGAACAAGAGTCCATGATAGGTAGGAAAGTAGGTAAGTAGGTAGGTAGATAGGTCGGTAGGTAGATACTTTTTCTTTATCCTTTCATCCATAGGTGGATACTTAGTTATTTCCATGTCTTGGCTATTGGGAATAAAGCTGTAATAAACAAGGGGGTGCAGATATCCCTTTGAGATACTGGTTTCAATTCCTTCAGATATATGCCCAGGAGTCGGATTGCTGGATCATATGCTAGTTCTATTTTTATTTGGGGGTGAACCTCCATCCTGTTTTCCATAGTGGCTGTATCACTTGGCATTTCCACCAACAGTACACAAGTTTCCTTTTCTCCATTTCCTTGCAGACATTTGTTATCTCTTGTCTTTTTTATAAAAGTGGTTCTAATAAGTGTGAGGTGGTATCTCACTATGCTTTTCATTTGCATTTCCCTGATGGCAAGTGACATTTAACATCTCTGTACCTAATTTGGAAAATACCTATTTATTTTTTTTAAGATTTATTTATGCATACAAGAACTGGGGTACAGGCCAGAGGTGCGGGGGCGGTGAGAGGATTCACCAGAGACAGAGTGAGGAGTAGAACAAGCAGAATGACTGAAATACACTGCTGAGGGGAGCAGTGGGTGAGACGAGAGGTATTTTGCACCATGTGGGTATTTCCCTGGCCAGGCTGCAGAGGCTGTGGATAGCTTCACAGTGCTGTGCTTAACCCCTTGAGCCACCAGGGAGGCCCGAAAGAAGTCTATTTAGATTCTCTACTTATTTTTCAATCAGTGTCCATCTTTTGATAGGGTACTTTGCATGCTTTACAGAATTTGAGATCTTCTCAAACTCTTAAATGATTTTTAAAAATCATTTGCATTTATTGAGTTTCCTTTTCGGATAGAAGCATAATACTTGGCAAATACCTGAGACCATTCCATTTGAAAAGCCAACATAGGAAAATTGAAGTTTTGCCATGCTTTCGAACTGAATGCAGATGTTATTGCTGCACTTTCAAATACTAAATTAAATGGGTTGATTTAAAAAAATGCCAATTTTCTGGGCCCTATATTCTGTATTTTTAATGAGCTAATGATTCTGCCAGGAGGTGTGGGAGTAACTGTTTTGGGATGTGCCTAGAAAATAAACTAGCAAATTGTAAATGGAATTAGTGATTCTCTGTAATTATATTCCTAAGAGATAAAGATTTGTAATTCAAAATTTTATATGCTATATAAGAATATTTTTTATTTTCTTGCAGTAAGGAAGGACTTTTCTGAGAAACACGTGCCTACCACAGCTTACGCCATTAGCCTTTACCAGCAGCAGACACTCAACAAGGCTGTTAGGGCCTTCAATTAAATCTTGAATAGAGAATAGAGAACCTCAACCTTTGAATTAGCAAGAAATGAAGGCACTGAAAGTTCTCTCTTATTACCTATTGTCTTTCACCCTAGGAATGCCCATCCAGAACAACAAACACAGCACAACTAGAAAGTAGATGATCTGATAACTTCTGTCTTTAGCACTAGAAACACTCACATAGAAGCAGATAACCTATCTAGTCGGAAAGTTGAAGAAGGAATCCATCTTGGTATATCCTCGGATGACTCATGAACTTAATGATATCTAAATCTCCTTCGTTATCTAAATGTTAGTGATTCTGCACTTTGACATGGACAAGACTTAGTTTATTTACCCCTATACATTGCAGTGGCATCTCCAAGTAATCCCCCTGTAGGGGCTTCAATTTGAGAAACAAAGCCCAGCCTCACCTGAAAATTTGGCTGCTGCTTCTTTATTTATGTCTAAAGTAAACCAAATTCTTCTTTCAGAAAGATGGTGTATATCCACATTTTCCATTTCCTCCTCCTAAGTACAACTGAAAATTTTGGATATTATATATAAAATAAATATAAGAAAACTGAAAGTTGGAGAGATTAAGACAGATGAATTAGGGTCGCAAGACACAACACAATGGGGAATTCTCTAGATTTCTCTTTTGCTTTCTAAATCCCGTTTTTGTAGCTGAAAAAGCCAGCAATTTCAATAAGGGCACAGATGAAATAAGCTATAACAAAAACCTAATCTCTCTAGTCAAAGGACCAGATAGACAGGCCAGCAAGGAAGAAAACATTTGGACAATAACCACTGTTCTAAATCAAACACCACAGAAAAAAAAACATGGTCCCACCCAAGTAGGGGGCTTAGAGTCCCACCTTCCTCAGGCTGTGCCAGGGCCAGGTTCTAGAACTTTATCCCCACCTAGCAGTTTGAGACTCCTATTCACCCCTAACCCTTGATGTCATGGAGACCACATAGGAAGCCTGGATTTCTATGCCTATTCAGTTAGCATCCCTCCTTTCCACACTGGGGGGGTGTTGTGGAGGCCACCTGAGAAGCAGTAAAGACATGCTCCTTACTAGTAGGGTGGGATCCCAGAGGCCTTTGTGGGGTGTATTGGACAGACATAATTCCACCCCACACCCAGAAAGAGGAATCCCTCACCTGTTTGGGTGTCAACAGAGTTAGGGGGGAGAGATCCTACACCCCTACCTCCCGTCCACAGTAAAGTACCCCCCCCCACCTTTGTCCTACTGGTGTGGTGTCAGAAAGCCAGTTAAGAAAGCTCTATATAAGATTCAGTTTCCTAATACTTAATAGCACACAGAACTCAGATCAGCATTTGCTCCCTGTAACACCAGTTTAGGACAAAGAACCCTAACACTGGGGACAAGGCACATTACCCCACCTCCTCAGATGTCTCCAGATGCACCACTGTCCCCCAGTCTCCCTGTGTTCACCACCCCAGAAGCTTTCTCATGTTCCCTCCTCATAGGTTTTTTTCTGGAGTCTTCATTCCATATGACTGATCACCTTATTGGCCATTGGCTATTAAATTCCACCTCCCTCCTCCATATAGACAATAACCACAGTTTTAAGTCTATCCCTTTCCCCTTCCCTGGAGGTCATGGATGTGACTGGAAGTTCCAACCTTCTATTCCTGTAGGTTTCCCTGGCAACCTGCCCCTTCCTTAGGTACTTTCCAACTGTTGCTTTCACTAACAGAGTAAAAGACACATTTACTGCTCTCAACACTTTGGAAATTTAAAGAGCTTCTGGAAACTGTGAGTCAGAAATGGTAGATGAAGACCAAGTAAATACATGAGAAATATGTTTCTTTTTTTTAAGATTTATTTATTTATGCATACAAGAGCTGGGGTGCAGGCCAGAGGTGTGGGGGGTGATGTCGTTTTTGGAGTCAGCGGGTTTGGAGTGTGGGGTCCTTGGGTTCACTCTGGGGAAGGTTTCACCAGAGCTCCCCTTTCAGCGGCATGGGATGAGTTTCTCCACGAGACAGACTATAGTTAAATTTAAAGAGCAGGTTTATTAGAAAAGGGACAGAAGAGTAAAAGACACTTGCATAGACTCAAGAGGGCAGAAAGAGCTGACAAAGGGACAGGTTTGCTGAGAGGCCTGCGTGGCTGCAGGCGGGCAGCCTTGAGGAGAGTGGCCTCCGCTGAGGGAGGTCAGTGAGGAGAAGCCCCAACATGGTACAGGGCAGGGGCAGGCAGGAGGCTGCTGCCCTGCAGAGGGACAGAGTCGGAGAAAAGATGCAGCTGCATAGTCACAGGTGGGCAGAGGGACTGCGGGGGGCGGGGGGGGGGGGCCCTGTCTGTGAGGAGACTGATCTGATATAGTCTTCTTCTCTTTGGGAGGGGCTCACTCCTTGAGAGCCTTTGGTTAGTTGCTGATTTTGGATAACTATGCAGAATCTGACAGGGTGTGGAGATTGTACAGTGGACTCGGATCTCCATATTTTTACCTTTGGGCCTGTGCTCTAGACACTCCCTACAGTAGTCTGATACCTGCTTGGTTTTTATGCTTTGTGATTTAGGCTTTGGCACCTAAGGGTCTTGATTTCTATAGCTGGAATGGCTATGCTAATCCCTTCTACCTCCACCTCCAACTCTTGGCCAGGTTTCTGGTCTTGTGGCACCTTCTTTCCAGTTTTTCTATTCTTGTCCTCCATCAGGGGGTGAGAGGATTCACCAGAGACAGAGTGGGGAACAGAACAGGCAGACTGACTGAAGTACACTGCTGAGGGGAGCAATGGGTGAGACAGGAGAGGTCTGCTGTGCCATGTGGGTCAGCTCCCTGTTTCAGGATTGAACTCGTGCTGCAGTGGCTGCCAATACCTTCACAGTGCTGACACTTAACCCCTTGCGCCACCAGGGAGGCTCCCCGAGAAATATATTTCTTATAAGTCACAGAACTATTTTTTATATTTAGAAGAAAAGCCCTGAGATGAGGGGTTTGATGATCTGGGATAAAGAACCCTAAAATCTGACATATTCTTGGACAGTCATCATAAGAGTGAGGAAATTATTGCATGATGTACAAAAACCCTGGTGAACATGGACTATTGCTCCCCGAGACAACCTAATAATTTAGTAATTTTTATTTTTTTTTAAGTATTTATTTATTTATACAAGTACTGGGGTACAGGCCAGATGCACGGGAGGATGAGAAGATCCACCAGAGACAGAGCGGGGAGCAGAACAGGCAGACTGATGAAATACACTGCTGAGGGGAGCAGTGGGAGAGACAGGAGAGGTCTGCTGCGCCAAGTGGGACCCTCACCAGCTGGCCAGGATTGAACCAGCACTGCAGAGGCTGCAGACAGCTTCACAGCACGGCACTCAACTGCCTGCGCCACCAGGGGAGGCCCAAGTTAGTAATTCCTTGTTCTCCCTTCCCCCACCCCTTTCTGTGATTAAAGGTTAACTGGCTCCACCTGCATTCCTGGGAACTTGAAAACTGTGTTTCATTCCTAATAAAATTCTCTGTGTCCCTCAGGGGTTGAAAGTGGCATCAGACACAAACATCTGCTAAGAAAACATCTGCTGGGAAAGTCAATATTTTGACTCATGGTGTCCAGGCTGCCTGGCACCTCCCAGGACTTGGAAATGTGATTCCTTGTGCTTCCCTCACATTCCCCCTCTCCTCCTTAGATAATTCCAGGATTTCCACCATTCAGGGAGCCGATATTTTGGGGGAGCCTCCCACAGACTCCCTTGATGGCAATCTCCAATAAACTCCTCCATGTAAATAAACCCATTTCTCTGATGTTTCAAAGTTTGGCTTCCCCGGGCAGGAGCAAAAGACCTGCTTTGGCCATTTACAATTTTACAGGGGTCCACAACTGTAGACATAATACTAGACTCCCCGTCTCCCCACTCCCAAGTCTGCACACCACTCTAAAGTAAACTTCTGCCACGATAGTTCGTCATTTACACTGTTGCATGAACACACTGTGAAGTACATCAACTGTTTTACATAAACTCCAAAAGGTCCTATCACAGGAATCTAATGATATAAAAAAAAGCATGGGCCATTGTCTTTCACCTCCCCCCACCACCATTGACCCAAGCCAGTTCTAGAGTATTCTAATGGATCTTATATGTGATGTGAAGAATAATAAATGGGCCTCCCAAGGATACTCATTTAATTCCGAGAAAAATTATGTTAAATTACTTGGTAAAGGGGAATTAAGGTTGTTGATCAATTGACCTTAAAATAGAGATTATTCCAGAGGATCCAAGTCGACCCCAATGTATTCTTCAGGACTACAAATGTGGAACAGGGAGGCAGACCAGGTAGTGACCAACTAGTCATCACTGGATTTGGAGATGAGAGAGGGCCAATGAGAAGGTCCGAGAGAAAGGATTCGTACATTAAAAATCCCAGAAAGGGACTTAGCCCTGCCGACACATAGGTTTTTACCCAACAAGAAACCTTTCTGCCTCGGAGTCACAAATTAAGATAATGCATTTAAGTCACCAAGTTTGTGGTAATTTGTTAGAACAGGAGTAGATTTGCTTTCCATACGTTCATTTTTTTAAAAAAGAATTTTATTCTTTTATAGTAAGATTTTCATTTATTTTATGTAGCAGAGCTGGGGTATAGGCCAGAGGTGCAGGGGATGAGAGGATTCACCAGAGACAGAATGGGGAGCAAAACAGGCAGATCCACTGAAATACACTGCTGAGGGGAGCAGCAGGGGAGACAGAAGAGGTCTCCTGTGCCATGGGCGTTAGTTCCCTGGCCAAGGATTGAACTCAGGCTATCACAGTGGGCCCTTTTCAGTGCCAGCGCTGAGACTTAACCCCTAAGTGACCAGGAAGGCCCCTCTATAGGTTCATCTCATGCTTTTAACTGGCCATCAAGAAGGGTTCCTGGTCAGAGAGCCTCTTTCAAGGAAGGAAATGATCAATGATCATTGGTACTAACACATCATAAGGAAGCAATGTGTCCCCTCATCAAATAAAAACCCTCTCAGAATTCAATTCAAATAAACATTTATTGAGCTCAGATTACATAGGACAGGTTAGGTGGTAAAGAGACGCCCTCCCCTGTTGTGGGTACAGTGCCCTCCACCTGCTTCAGCTGGGTGCATCTCTTCTCATTCAGAATCCTGTGATGTCCAGGGTCTTTTTAGAAAGGTGTGATTAATAGAGCAGATGGGGGGGGGCGGCTTTATTTTCTAAATAAAAAAAAGAAAAGAAAACCAATTATAAGAAACCAAAAAGATCAAGTAGTCAAAAGATCAGCTCATCTTCCCACATTACACCTACACGACAAGTGTGACAGTTACTTTCTTTAAGATATAAAGTCCTTTTTCTCCCTTTCTTCCCTCTCTCTTTGTGCCTAAAAGTAAGATGTGTAGACACTGTCCAGATACCCAATTCACTGTATGAAGAAACCGTTTTAAAGGTTCCCCCCAAAAAAAGAGGCTAAGTGTTGAAACTGATCAGAACTCCTAAGTATTACAGTTTTTATTTAGCTATGTTAACTAAATTACATATTTTATATATCAGAGAATCAGTTGCCTTTTCTTCAGGATTTCTCTACTGAAATTCACATCCTAGAGAGATCAGAGGAAAGGAATCTTGGAAAACTCAAGAAAGGACTCATATCCTATTTGGTTACTCAAATGCTAGACAATTAGACTTGGAAGATAAACCTTAGAAAAGCAAGAGGTTGTGTCTAAGCTCCAAGTGCAATTACATAGCTGATGACAGCATTTGGGAAATTTTTAAAATTTGGAATCCTTTCCAATAGATTAAAACCAGCATTGAAAATGGTGTCAAATCAGCCTCCCTGGTGGCACAAGGGAGCTATGCGGCCTCTGCAGCACATTCAATGCCCAACAGGCCAGGGAGCTACCCACATGGTGCAGCAGACCTCTCCTGTCTCGACGGCTGCTTTTCTCAGCAGTGTTATTTCAGTCTGCCTGTTCTGCTGCCCAATCTGTCTCTGGTGACTCCTCTCATCCCCCCACCCCTGCACCTCTGACCTGTACCCCAGTTCTTGCATGCATAAATAAATAAATCTTAAGAAAAAGAAAAAAAGAAAAGAAAATGGTACCAAACCTCTAATAAGATGGGGCAAGAGAAGAAACTTACAAACAAGGTGTGCCTCCGGCTCAGTGGTGTGGCTTTCATTGGGGAAGACGGGTCCACCTGCAGTTAATATTGGAGATTTTTATGCATTTCCAACGTAAATGAGTTATAAACAAGGAAACTGACACAGGGAGAGCTCTCTGAATTTTCATAGATAGGAACCTTACCAGAGGCCTCAGTGGCTTCTTCCTCAAAGATATAGGCGTTGGATTCCTTATCAAAAGGAACTTCTAGGAAAAGAAAATGAAAGCTGGTTGAGGCCACAGCTTAAATTAGGAATCAAGGGCATCAGAGGAAAAAAATCTTTCTCTCGGGAATGCAAAACTGGGGGCCCACCAATCCCTACCCAGGCCTCCAAAGCCAGACCCCTCACTTACCATAAGTGTGAAAGTTCAGATGCATGTTAGTGGCGGTTACTATTTCATTAGCAAAGTCTGTGTAAGGGGTCAACTCTATTTTAGTGAATTCTGAGCTAGTGGTCAATTCTATTTCATCACTGTCTTCTTCATCGCTGTCTGCTCCATCATCGGTCTCCATCATGTCATATTTATTATTTTCTGTCTCATGGTCTTCATTACTGTCTTCTTTATCAGTGTCTTGTGAGTCTTCTGAGCTTAATTTCATTACACTCGAAGAGTCTGCCTGGGTGATGGGTTCTTCTCTATCAATGTAGGCCTTAAAAGTTAAGGCCTCCATGACATTATAATTTTTTGGGTCATTGGTGATTTCTAAAACAGCCAGAAAGAAAAGGGCAGCTTGAGTACTTTCTAACATGAATTTTTTTACCAGGCCCACACCCTCCTATTCCCAGTTATTTCTTCTTCTGGGGAAAATATGGACCATCAAGGGGCATATTGAATCAAAGGAGGTGTCACCACAAGTCTTTGTTTTGCCAAATGCTAGAAAGTCCAGAAGACCATCTGCCAACCGGAAGGGGCATCTCAGTTAAGAAGGAGTGTTTGATGTCGTGACTCTAAATGGGAACTAGGTGGACTGGAACAGAATACAAAATCTAGAGACTTTCTCCTCTAGAATCCTTTCAAGTTCCTGAAAACTATAATAAGACCAGAGATAGTAAGAGGCAAGGAAAATGGCTATTTCCAAAGTATATAACAAGAATGGAATCAACTAAAAATAGACAGCTACTCCTGCCATTTAAAGGGCTATGTCTAGGACTTCATTTTTCAGACTGTCCTATAAAATACACAATCCAGGCAATTTGGGTCTTGTTAACCACAAAAGCCTCATAACCGGGGCGGGGGGGCATCATGAGCAAAAGATACAGGTTCTACTTGGGGCCCTGAGTGAAAGTTACAGATATTGAGCCTGCCTTATTCAGCAGATTAAAGGCACCCTGGCAATGAGGCCAAAACTTTGAGCACTCTAATTTAGTCCCTTTGCTGTATTATTCATTCACATGCAGAAGGGCCTCAAATCCAGCATCTACACTGAGAGCTATCAGAGGGAGAACAGGGAAAATAACAATTTTAATGCAAATGAATGAATACCCTCCCCCTGAAAAATGGAACAGAAATCAGGAAGAAACTAGAAAACAAAGCCTTTGGGGGAAGAGTGTCCTTCCTCTCTCTGGTTCATGACATCTTCCTTTTCTCAGTGAGACAAGTTTCCCTTCCAGGCTCACTGATTTCCTTTGCTTGTGATAGACCCAGAGTTTTACTCTGTTATGAAATGAGGACATAAGACTTTGTACCTGAATTAAATAGAATAAAACCTCTTTAGCACCCAGTAGTCATGGAAACCCAGAAAACATTCAGCAATGCTCTACCCCAATCCCACCTGGCCCAGCCTTTTACCTTTTCTAGGTCCATTCAAGCACATAGCCCAAATCTTAGCCACTCAACCAGCCAAGGCCTCAGAGCTCAGCACATATTCCCATCTTAAGACCAACTCATAAAATTTACCATTTCACTTTACAATGTTCACGGCAGGTCTGTCTGACTGTGCTCTAGGCCCACCCATACCATAGAGGATTATTTGAACCCTGCTGTTCTGCAAAACACCTCACAGAACCACTTACCTGGGGATGATGTGGGAGCAGCTGAGGCCAGGGTGGCACACCCCACAAAGAGGAGGAAGATCTTCCCCAGCATGGTGCCAACCAGGAGACACAGAGCACTGGAGGTCCAGAAATTTCCAGAAGGCAGGCCCAAAGGTTCTGATCACAGCTCCACTGGGCTTTTATAGCCCCAGCTCCCTGAGGGCTGCCTTCCCTGGAGGTTAAAAAAAAAAAAGCTTCACCCAAACAATGAGAATGTCCCTGAGGCGGAAAAAGGAGCAGAGGGGGAGGGAGAAGCTGGGAGTATCGAAGAAATCTCCGATAAGATCCTGTTGAAATTAGGTCACATTGACTCATTTCCAGAAGGACCAATTTATCTTCCCTTGAGGGCTGGAGGAGGTGGGGCAGGAAGGAATTCCAGCCTCACCTGATCCCATAGGTCTCTCGCCTGCACGTTTTCTGGTCCTGGCTGGAGTCAAATGGTGATTTGTTGAACCCTCCATCCCACTTCCATGGCATGCTGCTTATTCCTGGTCAGAGCCTGCTGGCTACTTCAGCTCTAAGGGACAGTCCTACCACAAAGTTTCCCTAGGAGAACTCGGGGAGAATAATTAAAGCCACTATTACTACTACAGATACCCCAAATTAGATTTCACACGTGCTACGATCTCATTTGATTTTCTCCACAAAATCTTCTGTGGAGGGTTTATTATTACCCCCATTTTTCTGGCGAGGAACCTAAAGATTGAGAAATTAAATGATTCCAGACTCACCTGAAGATAATCTTGCTGTCCAGGAATGTCACTAACTTGAAGTTCTTGGAAGAGTCCTGCTAGTGACGTCCCCAGCCCACCAGGGGGCAGTAGTAAGCTGAGATGTGTCGGTGGTGGAAGCACTAACTCTTAGAGAAGATGCAAATTATGTTGGGCAAAGGCAAGCTTGTGGGAAGATCTCACAAGAGACAGAGCAGCACTCAATTCAAAGTCTAGACCATCACCTACAACTTCCATGGTAGGTTCAAACTCCCCCGAAGCTTTTAGGTCTCAATTTTCTTTGAGGTCACAAATGAGCCCTGATCTTCTCTAATCACAGGGTTAACAATATCATGGAGAGGAACCTCCAGGGAATAGTAACTCTGGCAGCTAAATTTATTGAGTGCTTAATTTTGCGCTGTACACATGTTATCTTATCCTAATATCAAGCCTAAGGTCATCTTATGTTTCTCCTTTCAAAATAAATAAACCAGGGCCTCCCCGGTGGCGCAGCGGTAGAGCGCTGGGTTGCGAAGCTGCCTGCGGCCTCTGTGGCGCTGGTTCAATCCCCAGCTGCTCCCCGGCCACCGGAGGAGGGTCCTACATGGCGCGCAGACCTCTCCTGCCGCCCGCTGCTCCCCTCAGCAGTGTACTTCGGTCCTTCTGCCTGCTCTGCTCCCCGCTCTGGCTCTGGTGAATTCTCTCACCCTCCCGCGCTTCTGACTGTACCCAGTGCATGTATAAACAAAACAAACAAACAAACAAATAAATAAATAAATAAACCAAAAAACATGCCTCTTAAAAAAAAAAAAAAAAAAAAAAACAAAATAAATAAACCAGGCACAGAGAGGTTAGGAAAGTATGAAAGGTCACACAACAAATGTCACAGATTCAGGCCACAAGCAACTCTGTGGGCAGTCGGATGGAGGGCGTGCTCTCAACCACTCTTTTTGTCCCCCAGCCCAGTTACTCCCTGATCTCCTTTTTACTGACTCTGTCCTGTGAGGTGTGATCTGCACAGACTTCACCTTAAAGGCAGGGGAAACACACACACACACACACACACACACAAGAACATTTTATTTTTCTGGAAACTAAACTTCCTTGGCAAGTTCTGTTCCTTGAAGTGTAGCCCAAACACAATGGGCAAGAGCTTGGAAGCAAGAAGTTCATGACAAACTTGCAGTCAAATAACACCAACAAACAATAGGCCTCTGAGGAGACAATACTGCAAGGAGTCACGAGCTGCACTAAGAGATTTCCTAGCCCAGATAAGCACAAGAGTACACTGCCAAATGTGTAATGTAGAACCTCTGACTAAGGGGAGCTGGACTGAGGTGCTAAGAAGGTATTAAAGGGGTCAAAATGACCTACTTTATCTAGAAATTTGTTTTGGCAGCTCAACCCCCTGAAAATAGAGACACTGTTTCAGGTGTTCTTCTGAAAGTCAGGATACCATTATTTTATTTGCCTCAGTTTCCCCAGAGTCAGTGAAAGAGTCTTGTGACCCCTATGTTGAAATATGGGGGGAATTTAATCTCTCTTCATGAAGATGAGTTTCTCCTTCTTACTACCAGTGTGTTGTCAGATAGCTGACAGGGTGAGTCCCAGAGAGGCAAAGGCCTCTGCCGAAGTGAAATCTAATAAAATTGTAAGGTTATAATTATAGGGTCTTTTTTTTTTATATTAACATGAGGTTATAGTTCTATTTTATATTTTCACTTTCTTGACTTTTCACATAAGCGACCTGCCCGGCCCACAACTGTATTTGATGCTATGACCTCAGTTCCTATTGACTCCTCCAGGCAACAAGTATAGTCTCAACCCCATGATCACTGAAGGTATTTTCTTTTGTTCGTTTTTAAAGATTTATTTATTTATACAAGAACGGAGTCACGGGCCAGAGGTGCAGGAGGGTGAGAGGATTCACCAGAGAAAGGGTGGGGAGCAGAACAGGCAGATCTACTGAAATACACTGCTGAGGGGAGCAGCGGGTGAGACAGGAGAGGTCTGCTGCTCCATATGGGTTTCTCCCTGGCCGGCCGGGAATCGAACCCATGCTGTAGAGGCTGCAGACAGCTTCACAGTGCGGCGCTCAACCCGCTGCGCCATCAGGGAGTCCCACTCCAGGTATTTTCTTGTGTGGCTTCTCTGTTTACCTTAGTCTCTTCTGGGCTAGCTATAGAGCTGGCACCACATGTAATATTTTTTTTCCCTTAGGAAAAGCAAGTACCAATGCCCCACATTGCCCCCTGCTCCAGTGGGGCTCAGAGAGCCTGACCAAGTGGAGGTTAAAGGCAGGACCATGGAGTTCCAACCCTTTTAGTTGTCACTCAACGCTCTTCCACCCTCCCTTCTCTTGGAGAAATCAACACCTTTTTCTCATATCTCGTTCTAAGTACTAACAGAAAGTAAGATAGGTTTCATCCCTGCCATTAGTGAAGGAAGGGAGACATCAGTTAACTGGGATTAATAGTGTAGGAAAAAATCATCAAGGAAGTATATAGACAGTGCTGATGTATCAGGACCAGAGGAAATTGTGGCCATGCTGTTTTCCATGGGGGCTTTGAGAAAGACTTTTCACAATGTGAAGGAAAGAGACTTGCTATCTGGAGAAAATGTGTTCCAGGCAGCAAGAAGAGTAAGTGCACACAGAAACATCAATTCCAAAGAACACCTGCACCCCTATGTTTATAGCAGCACTGTTTGCAATAGCTAAGCTTTGGAAACAACCCCAATGCCCAAAAATAGATGACTGGATCAAGAAGATGTGGTACATATATACCATGGAATATTACTCAGCATTCAAAAAAGATAAACACATGCAATTTGCAGCAACATGGATGGCGCTGGAAGGGATCATGCTCAGCTAAATAAGCCAGAAAGAAAAAGAAAAATACCGGATGGTCTCACTCATAGCAGGAATCTAGAAAACTTAAATAAGGGACCAGGAAAATGAATAACTATAAGAAAGTGAAAATCAAAATCAACAAAAAACTATGTCCCAGAGACACTTTTTGGGGTGGGGGTGGGAGGGGAGGGATTGGGTCAGAATGGGGGGGGTGCAATTGTATGGGGAATATAAAAATAAAATTTATTATTTAAAAAAAAAAGAGTAAGTGCAAAGGCCCTGAGGTGACATGAAAATGGGTTTGGTTAGTTCTCTTCATGCACTATTATTTTTTTTTTTTTTTTAAATTTTCTAGAGGCATGTCTTATTTATTTATTTATTTATTATTTGTTTGTTTGTTTTGTTTATACATGCACTGGGTACAGTCAGAAGCGCGGGAGGGTGAGAGAATTCACCAGAGCCAGAGCGGGGAGCAGAGCAGGCAGAAGGACCGAAGTACACTGCTGAGGGGAGCAGCGGGCGGCAGGAGAGGTCCGCTCGCCATGTGGGACCCTCCTCCGGCAGCCGGGGAGCAGCCGGGGATCGAACCAGCTGCAGAGGCCGCAGGCAGCTTCGCAACCCAGCGCTCAACCGCTGCGCCACCGGGGAGGCCCTTCATGCACTATTATTGCCTACTCTTCTCCCAACATAACATGAATGAAGAGCCACCAGTGATGGAAATATATCTAAGGATTTGTTTTTGTTTTTGCAATAGGACTTGTTTTTATTTCATTTCTATATCAACTCTAGATGTAGCAACTGTCATTCCCAATTTACTAACACAGTGATTGAGCAAAAGAAAAGTTAAACTTAGTTGTTAGAGGTGATACCTTCAGGGAGGCTGACCCTGGGACAGAAACCCACTGTGTCTGACATCTGGAGCCTCAGACCCAAGCAACAGGCCATAGGGCCTGGGAATAGAAGAAACCCATATATGGTGAATCTCAATAAAACAAGGATGACTTAGGTCACACAATGTTAGCGCTTGAAATGACTTTTGAAGTCCTGTCACCCACCTTGCTCTTATAGACCCAGGAAGAGCTGCCCAAACTCAGATGTCCTAATTCACAATCTGGCCTTTTCCCCATACAATGTTTGTGTTCTCCATTGTTTGTGGCTTTATATCTCTGACCTAAATGCCACATCTCAGCTTAGGGAGCAGAGATAAGCAAAATTCCTAGCAAGGTGTCCGACCTTTAGTACTTAGGAAGCCAGAGTTTTTGTTTATTTTGGAACTTTGCCTTCCCCTTTGTTGGGGGGACAAAAGAAGAGAGGAAGAGGGTAAGGGTACCCCCAGGCTCTGGGGGAAGAAGCAGCAGGCACTGCTGGGACATGGGTGGGAAGACGCTGAGGAGGGAGGGGGGTGTAGGCAGCCACAGGGGCGGCAGTGGCTGGTGGTCCTGGGGCTCCCATGGGCCTTGAGATGGGAGACCTTGTGGAGGGCATCGAGAAGTTGGGGTGCCGAGGTGGAGGTGTTGGCGGGAGTGCATCCCTGTGGTGGGGATGGGGGCTTCAGCGGATGTTGGGCTCCTGGGAAGAGGCTCTGAGGACCTTCTGGAAGTGCCATGGGCCACACTGCACCGTGGACTGGGCAAACATGACCCGTGCTTGAACTCATGGGTGCTCATGAGAGGGCGCAGACTGCCGGGGAAGCCGGATTTCTGCAGAAGGCACCTTCATAAAGACCCACAAATGTGACGACTGCTGTGATCTGATGTACAGTCTCTTCTGCTCCTGGTTACCATAAATAGGAAGGACAGACGCCTTCTGCTGGGCAGGAGCCCTAATCCGAAGGCAGCTTCTTTTTTTTTTTTTTTTTTTTTTTTCTTCAAAGAAAATATTTTATTCAAATTCCAAAACAAACTTGAGGTCTGAATTGAAGAAAAAGACCAAATTAAAATACAAAGTTTTCATTTGGTGGAAGCTGGAATCAACATACACACTCTTATCAAAGATCAATCCCAAGAGGCCTTTCTCCAGTTTTTAAGAGTCTACCAGGCCAACCCCTTAGCTGCCTTCGCTGCTTTTGCTTTGTTTTTCCCCTTCTTGTTCTGTCGCTTTGCCTTCAGCCTTTTTCTTTGCCTCTGGTTCATCCATATGGGATACTGTCCATGCTGGTCTAGAAGACTCTTTTTGTTTCTCTTAATTTCAGTCTCCATTTTCATGTCATCTTTTTCATCTTTCACACACTAGGCTGTCTCTTGGCAATGTTTGGGTACCACCACAGTTGCTATCTCTTGCACATCTTTCATTAAGATATCAGTATCTGCTTTAAGTATACTTTTTAGTCTGCTGAGCTCCTTTGGGGCATTCTTTTTTCTCTTTTCTGCACGCATCTTCCTTTTCCACTTACTCCTTAAGCTTTTAGCCATATTTACCTGACAGAGCTCACGAACGCAGAACACACCCGAAGGCAGCTTCTTAAGTGCAGAATCAAGACAAGCTCGTCCCAGGAGAAGGAGCTGGCCCGGGTTTAGAGCCAAAGCAATGTGTTCCAGTGTACCAGGAACTACCTGCCCAGGTGAGCACTGTCTGTTCCTTCTCCCACTAGAGCAATGTTTGTTGTAAGTTGCCTATGCAGTGCTAGGCTCGCTACTGCGGAAGCCCCAATGAATAGGGGACTCCATTTTTTTTTTAAGATTTATTTATTTATTCATACAAGAGCTGGGGCACAGGCCAGAGATGCGGGGGGTGAGAGAATCCACCAGAGACAGAGTGGGGAACAGAACAGGCAGATTGACTGAAACACACTGCTGAGGGAGCAGCGGATGAGACAGGAGAGGTCTGCTCGACATGTGGGTTTCTCTCTGGCTGGCTGGGGACTGAATTCATGCTGTAGAGGCTGTGGATTGCTTCATAGTGCAGTGCTTAACCCCTTGTGCCACCAGGGAGGCCCATGCAGTTATTAATTAATTTATTGAGCTACTGTTTCCTGGTATTTTAGAGGTAGACTTAGAAAGACAGTGAGTAGGGCCTCCCCGGTGGCGCAGCGGTTGAGCGCTGGGTTGTGAAGCTGCCCGCAGCCTCTGCAGCGCCGGTTCGATCCCCGGCTGCTCCCCGGCCACCGGAGGAGGGTCCCACATGGCGCACAGACTTCTCCTGCCGCCCGCTGCTCCCCTCAGCAGTGTACTTCGGTCCTTCTGCCTGCTCTGCTCCCCGCTCTGGCTCTGGTGAATTCTCTCACCCTCCCGAGCTTCTGACTGTACCCAGTGCATGTGTAAACAAAACAAACAAATAAATAAATAAATAAAAACATGCCTCTATTTAAAAAAAAAAAAAAAAGAAAAGAAAGACAGTGAGTAAAATGCTGGAGGATCGAGCAGAATGGGCTCATGAAAAGTGGGATGAAGCCAATAGTCAGAAAAGACTGAAAGAATTTTATATGGGAAGCTGATGGTAAACAGAAACAAAGGTGAGGAAAAACCTCAAAGAGAACATGCCCCAGGAAGACTTGCAAGAACTCAGAGCATGAGCAACAATGCAAAACTTATTCCACGGCTGTCATTAATGGACAGAGCCTGTGATCAGCTCTGGGGGCAGGCGTCCTCTCCCTCAGACACGTCCTCTCCAGTCTAACTGTGCTGGCTTGCCACCGCTTCAGTATGTGCTGACAAATTCCTTGCTTCCGGACGTCTTCATACCTCCTCTAGTCAAAACAGAAATAAGTCAACCATTACTATGAATGAGCCACTCTAGTTTGATTCAGTACCAAGCCCAACTTCACACATAATGCTCATTCCTCAGATGGGAGCCTGGTAAACAGAATACCAACTATTGTGGATGGTTTCTCCCCTGTTTATAGCTGGAATGATTTTATAATCTGGTTTGGTAAACAAGTACGTGATAAAGCAGTTAAAAACAGTGCTGGGGAAGTTCGGAGCGTGAAATCAGGAATGGAGACTTGTTTTGGAGAAAGTGGCTTTTGTTTTGAGCTTTGAAGATGGCAAAGTTAGGAATGGAACCTGCAAGGGGCGCCTGAAACCTAGTTGTGCCAGCATGTATTGGCCACCACGGTACTGAGCCGCTGGGAGAGACTGTCTGCGGAAGCTCTAACCCTTTGCTAATTCCTTCAAGGAATTCCACCTGAAGGGTAGAGTCCTTATTCTTCCCTGAGGCCACAAAATTCTTTGTTATTGTTCCCATTTACAGACAAAGGAAAGGTCCAATGATTCTGGTTTTCTTTCCATAGCACTGAAATGAGTGGTGGTTTGTTTTTTTTTTTAATCTGGGTGGCTAACTCCATCCAAAATCATTCTTTTTTATTTATTTATTTATTTATTTATACAAGCACTGGGTACAGTCAGAAGCGTGGGAGGGTGAGAGAATTCACCAGAGCCAGAGTGGGGAGCAGAGCAGGCAGAAGGACCGAAGTACACTGCCGAGGGGAGCAGCGGGCGGCAGGAGAGGTCTGCGTGCCATGTGGGACCCTCCTCCGGTGGCCTGGGAGCAGCCGGGGATCGAACTAGTGCTGCAGAGGCTGCGGGCAGCTTCGTAACCCAGCGCTCAACCGCTGCGCCACAGGGGAGGCCCCTGAAATGAGTGGTTTTATTTTTCTTTAATGGCCTCTGTTTGACTCTAGGTCCACCCTGCCCTTCCAGGCATTCATTGAGCACATACTGGATGCCACACCATGTACTGAACAATGCACGTACTGTTACAGGGCAGGGAGAGGGGCACCCCAGACCCTGCAAACCTGCCTGCTCTAAATAGGTTCTGCCATCTGCCCATCCGCCACATCAACACAAAACATATGAGACTTTAATGAAAAGGAACTTTAATACAGTTAGTAAACAACATAGGAAAGGCAAAGAATCTAGTTTTAAATCAAGCACCCAAAGTTACCCGTCCCCTCGTGAGTAAAAGTCCATCCATAGGGGATTGGCCCAGAGCAAGGCCCCAAAGCCTGCCACAAGTCTAAAGCACCTTCCAGTGAGGACCCACAGAAAAGGGTCAGAAACAAGCAGACAAATCTGGGAGGAAAAGAGCAAAATCACAATCAAGACAAAACCTGCCATTGTCACCTCCCCACGGGTCTCTCACCCACATCTGTGTCACCCAGTCCATGACCAAAAGGCAAGTGTAGTTTCTTTACGTGTCTCTCAGCTCCATGTGCCCCTTCAGGTCGCCTTCTGGCTCCATCCTGCTTCCTTCCTTAGTCTCCTCTGCAGCTTCTCTTCTCCCTGCTCAGCTCCACTCTCCTTTTGGGTGGGGCAGGGAACCTGGAACCTCCCCCTTTCCTGGGGACCACCCTGTTAGAGTAGGACAAAATAACCCGAGTTCTCCCTTCAAGATTTCAGACTCACAAGAGAGGCCTTCAGAGAAATAACAGCATGTCGTATAATGTGAATGAGGACGCGTGTCTGAATCAGATCCGTGGAGGTGAAGTATAGAACTTAAGTGGCTCTGGGGTTGAAGGACAAGACATCTAGAGAGCCTGGCCTGACACACTGCAGAGGGAAGGGATTTACCAAGAAGGGGTGGGGGGTGTAGTGAGAGTGGAAGAGCCATAGGAGGACAGGTCGACACACAGTAAATGCAAGTGGGTACAAACAAAGTGGTGAGTTTGGTGAAACTGGAGTTTAGAAAACTGGAGAGAGAGAACAGAACTGCAATGGCCTGTTGGGGAGCTTGGGCTCTGGCCTGTGTCTCAGTGGACAAGCATTCCTTGCTTCCAGTCTAGAGGGTGGCTTGGTTTCTGGACCCTACTGGCAATACCCCTTTGAACAGTCTATCCAGGTGATTCTGAAAGTTTGGCATAGCTAGATTGAGGAGAGCTTTCCAAAATGTTGAGTATGGGAGGGCCTCCCCAGGGGCACAGCGGTTGAGCGCTGGGCTGCGAGGCTGCCCGCAGCCTCTGCAGCACCGGTTCAATCCCCGGCCACCGGTGAGGGGCCCACATGGCACTCAGACCTCTCCTGCCATGCCCCGCTGCTTCCCTCAGCAGTGTACTTCGTTGGTCTGCCTGTTCTGTTCACCTCTCTGGCTCTGGTGAATTCTCTCACCCTCCCGTGCTTCTGACTGTACCCAGTGCTTATATAAATAAATAAATAAATCTTTAAAAAAAAAAATAGTTGAGTATGGGAGAAAAACAAACAAATGGATTTTTAAAAAATATTCCATATATATAATCTGTGTGTGTGTGTGTGTGAGAGAGAGAGAGAGAGAGAGAGAGAGAGAGAGAGAGAGAGATATCTAACCTTTGTACTACTTTGAAACTATTTTCATGTGTAGGCACCTCATTTTCCCCATTAAGAAAGCCATGCTCAAAAAAAAAAAGTATAATGAAATGGTGCTTCAAAGGTTTTTAAATTTAGTCTGACTTTGAAAAGTAACAGAGTCTGTTCTGTTACATCTCATGTATTGTCATATGTAAGAATTCATAAAACTTACAGAAATATTTAAAAGCTGAAAAGTTTGGAAGGAAATATTTATTAAGAATTTAAAACTTTGGCCAACCTGATTCAGGAGTTTGCCTGGTGTTGATCTTTTTTTTTTTTTTTTTTTTTAAGATTTATTTATTTATTTATACAAGCACTGGGTACAGTCAGAAGCACAGGAGGGTGAGAGAATTCACCAGAGCCAGAGCGGGGAGCAGAGCAGGCAGAAGACTGAAGTACACTGCTGAGGGGAGCAGCGGGCGGCAGGAGAGGTCTGCGCGCCATGTGGGACCCTCCTCTGGTGGCCGGGGAGCAGCCGGGGAATCGAACTGTTATAGGACAGGGAGAGGGTCAGCCCAAACCCCGCAAACCTGCCTATTTTAAATGGGTTCTGCCATCCGCTGCATCAACACAAAACATAGGAGACTTTAATGGGAAGGAACTTTAATAAAACTAGGAAACAATACAGGTAAGGCAAAGAATCTAGTTTCTAAATCAAGCACCCAAAGTTACCCATTCCCTCGTGGGTAAAAGTCCATCCAAATGGGATTGGCCCAGAGCAAGGCCCCAAGGCCTGCCACAAGTCTAAAGCATCTTCCAGTGGGGACCCACAGCAAAGGGTCAGAAATAACCAGACAAGCCCCGAAGGAAAAGAGCAAAATCAACATCAAGATAAAAACTGCCATTGTCACCTCCCCATGGGTCTCACCCACATCTGTGTCACCCAGTCCACGACCAAAAAACAAACGCAGTTTCTTCACGTGTCTCTAGGCTCCATGCGCCTCCTCCAGGTCTCCTGGCTCCATCCTGCTTCCATCCTCAGTCTCTTCTGCAGCTTCTCCTCTTCCTGCTCAGCTCCACCCTCCCTTGGGTGGGGCAGGGAACCTCCCCCTTTCCTGGGACCACCCTGTTACAGAACTGGTGCTGCGGAGGCTGTGGGCAGCTTCGCAACCCAGCGCTCAACCGCTGCGCCACCGGGGAGGCCCCTGGTGTTGATCTTTGAAGTTCCTTGGTGTTCCTCAGAGAAAAGAGAATATAGTATGTTTGTTTCTTAATTTGGTCTATTACAGCACTTTCCTCAATATTAAAATATCCTTTATTGAAAAAAAAAGAAAAAAAAAGGAAAGCCACGCTCTCCCCAATATGCATGACCAGCTAATCGCTCTGACTGTGCATCTATAAAAGTCAGCATGTGTCTATACAACATCAGGTTCACCACTGAAAGTCAAATTTCACCCTTCACCAGACAACTGACCCTTTTTTTTTGTTTTTTAAGATTTATTTCTTTATTTATTTATACAAGCACTGGGTACAGTCAGAAGCACGGGAGGATAAGAGAATTCACCAGAGCCAGAGCGGGGAGCAGAGCAGGCAGAAGACTGAAGTACACTGCTGAGGGGAGCAGCGGGCGGCAGGAGAGGTCTGCGCGCCATGTGGGACCCTCCTCTGGTGGCCGGGGAGCAGCCGGGGAATCGAACTGGTGCTGCGGAGGCTGTGGGCAGCTTCGCAACCCAGCGCTCAACCGCTGCGCCACCGGGGAGACCCCTGGTGTTGATCTTTGAAGTTCCTTGGTGTTCCTCAGAGAAAAGAGAATATAGTATGTTTGTTTCTTAATTTGGTCTATTACAGCACTTTCCTCAATATTAAAATATCCTTTATTGAAAAAAAAAGAAAAAAAAAGGAAAGCCACGCTCACCCCAATATGCATGACCAGCTAATCGCTCTGACTGTGCATCTATAAAAGTCAGCATGTGTCTATACAACATCAGGTTCACCACTGAAAGTCAAATTTCACCCTTCACCAGACAACTGACCCTTTTTTTCTGTTTTTTAAGATTTATTTCTTTATTTATTTATACAAGCACTGGGTACAGTCAGAAGCACGGGAGGATAAGAGAATTCACCAGAGCCAGAGCAAGGAGCAGAATAGGCAGACTGATGAAATACACTGCTGAGGGGAGCAGTGGGCGCAGAAGGAGAGGTCTGGCGCCATGTGGGACCCTCGTTGGTGGTCGGGGATCAAACCAGCACTGCAGAGGCTGCGGGCAGCTTCGCAGCCCAGCACTCAACCACTGTGCCACCAGGGGAGCCCCACAACTGACCCTTTTGATGAAGTTTTACAGAGTTAGTACGGGATCCTTAGGTTCACTCTGGGAAAGGCTTCACTAGAGCTCCCATTTCAGCGGCCTTGTGATAAGGCACTAGTGCCTGAGGGTCTGACCTCTATAGCCAGGTTAATGGTCATGTTATTCCCCTCGACCCTCACCTCCTTGTGTGAGTCAGGTTTTAGTCTTGTGTGAGGCCTCCTTTCCAGTTTTTCTATTCTTGTCCTCCATCACTTTGACCCAATGGACTCACCCCTCTTCCCTGGTCCTTCTGGTAACCTCTTATTTGATTTTATAGTCTACAAGTTTATTTTTTATTTTTTTTTTTAAATAATAAATTTTATTTTTATATTCCCCCATACAATTGCAAACGCCCCATTCTGACCCCAATCCCTCCCCTCCCCCGCCCCCCACCCCCTACAAGTTTATTTTTTGTTTTATTTAGTGCATTTGTTTGTTAGGTTTCTCTACATACCACGTAGGAGTGAAATCACAGGGTGTTTGTCTTTCTCATTCTGGAAAGTGCATATTTTTATCACGAAGGGCCCCCTTCCTTACTCTCCCAAGTTTATTTCCTGCTACATTTAGCACCATGATCATGGCACCCAAAACACACAATCTAAAGGAGGTCACACTGAAGTCCTTCCAGTTCTCCAAATGCCCTTCTCTTTCTCCTCCCCGTCCTTCTTGGTCAGCTTCCGCTGAGCTGCCACTCCTACAGCGTTGTTGCCTGGGGTGGAAGACAAGGACGGTCACGTGTCCTGCCTGCATGTTCCTATTTCATATTTAGGTCCATTCATAGAACAGTGAGGTTCTTCTTGTTTCACACTTTCATCCCCAGCTCCTACTCGTTAGTACTCTGGAATCATATTTGTTGAATAACTGAAATACCTGGCAAGTGAGAAAAATTTTCAGTGATCCTGTCATCTTTATGTTTATCTCAGCACCTCTCAAATTACATACTTCTTGCTGAATAAATAAATATGCTTTCTCTATCATTCATAGATCTTTCATCTGTACCCAGACCAACTGCCTCGATTATCTGTTTAACACAGGAGTCTACCTCCAGGTCTAAGATGGACTTTTTTCTTTTTCTATTTCTATTAACTAGAAAAATGCAGTTAGTTTGTATTTTAAATGTTCTTTTTTATTTATTAAAGATTTATTTATTTATGCATACAAGAGCTAGGGTACAGACCAGAGATGTGGGGGGTGAGAGGATTCACCAGAGACAGAGCAGGGAAAAGAACAGGCAGACTGACTGAAATACACTGCTGAGGGGAGCAGTGGGCGAGACAGGAAAGGTCTGCCTCGCCATGTGGGTTGCTCCCTGGCCAGCTGGGGATCGAACTTGTGCTGCAGAGGCTGTGGATTGCTTCATAGTGTGGTGCTTAACCCCTTGCACCACCAGGTAGGCCCTGTATTTTAAACGTTCTTTTAAAATATTTAAACAAATATTTAAACAATATTTTTAAGACATCAGTGATGGAATCTTTTTTTTTTTTTCACATATGTTCTTTGTGTTTTAAATTATTGTTAAAGAACACTAGCCAGGTCACCCAGCCACTTCCCAGGGGCATGGTCCCTGCTTTTGAAATTTGCACTGGGTCACTCTGTTTCTGTGAAAGCAACTTGGCTGTGAAAGACCTGCCTTTGCACTTGTTTTCACTCACTGAAAGGCTTCAAGAAGAATTTTCACTTTCATGACAAAAGCCAAAAAGCAGAAATGTTGTCCATTTGTTTTGCAACAGGTGGTTCTCGAGGCGAGCTTCCTCCCTGGAGCTGCACTCAGGGCCTCCACCCAGAGCATGTGGACCAGGATGGTGGGAGAGGAACTGGCAGTTCAGCACCACGTACCAACTGATGAAAGCTGATGTATTTGCAAGAAGAAAGATTAAGAATCCGAACCCAGCACACCTGCAAATGGCCCAAGAGAGAAGTTGTCCTGACACTGAACTCACAGTCAGAAAAGGACTTGCAGGAGATTTGGTACTGTTACAGGGCAGGGAGAGGAGCACCCCAGGCCCCACAAACCTAAATGGTTCTGGTATCCGCCGCATCAACACAAAACATATAGACTTTAGTGGGAAGGAACTTTAATACAATTAGGAGACAATACAGGGAAGGCAAAGAATCTAGTTTCTAAATCAAGCCTCCAAAGTGACCCGTCCCCTCGTGGGTAAAAGTCCACCCAAGCAGGATTGGCCCAGAGCAAGGCCCCAAAGCCTGCCACAAGTCTAAATCATCTTAGAGTGGGGACCCACAGAAAAGGATCAGAAACAACCAGACAAGTCTGGAGGAAAAGAGCAAAATCAAAATCAAGACAAAAACCACCATTGTCACCTCCCACGGGTCCCCCACCCACATCTGTGTCACCCAGTCCACAACCAAAAGGCAAGCGTAGTTTCTTCACATGTCTCTTGGCTCCATGTGCCTCCTCCAGGTCTCCTTCTGCCTCTCCATCCTGCTTCCTTCCTTCTCAGTCTCCTCTGCAGCTTCTTCTCTCCCTGCTCAGCTCCCCCCTCCCTTGGGAAACCTGGATCCTCCCCCTTTCCTGGGGACCACCCTGTTACAGTACCGCTGACACAGCTGCAATGGCTGCAGGCAGGTGCGACTTTACTTTGGAAAGGGCGTGGAGGTTTAGGACAAGTTTGCAGGCTGACTTGTGCCTAGAAAGAACTGGAGGCTAGAACACAGATGAGGCTGCAGCACCTTGTATTCCCAGCCTCCTCTGCAGCCCAGTAGACCACGAACTTGACCTTTGACCCTAAGGCAGGCCGACCTAGAAGGTGTGGATGTTAGGACCTGCCTGCCCTGAGGGATCCAGATGAAATGTTTGTAAAGGCAGGACATGGGCACAGAGCAGGTTTTCTAGGATCCAGCAGACCGGGTAAAGGAGGAGTCAGTCCTCAGTGGTTTTTGCAGGTCTTTTATTGGGATTTACTCGGTGCACAGCAGGCAGGGGTGCTGGGGGGCCGGGAGGCTGGCAGGCCTCCCAGCCCCCAGGAAGTCCTCACTCTATCTGGGCTCTCCGGCCTTCTCTGCTTCCCTCTCAGCTTCTGTTCGTTCTCGGCTTCTTGGCTTCTATTACTTCTTTCTCGGCTTCTCTTTCGGCTTCTGCAGGCGTCCTTGTGACGCTGCCCTTAAAAGCCCAGTCTCAGCCCAGGTGAATCCCAACTACCTATGCCCACACCCTATTCTAGGTGCCCGCCATCAGGCATGCATTCAGGACCGCAAGGATCCATCATCTATCCTGATGGCGGGAGGGCAGAAAAGCCTGACATTTTTCCTTACCCTACAATGGTGTAGAGTAAGAGATTTTCAGGCTTTTCTGCCCTCCCGCCACTAGGACTGATAATGGATCCTTGCGGTCCTGAATGCATGCCTGATGGCGGGCACCTGGAGTAGGGTGTGGGCATGCATAAGTTGGTACACCTGAGCTAAGACTGGGCTTTTAAGGGTGGCGTCATGGGGACGCCAGCGGAGCAAACCACGAGGAGCAGAGAGCAGAGAAGCAGAGACCACCAGAGAACTCCGGAGAGCCCAGACGGAGTGAAGACCTGCTGGGGGCTGGGAGACCTGCCAGCCTCCCGCCCTCCCCACCCTCCCGTACCTCTGCCTGCCATGTACCTGGTCAATCCCAATAAAAGCCTGCAAAAGCCACTGAGGACTCCAGGACTCTCCTCCTTTACTCCGTTTGCTTGGATCATAGAGAACCTGCACTGTACACCTCCTGCTGCTACAGATGGTAACAGATGACCCTCCTGTCACACTCCAGCCCCCTGGACCTCCTGCACCCCAACCTCAGAGGACTGGACTGAATACCCACC
This sequence comes from Talpa occidentalis, assembly GCF_014898055.3. Classification (NCBI taxonomy): domain Eukaryota; kingdom Metazoa; phylum Chordata; class Mammalia; order Eulipotyphla; family Talpidae; genus Talpa; species Talpa occidentalis. Next base: position 62,807,083 of record NW_023601653.1, on the reverse strand, counting down.
GTCGTCCCCCACCCCCAGGCTCCCGCTGTGCTCACTGTCTCCCCCAGTCTGGTAAGTGAAGCTACACCGTTCACACACTGTCGCTCCTTTTATGCAGTGTGGGACATTCCATCGCTGCTTTACTACACGAGTGATATTTTAGGGTTTGTCTGTTATCTGGTAGGTTGTTTGGGGCAGGGGAGCCCTAGAAACGCTTATGAATTTTTCCACATGAACTAATAGTAATGGCTTCTTTCTTTACGGCATGTTGATTTACAAGAAGTTTCATAGGAAAGCTCTACTTTTGGAAAGAGGGGAACTGGTGTTTAAAAAAATGAAATGCCAAAGTAAAGTATGATGATGCCATTTATAAGATGATTCTCATTTTTAAAAGCCTCTGTGGTCGATTACAAGGAGTGTGGTCCTCCAGTAATGGAACGTGATGGAATTTTGTGGCATTGCAGGTGTCCTTGGGTTCATTCTGGGAAAGGTTTCCCCAGAGCTCCCGTGTCAGCGGCACAAGGCGAGTTTCCCAGGCGCGTTTCTCCTGGAGACAGACATTAGTTATATTTAAAGAGCAGGTTTATTAGGGAAAGGAAAAAGGGACAGGTTTGCTGAGAGAAGCCTGCATGGTTGCAGGCAGGTGGCCTTGACAGGTCACAGGCAGGCAGGAGGCTGCCGCTCTGCAGAGGGAGAGTTGGTGAGAAGAGGCACCTGCATAGTCACAGGTGGGCAGCAGGAGTGCTGCCCCGAGCCTGGGCGGAGACTGCACTGATATTGTCCTTTTCCCTTTGGGAGGGGTCACTCCTCTGTGGAGTGGCTGCTTGTTGCTGATGTTGGGTAACAGGCAAAACTAGGAAGGGACCAGAGATTCCAGGGTGGGCCCAATCTCCATATCTTTACCCTCAGGCCTGTGCTCCACTACCCTGTAGCATCTGATCCTGCTTGTGATAAGGCACTGGTGCCTGAGGGTCACGACCTCCACAGCTTGGTTAATGGTCATATTATTCCCCTCGACCCCCACCTCCTTGTGTGAGTCAGGTTTTAGTCTTGTGAGGCCTCCTTTCCAGTTTTTCTATTCTTGTCCTCCATCAGAACGTATGTTTAAAGTCTACTGATGTCTTCACGCCGTAAATGTGTGCCTTCAGTGCATGCGTAAGCCTAGTTTGGAGATAACAGTCTCAGATAACATCAAAAGGGCCTCTTGAAAGACCCTTCCAAGTCCATATTCTGAGCTAAATGGTCACTCTGACTCCATCCCCTGACCCCTCACTCACCTTTCATCCTGCTGCCCCCACCCCCACATCCAACTCCACCTCTTACACTTGACAAGTGTCCTTAATAGTCCTGAACTTGATAGTTTCCCCCTAATTTGTTTATGAAATACCTTTAACCGAACATGGAGGAGAACCATCAAAAGTAATTTGCAAAAGAATGGTCTAGTGGGAGTGTCAAGAGGACGTGAGGGACCCTTCTGCTTTGCTTTGTGAGCATGTTTATTCAATAAGCATTGACTAAGCACTATCATGCCTAAATAAGAATGCCAGGCACTTTGCAGGAAATAGTGAAAAATAAAATCTGGGGCTTGCCATCCTGAACTGTGTCTGCTGGGTGGGAGACTGTGCCTGGAAATGTCAATTGCAATGCTGTGAGACCAGAGCAGTGGAAGCAGAGGGAACAAAGGGATTTGAAGAGATGAGGTCCCCTGCCCTGTGGGAAATATGAGGACCAGATGCTCCAGTGGTCAGGAGGTGTTTCCTGTAAAGTCAAGAGTGCGTACAGTCTCCACCCTGGAAACAGCACGGTAGGCTGGGATACTTCTGAGGGCTGTGTGGACAGTTGGAGGGCATGCTTTAGTAAGAGATAAGGGCACTATGTAAAATGTAGATCTGGGGTCAGATTCTGAATGCTTGTGTCAAAATAAATACAAACCATTCATAATAAATTATCAACAATTTAAAACAGAGGAGTGGTAGGATCCTATTACATTTTCCAGATAATTCAAGGATTATTCAAAGGTAATTCCAATGCAAAGAATCATTTGAAAAAAGGAAGACACTCTGGTGTATTCATAAAGGAAGGGCATCCCAGAGGAGCATGGGAGTGCGGCTTGTTCTGGGCACACTGTGTCCTTGTTAGCTGGAGCATGTCTGCTAACAGGTGTGTGACTTTCCTGAGTCATTTACTGTCTGGGGCCTTCTCCCCACCCTGTTGCTCATTTCAGTCATCTGTTTCCTGGGGCTCTCAATGGATCCTGGGCCAATCGTAGGGGCTCCAGCCTCTCATCTTTACCCATTTCACAGAATATGAGGACTGAATTGCTGAAAGGCATCCTAGCATCTAAGGACAGGGAACTGCAGGCCCAGAGAAGTTAAGTAACTCACCGAAGGTCACACAGCTGATCACTGTGTCAGGGTTCAAACGTGCACCCAAACACTGGAGTTGCAAATTTGCCACCAACAAAATAAAGAGAACCCAAATCCAGAGACCCTATTTTCAAAACTTCTATTATTTTCCTACGAATCACAATTCATCACTCATCATGTTTATCAAATCACTGGTGAATGTTATTGGCTAAGGTATGTTAAAAATAAAAAACGCAGACCAGTGTCCTTCATGCTGGGCTCCCTCCAAGACTTCATACCTATCGCAGTTTCAGTAACTCACGAGTCGTCCTCAAGCAGTCAATCTGGAGTTAACGGTGAGGTCATCTGCATGATGAAATGCCCAGGCTTCCCCTGTGGGAGGTGGACGCTGCTTTGCCTTCTCTTAAACTAATCAGGTCCCACTGTCTATGGACACCCTCCATTTCAGGCAAGCCCTGGCCGATTACATGGGGTGTGCACAATCATAAGTTGTTTACTAGAGCCCAGTGGATCTCTATTTTGTTTTTTCTAACAGTTCATGTTCTCAGAGATCTCACTGGGGCCAAGGTGCAGCCCCAAGCTCTGAACCATAAGCTCCTCTTCTCTTTCCGGGCATCCTAGGGGCCTGACCAGTTCATCAGGCCTCTTCTTGGTTTTTTCTTTCCTGTTTTGTTTGAAAAGAGGTCCAAGAATGTGTTGACAACTTGCTACAAGCACAGCAGCAACATGAAACAAGCTCATTCAGGAGCTGTGGAGAAACAACAGTGCTTTGGGTGGTTTTCAGGAAGGTCAACTTGAAGAAATTCAGCAGAGCTCAGGTGCCTTTCCAATTTCGTACTTCACGCAAAGCGGCTGTGGTCTGTTTGATGCAGAATTAGGTGAGCCCCGACCAAAACCACATAATTCCAGAGTGGCCAAAATGTACCACCATTGGAAGTATTTTTTTTTTTAAATTATTTTAATGGTGAGCCTTTACCTCTAGAGACGCTGGTCTTTCCCTTGCATCTGCATCAAAATAATGGTATGCAGTAAAAAATTCATTACTCTCCTTTCTGCAGTGCACAGTGCTATGTGATGCTGTGGCGTGTGCCTGCTTCAGGTAAATGAGAAAGTACAAAGGTTGGTTTCTAGGGCTTTTATCAGACTTCATCTCTCTCCAGCCCCACATCAGCACATCTATGATATAGATAACTTTGTCCCCATTTTAGGATGAGAAAACTAAGATTCAGAGAGGTTAATGGGATAGCTCCAAGTCAAACAGCAGGGAAGTGACAGAACTGTGGTTTAAAACCCATGTCTTCTCACCTCGAATAATCTTGTTACCGAGCGTACCCACACGGGGCTGCTGGGTGAAGTGCTGGGTCAAGGATATACAAGCTGTCAGCCTCACAGATCTTGCTTAGGAAACACTGGTGGGGTTTTAAACAATTGTAGGGTAAAGAAAATGTCAGGCTTTTCTGCCCTCCCGCCATCAGGATAGATGATGGATCCTTGCGGTCCTGAATGCATGCCTGATGGCGGGCACCTGGAGTAGGTGTGGGCATAGGTAGATGGGACTCACCTGGGCTAAGACTGGGCTTTTAAGGGCGGCATCATGGGGACGCCAGAAGAAGCCTGAGAGAAGCAAAGAAGCAGAAGCAGAGAACACCAGAGAGAGTGCGGATTTGCTGGGGGCTGAGGGGCCTGCCAGCCTTCCGGCCCCCCAGCACCCCTGTCTGCTGTGTACCGGGTAAATCCCAATAAAAGACCTGCAAAAACCACTGAGGATTCTGACTCCTCCTTTACCTGGTCTGCTGGATCCTAGAAAACCTGCACCATGTCTATTCCTGCCCTTACAACAATGATGTCAATGAATTCTGCAGAAATGTCTCCCCCAATATTTGAAAGCCCTACCCATCCTCTTAAGATCAATGTGTCAAAAACATAACTGAAGAATTTCCCCGCTAAGCAGAGGCTTGAACCCCGGTCTTTCTTCTATGCTATTGGTTTAATGCCAATCAGGTGAACTTCAACTGGAAGCAAACTTCAACTGCCCTTGGGGTGACACTCCTCTTCTGTGTGTACCAGGATCACCTGGGCATCCCGTTAAATGCAGGTTCTGATTGTATGGGGCAGAGATGGGGATTGAGGCTTTGCATTTTTACAAACCCAACATTTTGAGTAGTGCAAAAAGCTACTCCTGGGGGCAACTGGGAGGAGGCAGCAAGGCAGGGCACTTAGGAACATCTTGCAGGGCAGGTGTATAGCGTGGTTCTCCCGGCTTCTTGGTTTTGGGACTCCTGTGGTACAGGAGACTGTCCTGTTCTCTCCAAACCTGCGTGGTCTCTGGGCTCTGTGCCTCCTCATTCACACTGACTGTCCCAGCCATTCCGATGCCTGTCACATGATGCTGCTTATGAGCCTATAATTCTGGTGTTGGGGATCCAACTGCCCGCCAGTGTTGGTGGGGACAGACGTCAGCAGTGATCAGCCCATCTCGTCTCCTCTTGTGGTTTCCAGGCCCGCCCTGTGTCTCCAGTCACAGCTCTCATGTTTCCCTCCCCTAGTTGGAAGAGGAGGAAGCCTCCCTCTCATTGCACACGTCTCTGGACCAGGGGTTTGGCTCCCCCGCTCCTGGAGACACTGCAGGTGGAGCTCATGTGAGAGGTCGCCACGCCAGCTGTTCCCATGGCCCCATCTCTCGTGGTTCCGGCCATGCTCTGTTTGGGTCTGCCCCAGACGATGTGTCCAGGGCTTTGATTTGCCCCTTATCTCCTGGAGTTCTGGCGCCTGAATTACGGGTGACTTGTACTGAGCTGAATGAAGTGGGGGTTAGCCCAGAGAGGAGCCCTTCCCTCCTTGGTCCAGGCTCCAGCCCCTATTCCCAGCCTGTGGCTTAGGCCTCACAGGAGTGGGCTGGAGGCTCCCACCCCCGACCCGGGCCACACAGGGATGCCCAGCTCCTAACTCCAGCTCCACGGACGTCGGGCCCACCACATGGAGGTCATGCCTGAGATGAAGCACTAGGACATCTCAAAGCTGGGGGGCAAAGAGATATGGCATTTGGGGGCTTGATGAAGGTGGCTCTTTCAATGCAGGGACTTAAGATTTGGCATTTTCATATAATAATTAATGTTTATGAAGAGTAAGGGTTTTGGAGAATCTGGGGGAGTAAACATGTGTTTGATGCTACCCCCTGGAAAGTTGAACAGGCTGATTTTGCAACTCCTGTGTTCCTGGATTAGAGTTTCCCAGAATAGTGAAGACTTTGTTGGAGAAGACAGTGAATAGTAAAGGCTTATTGATGGTAAAATATGTGGGTGTAGCAGGTTTTTGGCTGCAAATACAGATGTTCACATGCAAACATTATGATAAGCAGTGAGTTCATTGTTTGGAGAAGCCTTATAGGGATACAAGAAAGGAGGGGGGCGCGCCAAAGTGTGAAAGGCTTTTGTGTCAGGAGCGCCACCTGCTGGCTTCTACGGGTTAAAAACCAACCTAGAATTGCACAAGTTGTTTTTAACAGAAGACTTTGCTGCCACCTACTGACGTTTTTTTTTTTAATTTTTTTTTTTAAGATTTATTTTTATGGGGCTTCCCTGATGGCCTAGGGGTTAAGTCTCAGCTCTATGGCTGCAACAGCTTGAGTTCTATCCCAGGCCAGGGAGCTAACCCACATGGTGCAGCAGACCTCTCCTGTCTCACCTGTTGCTCCCCTTAGCAGTGTGTTTCAGTAAATCTGCCTGCTCTGCTCTCCATTCTATCTCTGGTGAATCCTCTCACCCTCTGCACCGCTGATCTACACCCCAGTTCTTCTACACAAAAATAAATAAAATCTTAAAAAAAAAAATAGAGAGAAAAAACATTTTTATTTATGTGTACAGGAACTGGGGAGGAGGCTAGAGGTGCGGGGGTGGGAGGATTCACCAGAGACAGAGTGGGGAACAGAACAGGCAGACGGACTGAAATACACTGCTGAGGGGAACAGCGGGCAAGTCAGGAGAGGTCTGATGTGCCATGTGGGCAGCTCCCTGGCTGGGGATCGAACACGTGCTGCAGTGGCTGAGGATAGCCTCATAGTGCTTCATCTTAACCCCTTGCACCACCAGGGAGGCCCCTCTTCTAGCTTCTTTTTTTTTTTTTTTTTAATAGAGGCATGTTTTTTATTTATTTGTTTGTTTTGTTTATACAAGCACTGGGTACAGTCAGAAGCGCGGGAGGGTGAGAGAATTCACCAGAGCCAGAGTGGGGAGCAGAGCAGGCAGAAGGACCGAAGTACACTGCCGAGGGGAGCAGCGGGTGGCAGGAGAGGTCTGCGTGCCATGTGGGACCCTCCTCTGGTGGCCGGGGAGCAGCAGGGGATCGAACCGGCACCGCAGAGGCCGAGGGCAGCTTCGCAACCCAGCGCTCAACCACTGCGCCACCGGGGAGGCCCTCTTCTAGCTTCTTGACTGAGACTTCCCCTGTAATAAAAGACAGATTAACGGTGGGGTAGGGGGAGAATTAGTTTTGGGTGTACAAGGGTATCAGAGATATTAAACCAAGGAAGTGGCCAAAGAAAGAAAAGAAAACATCTCTGAATACGTGACAAGGAAGTTTGAGCTTGGAGAGTTAAATTAATGAAGTCACAGGGTTTGTTTATACAGCCTTCTTGGATTATTCCTCTGTCTCTGGTGATTAAGACTTTTTCTACTTCGTGGTGCAGAAAGGATACCTTCACAGGGGAGATTTCTTTCCTGCTTTCAAGGACACAAAGGAGGGTCAGAGTGTCCTTCTTGCATTGGCTGTTTAATAAGTAACTTCAATTTAAAAATAATCAACATGCCAAGGTGGCATTTTTGAGGACACCCTATATTACTATGTAAGAAGAGAAATGCAAAATAAGGGACAGAGGATCCACAGAACAGAGGTGAGGAACTAAATTATGGAAAGGTAATTTAGATTATTCCCAGTCTAAGACTATTGTAAAGGAATCTGCTGAAATGCTGTCAGCCAGGCCTCCATGGGCATCTATATTTTACTTCCCTGGGGAGTGGGGTGGTGATGGGTCATATGGACAGTTTTATGTTTAACTTTATAAGTAACCTCAGAACTGTTTTCCAAGGGCTCTCACAAGAAATTAGAGCTCCAGTTCCTCTGCCTCCTTGCCAGCACTTGGCATTGTCTGTCTTCTTAATTTTAGTCATCCTAGTTAGTATATACTGGTATTTCATGGCAGCATTAACTTTCATTTCTTTAGTGATTAATAATATTGAGTATCTTTTCGTCTGTACATTCATCTCCTTAAGTATCTGTACAAAGTCTTTCCTCATTTTTTAACTGGATTGTCTTATGAGGTTATAAGATTTCTTTATAAATTCTGGATATTAGCCTCATTTTTTTTCAGATATGATCTTGCAAATACTGGGTTGTCAGAAAGGTCATGAAATAGTTTTTCTATGTTTTTCAAGCAAAAATGTGTCATGACTTTTGCAACAACCCAATATTTTCTCCCTGTCTGTGATTTATCTTTTCATTTTTAAAAGTGTTGGTCAAAAAATAGAAGTTTTATACTTTGGAGTCCCATTAATCTTTTCTTTCTTTTGTAGTTCTTTTTGTAGTTAAGAATTTAAAGTACAAAAATTCCTTGTGTCATGGTTAAGAAAAATAAAGCTCTAACAATCAAAGCAGTAGAGGGGCCTCCCTGGTGGCGCAAGGGGTTAAGACACAATCTATGAAGCAATCCTCAGCCACTGCAGCGCGAGTTCCATCCCCGGCCAGAGAGCAATCCACATGGCACAATAGACCTCTCCTGTCTCACCTGCTGCTCCCCTCAGCAGTGTATTTCAGTCAATCTGCCTGTTCTGTTCCCCACTCTGTCTCTGGTGGATCCTGCCATCCCCCACACCTCTGGCCTGTGCCCCAGTTCTTGTATGCATAAAAAAACTTAAAAAAAAGTAGTAGAAAATTGAAAATATAAATCTATAGATCAATGAAACAGAAGTAAGTCCATTTTTGCTCTATCATACACAAAATATTAATAATTTCTTAGTGATACCGGAATTGTCAGGCCTAGTTTCCCAGCCAGGAACGAATTCCAGGCTGCAGGGCAGCGCTGAGCCCCAGCCGCTAGACCCCCCACGGGTTGGTGTCTCACGAAGCCACAGCAGGAACTTCGCAGACTCTCAGGCAAGCAAGCAAGAAGAGGCAGGTTTGTTTAGAAGAAGAAAAAGTTTATTGAGGAGAAAAAGAGCAGAAATAAAGTGGGACTCCCAGGCCAGGGAACCAGGCCTGGGAGGGGCAAGGAAGCCAAAGTGGAGTCGTGTCTCAGGGAATATAGACCTTCTTTCCCTCATTATTCTAAAGCTCCACCAGTCTCTTTGTGATTGGTTAGTTCTCGGCTGTCTCACTTAATTTGCTAGTGAGTGGGAGATCTTCACATTCCTTATCTAACAGGTTTGTCTTTCCCCATTTGTTACACCTTTATCTTTATGGCCTAGTCTTCTGGGAGAGCATCTCCACACCTTATCTTTATCACCTGAAGAAAACCAGGACCATCCTGGAATGTTTGTTTTTCCCATTTTGTTATCAATGGTCCTGGGATGTTTGTTTTTCCCAGTGGAATTGGTTACATTCCCTTGGTTGTCCTTATCTCTGAAGCTTCCCTTAATTCTTCAGAGGTCCCCTCCTGCACTGTCCCTAAAACTGCCTAATAACCCTAGCTTGCCCTGTGTCTCATTAGTATCATTAGGTAGTCACTGTTTACATTTCTCTGATTTTCTTATAATATTTTTCCATCTATTTGTTTGAATTATGATCAAAATAAAACCCAAATTTTGTGATGAATAGACATATCACCCAAATTTCTTTTTATGTATAGATATCCCTTTTTGTCTTTTTTTGCTTTTTTATTTTAATTGAAGAAACTAGTTGCTTGTCCTGTAAATTTTCCCAGTCTAGATTTTGCTGAGCTGCGCCCTGCAGGACCAATTAACACATTCTTCCTGTTTGCTTTATATCCTGTAAGTTGGTAGTTATATCCAGAGCCTTTGTGAAATTCCTGGTCAACATCTTTTGTTTTGCAAGCCTTTGTCATAGGTAGCTGTGAGTTATTGCCTCAGGAGGTACTCAATGTCTTATTCTTCTGTCTGTTGGGATGTTATCAGTCTTTGAGAACTATTACCTGGATCCAAAAGCTTGCATTCTCATACCTGTCCTTTCATTGTGCTTGCTTGTCAGACCATCAAAAGGAAGTAATGAGCCCTACTATATAGGTGGATATTGGAGATGTGGAAATAATAGTATGAGCTTTGCCCCAGAAGTCATTTGTAAACAACCTGCCCTGGGAGAAAACTGGTTTTGGAGATATATGAAAACTATTATAATGTCACCAAGTGTTGAAATGGAAGAATCTTACTGTAATCTGGAATCACTTGTTCTCTTCAAGTCCTGGTTACTTATTAACCCAAGAGAGCCTTTGACAGTATTCCATATTCAAGATGTTTTTTGGATAAATCTATGGAACAGTAAAGCACCAAATGAGCCACTTCCACCTCTTAGATGCATGTAATTTGTATGTAGAAGGAATGAAGAAAAGATAAGAACATGTTAGCTGACAACAAAGCTGTTATTGTCGATAGTGAAAGACCTTCTACTCCACGTCCTCCTTCCCCAGCTAATGTCCCAGGCTCATGGGCAGAACCACCCCAGCAGGACTCTAAAAGATCACAATTCTACTCAGTTCAGCAGTGATTAGGACAGTCCATGAGAACTGCATAAGCGAGATAGATAAAGAAAAAAATACAATCCAAAGAGAGAAACAGCAATAAAGGCTGGACATGAAATGGGTGGGGAGTAGTCAGAAAAACTAGGGGCGCTACCCCAGGAGAAGATGTGGTGGCAAGAACTCAGCACCTGTGGCAGGTAAAGGCCCCCCATGCAGGTGCACAAGCCTGCCCAGGGTGCACCTGGAAAAAGTGGAGAGATTACAGAGAGGTTGGTCAGCCCGAGCTGGCCAAAGAGTGAAGGGTGGGTTGGGGTAATCGTTTCAATTAGCAGACTCCACAGAGGGAAGCTGAGCATCTAGGCATCAATCTCAGAATTTGATCAGTCTCTTCGATTCCTCCAATTTTACGACTGACTGTTGAAGCCATCAAAGCCTCAATATTTCCTTTATTTGCCCCTGATTGATTTTTTTTTAAAGATTTATTTATTTATGCATACAAGAGCTGGGATAGAGGCCAGAGATGTGGGGAGTGAGAGGATTCACCAGAGACAGAGTAGGGAACAGAACAGGCAAATTGACTGAAATACACTGCTGAGGGGAGCAGCGGGTGAGACAGGAGAGGTCTGCTGCACCATGGGGGTAGCTCCCTGGCTGGCTTGGGATCGAACTTGTGCTGCAGAGGCTGCAGATTGCTTCATAGGTTGTGTCTTAACCTCTTGCACCACAAGGGAGGCCCCCCCCCGATTGATTATTGAACTCCCCACAAAGTTGTTAGAATTTTACTCCAGTCTCCTCAACCAGCCAGTCTAACTCCGCTCACAGCTAACAGACAATGCTGCTGTCATCTTTTTTAAGTTGAGATATATTGGGCTGTTGGAAAAGTTATGACATTTTTTCTGTGCAAAAATGCGTCGTGACTTCTCTGACAACCCAGTAGCTGACGTATCACATGGTGTTAGTTTTAAGTGTACAACACAATGACTTGATACACGTATTTGCTGTGAAGTGATCCACAATCAGTGTATTCATCACCTTGCAAGGGGACAATCTTTTTTCTTGTAAATACTTTTACTATTTACTCTTGTAGCAACATATAAGTGTGCAGTTCAGTGTTATTGTTAGAGGGAAAAGGATGTCCTAAAGCTAATTCCATGCAGGCTTTGTGGACTCCACCCCCACTCCAGACCAAAGCCATCAGGACATTGGGAAAGACAAATCCCGTCACCACCAAAGGGAAGGTTGCTGGGTCCTAAGGGTGGGGTTAAACAGCCAGGTTTGGTATAAAACCAAACACGTGGGGTTTGGGGGGGTTCCCTTTTGGCTCTCCGCCAGCTCGTAGCGTCCGGCCAGCTCTGAGAGTGCCTTTGGATTTCCAGGTCAGTGGATGGAGTAGGACACATTAAAGACTTTATTTCCCTATTTTCTCCCTGAGTTATACATTTCCTTAATTCCCTTTCCCTTGTAAATAAACCTTTTATTAACCTTTTGTGTGTGCCTGCAGTGGAGTATTCATAAGTCCCTTTTAAGCGCGAGGGTGAGGACCCACAGCCAGGCAACCCGTTTTATATCGGGGTTGCCCCATAACATTATTAATTATTGTCACCAGGCTGTACATGACACCCCCAGGACTGACTTGTTTTCTAAGGGGAAGTTTGTACTTTTGGCCACTTTCACCCATTTCACCTGACCCTCACCCCCTTGGCAACCACCGGTCTGTGTTCTGTATCTATGAGTTCAGGGTTTTCTTAAAGCTTAGATTCCAAATAGAAGAGAGAACATTTTGTGTTTTTTTTTTTAATTTATTTTTATTTATTTATGCATACAAGAACTGGGATGTAGGCCAGAGGTGTGTGGGGGACAGGGGGTTGGTGAGAAGATTCACCAGAGACAGCAGGGAACAGAACAGGCAGATTGACTGAAATACACTGCTGAGGGGAGCAGGAGGTGAGTCAGGAGAGGTCTGCTGCGCCATGTGGGTAGCTCCCTGGCTGGGGATCAAACACAAGCAGCAGTAGCTGCAGATTGCTTCATAGTGCTGACGCTTAACCCCTTGGGCTACGGGAGATCCACATTTTGTATTTCTCTATTGATTTGTCTCAATTAGCACAACGCCCTCAGGCCCCACCAGTCCTCACAGATGCGGTATCTCCACCACCACATCTTCATCGACCAAGTGGGTCTTTCTTTTTCCCATCAAACCTACCTGTGTGTTTGCCTATGTTTCCCTTCTATGTTTTCAAGAATACATTTTTTCAATTGCTTCTAACCTCTTTTTATTCTTTAGCCAGTGTAATCTGCTTTTCATATGTTCCTATTCTATTAAAAAAAAAATACTCTGCAAAAGCTTAGAGCTGACTGTCCTAATCATGGGATCATAGTTCAGCAGGAGTAGCCCTGCCAAGCACACAGCATGTGGGCAGGAAAAGGGGACAGAAGTGGATGTGTAACAGGGTGGTCCCCAGGAAAGGGGGAGGTTCCAGGTTCCCTGCCCCACCCAAGGAAGGGTGGAGCTGAGCAGGAAGAGGGGAAGCTGCAGAAGAGACTGAGGAAGGAAGCAGGATGGAGCAAGGAGACCTGGAGGAGGCACATGGAGCCTAGAGACATGTGAAGAAACTGCGCTTGTCTTTTGGGTTGTGGACTGGGTGACACAGATGTGGGTGAGACCCGTGGGGAGGTGACAATGGCAGCTTTTATCTGGATGTTGATTTTGCTCTTTTCCTTCCGGGCTTGTCCGGTTGTTTGTGACCCTTTTCTGTGGGTCCCCACTGGAAGATGTTTTAGACTTGTGGCAGGCTTTGGGGCCTTGCTCTGGGCCGACCCCATATGGATGGAGTTTTACCCACGAGGGGATGGGTAACTTTGGGTGCTTCATTTAGAAACTAGACTCTTTGCCTTACCTGTATTGTTTCCTAGTTTTTATTAAAGTTCCTTCCCATTAAAGTGTCATATGTTTTGTGTTGATGCGGCGGATGGCAGAACCCATTTAGAATAGGCAGGTTTGTGGGGGTCTGGGGTGCCCCTCTCCCTGTCCTATAACAGATGGAATGGACACCAGTTAGAAACCTTGGCACTCACAGCACAGAAGGTGACAGGTAGAGAAGTGGTTCAGTCTGAGGGACATTTAGCAGGTAAAATGGACAGAACCTGCTGCCGGGTTAAATGCAAGGGTGTAGGCAAGGCAAAGGGTCAAGTCGAGGATGACTCCAAGGTCTTTGGCTTCATAACTATGTGGCTGATGGTGCTGTTGCTAACAAGAACATGAGAAGAGGTCAAACTTCCCATCCACTCATTTTGCAGTCATCTGTCCCACTGGCCTACAGATCTGCTGGGCATCTCCTTGTTCACATGGACGTCAGATTTTGAAATCAAGGCTTTTGAGAGGTTGGCAATGTAAGGACCACATGTCAAATGTTTTTAGTATGGCCCGCAAGATAAGCGTGATTTTTACATTTTTATACGTTATTTTTTTAAAGGACATAAAGATGAACAAGCAACAGAGGCTCCATGGGGCCTGCAAAGTCTAAAAATATTGCCTCTTTATTGCAAAAAAAGTAGGGGTCACCCTATCTTATATAGCTCACTTGCTTTATTTGATAACAAATATATGTTTATAAAATTGAATTTTATTCTTGAAAATAAGATCTTCACAAAGGCATTTTATTTTTTTTTAATTATTTATTTATGCATACAAGGACAGGGTGTAGGCCAGAGGTGTGGGGGTGAGGGGGGTGAGAGGATTCACTAGAGACAGAGTGGGGAACAGAACAGACACATTGACTGAAATACACTGCTGAGGGGAGCAGCGGCAGAGACAGGAGAGGTCTGCTGTGCCATGTGGGTCAGATTCGATTCCCTGGCCAGGGATTGAATTCATGCTGCAGTGGCTGATGATAGCTTGATAGTGCTGTGTCTTTAACCCCTTTGCCACCAGGAAGGCCCCATCAAGGTGTTTTAAATTATAAAGTAAAAATAGTACATAAAGAAGCATAAATTTCATATATAAGAAAAGGCATATTTCACAACAAAAAAACATGTCCTTTCCTGCTGCCTTAATCAGCCAACAAAAAATTCACAGGGAGGACGGTTCTGTAACAACTTGAAAATTCACCATGAATGGACTAACTGAAAGAATTTGAGCTGTCTTAAATTTTTGTGGCAAAGTGAGCATATTTTTAATCTCCCAAGATTATCTGGGGTGGATGATGTTCTCTTAAACATCAAATTTTATTGCTCATAAACTTCTCACTGTTACCTTTTCTTCCCTTTATGATAACTGGAGAAAAAAGCTCTTTAAGCTGGTGTTAGTAGTTGAGTGAATATTGGCTCAACAATTTAGAAATGTGAAGCTGAGTTCCATGATCTTGCTTACAAGCCACAGTCATTTCTTTGTGTAAAACCAATTGCTTCACCTCTTCTTTGGACTCCCCAGATGTTACAGTGTGCTACATTCTGTCACCTCTATGTCATGTTAAGGTTTGGATATTTTTGCAGTCGATTGCCTTGGGTAATTATTTTTTTAAAAGATTTATTTATTTATGCATACAAGTACTAGGGTACAGGCCAGAGCTGTGGGGGGGTGGTGGTGAGCAAATTCACCAGAGACAGAGTGGGGAACAGAACAGACAGACTGACTGAAATACACTGCTGAGGGGAGCAGCGGGTGAGACAGGAGGGGTCTGCTGCACCATGTGGGTAGCTCCCTGGCCGGGATCGAACTTGTGCTGCAGTGGCAGCGGATTGCTTCATAGGTTGCATCTTAACCCTTTGCGCCACCAGGGAGGCTCGCCTTGGTAATTATTTTGTCTCATTTTCTTAAGAGGTGAGTTTACAGGAATTGCTGTGTGAAAGAATATACAAGCTGGCAACTTGAACTTGGCCACAGGTACTATATTTTTAATAGGTGAGCAGCCAAGCTGATCTGTTTACATCCAGGTGGTTATACGCAAAAACAATTCAGTCACGGAGGAGGAAGTAAAAAAGGAAGAAAAAGGGCAGAGACCTTGTTCTGCGCCCCCACCCCCCACCCCCAGGAATTCAGTGCAACACTCAGTTTAATGAGATTTCCTATATGAAGCATTTCCTTATTTCTCCTTTATCTGTTTCTGAAGTTAGAATTAGCTGCTTCTTTTACTTTAAATTCTATCATTTTATTGTGGTCATATTGGCTTGCACACTATGATTTAGGAGTGCAAGTTCCTTAGATCTATGTACCATACCACACCTACCACTGAATTGAACTGGGGCCAGGAGCCAGACCCCAAAAGTTCAGTCCTTGGTCCTTGTCTTGGCAAGGGAATAATTCAATGTCAAGACCAGAGTGAGACAGAAAAGCAAGTAGTTTTGGGGTTTTTTTTTAAAGATTTATTTATTTATACAAGAACTGGGGTACAGGTCAAAGGCACAGGAGGGTGAGAGAATTCACCAGAGATAGAGTGAGGAGCAGAACAGACTGAAATACACTGCTGAAGGGAGCAGCAGGCAAGACAAGAGAGGTCTGCAGTGCCATGTGGGTATCTCCCTGGCTGGCCGGGAATCAAATCCGCGCTGCAGAGGCTGCGGACAGCCTCACAGTGCTGCTCTCAACGTGCGGTGCCACTGGAGAGGCCCAGAAAAGCAAGAAGTTTATTGTCAGATGAGGAGCTTTCTTTTCAGGAAAGCTCTCTGAAAAGAGAGGGGTGGAACTTAGGGTCTCTGGCGAAGTCTTTTCATCTTTTTTTTTAGGGTGGTGTGGGGTTGTCTTCCTGTTGGTCATTCTCCAGTTGACCTTTGTCATGGTTGGTTCAGGGACGCCTTCCCCACCCACCTACTCCTCTAGTCCTCCCACCCCCAGCCACATTTCTGCCATTTTGAAAATTCTTTGGCTTGCTCTTCCTGTTTTTTTCACTAGGTCCTGTTTTTCAAGGGTCCTATTTTTTGCAATGGTCAGGCCCCATCCTGTTTTTCACGATCAGGGTCCCACGACTCTGACTAGATGTCCACATGGTCAACAACTTCCTTCTTCACCACTAAAGGCCTCTTAATCCTCCTCCACAATCTCTGGGTCCCCTGCTCCTTTCACCCATCATCCCCACTCTCCCCTTCTGGTGCCCTCAATTCTGCTCCTTTTCCTATGCCCTCTGTACCTAGTTTAAATGTCTCTCAGGACCTCACACTGCAGAGCAGTTGGTCTAGAAGTCTCCTGAGCCAGCTACACTCTAGCCCTCAGGAAAGGCCTGTATCTTTCTGGCGCCCTTGTCAACACTCTTTCAACAATGGTACAGGTAGTCAACAAACCTTTGAACATGAGTAAATATATGATGGTTGGTAGATTGGAAGTTGGCAATGTCTAGTGGGAGTGGCCAGGAAGAGTCTTTTAGAGCAAGTAAGAACAAAGATATATACAAGGATGTTGGACTCATCCCTCCTCACTATTTTTTTAAAGATATATTTATTTATGCATATGAGAGCTCAGGTATAGGTCAGAGGTGTGGGGGGTGAAAGGATTCACCAGAGACAGAATGGGGAGATGAATAGATGGATCTACTGAAATACACTGCTGAGGGGAGCAGTAGGTGAGACAGGAGAGGTCTGTTGTGCCATGTGGGTAGCTCCCTGGCTGGGGATTGCTTCATAGTGCTGTGTCATAACCCCTTGTGCCACCAGGGAGGCCCCCTCCTCACTATTGAGAGAACATATCCAAGATTCACTGCCAGGGCCTCCCTGCTGGCGCAGCAGTTGAGCGCTGGGTTGCGAAGCTGCCCACAGCCTTTGCAGCGCCGGTTCGGTCCCCGGCCCCCGGGCAAGGGTCCCACATGGTGCGCAGACCTCTCCTGCCATCCGCTGCTCCCCTCAGCAGTGTACTTCGTCAGTCTGCCTGCTCTGCTCTCCCATCTGGCTCTGGTGAATTCTCTCACCCTCCCACTCTTCTGACTGTACCCAGTGCTTGTATAAATAAATAAATAAATCTTAAAAAATAAATAAATAAAGGCAATCACTCTCTTGGAAAAAAAAAAAAAAGATTCACTGCCAGACTGAGATAGTAGCAGAGCTGGTGTCAGGGAGGAAGGAGATTTTCCCCCCATACCTCTGGATTCTTCTTGAACTGGTAGATAATCAAATTAATCAACTAATTAAGTTAGCTAGAGGAAAAAACATAAATTTGATCTCATACATATAGGGAATCTGCGTAGACAGGTGGATTCTGAAAACCATGAGGCAAATCGGGGGCACATAGCCTGATCTAAGGAATGAGACAGGCACCTGGGGCTTCAAGGAGAGCAGAGAGGGACTGGCATGGTGGAGAGAGAAGCTGTCATTAGAGGCTTGCCCTGCCATAAAGATTGGTGTCTCTAACAGAAAGGTTATGTCTGGTAAGAATGCTACAACATCGTGATTTATGGGAAATATAAGTATTTGGCCATTCAGATAAACCAAAATAATTTCTCATACATATTTGGTCTCCATCCACAGTTCTTGGCTTCCACAGCTTCTGAAAAGGTTTGCAATTTCCTAAAAGCTGAGGTGTCTTTCTATGTTAATGAAAGTAACCTTTGGAGAGGGGAGGAAGCAGGGGCTTGGTATGGAACAGGGTTGTGCAAGGAGTGGAGACAAAGCCAGGATTATCGCCAGTCTCATTTATTCAGGAATGTGTACAATGTTATATAGGGTTCAGAGGAGGAGGTCTCTCGTTATCTCGAACAAGGAGAGACCACCAATACAAACAAGCCACAAGGAGCAAGCAGGGGGAAGGGTTCAGTCGTCACAACAGGAAACTTGAAACCTTCACTCGAGCTAACATTCAGTACCTGCTTCAGGCAAGAACCCGGATGTTCAGGTCTGGGCCCCAGGTTTGGGCCCAACAGGAGAGCGCCTAAGAATTGGAGCTGGTTGTCAGGGAAACCAATTTGAATAGAGGGTGGTTGGAACTTCTAGTCCTACCCTTTGACCTTTGGGAACAGGAAAAGGAGGAGCTGGAAGTTTGAGTTCAATTGCCAATGGCCGATGAGTTCATCACTCCTGTAGACTGAAGCCTCCTTAGAAGGCTTCCGTTGGGTAGAAGCATGAGCTGGTCTGGGGCTTATGACTGCCATGTGAAGTGGAGGGAGCTTAGAGCTTCCAGGTTGGTGGATAGGTGGAGATAAGGGGTGAGGGGCTTGCCTGGAGAGGGCATGGACACTCCACACCTTATCCCAAGTCTTGCCCTGTGCAGCTCTTCCTTCTGGCTGCTGATTCGTATCATTTCCCATCATTTGTAATAAACTAGTGACCTAGTGAGTGAGCAGCAGCTTCCTGAGCAACGTGAGCTGCTCCAGCAGGTCAGTGGAACCTGAGGAGGGTGTCCTGGAAATTGGTCTGTGATTAGAGCCAGTTGGTCAGAATCACAGATGATAATTTGGGGATTGCCACAAGCACCTGAACTCTGAGCAGGAGGCCTTGGGGACCTCTGATCTGTAGCCAGTAGGGCAGAAGCATGAGTCGGTCTGGGGCTTCTGACTGGTATGTGAAATAGAGGGCTGTCTTGGGAAACTGAGCCCTTACCCGTGGAATCTGACACTCTCTCTAGTTAGATGGTGTCGGAATTGAGTTGACTTCCCAGACACACTGCTGGTGTTCAAGGATTGCTGGTTGGTGTGGAAAAGCCCCATTGGAATTGGGTCCAGGACACACCAAAAACACGTATTCCCAATTGTTATTCTAGGCAGCTAGGAAGCGGTGAGGCTTCTTGTGCGCTGGCAAGGGCTCAGCTGACCTGGTTCCAAATAATCCACATGCAAAAGTGGGATGTCTTGAGGAGCCCTATTCCAAAATCTTGGGGAGGCCTGGCCTTAATTGGTTCTTCCCACTATCCTGTCCATCCTTCTTCCAAGATGATGGAGTCTTCACTTTTTGCTGGGCTGCAGGGCCACCCAGGAAGAATCCAATTCCACCCTTGCAGCTGGGAGTGACCTTGTGGCTGACACCTGGCCAGCGGAATGTGACTGTCAGTACAGTGTGGCAGTTTCCAGGCCTCTTCATTTGCCCTCTGCATTATCTGGCCTGATCACAAAGTCCAGGCTACATCCTAGGGAGGATAGAGCTGGGGGGGCCAAAGGGGTCTGGAACCCTAATGTCCTCAGGTTTCAGAGCTGCCCTGCCAGCCTTGGACTGCAAACATTGTCCTATTATTTGAGAAAGGAAGACATGTCTATTTTTTTTTTTAAAGATTTTTATTCATGCATAGAAGAACCGGGGTACAGGCCAAATGCGCAGGAGGGTGAGAGGATTCACTAGAGACAGAGCGGGGAACAGAACAGGCAGACTGACGAAATACACTGCTGAGGGGAGCAGCGGCCAAGACAGGAGAGGTCTACTGCACCATGTGAGATTCTCGCCGGCCGGTTTGGATCAAACCTGCGCTGCAGAGGCTGCAGACAGCCTCACAGTGCTGCGCTCAACCACATGCACCACCAGGGAGACCCCAGACATGTCTATTTTTTAAAGCCACTGTTGTTTTAGGTTTTATCTGTCACTTTCACCTAAACCTATTCCGTAGTTTTACAGGACTCAAGGTGCTGATAACCTGGAGAGCCTGGCCAGCTGCAAGACGCGGGCTTGACGTGAACTTTCTTTAAATCAAATGAGGCAAAGGTCTAAGGGTTTCCACCCCCTCTATCCCAACCCAGAGCTAAGTTTCAGGACTCATGGGACTGTAAATTTGTGTATTCAGAGGAGCAGTGGAGATAAGAAGCATAGTTAATGTAAACCACCCCCCCTACCCATGACTCAATTTGTGTTGGTCCATGAACACTTTTCTTCTTGTCCTAGCTGGCAGCCAGAGTTGTTTTGCAAAACTGTTTCCAACTCCCCAAGTGGGATGGGTCCTTCTGGGAAATGAGCACACAGGAGGGGACGGTCACGACTCGGTAAGGCTGCCTGTGACTTCTGGGGGGTCTGTAGTGAGATACAAACAATGGTTGCCATGGTCTTGGGTGGCCCCCCACCTTGTGGAGTTGCCAAGAAAAGGCCAGTCCCTTTCATTATTGAGCAGCCTAGAGATGTCACAGGGACTGTTTGCTCTTTGCTGCCCGAGAAATGCCTTCGCTTTCCGAATCTGCCTCTGTGTGTGGCTCCTCTGAATCACTGCTCTCAGGTGCCATTGCCAGGCCCACTATTCCAAATCCATGCAGTGGTGCGACTGTCTAGTGAGCAGCCTTGGCTGAGGGGAGGGAGACTAATGGCAGGAATGCAAACCACAGCCCCTGTCTTGCACTCATGGGGATGATAGAGGCAAGGGAGCGGGAGGAGATCGGGTAAGACACTGCTGTTAGTGAAGGAGGAAATCTGCACACACATTGTTTATGGCCTGTCTTCTCTGAGATGGTTTTCCAGCCCGGGCACATCTGAAGGAGCTCAAGTGCTATCCGAAGACCAGCCTTAGCACAGGGGGGCGAGCGTGAGGCCAGGTATCCAGGAGGGCGATAAGGACCTCTGGGGGTAGACATCACAAGCTCCTGCCTGTGGGGGAGGCCTGCTCAGTGCTGAACTGTCTTTGTTCAACTCACTATAAAAAGGCAGCTGGAAATGAAACATTAAAGCAGTTTTTTTAGGGTGTTAACCCCCTGTCTTCCAGATTGCCAGCTGTCTGATTAAATGCATCTTAAAGGTTCAATTTCTGTCTCCAGTTTATCAGCATTCGGTGGAGACAGGTGGCCCAAACTCCAGTCTTCTGGGTACAGGGACTCTGGACTTATTTGGCCTCCTCAGAGATGGACATCAGGCCTTTGCGGATGAGCAGTTGGTCTAAAGAAACTACATGGAAAGGAGCGACCAAGAAAAGGAGAAGGGAAAAGAGGGAAACAAACAGAAAAATAGTTTTTCTCCATAGGGACAGAAAACCTCTTATCAGGGCCTGAGAGCAAAAGCAAGTATATTTATCCTTCCCCAACTGGAGGTGCTTGGCTCCCTAAATTGAAGCTGTCATAGGAACACAGTCAACTCCGTGTCGAAGTCTAACCCAGTTGACTTGTGACTGGTTATTTGGAAACTCTAATTCTGCGCAATCATTTTGACCTTGGTTTTCTAATCTGAGGTTTACCTCATTCTCTAAAGAAATGAGTGTCTGAAATTAATAACTTGGCTGGGAGAGATTGGGATATCGGAGGGGAAATTTCATTAAATGAGCATCCTGTGAAAAAATAAAAAGGCGTGTGTGTGTCTGTGTTATATTTGCATATGTTTTAGCTTTAGAGACATACCTTAGAAAGAGAACACGAACCCTCTGCATCTTCAAACTGCTGTGAAGTCTGTTGTGGGCTGTGTGCACACACTGCCCTGTCTTTCATGACTACCTAGAACTTCTGTCGGCAGGTCACGTGGCTTGTAGAACGGGACCCTCCATCACCATCAATTTCCCTATGTAAATAATACTGCGCCTCTATGGAATTGGGGCCAGTAGGAGATCAAGGAAGAAATAAATTTGTATTTTGTTTGTTTCTTTATTTTCATTGATGTAAAACATGCATGAAATGCTTGAATCTTTTTTTAATTATTTTTTAATGAAGTACCGTTGCTTTACATCCTTATTAATATTTTAGCAGTAGAGGCTTTTTCTCCTCAGGTGTGGTCCCCATAACTCTCCCACCACCAAAGCCACCACAGTCCCCCACCATAGCCCATTGTGCTCTCACTTTCCTTGCCCCTCATTTGTTTCCCCCCCAATGTGTTCTCCCTCCCTCTCCCCTCACCCAGACACCTCAGATCTACAGTCAGCTTTCAAGGGCTGTATTTTTTTTTTTTAAGATTTATTTATTTATGCATACCAGCACTGGGGTACTGGGGCCAGAGGTGTGGGAGGTGAGAGGATTCACCAGAGACAGAGTGGGGAGCAGAACAGGCAGAGTGACTAAAATACACTGCTGAGGGGAGCAGCAGGTGAGACAGGAGAGGTCTGCTGCGCCAAGTGGGTTTCTCTCTGGCCGGCCGGGGATCGAACTCCTGCTGCAGAGGCTGCGGATTGCTTCATAGTGCAGTGCTTAACCCCTTGCACTACCAGGGAGGCCCTCAAGGGCTACCTTTAAGGTTTGTCCCTGTCTGGCCCTTTGTTTGGTTTCTCTATACTCCATGTATAAGTGACACCATCCAGTATTAATCTTTCAAGGAGGAAATACATTTGGATAGGAAGAAGCCCTAGGAAAAGGCTAGGAATAAAATGCACGTGAAAGTCCCAGTACCTTGTAAGGGCTCAAGGAGGGACCCGGGGCTTCTGCAGTAAGTGCTCTTAGGGGAGGAAGCAGGAGCCACACCCAAGTGCGCTGGGGTATGGGTGGCACCAGAATGCACAGAGGACAGTGTGGCAAGCGCTGAGGACAAGGTCACACTGTGTGCCAGTTGGCCCTGCCCTGGGAAGGAGCCTGCTGGCTCTCTGTCCAAGCAGTACGGTTGATACCCTTGAAAATGACCTCATGTGCCCACTTCATTCTTTTTTTTTTTAAAGATTCATTTATGCATACAAGAGCTGGGGTACAGGCCAGAGATGCAGGGCGGGGGTTGGGCGTGGTGAGAGGATTCACCAGAGACAGAGCAGAGAACAGAACAAACAGGCAGACTGACTGAAGCACACTGCTGAGGGGAGCAGAGGGAGAGACAGGAGAGGTCTGCTGCGCCATGTGGGTTGCTCTCTGGCCAGCCAGGGATCGAACTTGTGCTGCAGAGGCTGCAGATTGCTTCATAGTGTGGTGCTTAACTCCTTGCGCCACCAGGGAGACCCCCCCCTACTTCATTCTTGATGAGGTCGAACACCTTGGTCCTGCAACTCACAGACAAAAGGGAATGTCCTTAACTCTGGACAGTCACAAACTCATTGTGCTTTGCACAGGAAGCTCAGCAGGCTCGGATGTCACCCTCTAAAGGCCAACTCCAAGTACCAGAAACAAACTGGCAATGGACATTGAGCTGAGCACTTGGCACATGAAGCAAGAAAGCTGTACAGTGATCTTCCTCCACCCTGGGCAGGGGCGGAGGCAGATCACCCTGTAGAAAGGAGACAGCCCCCCACCCCTTCCCTGTTGGAATTGTGCTGGCACTGAGGAAAGTGAAAGAAGTTAAGGAGTCCTTCCTGCTGCAACCAAATTAGACCATTTGAGCCCTGAGTTCCTTGACCTTCCCTCCACTTTTTTTCTCCAGCCACCAGGACAGTGCATAATCCTCCAGGTGCCTCTCTGCTGCCGAGGCAGCCCCTTCCTGGGACATCATTGCCCAGTCCACCCACTATCACCCCGCAAATCAGCCTCTAAGAGGTTGAATGGACTCCAAGCCCTCCTACCTGTCCATCAGGGTCCACTTCAAGCAGCCCTCCTCAATGAAGATTCTGGGGACTGTCTCCCCACACCCTGGAACTTGGCTTCTCCCTTATGGGATTTTTCATATTCTGTCTGGGGTTAGTTATTGTTCTATATAGTCTTCATATCTGCTGTATGGCCAGGTTGAAACCACAAATCTTAAACTATTTTGGTGTCATAAAAATTAAACAATATTATTCACATTTCCTATCATGCAAGCTTTGAAGCTTTTTGGAGGAAAACATCATTCTTTAAAATAGAACAAAGCAAAACTTGCACTGATTTTCTTTCCCAAATGCTCACTTAGTGTGTCTGCTGGCTACCTGCTCAGCCTCCATCCCAAACCCTCGGTGGACTGAGCATTTCTGGGACAAAGGCAGCCTTTCACCTCTCTGTAGCTAGGCATGGAGTCAGGACACGTAAGACCACAATAAAAGTGTGATGAAATGAGTAAGAACTAGCATTAACTCAGTGATGAGCAAGAAGTCTGACTTGTCCGGAGGCTTCCTAGCACCCCCCAGCGACCGCAAACTCCCTTAACAGCCTGAATCTCCATAAGCAAGCTTCCTGCCCTTCCAGCCCCAGCAGCTCCTGCCCTTGGCAGGGAGCCACCTGCCTCCAGCCTTCCATGGGAAAGTATTCATGGAACGATGCATCAGTATTGCACAGACTAATGCTTCTTCGGATTTTCCTGGGGCCTCAGCTGCTGCTGCTGTCTTCACTGGAATCCACTGAGCAAATGACTTGGGAATGCAGTTTCTCCAAGGGCTTGGCAGGTTGTTTACTTTGGAGCCCCTGCAGCAGCACTTCCCACATCCTCAATCAGAAATTGGAGGGCACCCACCCCTACTTCCTGTGTTTAAGACAGAAGTAGAGGCTCCTGGAGGTTGGACATGGATAGGATGCTGAACAGCAGCAGCTGGTGACTTTGAACATCCCCAGCTCCTCCTGCCCATCACAAGCCGCACCTTTCCAGCCTTCTGCTAGGTAGTGACAGATTTCTGCCTCTTAAAGCAGCAGCAGCCCAAGAAGCAAAAAGTCATTCTCTGGAATTTGGGGTAAAAGTATCTGCAAGAGGGCCTCTCTGGTGGTGCAAGGGGTTAAGACGCAATCTATGAAGTACTCCACAGCCACTGAAGCATGAGTTCGATCCCCGGCCAGGGAGCGACCCACATGGTGCAGCAGACCTCTCCTGACTCGCCTGCTGCTCCCCTCAGCATTTCAGTCAGTCTATCTGTTCTGTTCCCTACTCTGTGTCTAATTCTGTGAATTCTCTAATTCACACACCTCTGGCCTGCACCCCAGTTCTTGTATGCATAAATAAATAAATCTTAAAAGAAAAAGTATCTGCAAGAGACAAAATCATCTAGGTGAATTGGACTGGGCCAATATATGTTTCCTTATGTTTTAAGGGGAGAAATAATTGTTCCGGGACCAACTTTATATATATATATATATATATATATATATATATATATATATATATATATATATATATATGTTCCTGGGGCTGTCTTCCGGGGCAGGGAAGAACCCATGCTCTTTGCAAGTCCTGATGCATTCCGTGACTTCAGGAAGCAAGGGTGCTGGCTGGTGGAGCAAGTGGCAAATATGTTCATCCTAGTCTGCGTCATAGTTTTTAGAATATGAAGTGATCCAGTTGCCCGAAGAGCTTCCCATCTGGGTTCAAGGTTGCCCACGCCATGCTGACACCACTCCTAGGACACCCGCTGTGGGGTCTAAGGGGAGCTTCCGTTCTCCTTGTAGCTTCATTTGACGGGACAGTCTTTTATTACTTTATGCTAGTATCAAATCATTGACAAATAATCTAAAAACTATTTTTTAAAGTGCCATGTGATGTGTGGGGAGCTGGAAAGTGATGGGGTGAGTCTGATGTGGGAGGTGGGCGAGGGGGGTGCCCGCCAAAGGGAATGAACACTCACCAGTTTCCCCAGATACAGGGGACCTAGTTGAATAGTGTCCCCTCCAATTTCACCTCCATCTGGAACCTGTTATGGTGACTTTATTTGGAATCAGGGTCTTTGCAGATGGAATTGAATGAAGATGAGGTCCTGCTCGGTTAGGGTGAGCTTTATGGGTCACCTTAGGATAGCCCCAGTTATGAATGAGGTCCTTGTAAGAGAAGCTACACAGGGCCTCCCCAGTGTCATAGGGGTTAAAATCTCAGCACTATGAAGCTATTGCCAGCCACTGCAGCATGAGTTCGATCCCAGGCTAGCCAGAGAGCAACCCACATGGCACAGCAGACCTCTCCTGTCTCCACCGCTGCTCCCCTCAGCAGTGTATTTCAGTCATTCTGTCTGTTTTGCTCCCCACTCTGTCTCTGGTGAAATCTCTCACTGCCCCACCACCCGCACCTCTGGCCTGCACCCCAGCTCTTGTATGCAAAAATAAATAAATCTTAAAAAAAAAAGTGGGGAGTAATGGCCTGTTGGGAAGGGGTGTCAAGAAAAGTTTCTTAGAGGGAGAAACACCTGAGCAGGGCTTGTCAGGGTGAGTTGGGGGAAAGAGGTCACTAAGTCATGGGTGCCTGCTGCAGAAATGGCGGTGATGGAGGGGGTACGTGCAGACAAATGCAGACATTCATTTCTACTGACAGCACAGGGAAGATGGAGGAGCAGACACAGGCCAGGGCATGGTAAGCAAGGAGAGTGTCGCTTCACCTCGAGGACGGTGGGGAGTCAGGGAGAGTTGGAAGCAGTGGAGTAACAGTCTGGTGTCTTCAGGTTTTCAAGCTCATCTGGGCTGTGTGCAAGGGGAAGATGATCAGGAGCAAAACCAGAAGCAGAAGCCCCTGATAATGGCTTGAACTCAGGTAGTGAAAGTAGAGCTGAGAGCAGACACTTGAGCAATTATTTAAGAAAAATTGATAATGTGTGTGTAGGAAATGGGGAAAGAGAAGTGAGAAAAGAATTTCCTGTTTCACCTCCCTTTGTGCAGTGTTGGGTGTCTCAGATGGTGCGACTGTAGCTCTAGGGTTGGGGAAGAGGGTGGTGCTGTGGGAGGCTGGTTTCAGGCTGGGGGATTAAGCAAATCAGTAAACAAATGGAGGCTAGTGGGAGTATAGTTTCTCACTGCAGGAGAAAGGTGGTGAGAAAGGAGAAAATTTAGAATTGGAAGTATTGGTTTGAAATTATGGTTTTTCAAGATGGGAGATGATGGATGGATGGAGGATGGAGGATGGATGGAGATGATGAATGGATAGATGGATACAGGATAGCTTGATTGATGATAGATGATAGATAGAGAGAGATATAAAGCTACATGTGTGTTCTGTTTCCTGAATGTGTGCACTGAGAGGACTTAGAAGCGATGATACCCAGTTGCAATGGCACTCCAGTGTCCAGATCTCAGCTTCTGACTCCTTGGAGAAATATATGATTCCAGGTCCTGGACAGGAAAAGAACAAGATAGACTGGAAATTTACTATGCCTGAAAATAAAGACTCTGAGAACTATGAGAACTCACTAAAGAGAAGGAATCAGCTTAAGAAAGGCTCCCCCAAGTGCAAACTGGTCCAACCACTATGGAGAGCTGTGTGGAGATTTCTGGACCTACTAAACATAGAGCTTCCATATGATTCAGCAATTCCACTCGTAGGTATTTACCCAAAGGACACAGAAACATCAATTCCAAAGAGCACCTGAACCCCTCTGTTTATAGCAGCACAGTATACAATAGCTCAGCTTTGGAAACAACCCAAATGCCCAAAAATAGATGACTGGATCAAGAAGATGTGGTACATATACACCATGGAATATTACTCAGCATTCAAAAAAGATAAACACATGCAATTTGCAGCAACATGGATGGAGCTGGAAGGGATCATGCTCAGCAAAATAAGCCAGAAAGAAAAAGAAAAATACCGGATGGTCTCACTCATAGCAGGAATCTAGAAAACTTAAATAAGGGACCAGGAAAATGAATAACTATAAGAAAGTGAAAATCAAAATCAACAAAAAACTAAGAACCAGAGACACTCTATGGGGGGTGGGGGACGGGGAGGGGAGGGATTGGGGTCAAAATAAGGGGATTGCAATTGTATGGGGAATATAAAAATAAAATTTATTTTTAAAAAAATGTAAAAAAAAAAAAGCTCCCCCAGCCAAATCTGGGACAATTTGAACATCAAAATAAGTAAAGATACGATTAGAATAATTTAGGATCTCTAGGTCCATAGTGATATAAATACATAAATAAATAAGTCTGAGGGGGGAAATGATTTATCTCCCAGTAAAATGCCACCTATTATAAATATAGCAGGAATGATGGAATTAGAAAATCATTACTTGGGAACCATCATAACTAATTTAGAATTATCATTCAGTGCTCAAACTAGTAGGTGAAAGTTTGATGTGGATATGGGCATACTCTCGAAATAGTTCCCCAAAATATCACTTCTTGTTAATTAGCACACAATACTAATTAACTTTAAGTAGACAAACTTAGCCAACACCATCTTAATCATGGTGATAAAAAATAAAATTACCAGTAACACAATACGTTGACTTTGACACTCTGATAAACTGAGGAAATGCCACATCAGTTCCATGAAATTCCTATTCAACTGGCATTACCCAAATTTAATAATGAGAAAATATCAGACAAACTCAAGTGGAGGGACATTCTGCAAAGCAGCTTGCTCACTTGAAAATATGTGCAAGTTGTGAAAAACAAGGAGAGAATGAGGAAATGTTCCAGATCGAGAAAAACTAAAGAAGTCACAGGACTAAACATGATATATGACCCTGGGTTGGATTCTGAAATGATCAAGAATAGTATTTTCTTTTTTTTTAGAAATTAACTTTATTTTTATTTATTTTATTTTAACATTTATCATTAAAAAAAATTTTTAGACACTATTTGCTTCCCCCCACCCCCCCAGATTGAGTCCCCATAGAATTTCCTCCCCCAAAGCACCCACACACCATCACCACAGTCCCCTGTGCTCCTCCCTCCCTCCCTCTGACCCCTCTCCCTCCTCCTCCCCTGCAGGATGTCTCTGATTTATAAGTGTCTGGTTTTGCTTTGTTGTGTTTTGTACTGTTATTATTTTTTACACTGATGTCTTATTTGGTTCCCCTACATTCCTGCTATAAGTGAAACCATCCAATATTTTTCTTTTTCCTTCTGGCTTATTTCACTGAGCATAATTCCTTCTAGCTCCATCCACGTTGCTGCGAATGGCATGAGTGTGTCTTTTTTGATTGCTGAATAATATTCCATTGCGCATATATGCCACATCTTCTTGATCCAGTCATCTATTTTTGGGCATTTGGGTTGTTTCCAGGTTTTACCTATTGTAAATAGTGCTGCAATAGACATAGGGGAACAGTGTTCTTTTTTTTTTTTTTTTAAGATTTATTTATTTATTTATTTATTTATTTATTTATTTATTTATTTATTTATTTACACAAGCACTGGGTACAGTCAGAAGCGCGGGAGGGTGAGAGAATTCACCAGAGCCAGAGTGGGGAGCAGAACAGGCAGAGTGACGAAGTACACTGCTGAGGGGAGCAGCGGGCGGCAGGAGAGGTCTGCGCGCCATGTGGGACCCTCCTCCGGTGGCCGGGGAGCAGCCGGGGGTCAAACCGGCGCTGCAGAGGCTGCGGGCAGCTTCGCAACCCAGAGCTCAACCGCTGCGCCACCGGGGAGGCCCTGACCGGTGTTCTTTTGAATCACTTTTTTTGTGTCCTTTGGATAGATCCCTAGGAGTGGAATTGCTGGGTCATATGGTAACATTTAGTAGACTGAGGAACCTTCAGACAGCTTTCCACAGTGGTTGGACCAGTTTGCACTCCCACCAGCAACGTAGGAGAGTTTCTTTTTCACCACATCCTCGCCAACATTTGTCGTTGCTTCTTTTTTTGATATGTGCCATTCTTACTGGTGTAAGGTGGTATCTCAGTGTGGCTTTGATTTGCATTTCCCTGATGATAAGGGATGTTGAACACTTTTTCATATGCCTGTTGGCCATTTGCATTTCCTCTTTGGAGAAATGTCTTTTGAGTTCTTCTGCCCATTTTGATCAAGAATAGTATTGAGATGACTGTTGAAATGTGAGTGGATTATTATAGTAATATTAACTTCCTGATGTTTGTGGCTTCACTCTGTTATATAAGTGTCCTTGTGCACAGAGCTACACACTGAAGTTATAAGGTGTAATAGGACAGTATGTGCTCTCAACTGACTGAGAGAAAGATAACAGCAGTTACACATGTGCTATACAGCGAGTAATGAAACAAATGTGGTAAAATGTTGACAGTCGTGGGTTCTAGTTGAAGGATGCATGGCAGGTCTTGTGTTACTCTTACAATCTTTCCACAAGTTTAAAATTTAAAATTAAAAACTTAAATATATTAATATTCTAGAAAATACAAACTCATCTACAGTGACGGAAGCAGATTACTGGTTATGTGAGTAAAGAGGGTCAAGGAGGAAGAATCCAAGTCACCGGGGCACAGGAATGTCTGGAGAATTATCTTGAGTATCGGTTGTGGCAATGGATTTCTGGGTGGAAATGTATGTCGACACTTATTATATACTTTAAAAATCTATTAGCTAGAGAAATAATTTTTTAACATCTAATATTTGTCTGGGGAATTCAACCAACCATCTCATCACATGAATACTTTATTTATTTATTTATTTGGTCCTGCTTTTCTGTATTTCCGGAACAGTCCTGAGGAACTCCCACCATCTTATGCACTTCTTCACCCTGAAGAAGATAACACTGAAATCTGCTGAGTCTTTCACTGATTCTACAACCATGATTGAACTTTAAAGCAAACTTTCACAACACATACAAGAAGTAGATAATCTTTTCTATTGCTATATTTATAATCATTTCAGTCATGCATTTTATATTGTTTTTTAATTTTTTTTAAGATTTATTTATTTATGCATACAAGAGCTGGGGTATAGGCCAGAGATGCGGGGGGTGAGAGGATCCACCAGAGACAGAGAGGGGAACAGAACAGGCAGACCAACCAAAATACACTGCTGAGGGGAGCAGCGGGAAAGTCAGGAGAAGTCTGCCTCGCCATGTGGGTAAATCCCTGGCCAGCCAGGGACCGAACTGGTGCTGCAGAGGCTGTGGCTTGCTTCATAGTACAGTGCTTATTAACCCCTTGCACCACCAGGGAGGCCCGCATTTTTATATTCTTATTTTTACATTAGAATTGAATGTTAGATAGTTCCTGGAGAGGGAAGTATTGCTAAGCTGCAGTGTGCAGTGTCTACCAGGTAAAATCAGGAAAGGAAGGAGGCGGAACAGAGTGATGTGGCTGAGGAAGTGGGCTGGAGTGAGGAGGTTGGATTCTGGCCCCGGTTTTATCACCAATTCAGCTATGCCCCAAGAATGCTTCTTTTCACCTCTTTCGGTCTGCTTTTCCCCAAATGTCAAAAAAGAGGTGGAATAAATGACATTAGCCACCTATAAAATGTCCTCAATTTTTCAAAGATTTGAGTCATGACCACTAGATGGAGCCCGCGAGCCCAGGTCCGCCCGTCTGCATTCAAGTGAAAAGCGGGGTAAACAGCAGGGAAGAGAGGAAGATTCTGTGCTTCGTGCAACAGAGCTGGTCTGTAGGAAGAACTACAGAAGGTGAGCCCTCAGAAAAAGATATTCCTGTGTTTTTGACATCCAGATCAGAGGGTGAGTTGGTATGTGCTGCACATCAGTTTCCAATTGGGAGTATGTGGAAGCTTCCCCACAAAAGACATGCAATTCTCCAACACCAGCAGGGGTCTGCAAATTCAGCTCAATTCAGCTCTACCCAATAATAGCATCCAGACTCTGGCCGTAAGCTCAGGCTTACCCAGATTTCTGACCAACAGGCTTTGGGGCCCCCCAAACCTCCTCTTGGGATTTCAGATGACCATCGTAAGCCAGATTGTTATCTGTGTTTCTGCCCACCTGAGTATAAGTCAGAGATTCCAGGACACCCTCTTACACGTCAGATCATGGATTTATTACAAACATTATAACAATAACATGACCTCCCTGGTGGCGCAAGGAGTTAAGCACAGCACTATGAAGCAATCCACAGCCTCTGCAGCACAAGTTCGATCCTGGGCTGGCCAGGGAGCAACCCACATAGTGAGGCAGACCTCTCCTGTCTTGCCTACAGTTCCCCTTAGCAGTGTATTTCAGTCCGTCTGCCTGTTCTGCTCCACACTCTGTCTCTGGTGAATCCTCTCACACACACACACCCCCGCCCAGCATCTCCGGCCTGTACCCCAGTACTTGTATGCATAAATAAATACATCTTTAAAAAAATTATAATGAACAGATGGAAGAGATGCTTACGGCTAGGGATGCAGGCTTTCATTCCCATTCCAGATGTGCATTCTCCCCCAAATCTTCACACGTTCCCCAATCCCTTTTATAGAATAGGTGTGATTGATTGAATCACTGGGCATTGGTAATTAAGCTCAACCTCCAGCCCCTCTCCCTTTCCTGGATGCTGGGGGTGGGGCTGGAAGTTCAGACTTCTGCTCAATCAATTGGTTCCCCAAGCAACCAGCCCCCCCCCCCCATCCTCAGGTGTTCTCCAAAATGTACCTTCATTAGCACACTGGAGATAACTTTAACACTCTCAGCACTTAGGAAATTCCTAGGATTTGGGGGAGGTGTGAGCCAGGAGCTGTGGATGAAGACTAACTTTATATGGCAAATAGACTTTAGTCAGGTGAATGACCAAATACAAATCACACGGGAAGTCAGGCCAAAGTGAAAGTCATAGACAGTTTTTGTTCTCTTTACTAAATCCCAAGGCTCTTTAACGTGAAATATGTAAATCCAGCATGACTTTGTGTTTCTTGAAGTGAAACTTGAGAGTTCCCAGGTTTTTAGTTCAATGTGTTAAAATGAATATCGTTCTGCAAGAAAGGGGAGTTGGTCACGCTGTCAAAAGTATTCAAGGATGTTGGAGAGAAATTGTTTTTAGACGTGGAAAATAACATTTGTAGGAGATTGACCAAAATGGGTGAAAAATTTAAAAATCTACCAAGGTTTTAGCAGATTTAAAAAAAGGTATTATTTTTGTGACTTTTTTTGTGTCATAAATTAACTGCTAACAGCAGCACATGGAAGTATCTGACACTGAAGTATAACTGATTCCTTCTAAGTGTTTGTAAATCACACATATAGGGAGTAACATAATAACCCTTTTCTTTTACTACTAACCTTTCCTACTGAATATTTCAAAACTCTTTATAAACAGGGACTCTGTAGGCTCCCCCCTTGCAGTTGGATACTGGCTGCAATAGCATTCCGATTCAACAAGCATTTAATGAGAAAATGAAATTTGGCACAAATTTTAATTCCTTTATTCTTCACTTTTTTCATTACTTTTTTCAATAGCCATTTCTTTTTTCATTTTTATTTTTTATATTTTTTTAGAGATTTATTTATTTATGCAAGAACTGGGGTACAGTCAGAGGCACCAGAGGGTGAGACGATTCACCGGAGACAGATTGGGGAGCAGAACAGTCAGACTGACAAAATACACCGCTGAGGGGAGCACCAGGCACAACAGAAGAGGTCTGCAGCACCATGTGGAACCCTTGCCCCACTGGCTGGGATTGAACTGGCTCTGCAGAGGCTGCGGACTGCTTCACAGCGCTGTTCTCAATCACCTGTGCCACCAGGGGAGGCCCTCTTTTTTTTTTTTAAAGACTTATTTATTTATACAAGAACTGGGGTGAGGGAGGGTGAGAGAATTCACCAGAGACAGAGCAGGGAGCAGAACAGGCAGAAGGACTGAAGACACCACTGAGGGGAGCAGCAGGAGAGACAGGAGATGTCTGCCATGACATGTGGGTTTCTCCCTGGCCAGCCGGGAATCGAACCTGTGCTGCAAAGGCTGCAGACAGTTTCACAGTGTAGCGCTCAACCCACTACACCACCAGGGAGGCCCTCAATAGCCATTTCTTATGCCATTTCATAGAGGATGCAACAGAATCTTAGAGATGTGAAGTTGCTTGCACAAATAACACAAGTGGCAATGCTGGAATTCTACCCAGGGTCTTGGAATTTCAAGTCTCCTTCTTCCCAATATATCTGGCGGAGGGTTTGACTCACTCCCTGAGTGCAGGAGGTAGCAGTTGCACAGGGTGGTCTCGAAGCTGTGGACAGTTTCTTCCATCCTTGTGAGAGCAGTTTGTTCTTTTGTGTCCCCCTTTATCACAGTTATGATCCATTTTCATGCAGCAAAGGAGATTCTGCTAGGGAGCTACATGCGAGCTCAGCTGCACAGTCATTGTCATCAGTAGCTCAAGGCACCACAGCCTAGTTAGTCAGCAGCAAGTGAGAAAAAATGTTATAGGAGCACCACAAATAGCACTGCAAGAGGCGCTGTAATTGCTGAAGGATGGTCACATCCTCTGCAACCCAAGCCAGAGAAAGAAAAATAGTGGGACCCACGCTGCAGCTCACCACAGCACAAAGACCTGTTTAAAAAAAAAGGGGTGGCAAGTGGGAGGAAGGAAGAAATGAATTCTCTGAACTGCATGGGGTAAAAGGGTTTTTATCTTTTTTTAAAAAAAATATTTATTTATACAAGCACTGGGTACAGTCAGAAGCGCGGGAGGGTGAGAGAATTCACCAGAGCGGGAAACAGAGCAGACGGACCGACAAAATACACTGCTGAGGGGAGCAGCGGGTGGCAGGAGAGGTCTGCGCGCCATGTGGGACCCTCACCAGCAGCTGGGGATCGAACCAGCGCTGCAGAGGCTGCTGGCAACTTCGCAGCCCAGCACTCAACTGCTGTGCCACCATGGGAGGCCCTCTTTTTTTTTTTTCTTTTTTAAATTGATGTAATGTATACAACCTGGTGTATATTTTAGGGGTTAGGTCCATTCCTCATTAGATATAAGTTAATGCACCACATCCACCACCCAACTGTGGCTCACTGGCCTCCTCTGATAGTCTAGTAGGTCACCCTTCCCTTCTGATAGCCTCCATTCTACAGTCAGATTCCAAGGGTTTGCTTTAGTTTGTTTTTTTTTTCTGTTCCTTTGCTTTGTTTACATTCCACATATGAGTGAAATCATTCCATATTTGTTGTCCTATTCATCATTTATTTTGCTTAGCATAATCCCTTCCAGTTCCATCCATGTTGGCACAACTAGCAAGATTTTGTCTGTTTGGGTTCTTTTTCATATCTGAGTAGTATTCCATTGCATATACACCACATCTTCTTGATCCATTCACCTGTCATTGGGCACTTAGGTTGTTTCCATAGCTTGGCTATTTTTTTTTTTAAGATTTATTTATTCATTTATGTAAGAACAGGGGTACAGGCCAGATGTGGGGGAGGGTAAGAAGATTCACAAGAGACAGCAGGGAACAGAATAGGCAGACTGACGAAATACACTGCTGAGGGGAGCAGGGGGTGAGACAGGAGAGGTGTGCCACGCAGTGTGGGACCCTCGCCAACTGGCCAGCCAGGATCAAAGCGGCGCTGCCGAGGCTGTGGACAGCTTCACAGTGCGATGCTCGACCGCCTGTGCCACCAGGGGAGGCCCAAGTTGGCTATTGTTAATAGTGGTGCAATGAAAAATAGGCATTTGTATCTCCCTTCAAATCAGTGGTTTTGCATTCTCTGGGTAGTGAAGTTGCTGGATCATATGGTAGATCTAGTTTTAATATTTTGAAAAAACTCCATACTGGTTTCCTGGAGGGTTGGACCAGTCTTCCTGCCAACAGTGTATGAGGGTTCCTTTTTCTCCACATCTTTATTGTTTCTGGTCTTTGAGATATGGACCATTCTCGCAAGTGTGAGTATGGTGGCTTTGATTCTAACAGCTTTTTCCCTGTACATCATCTTGAGAGCATGGGGCCTTGTGGCTGGTCTGAGTTGATGGGCACAGGTCACCAGGCCCAGTTTAATTAGAGGATGTCCCTGAGTAGCGGGGAATAGTGGGCGAGACAGGAGAGGTCAGCTCGCTATGTGGGTCAGCTCCCTGGCTGTGGCTCGTGATAGCTTGACAGCACTGAGACCTAAGCCCTGCGCCACCAGGGAGGCCCCTATTTATTTTTGATCTTGTTTCCCTTGCCATTTAGAATTGAGTCCCCAAAGACATCCCTGAAACCCATGTCCTGGAGTGTACTGCTTATGTTTTCTTCTATGTTTGTCATGGTTTCAGGTCTAATATGCAACTCTTTGATCCATCTTGCATTGGTGTTTGTGTATGGTGTAAGATAGCGTGTCACTCATTTGCATGTGGTCATCCAGCTTTCCCAACACCATTCATTGAAGAGACTTTCCTTGCTCCATTGTATGCACTTGGCTTTTTTGTCATAAAAAATGCACTTGGCTTTTTTTGTCGATGTAAGTTTGAGTATATTTCTGGGCTCAGGGTGAGGGTTTTCTTAAATGTTTTTCTTCTTGCCCAAAACTGGTCCATTGGTCTAGTAGCAGCCCCTCCTGGTCAAGACGTCAGATCCCAGTGCTTGATTTGAAAGTTCTCCCTTTGCTTAAGAGAGGAAAGTATGTAGATGTGCAGACAAATAGCTAAATTTTCCCTAAGGTTCCTGAAGGGGACATCTTTCTCCTTTGTTTCCTGCAGTTTGGGAAACTAGACTGAAGTAAATGGCATAGTTGCTGCCCTCGTCTGCCCTATAGCTCTCTTATCAAACTGGGGGCATTTCCTTCCAAAAACATCCCTCAGAAGGAGAGCGCAGGGCCCTTCCAGGCAGAAGGAAAGCTTGTCCATGCACCATGGAGGCAGAAGCGTAGTGATGATAGATTCCATTTCCCTGCTACTTGCCAGCCCCTTCCAGTTCCATGCACAGGAGAGGAAACAGCCCTGGTAGCCCAGCCTGCTGAGTCTTGCCAGATCCTTCTGATCTGGCAAGTCTGAACCAAGAGAAATTGTGTGGCACAATCCACATTCTTCCTTTTATCATTTCTCTGACTCAGCACCACTGGGTGCAGCCTGAGGCTGCACAAGGCAGAGTGAGCCCCCTCCCCTTCCCAAGGTGTTTTTTATCTACTGTTTTCTGTGCCTGCTCTGTGGGAGGAAATTCCTTCCTGACCCCCACCTTCCTTGCTGACAATCACAGCTGCCTCCAGAGTCCTGGAAAGCTGCGTCCTGGCCTTGCAGTGTCACCACAGAGCCATTCTAACCCAAAATGGGACCGACAAGCTACCTTGTCTTGAGATTCTGTAACAGTGACTTTCACAGGTTAATTAGCGCCTCCGTTCTAACAACTTTTTCCCTGTACATCATCTTGAGAGCACGGGGCCTTGTGGCTGGTCCGAGTTGATGGGCATGGGTCGCCAGGCCCGGTTTAATTAGAGGATGTCCCTGAGTCAACAGCAGAGAAGAGTCTCTCCTCGAGCTCTGCAGGAGACTGATTAAAGTGAGCCGGCATTATCCCTGGAGATCAGCCACCTCCTGTCTCCTCACCCATCTCTTCCATGGCTCCCCCCTTCCCCAGGCCCCCCTGAAGGTTAGGGGAGGAAAGGGCCGCAGCCGTCTGCAGAGTCAGCGATGACATGCTCTGGGGTGCCCAAAACAGTTACACGAGGGCTTCTGAGGGCCAATGCGAAAAAGCAGGGATATCTTAAGACATATAGTTAGGCAGTATTTTCCCTCCAATTCCTAGAAAATATTCTAAATTACTAAATTACTTACAAGATTTGGGTTGTTTATTTTGTGACTAGGAAATACATGTAATAGTAAAGTAGATACAGAATCCTTCCCTGAATATAGAATCTGCTTCCCACCTCAGCCCCCAGCCACCCAGCTACAGTTTTCTTTTTTTTAAATGAACTCTTTTTTTTTCCCCTAAGATTTATTTATTTATTTGTTTGTTTGTTTGTTTATTTATTTATTTATTTATATAAGCACTGGGTACAGTCAGAAGTGTGGGAGGGTGAGAGAATTCACCAGAGCCAGAGTGGGGAGCAGAACAGGCAGACTGACGAAGTACACTGCTGAGGGGAGCAGTGAGCACAGCAGGAGAGGCCTGCACGCCATGTGGGACCCTTGCCGGTCGCCAGGGATCGAACCGGCGCTGTGGAGGCTGCGGGCAGCTTCGCAGCCCAGCGCTCAACCGCTGTGCCACTGGGGAGGCCCTACAGTTTTCTTATGTTTCCAGTTTACCTGGCCAAAAATATTTTACTTGTGGGGTGTGTACGCGTGTGTGTTCATTGTTTATCTGAAATTCAGATTTAACTGGGAATCCTATATTTTATCTGGCAATCCTATACTGGATGTCACTGCTTCTGGACCCTCTCTGAGAGCTAGGATATATCAGTAATAATACAATAGATACATGAGGGCCACCCTGGAGGCGCAAGGGTTAAATCTCAGCACTATGAAGCTCTCACCAGCCACTGCAGCACAAGTTCAATTCCCAGCCAGGGAGGTGACCCACATAGCACAGCAGACCTCTCCTGTCTCACCCGTTGCTCCCCTCAGCAGTGTATTTCAGTCGATCTGTCTGTTCTGGTCCCACTCTGTCTCTGGTGAATCCTCTCACCACCATACCTCTGGCCTGCACCCCAGTTCTTGTATGCATAAATAAAAATAAATCTTTAAAAGAAACAAAACAATAGCTATATGATATAGGAATATATAAATGACATATATATTAAATATTTACTCATGTTTATATGCATATCTATAATTATTTCTATATTTGTGTGGCTATATCATACATCAGTATGAACACACATTAAACTTATCTATAAATATATGTGAATAGGTGCATATAGGTATGAATTCAAAGATTTATTTATGCGTACAAGAGCTGGGGTACAGGCCAGAGGTGTGGGAGATGAGAGGATTCACCAGAGACAGAATGGGGAACGGAACAGACAGACTGACCGAAGCACACTGCTGCGGGGAGCAGTGGGGAAGCCAGGAGAGGTCTGCTGCGCCATGAGGGTTGTTCCCTGGCCGGGGATCAAACTCATGCTGCAGTGGCTCTGACAGCCTCATAGGTTGCATCTTAACCCCCTGCACCACCAGGGAACTCCTAGGTATGAATTCATATTTAACTTTATTCACCTGACCTTGTCCACCGGCTCACCAAGTGCCCTCAGAGATCTGATGCTGAGATCTCTGGATGATGAACTTGTGATCTGTTCTTTTGGCTTGGATGCTACCTATGTCTACTCCACACAGCATGGGGACTCAGGGCAGTGCAGGGAAGTGAGACCTCAGGACCTCTCCCTGTCTGATCAGCTGGGTCAAGTCTACTTGGGTTTGGCTATACCTCCCTTCAGCACAAGGCAGCTTGGAAGGCAGCCTCCTCCAACAGGAGGAAGTAAGGATGGGGGAAGTGAAAATGGACACGTGGTTGAGGAAGGGGCCGGAGCCCTTCCCCCTTGGTGCCTTCATTCTCAGCTATTGCATAATCTCATTTTTGAGGACCGAAGTTAGGAGAGAAGAAATCGAACCATAACCCCTGCCTCAGCCAACCTCCTCCATCCTCCAATGGTCTTACACAGGCCATAGGGGGAGAAAGAACTAGATTTCCCCCTTGCGTTCCTGCTGGACCATCCTCTGTTCAAGGGTGATAAACTGTGGCTTCGAAAGTCACACTTCTCAGGCCCAGTGGGGTGAGGGTTATTTTGTTCTCATGTTAGATGGAAGCATTGCGTTTATTATGACAATTTGTTCATGCTGCAGAGGTACACTGTCCATTGGCAGTGTCAGACTAAGTTCTCGTCACAGTATTTCCAGCACACAGGCAACCACGAGCAGGAAAGTACTTGAAAAATGAACACGGAATGCCGGTTCACAGCCGAATTCCTTCACAAAAATAAACCGTGGACACAAGACTGCAATCAAAGTAAGTTCTGAGTGGCACATTTGTTAACCAAGCAAGGAGAGTTCTCACCTAGGGCGAGCTAATTAAATCAGCACCAGACAGACAAAAAAAAAAATAAACTTCCAAAAAAAAAAATAAACTTCAAGACTGTTCGCCCTCAGTGCCGACAGTGGCTGGCACATGTGAAAATATCGGGAGCCAATTCAACAAGACAGACGATTTGAGTGGTTTTCTTGGGTCCATGATGAGTCAACAGATGTTAGGGACACTGCTCAGCCGCTGATTTGAGGAGTCGGTGCTGAGTGTGGAGGGACTAAAGAATTCACCTCCATGAGCACTCTGCGCGCAGAGCCCACACAGGATCCTCCACGGTCCTGTGCTTCCTAAACTTCCCAGTGCACACAAATCCCCGGGGAACCTGTGAAAGTAGATCTGAGCTCTGTAGGCCGAGGATTCTGCTTTCCCCGACCACTGCAGCGCCAGATGTGGGTTAGCAAGCCCACCGAGAACCTGACCACCTTGGCGGCTGGAAGCTGTCATCTCCAAGTTGGCCTGAAAACCCCATTACAAAGAAGTAATAATAGCAGCAACAATAAGTAATAAGAAGTCTACCACCTAATGCCTAAAGGGCATTTTGTGTGTAGTTCTAACTTTCCATGATTTGAGCTAAGGGATCATGTTGAGGCTTTTGTGTGTGTTGAATGGGGGGGACATAGAATGTCTGTTCCCATCTGACTTCTAAACTAATTAAGACATAAGGGTGAGGCATATAGAGATCAAAATATTACGCTGAATACTGCTAACACTCTTTAGAGAAGATGCCTCAAATACGGGCCAAGTGGACTGGCTAATGTTCCTCTGAATTGGATGAAAAGATGAATTAAATTTCCAAAATAACAAGCTCAACTCACTGCACGGCCAGGACCTAGTGCGGGCATGTGCTTTCTATGGAAAGCCCACCCCCATCAGGAGGGAAGAGGGGTCGCACCCTGGGGGTGTCAGGGATCAAGGAGTCAGTGCCCGGATGTGTCATTTTAGCCAGATCCCTCCACACTGAGTGGGAAGAGCCTGTGACCAACGCTTCCCCCTCCCCCCAAACCTCAGATGACTTGTGAAGAGCTTAGCAGTAGGCGAGGGATGGCAGCACTAATTTGCCACAACAAGACAACTCCCTCCCCCACATATGCTCCCAACCTACAGTCTGGCTAACGTGACTTTTCGGAAGGGATTTACTTTCTAAAAAATGCAAAATAGAGCAGAATTGCAAAATAGAGTGAATCCAAAACCCAACTGTCACAGAGCTTGGGAAGAGGATAACTAGCCTTGTTAGCTTCAAGAAACCAAGATTCACATGTTGGAAATACCCAAATGTAAGAAGAGGCTCCAAGTGCTGGTGAGTCTTAAAAAAAACTCCAGCCACCCGACGCCCACAGGTCATAGGCTCCCTTGGTAGCTGCACGCCCACCTGGGCACGCCTGTCCCTGCTCTGCCTCTCCTGCCTCTTTGGCAGGCTCCTCCCTGCCTGTGACTCCAGCCGAGGACCTTCTTGCAGAGCCTCATCTGAGCATGTCTCTGGGGACAGTTGATTCACATCATCCTAGCACATTTCCCAACCCTTCTTCAGCAGATCCACTTCTCTGATGGAAGAGGTGGTGCTCTGCTGTTGGATTACTTATTAAGTTCTCAGTGTAACACAAAAGTGAAAATACATCATTTTCCTACGTTCCTTCCAACTCTTAAGTCTATCATTCAATGATGGTGGTTTTGCTCAATACTTAGGAAGAAGTCGAGCTGTTTGAGTGTTTTAACAATGGTTCCCATTTTTTAAATCATTTAATCAAAATGATTGACAGATCATTTCGTCTACACCAAAACGTCACACCAGGTCTGATATTTAGAATCAGTAGGAAAATACTTCAACTAGTTAAAACTGTGACAATTTGGTGGGTGGTTGTATTGTTTTGCGCTATGAATGGTTTTGCTAAGTGGGAAAGCATTCAAAGCTATTTAATTTAGAACCCCAGTGTGGTAGTATATAAAAAAGAGCTTAAAGCAAGTCAACTATAATCATTTCTTTGTTAATGCGTATGTTGAATAGCCAGTTCTGTTCTTGTAGCATGCAGCTGGGTATTTTTTAGGACAAAGATCCTTAATCACCACCAGTAATACATGCTCGCTAACTTAATTTATTGGCAGTCATTGTTCAATTACTGTATTTTATTTAAACATGGATGCAGTGTCCAAGGGTATGATTTTCATAAGAGCTTATGGGACACATTCTGAAATTTTTTTTTAAAGATTTATTTATTTATACAAGCACTGGGTACAGTCAGAAGTGCGGGAGGGTGAGAGAATTCACCAGAGCGGGGAACAGAACAGACAGTCTGATGAAATACACTGCTGAGGGGAGCAGCGGGCATGGCAGGAGAGGTCTGTAGTGCCATGTGGGACCCTCGCCGGCGGCCAGGGATCGAACCAGCACTGCAGAGGCTGTGGGCAGCTTCGCAGCCCAGGGCTCAACTGCTGCGCCACCAGGGGAGGCCCCACATTCTGAAATCTTAACTGGGGTTTTCAGTCTATCCTTGTGCTCATTGATTTTTCACACTCTACGGGACCTGTTGGATTGCATGCCAATTGCATGACTTTCCATTCCAGTTTTATTTATCTATTTATTTTAACAGCCCCCCACTGCAGATTTGGCTCAACTGATTAAGGCAGCACAGCTAACTATATGAGTTCAGAAACAGGAAGTTGAAGTTTTTTCCCCCTACACCAGTCCTTATACCCCTGACCTTTTCACCTTTCGCTCTCCCTTTCAACTTTGGAAACCTCACCTGTTCACCTGTATCTGCTAGTTTTTATGAGCATTTTGCTTGTTTAAATCCTCTGCTATGGACCTCCCTGGTGGTGCAAGGGGTTAAGACGCAACTTACGAAGCTATCTTCAGCCACTGCAGTAAGAGTTCAATCCCTGGCCAGGGAGCTACCCACATGGTGCAGCAGACCTCTCCTGCCTCACCCGCTGCTCCCCTCCCCAGTGTATTTCAGTCAATCTGCCTGTTCTGTTCCCACTCTGTCTCTGGTGAATTCCCTCACCCCCAACACCTCTGGCCTGTACCCCAGTTCTTGTATGCATAAATAAATAAATCTTTAAAAAATAAATCATCTGCTATGCAAACATCAGTATTTGTCTTCATCATTCCAACCTGTTTTACTGCTGTTTTACTGTTTTACTGCTGTTTCCCTTGCTGTCTACGGAAACAGCTCACCTTTGCTTACGAAGGAGCAATATTCTATTGTGTGGATATACCACATCCTTGTGTTTAGCTTCTATTGATATTTCCATTGTCTTGTGTATCAGTTCTACCTTTTTTTTTTTAATAGAGGCATGTTTTATTTATTTATTTGTTTTGTTTATACATGCACTGGGTACAGTCAGAAGCGCGGGAGGGTGAGAGAATTCACCAGAGCCAGAGCGGGGAGCAGAGCAGGCAGAAGGACCGAAGCACACTGCTGAGGGGAGCAGCGGGCGGCAGGAGAGGTCTGCGCGCCATGTGGGACCCTCCTCCAGTGGCCGGGAGCAGCCGGGGATCGAACCGGCGCCGCAGAGGCCGCGGGCAGCTTCGCAACCCAGCGCTCAACCGCTGCGCCACCGGGGAGGCCCAGTTCTACCATTTTTGTTTGAAAATTATTCTGGAGTGTAGACTTGAAAAGGATTGAAAAGAATTTTCATCAAAGATCAGTCTGTCTTATAGAACATTTTTAAATACATGAGCTTAATTATGGCAATGTGTTTATTTCTACCCCAAAATATCGATATTTTATGGTTTTGCTTTGTGCCTGCACACAGTTTTTATTTTTATTTTTTTTATATACTAAACCATTTCTTTCTTTTTTTTAATAGAGGCATGTTTTATTTTATTTTATTTTGTTTTGTTTATACATGCACTGGGTACAGTCAGAAGCGTGGGAGGGTGAGAGAATTCACCGGAGCCAGAGCTGGGAGCAGAGCAGGCAGAAGGACCGAAGCACACTGCTGAGGGGAGCAGCGAGCGGCAGGAGAGGTCTGCGCGCCTTGTGGGACCCTCCTCCGGTGGCCGGGGAGCAGCTGGGGATCGAACCGGCGCCGCAGAGGCCGAGGGCAGCTTCGCAACCCAGCGCTCAACCGCTGAGCCACAGGGGAGGCCCTGCACACAGTTTTTAAATTGGACAGACTTCCACACAGAGATCTAGCTC
The DNA here is from genome assembly GCF_014898055.3 of Talpa occidentalis. NCBI lineage: Eukaryota > Metazoa > Chordata > Mammalia > Eulipotyphla > Talpidae > Talpa > Talpa occidentalis. Next base: position 62,763,710 of record NW_023601653.1, on the reverse strand, counting down.
TATGACTTCTCTTGAGAATTATCTTAGCTTCCTGATAAAGCCCTTTCATTCCTGCTTCACTCACTATTATGATTTCAGGTAATCCTTACACTAATCACATCACTGGAACAGAGAAACCAGCAATAAAGAAAAATTGGGAAAAGAAAAACTATGCTTTCAGCTTTTAGAAATCTAAAAAAAATTAGTGTCACTAAGCTGTGATGGTGCGTTCAGCCACCCAACAAACATCCACTGAGAAAATATTAGGGTTAAATGTTACAATGGAAATCAAAACTACAGGAGTAGTGGAATTCAGAATCTACTAAGAAATGCTAATAGAAACCAAAATAGCAGACTGTGATATGTGAGGGATGTCAAATCTGGTTGGAAGTAACACTGATCATCCAGGGAATGTGGAAGAGTGGACTCTTCATCTTGTGACTTCCAAGATTCAGAGATTTGTTCTCTTTAAACAAATATTTAGTGACTATACACACTGTTCGGACCATTAAGAATAGTGAAGAAGGGCCTCCCCGGTGGCGCAACAGTTGAGCACTAGGTTGCAAAGCTGCCCGCAGCCTCTGCAGCGCCTGTTCAATCCCCGACCACTGGGTGAGGGTCCCACATGGCGCACAGACCTCTCCTGCCGCCCGCTTCTCTCTTCAGCAGTGTACTTTGTCAGCCTGCCTGTTCTGTTCCCTGCTCTGGCTCTGGTGGATTCTCTCACCCTCCCGCACTTCTGACTGTACCCAGTGCTTGTATAAATAAATAAATCTTAAAAAAAAAAAAAAAAGAGTGAGGAAAATACTAGGTGGCAGTCTTGGTTTTGGATTTTGAAGCATGCCTGAGACATAAGTATGTTTTCCTCACTCACTAGTTATGCTGTGCTTGACCACCTTTGAGGAGCAGACACCACTCATTGCAAACTTCAGGTTAATGAGGTATGAACACTTATTAAAGTGTCTCTGAATCCTAAAGAGCCCTCACATGGGGAAGACATGTCCCTAGTCATCTTGTGTGCACTATAGATCCAGACTTTGCTTTCCTGTTAACTTAGAGATAAGGTTCAGAACAGCCAATGGAAAAACAGTCACAAATGGATGAGATGCAATGCCTGAGATTTTATTTCAAGCGGGAAGACACTAATGATGTCTGGTACTCATTTTTGGTCATAACTGGTCTCACAGGCATCAAAATGTTTTTTTTTAAGATTTTTTTTTTTTATTTTTTATTTATACAAGAGCCAGGGTACAGGCCACATGCACGGGAGGGTGAGAGAATTCACCAGAGACAGAGCGGGGAACAGAACAGGCAGACTGATGAAATACACTGCTGAGGGGAGCAGGAGGCAAGACAGGAGAGGTCTGCTGCACCATGTGGTATCTCCCTGGCCAGCTGGGAACCGAACCCACTCTGCAGAGACTGCAGACAGCTTCACAGTGCTGTGCTCAACTGCCTGCATCACCAGGGGGGCTCCCATCAAAATATGTTTAGTTCATGCTTATGTTTTGTTGTAAAAATTATCTAATCTTTGGTTACTCAAGTAACAGAATTCTCCCCCTTCTCAGTGGGGAGAAAAGGGGGAAAAAGTATCCCAAGTAAAAGGGTCCTAAAGAAAACTCCAGAATATCAGTAATGGTTGTCCTTGGGTTGTGGATGAGTGGGTCATCTTATTCTCGCGCATATATTTCTGTATTTCTAAAATTCTCTGTAGTTAGCATGCCTTGCTTCTTTAAACTTGAAACAAAATGATAAAAAAAAAAAAATCAACCCAAAGATAGTCGCCTAAAATCTGAGCAGTGAGTTCAATAGGATTAATGTTTACAGAGTAGACACACTGTAAGGGTGGGATGTGGCCCGTGTTTAATGTCAATCTCTTTATATGTGGGCTACCTGGAGCTGGAATCACAAAGTGTGAATCTCCAATGTCAGGAAACAAGACAGCAAGAGTGAGCAGAGACCAGAGATGAAGCGAGGGTCATAAAGGACTCACTGTCGATCTAGAAGGCAATGGAAAGTGGGCCTCCCTGGTGGCACTGGAGTTAGAGACAGCACTATCAAGCTATCACCGGCCACTGTAGCACAAGTCCGAGTTCTATCCCCAGCTGGCCAGGGAGCTACCTACATGGCACAGCAGACCTCTCCTGTCTCACCCTCTGCTCCCCTCAGCAGTGTATTTCAGTAGCCTGTTCTGCTCCCCACTCTCTCTGGTGAATCCTTTCACCCCCTGCACCTCTGACTTGCACCCCAGTTCTTGTATGTATAAATAAATAAATCTTAAAAAAAAATAAGGCAAGGAAAGAGAAGTGGGTACAGAAACAAAGAGAAGCTGAGTCATCAAGTGTGGCCTAGAGACAATAGATACCCACTCGCAGGGACAAGATAACAAGATCCACTGAGCTGCCTCTTATCAGAAGCTTTTTAGGACTCATTGAGGCCTGTCTGTCCTGTTCCTCAGCTCTGCAGCTGATGAGATATTCTGTTCTTTCTCTGCTTTTCATATGTTCTTACAACACAAATCATCAGTCCAGGCAACCCGAAAATGTCTCTGCTCCTTGCAAACTGCAAGAAGCAAGCTGGCATGGACAAAGATTGAGGTTGTATCAGTTATTAAAAAATACTTCTAACAGCTTAGAAGATAAATCTTTTTCTGGGCTTAAGTTACTTTCTTAGGACTAAGTCCTGGAATAAAAATTAGTGGGTCAAAGGATAAAGAACTTTTTGAATAACACCAAAGACTTTTCAGAAATTGTTTTTTCCTATTGAGGTTTATGAGGTTTATAGTTTTTAATTTCTCATATTGTATATTTTCTGCACACACTAGTTGGTTGTGTCGTTTCTCTTGCGTGTCCTGTGTCTATGTGACTACCCTGTACCTTCACAGACCCAGTCTTCACTTGGGCAACCTGTAACAAAACTCCAGTGAGTGGATCAAAAGCCCTAATTGGGTCTCACTCATAGCAGGAATTTAGAAAACCTAAATAAGGGACCAGGAAAAAGACTAATCAATACAAAGTAATAATCAAAATCAACAAGCAACCATAAACCAGACTCACTATGGGGGCGGGGGATGAGGGAGGGTGGGAAGGGCTGGAAAAGGAAGGACTAGAGTCAAAATAAGGCGGGGGTGCAATTGTATGGGGAATATAACCAAAATGAAAATGCATACATTGTGCAAAGATGAAAAAAGATGTAAGAATTATATAAAAATATTTTTAAAAAAGCCCTAATTGTCTTTATTACATGATTCATGAATCACACAGCACCCCAGCTAGCGAGCTGAAAGGTGTGCCCAAGGGAGACAGAAAGAAAGGTTTTAAAGTCACACCAGGGAAGATTTGAAGGAAAAAGATTGCCGTCAGGAGTCAACCTCAAGCCCATCAGATCATTGGCTTTGACAGGGCATTCAATGAACTTTACACACCCGCCACTTCATGTCACAGGCCACGAACACGTGCCGCTCCCCACTCTCCTTGTGAGGACGCCCCCTCCAGCATCCTGCTTTCCCTGTCTGAACGAGAGAAGAAATCATGATTAAAAAAGAAAATCACTGATCAAGTGTCAGCATATTTTTGTTTCTTGATTTATGTAACATTGCATTAGTGATTTTGACTTTCTAAAATTTGCAGGGATTTTAAATCGCTCTTAACGACACTTACCCTTCCCCCCCCAAATAAAACAAAACAACACCTTACGCCTTCACCCCTTTGTCCAAACTGGAGAGCACTTTGAAAAACATACTTGTATTTCCATTGGCACCGCCAAATACAAGCGGTGACAGTGGCTTCTACCTGCCGCTGTCGCTCCCCTGGCAGGCTGCAGTCTTGCAAGCCCCGCGTCCTTGACCAGGCCCGGAGAGGTCGCGCACAGCTTCCTGGAGTAGCTCTGCTTTGGGCCAGCTCTGCCGGGCTCAGTGTTCTTCCACTGTGCAAATGCAGAGCAACGCACACCTGTTTCAGCCACAAAGAGGATGAAAGCCTCTTCGTATATATTAGCTTATAAACTGCCAAGTACTAAGGCACTTAGCGACGATTTACTGCTGTGCTCATGTAATAGTTGAGTATTTAGCTGCCCACCACCCCACCAGCCTGGATTCCTATTCATTCTCCCTCCCTCCCTACCCCTCCCCTCCTGGCCCCTTCCCTCTGCTCTCACTCCCTTCTAGTAATTCCAGCTAGGCTGAGTTGTTGTTGAGGTAACATTGTGTTAGAGCATGTCATTGGGCATCACTGTCTGTCTGTGCATTAAGTTCTCTCCTAAGAGAGTTCTGTCCTTCACTGTACACTGTCCCTTTTTACCCCACTAACCCCCCCCCTTTTTTTTTAAAGATTCATTCAAGAGCTGGGGTATAGGCTGGAGGTGCTGGGGGGTGCAGTGAGAGGATTCACCAGAGACAGAGTGGGGTGCAGAACAGGTGGATCTACTGAAATATACTGCTGAAGGGAGCAGCGGGCGAGGCAGGAGAGGTCTGCTGTGTTGTGTGGGTCACCTCCATGGCTGGCTGGGGATCAAACTCATGCTACAATGGCTGGTGATTGCTTGATAGCACTGTCTTTAACCCCTGTACCACCAGGGAGGTCCCCACTAACCCCCTTCTTCCTGCCCTCCTGGTAACCAGCAATTTTGTCCCATTTACTATGGACTAGCTTTCATTGTTTGCCTTGAATATTATAAGGAATCTGTGAGGCACCTTCTCCCAGCATTGGCACTGTTGGCATCTGGGGCTATGGAGTACCAGCCTGTGCTCTGTGGCTGCTCTGGGCTCTACCACAAGCTGCCCCTGCCTTCCAGCCCCAGCCCGAACCCATGCTCAGCGTGACAACCAGAAAGGTCTCCAGACACCCTCAACTGCCAGAGGGTCGCTTAGATGTTGTTATGCGTATGTCAGCCTTAGAGCGTGTGCATTTCAAGGATTGTTATGTTGTAAAGCGCTGTGTTTTTGCGAGTGGGTTAAAGAAGAATGACTAAAGAGTATGGAAAGAATAGGAAGGTGACATTTAAAGGATCTTTTGGTTTATTGTCCACATGGAAGTTGCCTTATGAAAACATGCACTTAAGGCTGGTCAAATGAACATACAAATTCTCATTGTTTGCTGAGGCAAGAAGTGAGAGTGGGGCCTCCCCGGTGGTGCAGCGGTTGAGCGCTGGGTTGCGAAGCTGCCCGCGGCCTCTGCGGCGCCGGTTCGATCCCCGGCTGCTCCCCGGCCACCAGAGGAGGGTCCCACATGGTGCGCAGACCTCTCCTGCCACCCGCTGCTCCCCTCAGCAGTGTACTTCAGTCCTTCTGCCTGCTCTGCTCCCCGCTCTGGCTCTGGTGAATTCTCTCACCCTCCCGCGCTTCTGACTGTACCCAGTGCATGTATAAACAAAACAAACAAATATAATAAATAAATAAATAAAAACATGCCTCAAAAAAAAAAAAAAAAAAAAGTGAGAGTGGAGCAAAATGTCTCCTGGAGGAAAATTGAGAGGGTTTTAGAAACAGTGACACTGGGATTAGGTCTGCAAATATGTCTGCTTTTCTGATCCTCCTATAGTCTATTACATAGGCCCCAATGAGCACACTGGAATCTACACTCAGTTCCACACTAACTTTTTCACAAAAAGCACTTCATCCTCACAAATAAGATTAGAGAAGGGAGTGGGGCTGGCAGGGCTTCTTCTGAGGACAGTGCAGATCTGGAATGTTCCAGGCTATGTGGGAGGCCATCCAAACTGCCAGTGATTCAGCAAGGAGTGAGAAGAAAGGGGGACACTAGTGAGAGACTGAGAAATGATGAAAATGAAGAGAGAACTGAAGGAGCTGGTGCTTTGCCAAGCTAAAAGAAGAAAAAGGAGCCTCCCTGGTGGCCTAGGGGTTAATTCTCAGTGCTATCACCACTGAGGCCTGAGTTCCACTCAAGCCAGGGAGCTACCCACATGCCACAGCAGACTTCTCCTGTCTCTCTGGCTGCTCCCCTCAGTGGTGTATTTCAGTGGATCTACCTGTTCTGCTCCCCACTCTGTCTCTGGTAAGAGGAATCACCCCCTGCACCGCTGGCCTACACCCCAGTTCTTGTATACAAAAAATAAAAAAAAAATTAAAAAGAATGAAGACATTGAGTATAGCAAAAGAGCCCTGTGTCGCCCTGGCCTTCTCCCCCTGGTTGGTTCAGTGCTCATCACCGAGCTCTGGACTCAATCTAAAAGTCTCTGAGTGAAGAAGGCCAGCTGGGAATTCCTAAGAAGAGTTTGGGGTGGGGAACATAGGAATCACCAGAGAGAAATAAATCTGTGCACACCTTAGCATATTTTCCACTTTGTGGTTTTTAATTTAAGATAAAATAAGCATTGCATTTTTAAAATGATAATATTCCAGCAGTTATTCTTTATAAAAAAATATGCATACAAGAACTGGGGTACAGGCCAGAGGTGTGGGGTGTGAGAGGATTCACCAGAGACAGAGTGGGGAACAGAACAGGCAGACTGACTGAAATATATTGCTGAGGGAAGCAGTGGGCAAGACAGGAGAGGTCTGCTGCGCCATGTAGGTAGCTCCCTGGTCAGGGATCGAACTTGTGCTGCAGTGGCTGCAGCTAGCTTCATAGGTTGTATCTTAACCCCTTGCGCCACCAGGGAGGCCATCTAGCAGTTATTCTTAGATTCAAAATAATTTTGGACATGACAACAGGTAATGAGAGGGTGGTCTCGGGGTCTGTGCTCAACTTGTCTGAGAACAAAGCAGATGGGTCTCCAGGCAACTCATGGAATCCCTTGGCTGGAAACAGGCAAACTGAGGCAGGAGGAGGTGCAGCCCGTGGTGGCCTTGCTGCTAGTGGGCTGCTTTTTAATAATGAAATCATCCCCAAATGCATCAACTGGCTTCCAGAGCTGATCAGGCAAAGCAAATGGCCTATTTAATGCTTCATCCCTGAGCTGTGAACTTCTGCTCAGCATTCTGAAGCAGCCCAGAGGGACGTGAACAAGACTTCTCATGAGGAAGTAAGTGGACTGCCCCCACCCTCGACCCCACTCCCCTAAACAGAAGTGAGAAGGAGTTAGTTCAAAACTGGGTGTAAGCAAGGGTTGAGCCGGCCAGGGCCCTCTGCCTGCCTGTTAAGCAATTCAGACACTCACAGTCAGCGTGCTGGCAAGAAGCGCCGACTCCCACAGGAGCGGGAAGAAGGCCAAAGAAGGCCAAAACCTTGAAACAGAAGCTCAGTAGCAAAGCTGTGGGAAGGAAAGAAATGAGGCAATTGCTGGGCGCTGGGCAGGTGACTCAGCACTAGGCATGAGAGGAGCTTGCAGTTCTGGACAGTTAGGGTTGGTGCCACCACGACAGGGTTGGTGGAGAGGAACAGGAAAGATGTGCTCATCAAGAAGTAGTGCACGGGGTGGGGGTGGGGGTGGGGGCTGCCAGGGGCATGCAAGGGCTGCTGTCCAGTTTCCCCATGGAGGAAATTTTGGCTGCTCTAGGGCTGTAATTAAGCCCTGTGGAAATGAAAATGCCCAGCAGGTGGCAGCACTAGACAACAGGAGTGAAAGGAGGGGCCAAGGCATCACCACCTTCCCGGGCATCCTCTGCACTGAAACTTTCTTTGAAGGGAGTTCATTTAGCTGTTAGTGGATATCAGCATAAAAAGGCAGAGTTCAGCTTCTTTTCCCAGCACCCAGCCCACTGCCTGGCATTTGCTGGGTGTATTGAGTGCATGAGTTAATGAATGCATGAATGAACCAAGAAATTTTTAATTTCATCTAAACTAGAAAAAAAGACATCATTTAAAGGAGATCTAGACCCTTTTTTCTTATTCCAACACCATCATTGTCATTTTAATTACAAACTTAGTTTTTGTAAGAATAATAAAATACAGTAATTATACTATATTTAGCAATAATAAAATATATAATTAATGTAATGATAGATAACTAGATTCTCTATTCAGCATTTTGCCAGCCTACATCTTTATTGTCTACATTATTAAATTATGCCTCTCTTTTGGAGATTAAACAAAAATCACATGGTTTTTAAAAACTTGACATTTGTGACACGGTAGCTAAAATTCCGGGTTATTCGTATTCATGTATGTTTGGCTCTTGATGTTTGTAAGGAAATCAATAGACAACAGACAGTTGTATTTTTTTTTTTGACTGGTTGTATTTTTTTTAACCAATGCCTGAATTTTACTCTTAAAAAAACCTTTCATTGTCTCTCTATGAAACATGCTATTATGCTGTGGTTTTTTTTAAAAAAATCCTTGCTTAATAATCATTTGAGGTTAATAAAGATAAAAAGACTCAGTAAACTAATGTGATGTGTCAGGCACAAGACTGTACTAGGTTGGGGTGATTGCCTTTCTATCACTTTTGAGATGAAATAAAGAAGTTCTTGCCCTTGGCTTAATGAGATACACAAAGTGACCTCATTACGCACCAAAACAAGACCATCCACACAGATCTATCAGTGCCAGAGAACCAAACTTCCCCTGAAAGCAAATGGCCGGACCTCTGCTAATAAAATTACAGCAGTTTGCACCACTGAGTTGGAGCATGGTGGGCAGGCTTATCCATAAACACGAGGCCTTTGAGGGCAGGAGTGCTATTATCTCCTCCATATTCATATCCCTGCACCTCACCCAGACTCTGGCATATCTTAAATCTTCAATAAATATTGACGATGTGTGTGGCGACTATCCAGACTCATTTCACTGAATCAGAGTACTCAAATGGGAGCCATGTTCTCCACAGAAGAAAAGGAGACCAGAACATGGGAGGCACCATCTAGCAGACTCATGAGACTGGGCCCAAAACCAAGAAGAAAGATCGCATCACCTGGAAATGTTGAAACCTTTGACTATCTCTCCCATCTGGAACTCCCATCCTCACCCTGTTCAACTTTGTCCTGCCCAGTCATCTCGCTGCTGCTTCTTCGAATTTGCCATATATTGAATACAGCATTCCTGAACTCAGAGAGCCCATGAGGGCTTGTTTGCCACAGTGGGAAAATTCAGTTATCACTAGTTTCCCTGACTCTAGAAGAATGGTGTGTTCTAAGCACAATCATCTTAACTAGTGATGTTCCCAGCATCGTACTTAATTCCCATTCTCTTCTCTTTCTGCGTGTTCTCCCTAAGCAATCTATCCCCACCCATAATTTCTATACCAGTAACTCCAGCTCTTACCTGTAATTTAAATGTATCCATGAATTCCAAGTCCACACACACAGCTAATTACCTACTAGTTATCTCTACCCAGACATACCACGGCTACCTTGAGGACATAGCCTATCAAAGGTCTAGTTAAGGAGGTTCTGGTTCAAGATGGCAAAAATTAAGCAAAGTCACTTACCACTTTCCCCCAAATCACATTCAGATCTTCTTGAAGCAATAAAAAAAAAAGGGTGGACACTTCCAGCCCCATCTAACAAAGACAATGGGAGAGAAGTGGAGGGGTAGAGATTTCAACAATGTTCTGGAAGGCAGGAGAGGGATAGAGAACTGACAGGTGATCTGAGCAATCAGCTCCACCTAGGACACATGATGAACAATGAGACCACAGGCAGCAAAGGGCTTGATCTATTAGAATTACCCAGAATGCTTCTGGGCTTGTTTCTACAGAAGGCAGAAGTGAAAAATCAAGCAGAGCAGAAAAGTACTTCAGCATCTTCGGGAGTATAAACAATGTTGCATCCACAAAACAAAAGCAGGATAAGGCCCTCCCCTGGTGGCACAGCAGTTGAGTGCTGGGCTGTGAAGCTGCCCGCAGCCTCTGCAGCGCCAGTTCGATCCCTGGCCACCGGGCAAGGGTCCCACATGGCGCCTGCTGCTCCCCTCAGCAGTGTACTTCGTCCGTCTGCCTGTTCTGCTCCCTGCTCTGGCTCTGGTGAATTCTCTCGCCCTCCTGCACTTCTGACTGTGCCCAGTGCTTATATAAACAAACAAACAAATAAACGAATGTATAAATAAATAAATCTTTTTTAAAAATTTTTTAAAAAGCATCTATATAACCCCTGCGCTTGGGGTTATATCATAATGATCATTAAGCTATGATCATTCTCAATGAATCAGCTGAACCAGCTGAAACATAAAGATTAAGTGACTTATCTAAGGTTGACAAGTTGGAGTATAGGAGTTTGTGTGTGTTATGGGCAGTGGAGACAAGGCTTCCTACTTTCTACCATGAGCTGCCATCATGGTGCCTCTTACTAATCTAGTATCATTGACTGGAGAAACTCAACTGGGAAAAAGATAGTATAAGCAAAAAGAATGATTGCCCAAACTGATAAAGGGGTTACTTTCTTTCAAATAATGACAATTATATGATATTTTTAAGCCTAGTCTTGTTCTAGGTCAATGACATCTCCCATTTATTTATTAGGCATGGTGGCACATATATCATGCTTGCACAGGTTATCACGTTCGGTTCCTCTCTTATTCGTTTGGATTTTTTAAAAATAATTTTGTAATTTTGTAATTGAGGTAACATTAGTACCCCTCCCCCCTCTTCAGGTATCACTACTGTAGTGCACCCACTGATAAATCACCCATAGTCTATTGTGCTTCCTTTCCTCTTTGTTCTCACACTTCCCCTACCCTCACGCCCCTCTGGATGCCTCTGTTCTATAGTCAGTTTTCAAGAGTTAGTTTTTTAAGTTGCCTTCATCTGATCCTTAGTTAGGTTTCTCTACATTCCACATATTGGTGACACCATCTGGTATTTATCTTTCTCCTTCTGACTCACTTCACTGAGCATTATCCCTTCCAGTTCCATCCATGTTGCCACAAATGGCATGAGTTTATCTTTTTGATTGCTGAGTAATATTCCATTGTGTATATTTACCACACCTTTTTTTTTCCAAACTAATTTTTTTTTAAAGATTTATTTATTTATTTATGCAAGCACTGGGTACAGTCAGAAGCGCGGGAGGGTGAGAGAATTCACCAGAGCCAGAGCGGGGAGCAGAGCAGGCAGAAGGACCAAAGTACACTGCTGAGGGGAGCAGCGGGCGGCAGGAGAGATCTGTGTGCCATGTGGGACCCTCGCCCAGCGGCTGGGGATCAAACCGGCGCTGCAGAGGCTTTGGGCAGCTTCGCAGCCCAGCGCTCAACCACTTCGCCACTGGGGAGGCGCTTACCACACCTTCTTGATCCAGTCATCTGTTTTGAGGCACTTAAATTGTTTCCATAATAATTTGGCTATTATAAATAACACTACAATAAACATGGCTCTCTTATTCTTTTATTGCAACTCCTGGTTCATAGGCCCAGGCTGACAAATGGGTCAGATGTTGTCATTGTGCCGGGCAGGCAACACCATTTTGGTTTCTACCCCAGCACTTTCTCAAACAGCCCACCTAGGCCTTACTCTATTCTTGAGAGTGTGCAAGTTTTCTTCACTTCAGAGAAAGATTGATTTCTATTTCCTTTCTTTCTCCCTCAGAGCCCTATCCAAGTGCAAAGCTCATCTAGTTACACCAAAGCTACCTTGTTGACTTGATAAACTAGATTAAAAGGAACTTGCAACAAACACGATTTTTTTTGGTCCCTTCTTATACATTTCCTTCTCTTGGATATCATTATTCGACAATTTCTCAGGATACTTAGCTGCTTTATCCTGCTAGACTCACACTCAAATGATGTCAGTAGCCTCGATTCTGCCATCAACTCCCTTCTCTTTCTCTTTGGGCAATCATATTCATTTATCTCTATCATCATCTATTTCATAATATCCCCCAGATCTACAGTTTTAAAACCAAATTCTACTAAGAACTAAACACTCCAATTTCTTTTTTTTTTAAGATTTTTTTTTATACAAGAACTGGGGTACAGACCAGAGGCACAGGAGGGTGAGAGGATTCGCCAGAGACAGAGTGGGGAGCAGAACAGGCAGATAGACTGAACACAATGCTGAGGGGAGCAGCAGGCGAGGCAGGAGAGGTCTGCCACCCCTTGTGGTTTTCTCCCTGGCCGGCCGGGAATCGAACCCACAATGCAGAAGCTGCGGGCAGCTTCACAGCATGGTGCTCAACCTGCTGTGCCACTGGGGAGGCCCTAAACTCCAATTTCTAAGGGTCTCCCACATAATGTCACATGGACAGCTTGATGCATCTTAAAAATACGATGTCTGAAAGAGATTCATCACATTGCTGAAATGCTTTATCTATATGTTAAGGGCATCATCATCCTCCCAAGTATGGTGGCCCAGAAGCTCTGCCTCTTGGTAGAGATTGGTACTCCTCTGACCTCTTTCCTGCACCCCCATTGGGATAACTGTCCTGGCTCCACCACTCACAAGGAGACCCCTGTGGCCATGTCTGTAAGACCTTCCCTAGTGGGAACCACCAAAACCAGCTCCTCATATACACTGGGCCAGTCCAGTGACTGGTCCAAGAGTGGGCTATGTGACCCAAGCCCACCTGTCAGTGTCCATCTCTGGAGAAGTTCAAACAAGCCCAGAGGGATATGCCATTATTCTTTAGTGCCTCAGCTAGAAGAACTGGCTATGGCCATGATCCTTGGGCGTGGAGAGAAATTCTCTAGAGTAAAAGGGAAAAAAGCTACCTTCAGAGAGAGCAACTGGAGGCAGTACGCCACCTGAAGTCCTGATTCATCTGTCTCTATCTCTGTCCTTGCCAAAGTAGGTTACTAACCTCATTTTGCTGTTAACTTTTCCTTTTTTACTTTTTAGATGTATCAAGTTGAACTTCTTCACTTACAAAATCCTAACTTTAGGGCCTCCCTGGTGGCGCAGGCGTTTGAGCTCAGTGCTGTGAAGCTGTCCGTAGCCACCTCAGTGCAGGTTCGATACCCGCCGGCTTCAGAGCAACCCACACAGCGAGCAGACCTCTCCTGTCTTGCCCGCTGCTCCTCTCAGCAGTGTATTTCATCAGTCTGCCTGTTCTGTTTCCCACTCTTTCTCCGGTGAATCCTCTCACCCTCCCGCGCATCTGGCCTGTACCCTGGCTCTTATATAAATAAAATAAATCTTTTTTTTTTTAATTCTAACTTTAAACCTTTCACCCCTGCTTTCCCCTTCCTCTGAAAATACAAACAAATAAGCAAACAAAAACCAATTTAATCAGTTGCCAAGCCAGGTGATTCTTCCTCTTAAACATCCTTCATCTGTACTCCATTTTCATCACGTGGTCCAGGCCTGAGTTCCAGGATGGCTTCCTTGATTCCTATGTTCCTTGAGTCCCATGTTCCCAGATTCTGGTCTCACTTCCTTTATACCCCCTCCAATGGCTGTCAGAGAACTTTCTCACGCTCCTACTGAATATATCAGCCATGTCTTCAAATACTTCAATGCTTCTGAGGACTCAGGATAAAGAAATGAAACTGCTCAAAACCTTCAAATACCTATGATTTGGTCCTTGCTTTCATTCAAACTTCAACTCCCCTAACATACCCTTCAACCAAACATGAACACTCACCTGTCCCTAAATACTTCCCGAACTTTCCTTCCTCTCTGCTTGCCTTTTTCCCTCCATTTATCAGACATACCAATCCTACCCACTCTTAAAACCACACCTACTTAACACAACCCCAAATTTCTCAACATTTTCTTGACTTCTACAGCACTTGCCTTTACCAAAGAAAGTTTGTTTTGTACTGTGGGTATTCGCATACATCTACTTTCTTTTTAAGTTATAAAGTTCCTTGGGGACAGTAGCTCTTCTGTGTTAACCATTTGTACTAAAGGGTTCCAGAAAATAACACCCCCAAAATACACCTCTTTGGCATATGGATCATTTTAAGCTGAAGACATTGAGAATCAGCAGATTCAGAGGAAGCTCTTTATTTCCCTCTAACTGCGGAAAAATAGAATATAGTTTCCCCTTTTTGTAAAAGAAATTTCTGGTCTCAAACCAGGAAGAGAGCTCTCTAGAGACAGCTCTTCTACCTGAGACTTTTTTTTTTAAGATTTATTTATGCATACAAGAACTGGGATACAGGCCAGAGGCATGGGGTTGAGAGGATTCACCAGAGACAGAGTGGGGAGCAGAAGAAGCAGACTGGCTGAAATACACTGCTAAGGGGAACAGCAGGCGAGACAGGCAAGGTCTGCTGTGCCATGTGGGTAGCTCCCTGGCCGGGGATCGCACTCATGCTGCAGTGGCTGCAAATAGCTTCATGGGCTACATCTTAACCCTTTGTACCACCAGGGAGGCCCTACCTGAGACTCTTATGTACCTTACTCTGGTTGGTAAAACTGGTATCTTCACATGCCTCTTCCGCCCAGAAATTCAAAATCCTTTCCCTCAATTTAGCCTAAGACACTACAGAGGCCCCAGTCATCTCAGTCATTGAGAAGCCTAGTGACAGACGTCCTTGATCTACCATATCTTAGTGAACTCCTCTGGATACACGCATAGTTAAAGCTTTTTTTTTTTTTCTCATATTAATCTGTTTCTTATCTGATTCAGAGATCCAGCCAGTGAACCTAAGGGAAAAAATGTTCCTCCTCGGCAGTACTCAGCACAGTACATAAGTTTTCACCAAACACCTGTTAAGTAGATATGACATGTAGATTAAGGCAGAGGAAGTGTTTCTCCTTTAGTCATTTCAAAGTTTAATTCAGTGTTGGAACCAATGCTTCCAAGGGAATCTGTGAGACATTTATTATGAAAATCTAGGTAATCACACACTTTCTAGTCTACCATTGTCATGGGTGTCCACAGTAAGAGAAGTCCCAGCTTTAACTCCATAAGGAAACTGAATGCTTAAATCTGTCCCATTAAAAAAAAAAAATTCATCTTGTATATTTCCTCCCTCCTTTCCCCCCCCCTCCATTTTTTCCCTTTCTTCTTTGCTTCAAGACAATCAAAATGCAAGCTATGGCTTGGGTGTAATTATAGGTGCTAAACCAAAGTCAGCTCTTCTTCACAACCCCTTTGCCAAGTCAGCAGTCCATCTCCTCCTCTCTGATGTACACACGCTGCACCAGAACCAGTTTGAGTCATGTTATTTGTATGCCATTAAAATAGGGCATCAGATAACATCTGCTCCCTTTCTTTGGTTCAAATCATGAATGGGGCTCTTCTCCCTTGCCTTAGTCACCAGCTTCTAAATATTTACAGTCTGTGATAACACAAAGAAATGGATTTTGAGCTCTAGGAAGTCTATCTTAGAATTGAGAAGCCACAAGAAAAAAACAGAGTGAATCCCTAATAATATTGAATTTTCTTTGGGTGGGAGTAAGCTGTGGAAGATGGGAGAAAAGAATCCCAGCAAAGTGAAATATTTGCTTATAGATGAACAAGAAGGGTGAACTGCGTGTCTTTGCATCATAGGTCATGCCAGAGTCATTTATATAAGGGTTTGCCCAGTGCTTAAAAGACAGGGTTTTCTTTCTTAGAATTGAGGAAAAAATAAGATTATCTATTGGAAAGGGTCATAATAATTTCGAGGCTGTGGGATAACATTTAAGTCCCTATTTGTGTGCAATTCTATATAATCTGAATTTTACCCAGTTGTCTTGTTCTTGGTATTCACAGTCTAAACTTTTATCTGTAATTTTGCCAGTGACATGAATTGAAGACATCCTTTTCCAGACTATCTAATCCTGGTTTTTTTAAGCAGGGAGAGCCATTCAACCAGTCTCAGTTTTGCTAGGTTAGCAGATTAATAAGAACTGAAGCAAACCTGATCAACTGGATTATAAATCCTGAGCCTGGTTGGTCAAGGGGAGTAGACAGATGTTACCAATACAGATTAGAGAAGATGTAGGCAGCTGATTCAATACAGAACCGGAGAACTGGCTTGTTGGAGCAGGAGTTGCATCAGATTTGTGGAGCCGGGATTCCAATATGAGTTTGATATGGACTTTGAGCAAATCACTCGTTTTCTCTATGATTGGGAATATTAAGTTGTGAGGATTAAAAAGGACAATATATGTAAAGGTATTTTATAATCTGCAAAGTGTTATGTGAGTAACATTATAAGACATTATAAATTTGAGCTGGTGGCCTTGTTAATATTATAACAAATGGCTTCTATTAGTTTCTGAGAGCAAGGTAGTCAAGTACGTTATATGTAAAGACAGGATGAGACATTCAGTAATTCACCAAAATTCAAATATGTTGAAGGACATCCTATATGCCAGGAGTATTTTGAATGCTGGAGATATTCCTATACAAAAAAATTAAAATTCCTGTCCTCAAAGACAGTCTACAGATAATAAGCAAACAAGTGAAAACAAATTCTCCTGTGCAGAATTTCAGGTTACATTATTATGAAGTTACTGGAAAATGTTACTTTTCAGTTGATAATATAAAGATAATTAAGCAAACTATTTATAATTGATAGAACTAAGACAATTCCAAATTAGCAGTAGAGACTCACTGCTGAACTCACCTCCACTCTGCCTGATACAGGGTGTTAGCTGCTCACAAACTGCAATGAGCACAGAGACTGGGCAGAGGATGGGAGCCTGGGGCCTTGCGTTGGGGTTTAAGGTGCATAATAGGACAGAACATGTCCTGGGAAAAGGTACCATGAGGAAGGGAAATAGAGAGGACCATGGTTGGTGGGGGTGGAAGATGATCAGGAAGACCTCACTGACAACATGGCGCCTGAGTCAAGGCCCGGAGGAGAAGAGGTGTCTGTGTTTGTGGTGATGTAACCATGTGACTAAGGGGTACTCATAGACCCCAAACTGTTATAGGGTGCACATTCTAAAAGGGTTTGCTATACATGCACACACAAAGGCAAAGAAGGCAGAGTCTTAGTGTAAAATATTTTTAATGGGTATAGAGTGAAAGAGAAGGGAAAGGGAGCAGGAGGGAGGGGGAAGGAAGGGAAGGGAATGGAGGATTTAAAATATAAACTAGAGGGCCTCCCCTGGTGGCGCAGGTGGTTGAGCGCTGTGCTGTGAAGCTGCCCGCAGCCTCTGCAGCACCAGTTCGATCCCCAGCCACCGGTGAGGGTCCCACATGGTGCAGCAGACCTCTCCTGCCTCGCCCGTTACTCCCCTCAGCAGTGTATTTCATCAGTCTGCCTGTTCTGTTCCCCACTCTGTCTCTGGTGAATCCTCTCACCCTCCCACGCATCTGGCCTGTACCCGGGTTCTTGTATAAGTAAATAAATCTTTTTAAAAAAATAAATAAAAAAAAAAAATAAACCAGAGACATACTACGGGGGAGGGGGAAGGAGGGAATAGGATCAAAACAAGGGGGGGGTGGGAATTATATGGGGACTATAACCAAGATGAAAATGCATGCACTGTGCAAAAATGAAAAATGTAAAAAATATATAAAATTTTAAAAAAAATAAATTTTAAAAATGAATAAAATTAAATAAAAAAATAAAATAACAGCAAAATCTGGAAATTACCCATCTCCTTATGGGCAAATACCCAAACAGGTGTGGCCCAAAGCAGGGTAGCTGAGCCCTAAAGTTTCCCACAATTTAAGACACCTTCTAGTGGGGAACCACAAGATAGGGATTAGGCAGGTCCCAGAGAACTGGGACCAAAGGAAAGCCCCGAAATTCAACATGTAGCATATAATGAGGTCAAGAGAACAGCTTCCATTGTCTCTGCCAAGAACAAGGAACAGCCTCCCCACATGTCTCTCACCCACATTATCTCTTCTCAAAGTGCTCCCTACTCCTTTATCCCACCTCAAGTTTTATATCCACCAGCTCTTTCCCAGGTGCTGCCCATTCAGCAAGCCTGGTCTGGGGCATGCTAGGACTCAGAGTTCAAGGCAGTGGCAATCTCGTCAGTGTGGAGGTGGTGATGGAGATAAGTCAGAACGTCACTGGCTGGGAGCTTGTGCCTCCCGATTCCTCTGAACGATACTTGGAGGACTCACATGTCCATCAGAAGGAGCAATGAGTGGAAGATCCCGTGTTAGAAGCAAGCCTGGTGTGACTGAGATAACAATGATGAGAACGTCCTTTCAATTCTTCGATGGCTCCCCTTTGCACATAGAATCAACTGTAATAATAGTACAACACAGCTCTGACAAGAACTGTGTGCAGGCAGCCTACTCTGAGCATCCTATATTAATATCTGCTTAATATTCAACCCTATGAGGCAGCTACTATTATTATAATTCATATTTATCTACTGAGGAAACTGAGACACTGACAGGTAATTTGTTCAAGAGACCTGTCTTAACCTGGACTTCCCAGAAAGCAGGGCTTGTGGTAAATGCACACACGCCACCACTTTATCAGGGAGTGCAATCTCAGGGAAGCAGGAGTGAGTCAGATAAACAGGGAGAGACATATGCCAAAGAGGCATTTTTGAGGTGGCAAATTTTGCTCCCCTACAGCATTCAAATACAACCGCTTGGTGGATCTTGTCTAACCATCTCTGAAGAGCAATATGAATAAGGATACCCCTGGGTAGAAGAGGAGGAAGAACTTTTCCACCGCCATCTTTCCCTTTGGTAGGTGTTTACCCCATGGGGCATTTGGACCCTTGGCCTTCTGTACACAAGCAAGGCTGAGTGCCAGCAGGAATGCAATTGGTGCAGGTGACAAGGACACGGCAAGAGGCTGTCAGGTTGGCCCATAGGATGTCTGTCAGAACGGTCTGTCCTGCTGGTGACTGAAGCAAAATAAGTAGCTGAAGAGTACCAGACTCTGCCAGCCCAAAATATGCCCCTTTGGCGTATGGATTATTTTGAGCTAAAAATAAGGGCAATTGAGAACCAGCAGGTGCAGGAAAAAGCACTTTTTCTTCCTAACTGCCTAAAAATAGAGTATAAATTTCCCCTTTTCTAAAGGAAATTTACATCTATAAAGGAAATTTCCATTCATGGAAGTGTCTCAAGCCAAGAAGAGTTACTTCTAGAGACAAGTCTTATCACCAGCGACTCATCTGCATAACAAGACAGCCCTGATTTATGAGACACATCTTTGCTCACCTTCCCACAGCTTCTCCCTCCTGCCCTAGAGCTCAAAACACTTTTATCTTTTGGTACAGGCAAAACCAAAGGGTGCCCAGGGACCCCAAACTGTTAAGGGGTAAAATCCACATAGCCTATTCTAAGGGCTTCTGCCTACCTGTATGAATAAAAGCAAAATAATCAAACTCTAGTGCACTCAAATATTTTTAATTGATGAGAGGTTCAACGAGAATAGGGAGAGGGAGAAGAGAGTAGGGGAAGGAAGGACTTCAAAATATGGACTCCTGACCAAACTCCAAAATCAGCCACCCCCTTGTGGACAAACATTCAGCCAAACAGGCAGGACTGAGGTGGAACAGCTGAGGCCCAAAGCAGAGCTGCCAGGGAAAGAAGTCCGAGGCAATCTCCTGGCAAGAAACACAAGTAAGAGGTTTCCCAGGGCCCAAAGGGCTGGAAGGGAAGGACCACCCAAGCT
The DNA here is from genome assembly GCF_014898055.3 of Talpa occidentalis. Lineage (NCBI taxonomy): Eukaryota > Metazoa > Chordata > Mammalia > Eulipotyphla > Talpidae > Talpa > Talpa occidentalis. Next base: position 62,744,421 of record NW_023601653.1, on the reverse strand, counting down.
GAATTCGCCACAAAGTGAGGATGGTAACTGAAGATGGCAGGTGGGATTTTACCACCTGCCAAAGCATTAAAGCCAGGTTACCAGAGGAGGTAACCTGGGCAGAAACAGGAGCCCCCCTCCCTCAATAGGACTGACAGAATCCAAGTGGGAGGCCCTGCAGAGGTGGGATACCCCCTCACCCCCACTCCTGGCTGCCAGTTCTGTCTTTGAAAGACTTCCCCAAAGCTCTGCTCTGGCCCTCAGTTCCAGCTGTACCTGTTTAAGGGGACAGGGGTGGAGGGAAGAGACTCAAAATTCTCACTGCTCTTTTATATTTTGTCTAAACTGAAATGGTGCATAAGCCTCAATTGTAAGGCCCTCTCCTTGAGTTTTCATTTACCAACTTTCATGCATACCTGTATAATAAAATTTCATTTTTTTTTTCCTTTTTGCTAACCTGTTCCTTATCAGTTATATTCAGGTTCCCAACCAATGAGCCTAGAAGGATGCAGGGAGAAACATTATCCCTCTCTTTCAGATTTGGCAGCCAGAAAGGGATGCTGGGGATATCCCGCTTTGCTTTAGAGGCTGCAGGTGAGATCTGAGATCTCCGATAAAGCTGACAAAGGTAAAAATTTTTACCCAAGTCAGTTTCCCTGATTCTGTTTGCAGAATCCAGTTGAATAGGATGGTAAAATTCTGTCTTTTCTTTTCCAAATTTAGTTTAACAGGAGAAAACAGTTGTAAGAATTCACTCCTTGGATTATGATTCTGGTAATTTTGCTGCTGAGTAACATTATCTACTGATCCTTATCTTCCCAAGAAAAGTCATTGCTTTATTTTGTCTTTGTCCTTTGTGCCATGTGTCATAAGGAGAAAAATCTTGAGATTATTCTTCAGTGTTATTTTTGTCTTGAAAGTTTGGATTGTTACCAGTGAGATGAAATTTGCTCTCAGACCCCTTTACTTCACGTGAAGAGAAGATAGTTACTGCATAGTCACAAAACTTACTTCCCTTTTAAGGCTGGTTTTTGTAGCGCAGCAGACCTGTCCCGAGTTTATAGGACATGAGCATGCACAGAGGTGATTAAACAGAAGCTGAAAACTGAACTCCAAGCTGGCTGTCACCAAGAGACTGCTCACATCGAATCACACAGACCGAGAAGGGACTGTCCATACTACATTCAAAAGTAAAAGACCATCAACAAGGAAGATAGTTATCTGGGAAGACCTCTCCATATATGGACTGATTTGTAACTGACCAAACTGCGGAGTCTGTAACTTCCTCATGCCGAGATTTTTTTTTTTTCTTTCTTCCTCCACTCCCATAAAAGCAATCTTGGTCTCAGACTGAGCCTTCCCCCACCCCCACCCCCCATCTCTTTGCAGGTTGACCTCAAGCTAAAATTCTTTCTTTTCTCAAAAACCAATGTGATAGTATTGACTTGGCTGTGGGTTGGGAAGCCGACCCTATTTGCCTAATAGAAGGATAATCTCCTTGGCCTCTGCCAGATGTGAGGTGGGCTGGACATAAAGAAAAGTTTTTCACAGCTGATTCTGATGACCAGCCAGAAGGCTGGGAAACCCAAGGCAGGATGTGCATAAGCAACATTTTTTTTTTAAATAATAAATTTTATTTTTATATTCCCCATACAATTGCAACCCCCCCATTCTGACCCCAATCCCTCCCCTCCCGGCCCCCACCCCCCAAAAAGTGTCTCTGGTTCATAGTTTTTTGTTGATTTTGATTTTCACTTTCTTATAGTTATTCATTTTCCTGGTCCCTTATTTAAGTTTTCTAGATTCCTGCTATGAGTGAGACCATCCGGTATTTTTTTTTCTTTTTGGCTTATTTCGCTGAGCATGATCCCTTCCAGCGCCATCCATGTTGCTGCAAATTGCATGTGTTTATCTTTTTTGAATGCTGAGTCATATTCCATGGTGTATATGTACCACATCTTCTTGATCCAGTCATCTATTTTTGAGCATTTGGGCTGTTTCCAAAGCTTAGCTATTGTAAATAGTGCTGCTATAAACATAGGGGTGCAGGTGTTCTTTGGAATTGATGTTTCTGTGTCCTTTGGGTAAATAGCTAGGAGTGGAATTGCTGGATCATATGGAAGCTCTATGTTTAGTAGGTCCAGAAATCTCCATAGTGGTCGGACCAGTTTGCACTCCCACCAACAGTGCAGAAGAGTTCCTTTTTCTCCACACCCTCGCCAACATTTGTTGTTGCTAGTTTTTTTAATATGTGCCATTCTCACTGGTGTAAGATGGTATCTCATGGTAGTTTTGATTTGCATTTCCCTGATTACAAGTGATGTTGAACATTTTTTCATATGCCTGTTGGCCATTTGCATTTCCTCTTCAGAGAAGTTTCTTTTTAGCTCTTCTGCCCATTTTTTGACTGGATTATTTTCTTTGTTGTTGTTGAGTCTCATCAGCTCTTTGCAGATTTTTGTGATCAGTCCTTTATCATTAGTGTTGGGTGCAAAAATGTTCTCCCAGTTGGTGGGGTTTCTCTTTGTTTTGGTTATTGTCTCTTTTGCTGTGCAGAAGCTCTTTAATTTGATGTAGTCCCAGCTGTTTATCTTTGCCTTCACCATCACTGCTTTGGGTGACGTGTCTGTAAAGATGTCTTTGATGTGCAAATCACGTAGTGTTTCGCCTATATTTCCTTCTATATATTTTATGGTTTCATGTCATATGTCTAGTTCTTTAATCCATTTTGAGTTGATTTTTTGTGTATGGTGTGAGGTAGTGGTCAAGCTTCATTCTTTTGCATGTAGCGACCCAGTTTTCCCAGCACCATTTATTGAACAAACTTTCTTTGCTCCAATGCATAGTCTTTGCTCCTTTGTCAAAGATTAGTTGACCATAAATCTGTGGGTTTATTTCTGGATTTTCTATTCGATTCCATTGGTCTGTATGTCTGTTCTTGTTCCAATACCATTAGTTTTGATGATTATGGCTTTGTAGTAGAGTTTGAAGTCTGGGAGTATGATGCCTCTATTCCCTTCTTTTTTTTTCAGGAGAGCTTTGGCTATTTGGGGTTTTTTTGTGATTCCATATGAATTTCATCAATAATTGTTCTATTTCTTTGAAGAATGACATTGAAATTTTGATTGGAATAGCATTGAATCTGTAGATTGCTTTTGGTAGGATGGCCATTTTAATAATGTTTATTCTTCCAATCCATGAGCAGGGGATGTCTTTCCATTTCTTTGTGTCTTCTTCTATTTCTTTTAACAGTGTTTTATAGTTTTCTTTGTATAGGTCCTTTACCTCTTTTGTTAGATTTATTCCCAAATATTTGATTTTTTTTGTTTTGATAATAAAAGGGATGGTTTTTTTGATTTCTTCTTCTTCAGATTTATTGTTTGTGTATAGGAAGGCTACTGACTTTTGCGTGTTGATTTTGTATCCTGCCACTTTACTGAACTGATTGATGAGTTGAATTAGTTTTTCTGTGGAGATTTTGGGGTTCTCTATGTGTGCATAAGCAACATTGTATGACTGTCAGCTGTCAGACCTCAAGGAGAGGTCTCCATCCATAGGAGCTTATGTCATTTTTTCTTTTCACTAACTTGCTTGTGTCAAGAAATGTCCCATCCCAGTACAGCGCATCCAGTGTGACAGATTAGCGGGTCTTTGACTAAAGGTTCTTCACATTTGGAGACTGAAGTTTCCTTAACACTTGAGATTATAATAAATAATAAAGATCTTTGCTTTGTCAAGCTATCTTTAGGAGTAACTCTGGATCCTGGGGGGAGGGGGGCAAGTTATACATCTTTGACACTCTCTCTGGTCATGCCATGTGTCCATGTTTAAATCATAAAAAAGATTATTGGTGCAGAATCAGATAGGAATAAGTATACCTTTAGAAATTTGGACTTCATATACAAATGGATTTTAAAGTTATCTTTAAATTGAGATATAATTGTTGCATAACATATTAGTTTTAGGTATAAACATAATGATTTGATATAGGTATGTATAGCAAAATGATTATCACAGCAAGTTTAATTAACATCCATCACTATATATACTTACATTTTTTTCTTGTGCTGACAACTTGTAAGAATTACTGTTTTAGCAACTTCCAAATATATCCAATACAGTAACTGGTAACTATAGCTATAATGCAGTATATTCCATCCCATAATTTACCTATCTTAGAAGTGGAAGTTTTTTTTTTTTTTATACAAGCACTGGGTACAGTCAGAAGTATGGGAGGGTGAGAGAATTCACCAGAGCTAGAGCGGGGAGCAGAACAGGGAGAAGGACCGAAGTACACTGCTGAGGGGAGCAGCGGGCGCAGCAGGGGAGGTCTGCGCACCATGTGGGACCCTCACTGGTGGCCGGGGATTGAACCGACACTGCAGAGGCTGTGGGCAGCTTCGCAGCCCAGCGCTCAACTGCTGCGCCACCAGGGGAGGTCCTAGAAGTGGAAGTTTTTATCTCTTAACCCCTTTCATCCATTTTTCTCCCACTCTCCTCTACTGAAAATTAATCTGTTTTCTGTATCTATTCAGTATATTTGGGTTTTGCTATTTAGATTCTACTCATAAGTGAGACCTATCATATTTATCTTCCTCTCTCTGACTTATTTCACATAGCATAATACCCTCAAGTTCTATCTATATTATCAGAATCTCTTTTTTATGACTGAACAATATTTCATTATATATGTATGAATGTATGTGAATATATATATGAACATGGGGGTGTAGATATCTTTTCAAGATAGTGGTTTCATTTCATTCAAATAATTACCCAGAAGTGGAATTGCTGGAAGATGTAGTAGTTCTAATTTTTTGAGGAAACTTCATACTGTTTTCCATAGTAGCTGTACCAATTTACATTCCCATCAATTGTACACAAGTGTTTCCTTTTCTCCACATCCTTGTACACACATGTTATTTCTTGCCTTTTGATAATAGTTATTCTAATATGTATGTGGTGATGCCTTATTATGGCTTTAATTTGCATCTCCCTGTTGATTAGTGGTCAAGTTGCTCTTCAGGTACCTATTGGCCATCTTAGGTCTTCTTTCGAAAAATATTTATTCAGGGCCTCCCTGGTGGCACAGGCGGTTGAGCGCAGTGCTGAGAAGCTGTCCACAGCCTCTGCAGTGCCTGTTTGATCCCCGCTGGCTGTGGAGATACCCACATGGTGAGCAGACCTTCTGCCTCGCCCGCTGCTCCCCTCAGCAGTGTATTTCGGTCAGTCTGCCTGTTCTGTTCCCCGCTCTGTCTCTGGTGAATCCTCTCACCCTCCCAAACATCTGGCCTGTACCCCGGTTATTGTATAAATAAATAAATCTTAAAAAAAAAAAAAAAAAAAAAAAGAAAACTCTCTGTTCAGTTTCCCTGCGTACTTTTTATTTTTATTGTTTTTCTTTGTTAAGTTGTATGAGTTCTTTATATATTTTAGATATTAACTCTTGTCAAATATATGATTTGTAAATATTTTCTCCCATTCAATTGGTTGTCTTTTTATTTTGTTGATGGTTTCCTCTGCTGTGCAGCAGATTTTTAGTTTGCTGTAGTTCTGCTTTTTTATTTTTTAATTAATTATTTTATTTAACTTTTAAAAAATATGGACTACTTCATGAATTTGTGTGTCATCTTGCATAGGGGTTGTGCTAATCTTCTCTATATCATTATAGTTTTTACAGTACATGTGCTGCTGAGGCAAACACAGTATTTTAATTTTTTATATTTATTGTTGCTTTTGTTTTTGGTGTCAAATTCAAAAAATCATTGCCAAGACTGATGTGAAGGAACATACTCTTTATGTTGTCTTCCAGGAGTTTTATGTTTTCAGGTCTTACATTCAAATTTTTAATCCATTTAGAGTTCTTTTTTTTTTTTTTTAAGATTCATTTATTTATGCATACAAGAACTGGGGTACAGGCCAGAGGTGTGCGGGTGGGGGTGGTGAGAAGATTCACCAGAGACAGAGTGGGAAGCAAACAGGCAGATTGACTGAAATACACTGCTGAGCGGAGCAGCAGGCGAGGCAGGGATGGTCTGCTGCGCCATGTGGGTCACCTCACTGGCCGGCTGGGGAACCAACTCACCCTGCCGTGCTGCGGTGACTGCATACAGCTTCATAGTGCTGCGACTTAAACCCTTGCACCACCAGGGAGGCCGCTGGAATTCATTTTTGTGTGTGGTGTCAGATTCTTTTGCATGTGGCTGTCCAGGTTTCTTAGAATTATTTATTGAGACTAGTCTTTCCTCATCTCATATTCTTGACTCCTTTGTTGTAAATTATACACATGGGTTTGTTTTGGAGTCTCCTTCCTGTTCTGTTATGCCGATATCCTACAGCTATAATTGCAATAGCTTTGTAATATTGTTAGAAATTAGGAAGTGCGATAACTCAGCTTTGTTCTTTCTCACTATTGCTTTGTCTCTTTGGGATCTTTTGTGGTTCCATATAAGTCTCAGGTTGTTTGGTCCATTTCTGTGAAAAATGTCATTGGAATTTTGATAGAGATCATTTTGTATCTACAGATTTTTGGGGGGTAGCACAGACATTCTAGCAATATTAGCTCTTTCAATGCACAAATATGGAGTATCTTTGATTTCTTTCATCAGTGTCTTACAGTTTTTAGCATATAGTTATTTTGCATCCTTGGTTAAGTGTATTCCTAGGTTTATGATTCTTATAGATATAATTGTATTTGAGATTATTTTCTAATTTTTGCTTTCGGGCAGTTTTTTATTAGTTTATAGAAATGCAGCTGATTTTTATATATTGATTTTGTATCTGCTATCTTACTGAATGTGTTAATTAATTCTAACAGTTATTTTTTAATTGTATCACTTTTTAATTAATCTAATGTTAGTTACCAACACTGTATATGATTTAGAGGTATAGTTTCACAGCTTTTCAGATGTGTATTACCACCCCATACTCACCACCAAAGTACCCATAATCTCCTATCACTGGTCTTCCTATTCCCTTTGCTCCCTGCTTCCAACCTCCCCCTCTCTGGTGCCTCAATTATATAGTCAGACTTCTAGCATTTATTTGTGTCTTTGTTTAGTTTCTTTATATTCCACATATGAGTAAATATGGTAGAATATTTTGGTGGAATATTTAGGATTTTTTCCTATATAATATAATGTCACTTGCAAAAATATAGTTATTCTTCTTTTGTTCTGTTTGGATATTTGTTCCCCTTTTTCATGCCTAATTGCTCTGGCTAGGAGTTCTAGTACTACATTGAATAAAAATGTGAGAGTAGGCGTCTGTATCTTGTTCCTGATCTTAGAGGAAAAGATTTCAATTTTTCATCATTGTGTGGGATGTTAGCTATGACTTGTCATATGTGACCTTTAGCATTTTTTTTAAGAGAGTGCACACCCTAAAACAATTACCTAATTGTTACCAATGGGAAGATTTGATTGAAAGAAAAAAAAGGAGAATAACTGGAGAGTGTCTTGACTGGCCTGTAAAAACAAGCAAACGAAAAACCCAGTATCAGTAGATGGAGATCCGACTTAAAACAAAAGTGAAGAATTGCAAAACACACTTTTTGTGAGACTTTTGTGCACAACAAGAAGCAGGAAATAGTTCTAACAAAGACCCTCTAAGTACATCCAGCTCCGCTGTCTTACTTCTCCTTACTCTCTTGTCAGCCTCCAGGCCTTCCCACGCACAGGCCTCTGTGGATGCATTTTGGGCCTCTACCACAAAGAACTCTTTGCACTGTCCTTCACTCAAGATAAAATTTTAAAAATCCTACATAGTAATGGCCCTAGATTTAAACATGTATGCCTCTGAACTCTTTAGAGAAAATGTCAGTCCTTTCTCTGTCTCTTGCAAATGCAAATCTTACCATCTTCTTAAAATGTAATGATCCAAGAAGATAACTTTTGGCTGAAGCACCCACCTACAGCTAACAGAAATTGAAAAAAATAAGCAAATAAAATAGCACTTTAGGGGAAACAAATTGCTACTTGATATTTTCGGGGGTGGCCTGGGGAGTTTTACCCAAAATTTAGTAGTACCTTTCCTCTGCCCAGAAACCCAATCCCCTTTTCTTTTGTTTAAGCCTCAGTAGTATATAAAACCTAAGTCACCTGGCTGCCTCCTTGAGTTTTTCCTCCCTGGGTACCCACACTGTCCAGTCCTCACGCAAAGGTATGAATCAAGTTTTGTTTTGACAACATTAAACTTTTAGGAGACCTGAGTTGAAATCTTGATTTCAACAAGTCAATTTCTCTGTTTCTCAATTTTTTTCTGCCTTCTTAGTTGAAAAAAAATTGATCTTGGACTGTTTTTCAAACTTTTGATTGTTTTTTATCTTTAAAATTTAAGTTTTATTAACTTCATAGTGAAACATATTATTTGCATAAACACTTATGTCTAGAACTGAAGCAAAAGTTTACACAACAATATCAACCCTGACTATATTCAGCATATGCTGATGTTTTCCATTTTAGGAGATTATCTCCTGCTTCATAACTTGGTTCATAAATGTAGGTTATGATCCATTAAATTGATTTCATGACCTGCACAGGGGTCACAACCTACAGCTAAACAAACATTTTGAAAAACATTGAAGTCACTTGTAGCTTTCATATTCTACTAATAAACTCTCTACAAGAACCACAACTCAATAGTAAAATCAATTGCTTGAATTTCTATCTCCCCCTCCCTATGTTGAAGGTTGCAATGGATGGGGATGAAGAATTACAGGTAGCAAAAGGGAAAGAGAATGCTGTCCTCATAAAATGGCACTTCCAATAAAGTTTGGAATTAAAAGTAGAAGGAACTTGTTACAGAGCAAGGTGAGGGGCACCCTGGGCCCCCAAACCTGTCTACTCTAAATGGGTTCTGCCATCTACCGCAATAAGATAAACCATACTCTAGAACATAAGACCTTCAATACAAAGGAACTTTAATACAATTAGTGTGCAATAAAGAGAAGAGAAGACGAAGAATACAATTAAAATAGTTTCTAATAAAGCATCCAAAGTTACCCTTCCCCTCATGGGTAAATGCCCAGCCAAACAGGGATGGCCCAAAACAAGACCACTGAGACCCAAAAACCTGCCACGAGTCTAAGGCACCTTCAAGTGGGGACCCACAGGGAAGGGGCAGAAGGGGCCAGGCGAGTCTGGAAGGAAAGGAGTAAAATCAAAATACAAGTCAAGATAAAGGCTGCCATTGTCAGCCTCCCCACGGGTCTCTCACCCACGACTCTGTCTCTTTCAAGTATCTCCTTCCATGTCCCCCAAGTCCCTGGGACAAATCCAAGGCCGAGAAACAAGTGGGGCATCTTCACATGACTCTCTACTCCATTTGTGTGCCTCCTCCAGGTCTCCTTGATCTCCTTCTTCCTTTCCCCTTTCTTCTCTAGCTTCTCCTTCCTGCTCAGCTCCACCCTTCCTTGAGTAGAGCAGGGAATATAGAACATTCCCCTTCTCTGGGGATTACCCTGTTACAAACTCAGAAAACCACAGGGAAGACTTACCAGGTTTCAGGAAATTGTTAGTATTTCAACTGCATTTCCTTTGTTATTGGAAAACAGAGATAAATATAGCTAATAGTGGAAATTAAATGTGAGAAAGGAAAGCAACTCTAGAGCTAGATTCCTACTTTGATTATTAAGAGTAGGATTTCACTTAAACAATAAATCTCTGGTATGAGGACCAAGTGACATGGGATTAGGATAATTCATTTTAAGTATTGTAAATAAAACAGACAAGGCCATTTAAATCTAACCAGGGAAAATGATCAGAAGAACTAAGTAGATGAGCGTTAGCCCCAAGGGGGTAGGGGAGGGAGATGAAATGTCCCATCTTAGAAAATGAAGGATAAAAGCCCAAAATAAGAAGGGCATAAAACAGATCAGAATTCTAGCACAGCCGGGCAGATGCTTTTGAAATGGAAGTCATTTTAGATCTTGTGTCTTAACAGGAAACATCAGAGAACAGCTAGGAAGTTAAAAAAAAAAAAAAATGCTTCCATCAAATTGCTGATAAAAAACAGGTAAGGGGACAAAAAGAACTGGGGACATGTTTTAAATCTGCTTTTCTCTATGACATACAGGATATCTCAATTACATAATGATTTCATTTCCTGAAGAACTCAGGAACCGAATAAATAAATGCACTCTGGGTCATCAGAAAGAATATAGACCTTTGATTCCGCAGTATTTCCCAGAGAATCAAATTCTGGTTCTTAGTAATCTGTTTGAAGAAAGTCTCTGTGAGCCCATGAAGAAATAGAACCAGTAAAAGAACAGGAATTCTCGAGAACAAAAATTCAAGACACTGATGTGATTACATTTTGATCGTTGTTGGAATTTTGTCTTAAAAATCACAGACGGTTGTCTGTGAGAGTAAAACTGTGATCTTTGGAATTTTTTCTTTCACCTATTTATATTATCAAAAGGTTTCCACCATGAACATGAATTACTATTTAGTAAAAAAAAATTTCCTTTCCACACTCCTCCTCCTCTACCCTCACTCCCAAAGAACTTCTGAACAGGATAACATCTAAAAATCTGGCTTATTTCCTCTGTTATGTTAGGAATATGAAAAATTACATCACACCAACTCAAATCACCACCAAGACCATGTCTAGGAAATCAGACTATTCAGAAGAGCATCAAATCTCCATTCTTAGAACTAGCACTCAGAAGGGAAGACCTATTTCCAGTAGTGGCCGGTGACTTTAAAAACCCTTCCCTCTGGGCAGAGGGGAACTTTTATTATTGTTATGCAACAATGAGTAATTGAGCATGCTTTGGAGATTTTTATTTTAATGAATTTATTCATTGTTGTGTGACTTCCAATTTCCTTGATTGGGGGAAAAGAAACTCACTCAGGTAGCTCAGAAGTGGGTTTATTTTTAAAGACAGAGAGAACTCAGGAACCATTGAACCCAGTTCAGTACTCCCCAAGCCTTCCCCCAACTCCCTGACCTCCTATTCCCACCCCCCTCCCCCACCATCTGAGGATGGAGCTGAAGAGCCATCAGCTGGGATCAGCTGGGATCCTGTCTTGGGAGTCCTCCCGTCAAGGGCTTCTCCTCTTGCTGTTTCTGACTCCCTGCCCCATTCTTATCTCTGCAAAACAGATCCTCTCACTTTTTCAAAATTTCTGCTCTTCCATGATGTTGGCCTGCACTTGGCTTTTCCTAGGCCATGATATGACTCTAAGCAAGATGCTGCATAACAGCGAGCAAACCTCCCCTCTGAGAGCCAGTTCCACGTTGTGTCTAAGAGAAGCCTAGCTGTCACTGCTCCAGTGGGGGCACATTCTAGTTCCAATCTGCCTTGGGTGGGGGGGCGCATCAGCATGCATTTCATCAGCAGGGTCCCCCTAGGCTCATCTCTTCAACAGAGGCTTTCCTGAGAAAGGGACTTTGTGCTAGCAAATATGCAAAGTGTATTTATTGCCTTTTACTAAGCAACTTTGCGTGAATCGTTATATTTAGTAATGGGGTGCAAATGCTATTTATTGTTAGCTCTTCCTTGCCTCTCCCAACCTACTCACCAAGTATCCCTCTGTCCCTTGCTTTGGCTGGCAAGAACCCCATGTCCAGGCTTCCCCTCACAAGTAATAACCTAGCTCCAAAAGCCTCTGTCCTTCAGTCTCAAACCTATAGCAGCTTGCTCTTTTGTAGCTAAAATAAAGCAGCTAATTCATACTAAAGTACTTATGACTGCTAAAAGGTGTTCATAGTAAGCCATTCATCCTCTGGAGGGACTTCATTTACTCACCTCCAAAGTGAAAGAGCTAAGATTAATTGCCTTTTAAGTTGTTTTTGAATATAGCTTTCTAATTTTCAAAGACAAAAGTTGAAGAACACATTTTAGAGTTATTTACATTTTAGAGTATTCTAAATAGTGGTAATAGTTAACATCCATTTAACGCCTATTATATGGTAGAGCTCTTCTAAAACTTTATGTATAATAAATAATTTCTTTAATCCTTTCAACAACCAGCTAGGATAACAAGTTCATTAGGATCATGTTAACTGTGGTAACAAAATAAACACTCAAAATACAAACCTTAAACAAAGACGAAGTTTATTTTTCATTCATATCACAGCCTGGGATGGCTGTTCCTGGACTTCAGGCAACTTTCTTCCGTTTGGTGATTTAGGATCTCAGGATTATTTTTATTTATTTCTTTTTTCCCCCCAAAATTTATTTATTTTTATTTTAACATTTATCATTTTAAAAAATTTTTTAGACAATATTTGCTTCCCCCCAACCCCTCAGATTGAGTCCCCATAGAATTTCCTTCCCCAAGGCACCCATGCATCATTGTTTTTTTTTTTCTTTTCCTTGGGGCCCGCGCCATCTCCTAGATCTCAATGTCATCTGCTTTCAGCTATGGAAGGAAAAAGAAAGTATGGACAAGTTACCCACATCTTAAAGAGTCTGGCCCAGAAATGACACAGCTCACACCTCACTTCCACTCACACTCTGTGGTGAGAACGAGTCTCAAGGCTTGCAAAAGAAATGAGAAAAAGTTGTCTCAGATGGGACAGTCAGTTCTCAGAAAAACGAGTGTTTTTCATCACTCTTCATCTACACAGTTTTTCACGCTTCAACATCTCTTTGACAGGAATACATTGCTCAGTTAAGGACAGTTACTTAATGTAAATTCATATTTGGTTGGCAGTATTTTGCCTACCTTAGTTGTCCACAGAAATTGTGTATTTGACAACCAATGGAATCTTTGGTTAAGAGGAAATTCTGTGTACAATAGGAAAAAGGGAGAATAAATTTTGGCTCTTCCTCCGTCTGTCATTCTTTTTGCCAGATTTTCACGCACACTATTCTTCTCACTCCAGGGACACACAGTGAAGGCCAATCTAGTTCCCTCATACAGCTCAGAGCCCCACCGCTTTGGGTGAAATGACTCTCCCCATCTAAAGCTCCTCTCAGTCTGGTGATAGACAAACAGATAGAGAAATTATTGGCAGCTCCAATTATGTTATGGTAAGACAGGGGAGAAAGACTGCATATTTATGGCAGTGCCGGTCCATTGTAGGAATGGATTCGCCTTTAATGTTATCATTATCATTAACCTTATGTCTATACACAGTGTTAAAAATGCCTTGTCAATGTGGGACATGGGTCTCTCTCTTCCCAGTACCCAACATCTGTTTCTTTACCATCTGTTGCCCAAATGTTCAGCCAAATACACTTAGTTTAACTGTTTATGACAGCACTATTTCCTTCAAAGTACCAATGTCTGTATTCATTAGGGTAATGTGAAGAGCAGTGAATAATAGACCCCCAAATGTATGGCACACGCAGAGTAGGGGTTTCTTTCTTATTCATTTAACCATTTATGACATGTGTCCCCAGCGGGTGAGTGACTTTCTCTCATGCTGTGATTTAAGGAGCCAGTCTGCTTCCATCTTTAGGTCCAGTTTGCCCCTGGGGTCCTATCTTAAGAAAAGATAGAAGGAGACAAATTATGGAGGAAGTACACCATCTTCTTAAATCCTGACTGCAAATACAACACATCACTTCTGCTCACATTCCCTAGGGAGATAGGAAGCAAGGCCATGTTAGGTTCAGGAGAGAATAGAAAATACAGTCCTTGTCTGGGTGCTTCTGGTGACAACTCTGTTCTCTGAAGGGAAAACACAAGTTTGGGCAGAGAGCTAGGTATTCCTGATATAACAAGGTGAGGGTTCAATCTTGAATGACGGAAGTCCTGACGCAGAGAGAAACTTTTTGTTTTAAAATTTTATTTATTTTTTAAAAGATTTATTTATTTATTTATACATACAAGAGCTGGTGTGTAGGCCAGAGGTGTGTGTGTGTGTGTATGGGGTGGGGGGTGAGAGGATTCACTAGAGACAGAGTGGGGAACAGAACAGGTGGATTGACTGAAATACACTGCTGACGGGGAGCAGCAGGTGAGTCAGGAGACTCAGGAGAGGTCTGATGTGCCATGTGGGTAGTTCCCTGGACAGAGATCGAATTCCTGTTGCAGTGGCTGTGGACAGCTTCATAGGTTGCATCTTAACTCCTTGTGAACCCCTTGTGCTACCAGGGAGGCCCGAAATTTAGATTTATTAAGGAGTCCCTCACAGGCTGCCTCAGATCATGAACTACCATCACCAGCTCTGTTTTCTAGGTCTCTGTGCCTGTGTTATTTCTAGTATTAGATAAAATGTCTATGACAAAAGTAGAATCAAAAGCAAGAATAGGTAATATCATATTTTCTGATCACTGGCAAAGGTAATAATGATAATCATAAAGTGGAAGTATTTGGTGTTTTTTAAAGTAGTTTTGATAATCCAGGTGCTGTATTGAATATTTTCCAAACATTTTATTTCAACCTCACTAAGGTTATCCCAAATTTATGGATGTAGAGGTTTAGGGAGCTAATATAACCTGCTGTTATTCTAGGTATTAAATAAAAGCCTGTGGTTAAGTGAATGAATCAACATGTTTTTAATAACATAATCATGTATTTTATGTAATAAAAAATGTAATTGAAAGCGTCTTTCCAGAACTTGCATTTGGAGAAATATCTCCCCCGTGCTAAGGTGTGGATCCCTCATATTACCAGTCATGTTCTCAGCTGCTGCTTCACAGAAAGTCTAAGTTGTGGCAAGGTTTTCTTCTCATTGTTAATAATATCATTGGCCTCTGAGCTTTATGTTTTTTTCTCTAACCTTGAAGGGCACTTGCAGCATCATTGTTGGCTCTATCAAAACATTGAATGGTGACCATTCTCAAAGTCCAGTTACAGGGAGGAAGTGAGGGGTCCTACTTGTGAGTGCCCACGGGGAAGAAGAAAACATTAGCCAGCCAGGGTTTGATGGAGAAAACATGCAGTTCTTGATGGAAGGTGGAACAGAACTCTGCAGGAGACCAGGGAGGTCAAGGAAAGGCTGCTCTGCCTTTGACAAGGACAAAATGACAAGGAAACAATTTAGGGAAGGCACCCAGGAAGAGCTAGTTCTTTTTAAAGCATATTGCTGAAGTCATGCAATTTTAGACTTGCAAGGCCAGAGGTCTTTCCTGGAGGAAATCTCTAAGGAAGCTGTGAAAGGGGATAAAGCAAGATTGCATTGAGTATTGTTCAGCCTGCCTGTCACCTTAAGGCGCTTCTCCTTTTTACCATGTACCATCCATTCCTTTCCCAGGGCTTCCGAGCCTCAAGTCTTTTTTTTAAAGATTTATTTTATTCATTTATGCATACACGAACTGGGGTGTAGGCCAGAGGTGCGGGGGAGGTAAGTGGATTCACCAGAGACAGAGTGGGGAGCAAAACAGGCAGATCTACTGAAACACACTGCTGAGGGGAGCAGCGGGTGAGACAGGAGAGGTCTGCTATGCCATGTGTGTCACCTCCCGGGGATTGAACTCACGCTGCAGTGGCTGCTGATAGTTTCATAGAGCTGAGTCTTAACCCCTTGTGCCACCAGGGAGGCCCCTCAAGTCTTTCTTTGCTTGTTGAAATTCCTCCTCCTTAAAGGAGCCTGAAAGTTATCATCACCAAGAATATATGGAAGGACTAAAATTTTTGCCTGCAAAGGAACAGTGGTATGAGTTTTATGCAGTTCAGAGGCTGCCTACATAGGGACTAGGTTGCACACCAAGGAGTTTTGATGATAAATGTCTGGGAGCAAGATATTTGGTTACTCTGTGCTAGTGGCGGTAGGGAAGAAGTTGTACCTGCCTCCTGCTACAAATTTCAGACTGTTCACTTAGGGGGACTGAGAGCCAAGTTAACAACCCAAATGACAAGGAAACACTTTAGGGAACGCACCCAGGAAGAGCTAGTTCTTTTTAAAGCATATTACTGAACTCATGCAATTTCAGACTTGCAAGGAACTCAAAGATCCCATCTCATCAAAAAGTCACAAACTGACAGCCTCGGTCAAATCTAGCTCACAGAAAGGTTTTGTTTGCTTCATTACAGTGACTGGTTGCGTGACACTTTCTGGGAAATGCATCCTTAGGCAACCTCCTAGTCATCGCGTGTAATTACACAAACCTAGACAGTGTCACCTGCTAGACTACAGGATATAGCCTATTGGAAATGTTACTGGGTTTTGGGGTTTCTAGATGTTTTTGGGTTTGGGGATTCCTCATTCCTTGATTATGGCTTGAGAAGAATTGGAAGCCACATCTTTAGCAGAAGCAAAAGCAAAGTTGATTAGCGACAGAATGACAGTACACCCAGGGAGAGGTGCTGGGTGGGCAGAGTGCAGAAAGAACAACTGCAAGGAAAGGCGGATACTCCTGACTTAGATGGGGTACAGGGAACCACTCACTTCATTCTTTTCTGGGGTGTACTGCACAGGCGGTCCTGGGGTTTTGGTTAATCAATCCAGGCAGTTGTTTCTAAGTCACTCCCCTTCTACTGTGCTCTGGAGATGCAGTTTTATCAGCCCTGGTAGTAGGTTGGGGTGGGGGTCTGCATTTCCGCATTTGCCACTTCTTGCTCTCCCCCAGGCATTTTTTTAAAAGATTTATTTATCT
The DNA here is from genome assembly GCF_014898055.3 of Talpa occidentalis. Lineage (NCBI taxonomy): Eukaryota > Metazoa > Chordata > Mammalia > Eulipotyphla > Talpidae > Talpa > Talpa occidentalis. The sequence goes on along the minus strand of NW_023601653.1, from coordinate 62,727,947 downwards.
ATGCATGCAAGAGCTGGGGCACAGGCCAGAGGCGTGGGAGGTGAGAGTACCCACCAGAGACAGAGTGGGGAACAGAACAGGCAGATTGACCGAATTGCACTGCTGAGGGGAGCAGCAGGCAAGATGAGAGAGGTCTGCTGCGCCATATGGGTAGCTCCCTGGCTGGGGATGGAACTCATGCTGCAGAGGATGCGGACAGCGTCATAGGTTGTGTCCTAACCCCTTGTGCCACCAGGAAGGCCCTCCCCCAGGCTTTATAGGCTGCTGTGTAGGTTGGGGTGGGGGGCTGCATTTCTACCCTCTGGGAATTTCTTGGTTCTCCCTGGGCTTTATCAGGTTAGGCAAGTGTTTCCTGGGGTCCTGGGTATGTTCACCATTAATTTTCTCTAGGCATCACCCACCCTGCTCTAAACTGTCTAACAGAACCACTGTTTTCATGAGACACATCATTATAGAAACTTTGTTAAGTGATGCTTGACTGTGTTTAATTAGTTGTCAAAATTTACAATGAGGAGGGTTCACATTTTTTAAAAATATGAATCTCTGATCCCCCTTGAAAAATGGGAAGATCTGGCACCTCTGAGTGGCCAGTATTTCCCCATGGGTGTGACTCAAGCTTAGTCTTCCCAGCTGTGCCCTTTGGATACTACATGTATTCCCCAGTTTCCCACAGGCCCTGCTTCTATTCATTTACATAACCTGTCTGGACACTCTTAGCAGCTTTTGAGTTTGCAAAACTCAAGTTGTCTGCACCACCCTGTTCACTGAGTGCAGGTAAGAAGGTGAGGCGCAGAGAAGTCACCTGACCCCCCCATCCACACCACCTTTCCAATGCAGTGGACACATTGGTACTTTTTTCAGACATGCTATTCTTCATCCCATAGTTTTTTCCCAAACAGATATGGAAAATAAGCATATTATCGGAGGAAGAGACAAAGGTGCTATCAACTGAAGGATAAATTAAACACTCAGTAACTGGAACTCAGGAAATGTCAATAGGAAACTGTTCATAGGAGAAAGTATAGGTGGAGAGAGATTGCATGTCTCATACGAGCACGTGACAGAAGCATATGTGACAAGCTAAGGTAAGGTGAACAGAAAGAGTAAAGGGGGGCCTCCCTGGTGGCACAAGGGGTTAAGACGCAACCTATGAAGTGATTTGCAGCCACTGCAGCACAAGTTCAATCCCCGACTGGCCAGGGAGCAACCCACATAGCGCAGCAGACCTCTCCTGACTCGCCCACTGCTCCCCTCTGCAGTGTATTTCAGTCAATCTGCCCCTTCTATTCCCCACTGTCTCTGGTGAATTTTCTCATTCCACACCCCCCCCCCACACACACACATACCTCTGGCTTGTACCTCAGTTCTTGTATTCATAAAAAAATAAATCTTAAAAAAAAAAATGAGTAAAGGGGGCACGGAATTGACCGGCTCTTCAGAGATGTTCATGCTGCCAGAAAGAAGCAGCTGATTTAAAAAAAAGAACACCCAAAGATAGACTCCAAAATCAGAACTTATCTGAGAAAGTAATTAGAAATTATAAAATATTTCTTTAAAAGACTTATTTATTTTGAAAAAAAAATGTGGAGTAAAGCAGAGGAGACTTTTCAGGTTGTCTGAGAATTTATTAACAGAGGCAGATCAAATTAATTATCTGGAAGAATAAAACTCCAGAAGAAAACAATTTGACAGTAAAGTGGCAGGCTATGAAATCAACATACAAAAATCTTTTGTGTTTCTACAACAAACTAGCAGAAAGAGAAATTAAGGAAACAATATCATTTATAATCACATCAAAAAGAATGAAATATTGAGGAATAGACTTAACAAGAAGGTGAAAGACCCGTACTCTGAAAACTATAAGACAGTATCAAAAGAAACAAAAAAGGACACAATAAATGGAAAGATAGTCTGTACTCATGGATGGGAAAAATCAGTATTATTCAGATGAACATCTTACCTATAGCAGTGCAATCCCTATCAAAATTGCCATTGTATTTTCAGACATTATTTTCTTCATCCCATACTTTTTCCCAAACAGATTTAGAAAATAAGCCATTGCAATTTTGATAGGCATTGAAAGAACAATGCTAAAATTTGTATGGAATCACAAAAGAATAGCCAAGCAATCCTGATTAAAAAAAACAAAGAACAAAAATGGAGATCTCATACTCCTGAATTCCAACTATACTATAAATTTATAGTCATCAAAACAGTATGATATTAAAATAAAAATAAATATCCTGATCAATGGTACAGAAATGAGAGCCTAGAAATATGCCCACATATATATGGACCCCTAATTTATGACAAAGGAGCCAATACTATACATTAGAGAAAGGAAAGTCTCTTTAATAAAATGAGAAAAATCAAACTAGACTGCTATATTATACCACACACAAAAATTAATTCCAAATGCTAAAGGACTTAAATGTAAGACCTAAAAACCATAAAATACATGAAAGCAAACACAGATAAACACAGTAACATTGGTCTTAGAGATGTCTTTGGGGACTTGACTCTAACAGCAAGGGAAGCAAAAGTAAAAAATAAATAAGTAGGACTACATCAAACTAAAAAACGTTTGCACCATGAAAGAATTTTCATAAAAATGAAAAGTCAACATACTGGGTGGGAGGAGATATTTGCAACTCACACATCCAACAAAGGACAAATATTCAAATATATAAAGAACTCATATACTCAACAAAAAGGCAAACAACCTGAGTTTAACAAAATGGGCAGAGGATCTGAATAGACACTGTGCCAAAGAAGACATATGGATAGCCAACAGGCAGATGAAAAAAATGTTAATCATCACTTATTATTAAGGAAATGCAAATCAAAACCACAATGAGATATCATCTCACACCTGGGAGAGTGACTTAAATCAAAAAGACTAGAAACCACTAGGGAGTTTCTTGGGCATGAGGATGGAGAAAAGGGAACCCTTGGGCATAGTGGGTAGCAATGTAAATTGGGGCAGCCCCTATGGAAAACAGAATGGCAGTTTCTCAAAAAATTAAAAATAGAACAGCTATATGATCCAGCTCTTCCACTTCTGGGTATTTACCCAAAGAATAAAAAAACACAAATTCAAAGAGATATATTCACCCCTACGTTCATTATTTTCAATAGCCAAGATATGGAAATCCAAATACCCATTGATGCATGAGTGGATCAAAAAGGATATCTCATACACACACACAAACACACACACACACACACAGTATCTCACACACTGGGATACTACCCAGCTATAAAAAAAAAAAAAAGATGAGATTTTGCCATTTGCAACACAGATGGAACTAGAGGGCATTATGCTAAATGAAATAAGTCAGACAGAGAAAACAAATGACATGTGATTTTCACTCATTTGTGGAAGACAAAACAAACTCTTAGATGATAAGTACAAAATGGTGGTTGGCACATGGGAAGGGGAAGAAGAGAAGGTAAATTGGGTAAAAGGGACCGGCCAGGGAGATGACCCACATGGCACAGCAGACCTGTCCTGTCTTCCCCGCTGTTCCCCTCAGCAGTGTATTTCAGTCAATCCACCTGTTCTGCTCCCCACTTTGTCTCTGGTGAATCCTCTCACCCTCCCCACACCACTGGCCTACACCCCAGCTCTTGTATGGATAAATAAATGATTTTTTTTAAAAAAGGGGAAGAGCATTTGTAGGGTGATAGGTAGAAATGTGACTTTCGGTGGGTATCACAAAGTAGTTTACACAGATGTTCTGTTATAATGCTGCACCCCTGAAACCTCATGATGTTAGAAACCAGAGCTCCTTCAATTCTTATTTTTAAGAATCTGATGTTAAGTGTTCAGCAAAAGTTTTGCTAGAAGGAAAAATGAACCAAAACGGGCACAGGGTGCTCTTTTTTAGGGAGAGGGAAGGCCTCAGTTCTGGTCCAGCTGCCAGACTACAAAATTCATACCAACACTATTGCATAAATTTGCTGTAAAGATTAGTCGAGTGAAGTAACTGAATGATATTTTAGGTCCTGACTGGTGCCAAAACAAAAGGGAGGGAGTGATGGGGACAGTTAACAAATCTTGAGAGAAATGGTGGGGTCTGTGTGGCATGAGCATGTGGGAGTCAGGACACCTGTGTGCTGGTCTTGACCCTGCCACTGTGGAACTGGGTCACTTCGCACCGAATGCATCAACTGGCCAAGATTTGATTTCCTCAACTATGAAGTGAGGGGGCTCATGCTGAGTCTGAAGATTTTATTCCCAGATTGGCAGCATCTACATTAGGGGGAACTTGGTAGAAATCCAGATGCCTGGGGCTCATTCCAGGCAACCTGAGGCCCTGTGGGCTGGGGGTGACAAGTTCTGTGGGTGAGAAACCTAAAATATTTGAGGACCGCTGAGCAAAACCACTGGGCAGATGATCTCTCTGCACTCCTTATAGCTGTAAATATTAATTCTAATCCAAAGTGGAAAGAGATATGGGTTACCCTAGTAGCCATCATTAAAGATTATTCTAAAGATATCCAATAGAGCAAGACATGATTACTTGATATGGAACGATGTGTGTTTGGTTAACTATTGGTTTCTATGAGATACAAGAACACCAAGCAGAGGTTTGGCGAAATAATGAAATAATGATATTTTAGGTCCTGAATGGTGCCAGAACAAAAGGGACGGAGTATGGAGACAGTTGACAAACCCTGAAAGAAACTAGTGGGATTTGTGTGTAATGAGCATGTGGAAGTCATGAAATAAAGTGAGTGGAAGCCAAGTTAAAGGCCAGAAGAGACCAGAAGAGGCCAGACTGATGAGCGTGGCAGCTATCTCCCTAGGAAGGTGCAGATATTTAGGACATTTTAGAGTGCGGACAGGGGGGAAGGATCCCTCCCTTTCAGTGTGGAAGTTTTACAGTTGTTTTTTTAAATACACTTTCTAGTTCAGTCAGTGAACTTCCTCATAGGTATACCTTCTTGGCCTACCTGGCTACTTTGTATTAGTGGTGCTTATGTTTACAGTGTGAAATCTTCAAGATTCATGGGAAGTTTTAGCAGTGTCACAGGGTTCAAAGGTTGAGACTTATATGCTACCAAAAACAAGGCAAAGCCACAAGCAAAGAAGCAAAATAAATAAAAAAACAATTTCATAAGCCACTCAGGCACAGCTGAAGATGAGCAAGGCTGAGAATCAGAAGGTTTTCCATAGCTTGCAGCGACCCACTCTTCGATTTCTTTTCCTTATTGGTGATTTACTTTTGTTAATTCAGTGTTAACAGTTAAGTGTGAATGACTTCATGATGTGCTGTGTCAACCTGACCTGTTCATTTTTTTTTTATAATGCATTCTAGAATGAGGCCCGATCATCTGTGAAAGGGAGTCACCTAATATAGGTAAAGCAATTTTTTTTAAATTTAAACTTCTTTTTTAAGTTTTCTTACATTGTTGTTCATTTTTGTACAATGAAACAATTTTTAAATGGAGCAGAAAAGCCTCCAAGGTCAAAATAAGAATAGCTGTGAAGTTGATGATGGTGACCTTCTTAGCATAATTGGAAACAGTGGTAGTGAAGAGGAATAGCATGGGAAGTGGAGTAGCAGGAGAATCAGGGGAGGTAGAGCACATGCAAAGTGGAACAGCAGGGAAATGGAGTCGCTGGGGTGATGGAGTAGCAGGGATAGTGGAGTAGCAGGGGACATGGAGAAGCAGGGAAGGGTGACTAGAAAGGGAGATGGGAGGAGGAAGAAGTCTAGGAGCTTTTGATAATATTAATAGACTCTATATTGGTCTCTTTGCACAAGAACTTTCTCCCCTGGAAGGACAGTCTGCTGGTTAGTTAAGCAAGACACTTATCAGTTGTCATAAAATCTGTACAGTTTCTTACAGAACTGAAGTCTTTCTGTCCTAAGATAGATCTTTCCCATCCTTCCTGCTTCTCTGCCCTGTCTTTTTGTGCATCACTACAGATCAACTCCTCTCCCCTCCCCCTAATTATCTTGTGTCCAGAAGCCAGGTCTGTGTGTGCTTACATAGGTTATACCATGTACCAAAGGGCCCACCTAAAGTAGGCAGCAGAAGGGGTGCCTGGAGGCTGAAATGTAGCTCATCCTTCCTGCTCCAAATCCTGTGTTGGGAGAGTGTCCTTTTTGAACTCACATAAGGCAGCCGATGCTCCAGCCACAACCACGCCAACCTATGGTTTGTATTTTTGGTAGTGTCTCATCTGACACTACAATAGTTATCTTTTTTTTAATTAAAGATTTATTTGTTTATGCATATAAGAACTGGGGTATAAGCCAGAGGTGCAGGGTAGGGGTGACCTCTCTGGACTCACCAGAGACAGAGTGGGGAGCAGAACAGGTGGATCTACTGAAATACACTGCTGAGGGGAGCAGTGGGCAAGACAGGAGAAGTCTGCTGTGCCATGTGGGTCAGCTCCCTGGCTGGCCAGGGATTGAACTCGCTGGGGATAGGGGATAGAACTCGCACTGCAGTAGCTGGCGATAGCTTGATAGCGCTGTCTTTAACCCCTGCGCCAACAGGGAGACCCCTATAGTAATTATCTTAAAGAAACTCCTGCTACCGTTCTTTCTAGATAGCCCAGGTGTCTCATTCTCTCTGATGTGTGCTGCTGTCATGTCTATTGCCGGCAGTGGGGAGACAGCTCTCTATACAGTATGTTCCAGGTAGCCCCATTCCCTGCAGTCATATTCTGTAACAAGCCTCCCTGTGTACTCCCAGTCTGGTTTCCACCAGTCATACTTATTATTTTAATTATCCAAATTAATCAAATAATGAATAAGTGAATGATATAGTGTCAAAAGAGACAGGGTTGTGGTTTCTGGGAAACCAGGACCAACACTTTACAAAGACTGGGGAGGAGTAAGTGCTAGAAATAGCTATTGACCTCATTGTGTGGAAGCAGCTATGAAAGGGGGTCAAAAGAAAAATGCAAAGTCTAAGATTCTACACTTGAATTACATTACATGTGATTTGAAGTTCTCAATCCACATTAGAGACACTCAAGGTACCAATCACAGACCTTGCGTGGTAGGTGTAGCGTAAGAAAGAAAGATGTGTCCCTGGAATCTGCAGACCCATGTTTAAAACAAAAAATAGATGTTTCAAAAAGCTCTGACCTCTATCAAAAAGCAGATATTTGTGTTTTCAAGTAAAACAGGCTGAAGACAAGTGTGTGCTATTTTAAGCCATTTTTCCAATTAATTAGCTGTCAGCCAATACCCAGTCCAATTCCCATGATGTCATATAAGAAGGGTTCTATGAATTTTATTTAGTACTGAATGAGATTTCTGTGTATAGTTCCTCGCCCTGTGTGATGCCCACCCAGGCAGTTTTAAGCATCTGATAGTAAATTTGCCTTTCGTAACATGATTTTGGGCAACAGAGCTGGAATGATCACCACAGCAAAGAGTTACTCTCAACAATGGCCACTCAGTCATACCTGTCCCAATTCAGAATATTAAAAAATGTTCTTTTGAATCCAACTGGACTTCGTGCAGTATACTTTACTACAGATTAGAACAGGATCCTAATTCTTTCTGGCAACCACAAATCAATATTTGGCACCTCTTCTGGGAATTTTGTAAAAATTGCTGTTTAAGTTCAAAATGACTAAAAGACAGCTGGATAAAACAAACTCAGATCCTTTCTAAGGAAGGATGATTTAATGTGAGATTAATTATTCAGTAAGGGAGGAAGGAAGAGGTCTAGAAAAGAAGTTTTGTTTTGTCATTTCCAGCCCTGTGGAATCAAAGGGTCATGAAATTTTGGAACTGGGGAGACTCACAGAGGTCAGCAGATTGTGCCTATTTTTTTTTTTAAAGATTTATTTATTTATATAAGTACTGGGTACAGTCAGAAGCGCCGGAGGGTGAGAGAATTCACCAGATCCAGAGCGTGGAACAGAACAGGCAGAAGGACCGAAGTACACTGCTGAGGGGAGCAGCGGGCAGCAGGAGAGGTCTGCGCACCATGTGGGACCCTTGCCCAGCAGCGGCCTGGGATCAAACCAGAGCTGCAGGGTGGCCGGGGATCAAACTGGCGCTGCAGAGGCTGTGGGCAGCTTCGCAACCCAGCGCTCAACTGTTGCGACACTGGGGAGGCCCAGACTGTGCCCATTTCTTGAGGCAGAAATGCCCTCTTCACATCGAATGGCCCCCTACTCTGATTTATTTGCTGGCAAGGATGTAGAGAAAAAGGAACTCTCCTACACTGCTGGTGGGAGTACAAACTGGTCCAACCACTATGGAAAGCTGTGTGGAGGTTCCTCAAACTACTAAAAATGGAGCTTCCATGTGATCCAGCAATTCCACTCCTAGGGATCTAACCAAAGGACACAAAAATATTAATTCAAAAAGAAACCTGCATCCCTATGTTTATTGCAGCACTATTTACAATAGCTAAGCTATGGAAACAACCCAAATGTCCAAAAATAGATGGCTGGCTCAAAAAGATGTGGTACATATACATAATGGAATATTACACAGCAATCAAAAAGATAAACTCATGCCAGTCGCAGTAACATGGATGGAACTGGAAGGGATTATGCTCAGTGAAATAAGCCAGAAAGAAAAAGAAAAATATTGGATGGTTTCACTTATAGGAGGAATGCAGGGGAACCAAATAAGGCACCAGGAAAAAAATAATTATTATAATAAATTAAAAAACAAAATTAACAGGCAACTATTAATCAGAGACACTCTGCAGGGGAGGGGGAGGGAGTGGGATCACAGGGGAGGGAGGAGCGCAAGGGACTGTAGTGATGGTGCATAGGTGAATTGGTGGTGGAAATTTTATAGGGGCTACACCTCAGAGGAAAAGCACTGTACAAAAAGGAAGAACGAGGTAAAAAATATGTATATAATAAAATTTAAAAAATAAAAGTAAAAACCTAAAAACAAAACAAAACAAGAGGTTCCACATATTGCAAAGAAGTAGGCTTCATTATTGAAAAGCCTGATTTAGAAACTTCTTTCTTATTATGAGTTTTAATCTCTCATTTGATCACCTCCATTTTTGGATATTACCTCTGTAACTTGGAATTTCTGTCCTTGTTTATTTTTGAGGGAACTGGTAAATTGATTCTGGAGAAAACAAAATGTATATGTGTATGCACCCGTTTCTAGATGGACTGTGGGTAAGAGCAACAAACATCTCTGTATAGACACTCCCCAACATGGGATGGTTTCACTAAGGATTTTTTGACTTTACAATGGTGTGAAAATGATGGCTATGCCGTGGAAACCATGCATTACTGTCTCTCATCAAGGAGAAGAAAGGAATGTAGAAAAAAAATGAGACAAATAGAAATTTTAATAGCCGTGGTATAAACAAGTCCTGCTAAAACTAATCATTACACACAGTAATGATTAGTCAACTGCACTCCTAAGATACAAAGTAGGTTAATTTCAGAAACAATTTTTTTTCTTTTTTTCTTTTATTTTATATATATTTTTACATCATTTTTCATTTTTGCACAATATATGCATTTTTATCTTGATTATAGTCCCCATACAATTCCCACCTCCCCTTGTTTTGATCCTACTCTCTCCCCCCCATAGTGTGTCTCTGATTTATAGTAGTTTATTGATTTTGATTTTTACTTTATTATAATTAGTCTTTTTCCTGGTCCCTTATTTAGGTTTTCTAAATTCCTGCTATGAGTGAGACCATCTGGTATTTTTCCTTTTCTTTCTGGCTTATTTCACTGAGCATGACCCCTTCCAGCTCCATTCATGTTGCTGCAAATTGCATGAGCTTATCTTTTTTGATTGCTGAGTAATATTCCATTGTGTACATGTACCACATCTTCTTGATCCAGTCATCTATTTTTGGGCATTTGGGTTGTTTCAATAGCTTAGCTATTGTAAATAGTGCTACTATAAACATAGGGTTGCAGGTGCCCTTTTGAATTAATGCAGAAACAATTTTTAAAATCTATAATGATGTTCGGAAGAAATATGCTAATGAAGCTTGCAAATAAAAAAATAGAACAGACATATATAAACCAAAAGGAAGCAGATGTGGCATTATTTTTTTTATCAGAAATAATAGGTGTTGAGTATATTTAAATAAGGAACACTCAATAACTTTTTTGAAAACTCAAGTCACCAAGAATTTGTAAAGATTCTAAATAATGTGCACCTAATAAAATATCAAATTATATAAAGTAAAAATTGATACATCGAAGAGACAGCATAGTTGGCAGGCTTAAAATATTTACTAGCTAGTCTTGTACAGGAAAAGGTTGTAGCTCTCTGTATATGGACGTAAGACATCTCAAGCAAGTTTCAAAATATCGGCATCAAATGACAATAATCTCTAAGGCACAATGCAATTAAGATGTCAATAAAAAATAAAATAGGTAAAAATTCCACACTCTGGACAATTTTAAAGGAAACCTTACTTTTTTTTTTCTTTTTTTTAAAAAAAGATTTATTTATTTATTTATACAAGCACTGGGTACAGTCAGAAACGCGGGAGGGTGAGAGGATTCACCAGAGCCAGAGCGGGGAACAGAATAGGCAGACTGACGAAATACACTGCTGAGGGGAGCAGCAGGCACAGCAGGAGAGGTCTGTCGTGCCATGTGGGACCCTCACTGGCGGCCAGGGATAGAACCGGCGCTGCAGAGGCTGCGGGCAGCTTTGCAGCCCAGCGCTCAACCGCTGCACCACCAGGGGAGGCCCGGAAACCTTACTTTTAAATAGTGTCTGGGTGAAAAGAGAAATAATGGGGATTAAGATACTGTGTAGTAAATGATAACAAGACTTGATAAGATGGTCAGGAAGGGACAAATTGTACATCAATTCAGACACTAATTGCAATACATTAAACAGATCAAATAGGTTTTATTTGAGTTTAGATATGAGTTTAGATATTTGGATAAAAAGTGAGGGGTCACCTTGGGAAGACGAAAGAGAACAGTTGTTTATGTTGAAAACTGGTACATAAAGAGAAAGAAGTCAAGCATTTAGTGTGCCTGTCCCATGTGGACTGTCCCAGGGATCAGTGATACCAGTCAGCTGGAAACACTGGCACAGAGGCAGGTTGAGACGTGCAGGGAAGCACAAGTGGTCTACCAGATGCAGGTGCCCACAGCAGATGTCTAAGAGGGGGCTCTTGGAGAGGTTGGTGGGAAGCTGTTGGCTCTGTGGTCTGGTCATAGAATCAAGGGTGAATGAGGACAAGTGTGGATCCCACCAGGACTCTTGGACCTGTCCATCAACATATCTGCCTTCAACAAACTTCTGAAGACTGTGGCTTCACTTCTGCTTTCTGAATCTCATGCAGGCTCTTCTTTTGGCTAGTTCTAGTTGAGAACCGGCCAAAAAAGAAAAAGGGAATTTTGGAAAGTAGTTGTGCAATTCAGTATACAGTGTAGTGTATTTCAATTTGTGCTCTACACCTTTTTTTTTTAAGATTTATTTTATTTTTATGTATACAAGAACTGAGATGTAGGCCAGAGGTATAGGGATGAGAGGATTCACCAGAGACAGAGTGGGGAGCAGAACAGGTGGCTGTACTGAAATACACTGCTGAGGGGCAGCGGATGAGACAGGAGAGGTCTGCTGTGGCATGTGGGTCAGCTCCCTGACTGGGGATGGAACTCATGCAGGAGTGGCTGGCGATAGCTTGATAGCGCTGAGACTTTAAGCCCTATGCTACCAGGGAGGCCCTGTGCACCTCGTTTAGCCACTTCCAAATAAAGATAATAGTAAGATCATCCTTCACTCAATAAGATGGAACTACCATTTGTATAACTGAAAAGGCACTGACCTTCTCCCCCAAAGGGTACACGATGGCATCCATCTGTAGACAATATCCATTTGCTTTATAGCTGGATCACTCTCTTTCTTGGATGTCCTATAATTTAAATATTGACATAAAAGCTTAAGATCTTAGATGGTAGAGGAGTGGAAGAGAAAAAAATAGTTGTGTGTGTGTGTGTGTGTATACACATAAATGAATATACTTAATATAAAAAAAATTCTCATTACTACTGTGATCCTCATTTCTGCAATTGGCTGCATGGTCAATACTGATATTTATAAGTTGTTTTTTTTTTTTAATTTCCAGTCTATATTCTTTGCTCTTAGCAGGCACTTCAGCTTTCCTGGAAGGTCACCCAGATCTTCAATCCTTCAATCCTTCAAGGATCTGTACCATTTGGAGTCCTGCTGTATTAAGGTGTTGTAGATTTCTCTCAACATTCTTCATAAAAAAATAAGAGTGCATAAAGTATGAAGATGCCTCTCCAGAGGATCTGTAGACTTGTAGACACGCTCTTCCCTGTCCCCACTGTCTAGTGATAACCCAATTTCCCCTGAGGAACAGGGTTAATCACATTAGCTGATAGAGTAAGCTACTTTTTTTTTTTGACCACTTGTTTAGTGACAAGCAGCTCAAAATGGCCAGGTTGCTGTCTCAGCTTCTAGTTTGACAGAACCATTGTCATGTCCCCAGTGAAAGTGTCTTTAAGGAACTAAGACCTCTACACCTACAGAGTGCAAAGTTGAGAGGATGGGAAATGCACTTTACTAGAGGATGACTTGAGTTAGTAATAGGAAAAGTCAAACTCACCTTTTCCCTTAGTTTTTGGACCTGAGAAGAAAAGCACTATGGGGCTTGCATTTCAGTGCATGCGTTGCATTCTGGGAGAAGACATGTTAACCCTGCAAAATGCTTCCATCCACAGCTGAGTCTTCAAAGGGCCTGCTTGCTCATCAGACCAACTGCTTCAGAATAATGGGGAACTAGACAAGCCTAGTGAACCCATGAGCTCAAGCTCATTGCTGTAACTGACTTGGTATCAAATGAGTTTCCTGTTCTAAGCATGCTGCATGTCATACAATGAAGAGGAATAATGTATTTTGTAAGAGCACAAAACATGGTTTGCTAGAAGCACTGCAGGCAGAAAAGGGAAATCCATGTCCAGTTCTGACCACTGGAAAGATTTCCTGTAACCACTGTCCTGCAGGGCCACTCCTGAGTGAGGTGGTTGTGCCACAGTTGTGCATTTTCAACATACCCCGCCAAACCAACTGCAATTGGTCTTAAGTTTTGCTTCCTTAGAATAGTGAACACAGAGAACTTCCCATGAGGTCATAGGTGTAGGTGGAGAAACATGAGAAAATAAACAGAAGAGTCATAGGAATCTGAACCATTTGCTCATATGACTTACTTGTGCCTTCAGGACGCCCATCAGCCCAGTCTCATGCTGGGCTTAATGGGGCAAACGACACTGAGTTCAACTGGGCATCAGGTTTCATGAAAAGCTGGTAGTCCAAGTGAACAATTAAGTCTCTTCTAGTGTCCAGTAGTGAACTAGAAACTATTTCTTTTTTTTTTAAAGATTTATTATTTATTTATCTATCTATCTATTTATTTATTTAAAGATTTATTTATGCATACAAGAACTGGGGTGCAGGCGGGGGGGTTAGAGGATTCATCAGAGACAGAATGGGAACAGAACAGGCAGATTGACAGAAATACCCTCATAAGGGGAGCAGCGGGCAAGACAGGAGAGTTCTGCTGTGCCATGTGGGTAGCTCCCTGCCCGGGGATCAAACTCGTGTTGCAGTGGTTGCGGACAGCCCCATAGGTTGTGTCTCAACCCCTTGCACCACCAGGGGGGCTCCTAGAAACTATTTCTTAAAAGGAGAATGCTTATATTTAGAAAATGGTACATCTTTGGTCCAAAATCCTAAAGATTTACACTATAATTCACTTCTAGGCGTGTATGCCAAGCCCCTCAGACAACACTCCTGTCTGTCATAGACATCTCAAATGTCAGTGGGTCTTCTGAATCAAAGGGATCAGGAGGTAGAGGAGCTGGCACACAGCTTGGTCTTGTGGCAGAGTCTTTTCTTCCACTGGGTCCCACTAAAACTGGAAGTCTACTAGGTGTGTGTCTCTCTTTGTGTAGGAAGGGCTAGATGCAGCAACTCGTTCTCCACCTTAGAGGAGATATCTTGTGCATACCCTAGATCAGAGGAGATAGTCACTAAGGTAGAAGGTCCCTAAATTTTTGTGAAATGTATTTCTCAACCTCCAGCTTTTTGCCACTTTCTGTCCAGTAGGTCTAGCCAACATACCGTCATCACTCTAATGGATGAAGAGAAAATATAGTGGAATAGAGGGTCAATCAAGGTCATTTTGGACTAGATCATGATAGAGGACTGTAAAGTTGATAAAGACTCAAGGTAGGGCAATGATGTGTATTGCTGGTCCTACCCTTTAAAAAGAAATCTAAGTGAACCAAATTTCAGAAAATGACAATCCTTCATATGAAAGAAAGGATCTACATTAGTTCTCACCCATTACTAAAGTGTAGAGAAGAGGAATCCACCATAGAAAATGATTTAAAAAAAAATCAGCTTGACTTTTAACAACTTTAATGACTGTGTGCCCTGATATTGTTACAGAGCAATCCCAATATAAAATGGGTTGCCTGACTGTGAGTCCTCACCTGCACACTTAAAGGGGACTTATTAATGCTAAGGTGCAGGCACACACAAAAGGTTAATAAAAGATTTGTTTACAAGGGAAGGGAAAATGGGGAAATGAATAACTCAGGGAGAATAAGAGGAAGATAAGTTCGTAAATGTGTCCTACCCATTCCGCTGACCTGGAATCCCAATGACCCACTGAGCTGGCGAAAAACCACCACGTGCTATTCAGGCCAAGAGAGTGATGACCTCCCCTCCCCCCTTCAGTCACTTGGCTGGTTAAATACTCAGACAGAGAACAAGGCTGCCTAACTCCTCCCTCAGGTCCTTGCAACCCTTCCTTTGGTGATCACGAGATTTGTAGTTCCCAGTGTCTTGATGGAGTGGGGGTGGAGTCCACAAAGTCTGTATGGAGTTTGCTCAGGACATCCTTTCCCCCTAACAATATAACAGATTAGAATCCAGAGGAAACATAGGCACAAAGAAAGACTGTACTATCTGACAATTCTTTCTCACTGACATTCACTGATTCCTGGGGTAGGACCAATAAAGGAAATGAAGAAATAAGAGAAATTCTCAGCGTTGTATTGAGCTCTAAAGCTAAGAAAGACCTGTAGAAGGGAAGGAGAGCTGACAATCCTATCTGGCACTCTAGGAGAGAAATTGGGGCTGATGTCAGGAGAGACATGAGATCCTTCCCCAAAGCTTAAAACTAAGGAAGACATCAAGTAGAACAGAAAACCTGAGAATATCAGCTCCAAGACAATATTTGCATATAGGAAAATCAGAATATTTTTAGAATATTTGAAACTAGTGGTATATTGCATCAAAATGAAAAAAGTTACAACCCAAACCCAACTTAAGCTACAGATCATAATCAATTCAGTCCAAATTCACTAACAATATAGGAGAAGGTATGTGGCCATCTTTGGAGGAAAATATTGTCTAATGTATTTTTATAGAAAATGTCCAAGACGTACTTCACAATAACAAGAAACACACACACACACACACACACAAATGTAAGCCATGGTCAAGAAAGAAAACTATCAATAGAAGTTAACTAAGACATAGGTCAGATTTTAGAATTATCGCAGTGGCATATACATACAATGGAATATTACTCAGCAATCAAAAAAGATAAACTCATGCAATTTGCAGCAACATGGATGGAGCTGGAAGGGATCATGCTCAACGAAAGAAGCCAAAAAGAAAAAGAAAAATACTGGATGGTTTCACTCGTAGCAGGAATCTAGAAAATCTAAACAAGGGACCAGGAAAAAGAATAACTATAAGAAAGAAAAAATCAAAATCACCAAGCAACTATAAACCAGAGACAACACTATGGGGGGGAAGGGAGAGGAGGGATTGGGGTCAAAATAAGGGGGGTGCAATTGTATGGGGAATATAAAAAAAGAATTATCACAGTATGACAACAATATGAAAGGACTAAAGGAAAAGATGAACGTGATTTGTGATGATATGGGCAACTTCAGAAAAGTGATAGTGTAAAAAAAATGGAAATGCTAGAAATAAAAAATACAGTATCAGAAGTAAAGAGGTAAATGGGCTTAACATTAATAAGTTGGGCAATGCAAAGGAAAGAAACTTGAAGAGACAGAGAAATAAGACAAATAAAACAGTATTCAAGACGTATGCAACAATGGCATATGTCATGTTTGTGTCATTGGAGTAATAAAAGGAGAGGAGAAAGATAATGGTAGAAACAATATTCAGAGAGCTACTAGATGAGAATTTTCCAAAACTAATGAAAGATATCAACTTACAGGTCCAAGAATTATAGCCAACATCACAAAGAGTAAATATGAAGAAAACCACACTTAGGCACATCATAGTCAAAATTCTGAAAACCAAAATTAGAGAGCAGATCTTAAAGACAGCTGGGGGGCAGGGAAAAGACATGACATACAGGGAGCTAAAATATGAACTACAAATGACTTTTAATCAAAAATAATGGAGACAGAGATGAAATGACATGTTTAAAATGCCAAAAGAAAAAAAAATCTGTCAACCTAAAATTTTATATACAGTGAAAATTATCCTTCAAAGCTGAATGTGAAATAAAGACATTTCACCCAGACAAAAAGCAGTGAGACATCATCTCCAACAAACTACACTATAAGAAATGCCAAAAGAAGTTCTTTAGGCCAAAGAGAACTGATATCAGATCTGTAAGAAGGAATAAAAAGTAGTGAAAAGGACAAATATCTGGGCAAGTTAAAAGTGACATGTATTTTATTACCTTCACTATATACATACAGTTTTTAAAATATCAATCCCTCCAACATGTGATGGGTTTTGTAACATGTACTAGGCAGTATCATAAGGGATGGAGAAATATAAATGGAATTATGCTGTTTTAAGTTTCTTATCTATTCATAAAATAGAATAATATTTGAAGATTGACTGTGATAATGCAATATATAAATTGTAGTTTCTAGAACAACCACTATGTTTAACAGAAAGAAGAACAGCTAGAAAGGGAATCTAGGAATTCAAAGGGAATATGAAAAATTTACTCAATTTATTCCCTGACAAATTCAGGAAATAGGAAATCGAGAAGCAATGGGCAAATGGGAATGAATGAATGAGAAGAACTTCTCTCAACCACTATTATTGAACACTGAATGGATTTGGAAATTAACTTTTGCTACAGACTTGATAATGATTTTCATGAATTCAACCTCAACTACAATGCAAAACAGAGCTATCTGTGAATCTTATACTGCAGTTGAATCATTTTGACACTACTAACATTATTTGAATCACAAATAATACCAAGCTGCTTTATACGCGTGCCCATGCTGTCAAAAGTTAAAAGAAGCAAGATCTTCATTCCAACACAAATTTACAGTAGTTATATTTTTCTGAACTGAAACTACAGTTCCAACAGTGGTTTTTGGATTTTAATGCAAGTGAAAAGGAAATTTCCATATTTAAAACTCACTTAACTGCAACTGAGGTGTTCCACTTAACCTTCAACGGAAATGATTAATCTGCAAGATATTGGCATGCTAAGGGGGAAATGACAAGAGAACTGATAGAATTCTAATAGAATGATAAAAATGCCTTCTATGAAATAAATATGCTCATGTAAAATAATATCCTGATGAATTGATATATTTGGCAGCACCTACCTGGGTGAAAAGAATTGTGTAAAATCTCATTACAGCTCAATATTCAATTTTGATAATAGAAAACACTTTTGAACTGGGGTTCAATTAAGTGGAAACCCATCCTCTCCCACCCACACACACAAAAAAAAAAGTTCCATGCTCATCATTAGACCCATATCACTATTGTGCTATTGTGATTATTATTACACCTACATTTGTTAATAAAAAATTATGGATAGTTGTTTTCTCTTTTGGTATGTATCTACACCATGTCCTCAATTTTGCCTCTGTGAGCAAAGCCAAAAAAACTTACTATCTGGCCCTTTCCAGATAGAAATTGCCAATTTTTCTAAATGCAGTGTTTAGTTGCCACAGCTGCTACTGTATATTTTGCTTTGGAACCGCATACATTCTAATTCAAACTACTACTTCCAGAATTACTTGGAAAAGCTAAGGAGGAAATAGGAAGTGGAGGTTAAATAATTGCAGCTAACAGCAGCTGAGCACATATATGTGGCAAGCACTCAGGTAAACAAGCACGTCGAAAATTTTTGCTCATTTAATACAAGAATCTTCTACCATAGGCGCTATGCTCCCACTCCCATTTTGCAGAAGCAGAGTGAGTTGATCATATTGGAAGATCATGTTAAGGATATAAAGGTTTATAGGCTTTAATCAATCCAGCAATGGGGCATTAGGACAATATTTGCAAAAATCAGTGGAAGGAGGAAGGACATACAGACCATTGTTGGGGAGTGGGGAGAGGCTGTGGACAGAGGTGGTCAGAAGCAGAGCAATTGGTACGGACCTGAGATTCTGGGGCTACCAGTGACGCAACAGCCGAGGTCCCCGGAGGCTCACAGAACTCCATAATGCCATCTCCTCAGCCACAGGACTCTTTTCCATCCCAAGTTCCTTAAAACAGAGCACTCTTCTGATGAATATGTGAAAAAGTATGAACACATTAATTATGTGGAGAGCTGAAGGAAAAATCCGTAGGGTGGGCACGATCTTAGAAATCTGTCTACACGTAAACACACAGACATTGTGCCTATTTATGTGTGTGTATAAATTGGCAACACAATTCACACCCCCACACTATAAACTCCTACGTGTGCATCAGCAGGGCTTCGAGTTGAAAACACGATTACAACGTTCTCGGTCTTCAGGGGTCACCAGGGCATTTTAGGGGAGCGTGAATAACAATAAAACTCATAGCGACACCAGCCCGCAGGCACTCAAAGACCCCTCAGCCCCGCAGGCTGGAACTTCCTCTCAATTGTGTTTTCCCAGCAAAAATTCCTCCTGGCCCAGCAGGACCCCGGGGTCCCCCACTCGGCCCATGGCGTCCTGGGGAGGGGGGGTTCTCTTCAGGAACGCGTCCTGTCAACTTTGTAGTCCGGTCTCCTATTTCGGTTGGTCGCGGCCGCTATTTCTTTAACTGGACAGCGGATTTCGAAACGGGGAAGAAGGGGGGTCAGGGAAGGAACTCAACCGCCTTTGATAACTGCCCAGCAGCCTCCCTTCCCCAGAACGCGTGCTCTGAGGGGGGGTCGGGGGGGGGCCGGGAAGCGCCCTCGGCGGCGGCCGCATCCCCCAGCGGGCGCGCGCGGCGCCTGCTCTTTTCGGGGCGCCCACCTTCCCGGGGAATCCCCCCACCGGGCCGAGCCCCAGCGTCTGCGGGTGCCTCGGCTTTGTCTGGGGCGTCGCGCTCGGGCGCTCGCGCTCCCCACATCTCCCGGCGCGCAGGCTGTAACCCGATCCCCCATTTCCTGGTGGATTCTCTTAAAGAGGC
This sequence comes from Talpa occidentalis, assembly GCF_014898055.3. Classification (NCBI taxonomy): domain Eukaryota; kingdom Metazoa; phylum Chordata; class Mammalia; order Eulipotyphla; family Talpidae; genus Talpa; species Talpa occidentalis. The sequence continues at coordinate 62,708,571 of NW_023601653.1, read as the reverse complement.
CGCGGTCGCGAAGCAGAACAAAGGCTATTGTTTTATTTCCTCCCGTGGATTCCGCGTCCTTTACGGGAATGTCCTTCCCTGTGTAACGATTTTCCTCGCCGGGGCGCTGAGGGGGGCGGGGGGCGGGGACGGGGGAAAATCACCCGTGTGTGCGCGTTTCGGCATCTGTGGGAGACGGAGCGGGGCGGCGGGTAATAAACGGGGTTTGTGGTCCCCGGGGCCCCCACGTAACGCTTTTTCTACGTGTCTTCCCGGAGCCGGGCGATTGTTGGGGCTCGGCTGGGGGAGCCCCGCGCGCGGCGGGCGGTTGGGGGCGCGCGGCTGCGCCCGGGGGGCGGCCGCGGCCTGGCTCCCGCCCCCCCCACCCGGCTTCCTCCTCAGCCCGCGAACCCCGCCGCGCCCCTCCCCCCGCACCCCCCCCAGGCCGGCTTTTATTTCCCCGATGCCGGGCTGTAACCCGAGCTTTTATTTCCTGGTGGCTCCTTTAAGAGGCAGAGCTCGGTGCTGGGAATTCACGTCAGTTTCTGCTCTGAAACTCTCAAGATCAATGAGCGAGGAGCTTTCTCAGTTCTGCCTTTCAGTTTCTCTCTTCCAGGAAGGAAAACATTCGAGAGAGCGAGGGAGAGCGCGGGAGGGCGGGGGGCGGGGGCGCCGGCCGCGGGTGGGAGGAGGCGAGCGAGCGCGAGGCCGGCCGGGCTGCGCCCCGGGTCGCCGCGCCGCGACCTGCAGACCCCGGCGTCGCCGCGCTCGGCCCGGCTCCCACGCCCCCGCCGCCCCGCGCGCCCGCCCGCCCGCCCGCCCCGCCCGCCCGCGCGCCCGCGCGCCCGCCGACCCCCGGGGCGGCTGCCGGGAGAGATGCTGCGAGAAACTTCTTAAATGACCGCGTCTGGCCGGCCGTGGAGCGCTTCTGGGTTGGGGAGAGGAAAGGAAAGTGGAAAAAAACTGAGAACTTCCTGATCTCTCTCGCTGTGAGACATGTCTGAGACTCCTGCTCAGTGTAGCATCAAGGTAAAGACCTCCTCGCCCTCCCTGTCCGTGCGTGAGACCCCGGAGCTGCCGCTGCACCGGCCCGGCCCGTCGTGCCGGGCGCCTCGGAGGGGGCTGCTGCAGCCGCCCAGCGCGCCCGGGAATGATTGGGGGGCGCCCGGGAAGGAGCTGCAGCTCGCGCTGGCGGCGGCTGTACCCTTTAGGGTAACCTTGCTGCGCCCCCCCCCCCACGCCGAGCCCCCGGAGGCTCCTCGCCCCCCCCCACCCCTTTGCTTTTTTTTGACAATGAAATGCCCGTCACAGTTGGTCAGGAGGAGCCCGAGTTGTCTCCAGGACTGTAAAACACCCCCGTAATTAGTGCGCCTTAAAAAAAAAAAAAACAACAACAAAAACCCCAAACCTGCTTCCTACTCCTACTCCCAACATGTGACTGAAATGTAACTTTTGTTCCCGAGGGGTGGTCTGCTGCTTAGGGGAAAAAAGTTCTCCAGTTCCCATTGGGGATGAAATCGGGGCTTTATTTGAAGGACTCCCCGGGTCTGATCAGACAGGATTTTTCCTCCTCCTCCTCCTCGGATTGTAATTGCAAGCGCTTGTTGGAGAGACAGTCGTCGTGTCAGCTCTTCCTGGGCATTGCACAATGAATTTCTTTCTTTCATTTTTTTTTTTTTTTAAGCCAAGGTGAATAAAGTTGCTGAATGGTTATTTTACTCCGATTCCTATGAGAGTTGGGCAATCCCAAAGTAGAAAAGTCGTGTATGCAGGGGGAAAGCGAATTATTTCCGTGAGCAAAATGACCTTCCCTGTTTGACAGTGCGGAGGGGCTCCCTGCGAGGAGCAAGCGCCCGGCTTTCTCGCCAGGTTTTGCAAATGCGGGACGGTGGATGTTGGCAAACTCGGTCCTAGGCTTCCCAAGAGTGGTCTGTGTCTATCAAGACCGGTGGTGCTGAGGTTTGTTGCTTCTGAAAAGTTGTTGTAAACTTTGCCACCGTGAGGAGGCAGGATGATTTCTTCATCTCCCCCAATTATTCTCCCCATCGCGGCATTTATTGTGCACTTTACTCATGTGGCGGTTCCCGCGGTGCCCTCGTGGAAAAGCTTTCTGCTTCTGTGAGTGGTGGAAACTGCTGAAGTTTGTTTGTCTTTGACTTGGGCCATTTAGTCTGTTTTCTTTGAGTGGGCACTGCAGAAACAATGAACAAATAACCTGTTTTCTTCATGCAAAGGGAATTAGAGCAACCTTTCCTGTTTAACATTGCTTTTCCAGTGGGGCCAGTGCTTGATTTCCTTACTAAGTTTTCATTATTTCATAAATGCTCAGATTTTAGTGATTCTGATCGGGAAAGATTTTCTTGGGTTTGCGGGAGGGTTTATGTGAACTGAAAAGATGAGCTGGGTTTCTTTGTTTCTGCCTCCCACAAATGCCCCGTGAAACTTTGGGGTTCCTGTGTTTATACCTCTCTAGTGGTAGCAGTAGGCCTGTGATGGAGGGGGGTGTCCCAGTGCAGAACTTCGAGTCCTTTGACTTCCAAACCAGTTTCTTTGGCTGTATTCTGTAGAGTCTTCAAGTTTGGGAAAATCCTCCAGTAGGGATAATCTAATTTATTTGACACTTCATAACTCAAACAGAGGTAACTAACTAGTCGAGTGTTAAATCAGTAAATTGTATTTCACTGAAAGGCAATAAATCTGACATCAGGAAAACCTGGACCAACTGTGGGGCAATAATTTTAGGATAAAACCACCAAACAGTCCTCTCGGTGATTTTTCTAAAGAGACTTGGTAGCTCCCTCTTCTGATGGGCGTGTGTGTGTGTGTGTGTGTGTGTGTGTGTGTGGTGGACATGATTTCTGCTCTGTGCCTTCTGTCATTAATCTATAGGGGCACAAACGTACAGCCCCTCTTTCCTTGCACACACAGACAGACCAAACCTTTTCTTAAATGTCACGTAAAAATTACCTTCGCAGTTTGCATATCATCTTTTTTTTCCTTATTGCTTACCTCTCAGTTCTTTTTAGGTGACTTTTCCTTGCCTGTGTATTTCTTTGTAATAAGTTTCTTTTATTTTGGATGACTCTATGGAACCAGTATATGACTGCTTGTTTAGACTATGCATATGTTTAGTTGCGCATCGGCGAAGTGTATTTTTCCATGGGATTTGTTTAATTCCGGGTATTCCAGTAATAGGCGCTGGAGATCAAGGACCGGGATTATTCCAGGTCATCTGAAAATGTTCTGGTGATGTGTGCAGGGTTTCATGTAGTCCTTGGGATGTGGCATCGTGACTGCATAATAAAAAATGTTTGCTGGTAACCCACAAGCAAGTACTGGGATTGCTTCTAGAGTCCAGAAAACAATCAACTTTTCTGTAAAGTGGAGAGTGACGGTCCAGAGCTTTCAAGGCTGAGCTGATGAATTTCATGTCCTGGGAATTGGGATGCAGAGGACTCTGTGGAGAGATTTCCCAAACTTTCCCTCTCTGCTCCTGAAACCTTCTTCTTTTGCTCTCATTCCTTATGAGCAGCTGGTGAACAGGCAGTAAATTCCTGGGCAGCTGGTGTGATGGAGCCCAGAGGAGTCTGACCAGGGCCAGCCCCAGAGGGAAGTGCTTTGTTTACTTCTGAGCAATGTCTGCTCTGCTAGAAAATAGAGTGGTGTCAGATTTAGGGGGAATTTCCAAGGTGAAAGTTTCTGATTCAGTCAATCAGTGACACCCTGGTGCTTTTGACTTAGGTACGGTGTTTGACAGTGAATTCTTGAGCAGGGACTTATATTTCTTTTGAACTTGATAAGCATCTTCCCATCACTGAGGGATGTTAATATCACAGAAGACTGACTGACTAACCCAAGGTCACCGAAACTCACACTGACCCCCACTATTTCTTTTGCTCTTGGCAGTGACTGTTCCCCATGTACAGTGGGGGTTCTCATGAAGAGAGTTGGTTTACTATTTGGGGTTATTTAAATGTAAAGGCTTAACTGGCTTAAAAAGTCGAAGGATTGTTTTCAGAGGCTTCCTTGGCTGGCTGTGCTGGTCACGGGAGGAAGGAAGAGGCTGTGTTGCCATCATCAACCTTCACCTTCAAGTCACCTGTTCAGTTTTAAGTTCAGCCAAGTTGCAGTGGAAAGTGGTTATGGCCTAGCAGACACTCCTGTGTAAGGCTTGGCTTGCACACGCATTAGTGACTTAGGAAGTCAGCGAGGACTGCCCCTGGCTTGCCTCGTCCCTTTTCCCTCTGCCCCGGGGTACTGGTCAGCTTTGTTGGCAGCATGAAATCTCTTTCTGTTGTGCTCCTAACTGGGAGACTCCCAGGGTTTCTCCTACTGGATTCTGAGCTCCTTGGGTTTCGCGACGATAATCTCCATGACCTAGAACTTAGTTTGGCAACTGGCACAGAAGTGTTTCTCGGCGTTGTGGGCTGATTTGAAGTGAGGCATGGGATGAGGCCAGTGCTCTTTCCTCTGTCTACCCCTGTCCCTCCCAGGATGACTTATCACCTTCATCCACCAGCTTGCACCGTGCATCATGAATTGCCTCGTGCCACACTGCTGGCAGGGAGGTCTGTACAAAAACGATCACCATCATTATTTTGATAAAATTTTCTTTTTTTAAAAAAAGATTTATTTATTTATGCATATAAGAACTAGAGTGCAGGCCAGAGGTGTGGGGGGTGAGAAGATTCACCAGAGACATAGTGGGGAGCAGAACAGGCAGATCTACTGTAATACACTACTGAGGGGAGCAGCAAGCGAGTCAGGAGAGGTCTACTGTGCCATGTGGGTTGGCTCCCTGGCTGGTAATCGAACCCATGTTGCAGTGGCTGATGATAGCGTGATAGTACTTTGTCTTTAGTCCCTGTGCCACTAGAGAGGCCCTTGATAAAGTTTTCAAAAAACACTAATTAAATTAAAAATTAAATTAAAAATTAAATTAAAAACAAGGACTTGAATACGAGAGACAACACGGGCTTACAAGTTTCTTTCAGAAGGGTTAGATGAGCAGACTTCTAAGTTTTCCCCTGTTTCTCTGACAGTCGACTCAGGGACCTTTTAGATTTTCAGAGTTAAAGGACCTGTGAGATCACCTGGCTTGACCTCCAATTTTTTACAGAAAGCAGGCCCGGACAGTTCAGTGGTTTGCTGCAGCTGATTAGTGACGCAGCCAGGGGTAGAGTAAGATGGGCCTCCAGGTCTCAGGCTCCTGCACCACATTTTCTGGGTTCCTGGTGCATCCCTCTAAAAGGCCAAGAAATCTGATACACTAGACTGTGCTCCCTGGCACTTCCTAGCTTGGTCCATTTTAATCACCAGCCAGCTGGTATGAGGGCAGGGAGGTAGGTGCCAAGGAAGATGATGTGTGTGGGGGGAGCATTGGGCCCAGAAGGTATATTGTTAGATGTGAGAAGAGGAAGTAGTAGGAGTAGGGATGAGGGCAGGAGGGTTTGGTGGACTTCTATTGGCACCATAATTTCTCTTTATTGTGGTAAAAAAAAAAAAAAAACAATATAATTAATCATGTTAGCCATCTTTAAGTGTATATGGTTCAGTTGTGTTGAGTATATTCTTACTGTGGTATCCTAGATCTTCAGAGCTTTTTTACCTGGCAATGCTGAAACTTTCTACCCAGAAAACACCAATTTCCCTTCTTTAATTACCCCCCCTTACCACAACCCGTGGTAACTACCTTTCTACTTTCTGTTTCTACAATTCTGACTATTTTAGATGTTTAATATGAGTGGAATCATGCAGTGTTTTTATTTCCCTTAGTATAATGCATTCATCTTGTTGTATGCAATAGGTTTTGTTTTCTTTTTTAAGGTTGCATAATATTCCATCATGCTGTACAGGCCAAGATTTCTTTATACATTCACCTGTTGATGGACCATTTGGGTTGCTTCCTGAATTATGGCTGTTGTGGATAATGCCCAGGTGAACATGAGTGTACAGCTAATGATCTTTGAGAGCTTGCTTGGCATTCTTTAGATATATATCCCCCAAAGTGGGATGCACTATAATTTTTTATAGTATATGGGGGACTGATACCTCTCCTTTATGTGGAAGGTACTGGCCCTGCTTTCAGGTCTTATCTGTAGAATCCTTGTGTAGACCATTAGCTCTTTTATCTTGCTGTTGCAAACAGCATCAGCTAAAAGCCTGGTAGCTGGACTGGGGATGTGGCTACCTCTTCAGCCTTGGTAAGTCAGGGGAAAAAATACTCCAAATGTGGACAACAAAAGAAGGTAGAAATGAATCAGATTCTGTAAATCCGAGTAAAGCTGCATTTACTCACACTGAGGAAGTTCAGGGGACCGAGAGGCCCGGGATTGTTGGGAGTAATAACAGAGCAGTTTCATTTGATTACCAATCTATAAAAGTTGCCTTTCAGCTTGCATCTTCTAGCAGAATGACTCAGTGTCAGACGAAGCCCCCTAGGGTGTGGGGTGTACAGTGACATCTTTTTTTCCTCTGAATGTGATTTTAGAACAAGCAGTCGAGTTTGCTTGCAGGCAGAGTCCATCACTGCTGTATTTGTTGTTTGACGCGTGTAAGAAACCAATCCCTGTGTCTATTTGCTCTGTATCTATTTGTTGACTAGAATGAGTGTGAGTTTACTCAGAGTTCCCACGCCCAAAGTGGCTGCGCTTAAAGACCATTCACTGCCAGACCTAGTATTTGGGGAGAGTGAGATTAGGCCAAATTAGTGAGAAGTTAGAATTATAACCTATTAAAAATCAAAAAACCCAAACAGGTCCTTAGTATTGATTTCTGAATATGCAGAAACAAACTGATTAAGTGTTTTTCCATTTTGGTGGAGATGCCATGTTTTCTTTATGAGCTGTGGATGGACTGTGGTTGCTGGGTTGCCTGCCTAGTTCAGGGGCAGCCTCAGTGACAAGGAATGGATAACTTGTGTTCCCTGTCATTTATTGGTTAGAAATGACTGCTTCAAACTGTCCCTTTGGCCTTGAAATATTACCACCAGTCAATTTTCTTTTGTTCTGTTAATTTGCTTGATAAGTCTTCCTTAAGATAAGAGAAGATATGTAATTCTGCCTGGTCTTTTTTTTTTTTTAAGATTTATTTATTTATACAAGAACTGGAGTACAGGTTAGAGGCGCGGGAGGGTGAGAGGATTTACCAGAGACAGAGTGGGGAACAGAACAGGCAGACGGACCGAAGGCACTGCTGAAGGGAGCAGCGGGCGAGACAGGAGAGGTCTGCCGCGGCATGTGGGTATCTCCCTGGCTGGCCGGGAATCGAACCTGTGCTGCAGAGGCTGCAGACAGCTTCACAGCGCAGTGCTCTACCCTCTGCGCCACCAGGGAGGCCCGTCAGCCTGGTCTTTGTCCAAATGATCTAGAATTTTCAGGTGGGACAGGGGGCAGGGGGGAGCTGACTGAAGAAGGCATCTGCCCATATTTGCTGAGTGCCAGCCCCAGTTGATCATAGCTGCTTCCTTAGTCCTGTGGCCTCTGCTTGTAGAAAACGGTGGCACATTCACATTTGTAGAGTTTTATAAATTCTGTGCAATGAAAGGTGTTTCTTCTTTTATTGATTATTGCTCCCTCATTTTTCTCTTTTTCTTCTTCTTCCCCTTTTTTCTATTCCCCTCCCTTTCCCTCCTCCATCATCATCACCATCATTTATTGAACACCGCTGCCTGCTGGTCCTTGTGCTAAGTGTTTTATGTACATGATCTCATTTACTCTTCACAACTCTCAGGGATACAGTTTTCTCCACATTTTATAAAGGAGGAGACTGAAGCCCAGGGTGGTTAAGCTGTATAAGATCTCACAGGCTCCATGTGGCAATGCTGGGGCTAACTTTGCATCCGGGGCCTACAGTTCCAGAATCTTCTCCATGACACTATCCTGAGGCACAGCCATTTGTGAGGAGAAAATGAGGACAGTAAGAGTGATGGGGCTGCGGTGGGGCCTCCCATAACCAGGAGGAGGGGCAGAAACAGAGCAGGCAGGCTGTGTCCTGAACTCCCAGATGTCCATTCTCTCTGGCCTCCTCTCAAGGTGGGTTTTTTGAAGTGGGTCCTGTGGTTTGGGGGACAGCCAGCCATCACACCTGGCCTTCCACCTGGGGATGAATGTCCCAGTCTCCCGTTTTCACGCTAACCCCTGATGTTCTCTAAGTGACATTTTGTCTTTTAATGGATTTCATCTTGGGTCCTTCAAGTTTTTCTCAGAAACTTTTCCTTTTCTGTGTCTCTTTCCTTTTCCCTGGTGCCTGATTACTTCTTACTAAATGCACAGCAGGCAGCAGCCATGCCCGCTCACCTGCCAGCCTCGGGGCTAGGCATCTGGGCCTGCATTGCTCCCTGTTCAATCTCTTCTCCTTTCTCAACTCTATTTTCCTTTAAAATGTTTGATCCGGGGCCTCCCCGGTGGCGCAGCGGTTGAGCGCTGGGTTGCGAGGCTGCCCGCGGCCTCTGTGGCGCCGGTTCGATCCCCGGCTGCTTCCTGGCCACCGGAGGAGGGTCCCACATGGCGCGCAGACCTCTCCTGCCGCCCGCTGCTCCCCTCAGCAGTGTGCCTCGGTCCTTCTGCCTGCTCTGCTCCCCACTCTGGCTCTGGTGAATTCTCTCACCCTCCCGCGCTTCTGACTGTACCCAGTGCATGTGTAGACAAAACAAACAAACAGATAAAATGAATAAATAAAGCATGCCTCTATTAAAAAAAAAAAAAAAAATGTTTGATCGGCCTTCCCTAGTGGTGCAAGGGGTTAAGTCTCAGCACTATGAAGCTGTCTACAGCCATTGCAGCACGAGTTCGATCCCCGGCCAGGGAGCTACCTACATGGCACAGCAGACCTCTCCTGTCTTACATGCTGCTCCCCTCAGCAGTGTGTTTCAGTCAATCTGCCTGTTCTGTTCCCCACTCTGACTCTGGTGCATCCTCTCACCCCTCCTCACCCCCACACCTCTGGCCTGCACCCCAGCTCTTGTGTGCATAAATAAATAAAATAAAAATAATAAAGCTTTGACATGACCCACAAGCACAGCATCGTTGTCTTGAAACTGTCCCTCATGTGCTTCTCGGATACTGTGTGGTTTCCAGGAACCTGTGTGACATCTTCAGGTATGTTGTGATTGTCTGCTGCCACCGAAGGAATCAGCTGTTTTCTTTGCTCTCTGCTGCTAGCCCGACCACCCTCTTATTCTGATTCACTGGAGGTAAGAGAGCATTTGGCCATTCGACCTCATACATTTCGGAATTTGAAAGACTTTTATGAAGTGTCTTTAGAGCAGATACAGGAGAGGAAACAGAGTGGAAGTGAGAGGGGCTGAAGGAAGTGCCATCCGCTCTGCTCCTGGCACAGGGAGGAAAGGAACTCCTGGCTGTTTAATACCTCCACCAAGATGCCAGCGCCCTTAGTCACCAAGCCAGCACCAGTATCAGGTGTTCTGTCCAGGGTCGTCCATGTCCCTGCCACTCCGTGACAGCCCTGACACCAGAAAATTGCCAGCGAGCAGACTTGAATTCAGAACAGGCTCCTCGGCAGAGTTAGACCCCATTTTGTGGCACCGCCCGGGGACCTACTCTATCAGTGCTCACAGCAGTGACTTCACGTTACAACCTTTAAATGCTGAGATCCGAGAAAGGAAATAATGCAGTGCTCCGTGGAGAGACAGCCCACAAGAAAGGGTCGGCGTAGAAAGACTATCGAGACGAATGACTTCTAAAAAACACTCCGCAGTGAAGACAGGAAGGAGCTATCCCATAAATCTGCACATTCATCAGACCTTGAGTGTTCCTCGGGGGTGTGTCCCTGGGTGCGTGGGACAGGGAAGAAGGTCTCAAAGAGCTCATTTCCTGAATGACCTGAAAGGGACTGATGGCTCGATGCGCTGAGCACTGTGGGCGTCTGTCCCTGATGCTGTCCTGATGCCACGTGACCTATAGTTCCAGTCACCTCCCCTTCAGATTCGGATTTGCATTTTACTTTGTTTTATGTGGTTCTAAGTCAGCTTCCCTTAAGTGGATTGTAAACTGCTGAGACAGGCATCAGCCATCGTCCTCCTGTGGGTTTCTTTGGGGGCAAAGAGCACAGAGTAGACAGACCTGAGTATGTAAACTTGAATGTGTTCATCTTAATCTTGACCCTATTAACTCATCCAAAGTGGTAATAAAGGTATCCATCTCTCAGGCTGTTGGAGTATGTAAATTGCCTGAAGAAGGATCTTGCACTGTTTAAAAAAAAGTTTACTCTTCTCCTGTTTATAATGTTCTCAGTATGTGGACCTAGAAAGGGCTAGAGATTGCCTAGCCCCATGCCTATGGGATGTGTTTGAGAATACAGAGGCCAGAGTTGTTCATGGTCTTGCTCAAGCTTGTGTGGCTGGTTTGTGGCACTGCCTGAACTAAAACCCAGCTCCCCCTCAGCCCCCCCCCCCAAGTTGGCTGCTCCCAGCAAGTGCTCTTGTCAGATCCCATTGAGTCTCCTAAGACTAGGTCCCTCAGAACTCAGAAAAGCTCTTCTTCGAACTTTAATTGAATCCATGCCTTTGCAACAAGAAAGAGGAGCTGACCGCCACTGTGGGAGAGTAGCAAATGCCTTTTGCATCTTAGGTGACGTTTTGAGGGAATAACTGGTGTGGTTCTGAGTAAGTTTCCAGAGATGAAAGGAAAGGGAAAAATCTAAGCCTGAAAGTATTGTACAGCGACTCTCCTCTCATTCGCGTTACTACTCAGCACTCAAGTATTCCAACCTATTCAGGGATCTGCTTGTTCTTACAGTTGCTTATTATTTGTGACCCTGGTGAGTCTGAGAGAGAGCGTCCATTCTTTAGTCTGCTTTTGTTTAAGAGGCAGTTCCCTGTCTGTCTTGACCACAGAACAGACACTGTTCACTGTAAATTTCCAGTTTCAAGAACCGTGAGTAGATGACTCTTAGTGGAAGTTTATCCAGAAGAGCTTGAAAGAGCCAAATTTGTTACTTTGGGGCATTGAGCACATCTGCATTTTTTGGTAGATGTTAAGGGACTCAGCAGCCATTTTTCTCTTCACTGTGGACTGAAAGTGGGTTCCTGAATTTTCTTTTGTGCGGATGTGTTATGTGAGACAATGAGCTAGAGACTGGGCAAAGACCCCTTTGGAGGAATCAGAGAGAGAATGTTAATTCACTGCCTCCTCCCACCCCATGACCTAGGTGTGGGCCCTTTCAGGCTGCTGAAGAAAGCTCAGGTTTGGGGTGAAGCCTTTCCTCTGCTCCCTACCTGGAGAACACAGTGAAAGTTCAGGATTTTATACTCAGCTGCTTTTTCCCCAGTCTGCTGGCTTATGAAGGGCTCTGTGGCTTCATCTTTCTGAAGACTTCTCTGTAATCCCTGCTTCGCTCACATGCCCTAGACCTGAGGAAGCAGTAAGTGAAGAAGAGTGGCTGACTCTAAAGCATTTCTTGGAAGAGATGAGCTACAGATATACACCAGCCTTGTAATTAAAAAAAAAAAAAAATCAAACCCAAAGAACAGCCTTGTGTGTCTCTGAAGTCACCCATTTATTTCCCTAACATTTCCCCTCGTTCCCTGGTGAACATGTGGGTCTAGTTGTGGCCAGTGAAATTCTGACTGCTGAGAGATGAGCAGGGGGGAGAGGCCTCCGATCACCCGCCTTGTCGGGTGTGGCCAGAAGAGCTGGGTCTCCAAGGAAGAATCCAGGTCAAGAGACAATTTAGAATTAGTCGTGTCCCCAGCCTGATAATTAACACTCAGATAGCTCCGCACGGGCCAGGCAAGAGGAAATGTCCTTGAGACTTTATAAAAAAGGGGGGTGGGAGCATGCTAAGCCCTTTCCTTGACAGCTTTGAGGAGCTGGGATCGGGCAAGGAAATTTCTCTCCGCACTAGTTCCTTCATTATTCATTGTTACTTCTAGACCGTTGGTCTTTTCACACTCTCCTTGACCATCCAATCAGACTCCTGCCAGAGCAAACCCCTTTGTAGTGTCTCCTGACTCAACCGTGCGGTCCAGCTGAGTATTTCCACGTTGAAGTTTGTGATCACAGGCCGGGTCTCCGAGGGGACAGAAGGGATTCATTTTCCTGGGCCTTCTGTTTGCTGGCACCCAGCTTCCTGCCTCGGAGTTGGTATGCTTGGTTTTGGGAAGTGGAAAGTCAGAAGGGTTAGACCCCTGGTGCATTTTGTAGCTGCTTTGCTCTCCTTTTCTTTTGAGATCTAGGTGATTAAAAGAAAAACCCACATCAGGACTTGATGGATGCTTTGTGTTTTTGAGGCCCGGGCTTGGCTGTAATGGACAGTGATGGGTGGGGACAGCAGGGCAGAGGTCACTCTCACTGAGCCTTTTTGAAATGGTCCATCCTCGAGGACGCGAACCAGGTGGAAGGGTTATCCTTTGGGGGATGAAATCTGAGAAAAGCAAATTGGCGGACTGGGAAAATCTCCCCTTCTCCCCGACTTGAAGACCTGAATGACCTGATTTGGCTGACTGCCTCTCAGGTCCCCTGGAAAGCTGCCAGCTCTTTATTTGACTTTGTGCCATTTAGTCCTTCCCTTTGCCTGCTGACTAGGATACTTTGGGGCGATCTGGAAGGAGAGACCGTACCAGCTGGGGAGGGAAGTGCACTGGAGGAGCAAAGGCTTACTTTCTGAGTTTTGCATTCTGCCCTGGGTGGCTCTGGGTTCTGTGCTTTTGGCAGGAGCCTTAGTTGGGTGGCAAGGGGGCACTTCTCTGCAGGCCTATGACAGCTGGAGGTCAGACATGGCTTTTGAACATGATGAGATCCAGGGGTGATGTTGGCAAGCCTAGGAAGGCTGGACTGATGATCTTCTAATCTTTTCCAGTGTGCTGTAGGCAAGCTTTAATTTTTCACGCAGACAAGCAGGGAGATGGGCCGTGTGACCCAATGTCAGGTGGACACCAGTTAGACTATCCATCTGCCATGCTCCCCGCTCCCCTGGTCACCCTGACTTTTAAAAGTGACCCACCCCTTGAAATTGACCAAGGAACCCACTGACTGGAAGGCAAGATGTTTACGTATCACCCTCTGGGGGCAAGGCAGTGTGGTCTGCTTGGACATGAGTGATGCAAAGCCTCAGAGAGAAATGAAAATTAAAAAAATGCAAGAAAAACCAGAGGCAGAAAGGCAGGCAGACCCCCCCCCCTCCCCCACCGCGGAGACGGGCTCTGGTAACCTGCGCTGGCTCTTCTGAGAATTTATCTCTCTAGACAAATTTGGTAAAATGACCAAATGGAGCTTCTCTAAGGGAGGGGGATTGCCTGTGTGTTTTTGTGGTTAACCATCACGTTGGGCCGTCCGATTTAAGGGAAAGTTGGGTCTGTGTACATTTCCATTTCGGCTGTGGTATTTAAAGGTGGATGGCAGTGTCAGTCCTCTTGCCTGCTGGTTAGTTTATATCTAGGTTATAGGTCAAAGTGAGTTCACACCACATCCTATTTCTTATTTGGGTATGTTTTTGGCCCACCGAGCCTAGTTAGGGCAAATCCAGACACTCTCCCCCCGGCCGATGTGTGCAGATGGTCAGGCTACATCCTAATGGATTCCTGAAAAGGATTCACCGCACTGCTCTGGTCTGCAAATTGGTGTCTGCGATTCTCCTTGGTGTTTCCCATGCTTAGGGTTCTCGGCTCTTAGTCCTTTTGGGACTCTGAGTGGGGCCTGTGTTGGCAAGATTATAATTACGCTATTTGGGGGAGTCCTGGAGCCCACTTTTCCACACAGCGGGAGGCAGGGTGAGTCTGGCTGGCTGCCTAAGGGGTACTGTGGTGTGTCCCACCTCAGGGGATCCTCTATACCATATTCAGCAAGGCCATCTCCTAGCTGGTCCTGGTGTTCTCAGGACACACGAGTTAGAACTTTTGGGGGGACAAATGACCAGTTCAGGCTCACTTTTTGTTTGCATGTATGGCCTTATATCACTGAGGTGCCTTGAGAGATTACGCCATGCTCCAAGCCTAGAAACTATCTTCTCTGGGTCAGGAAAAGGGTCCCAGAGAAGTTATCAAAGGCTCAAGAGTAAGCACCAATGTAGGGGTTCACATTAGCATGTTTTAGGGAGAACAGCGTGCAGGAGCTGACCCTACACCTTTGTGGGCTATTTTGAGTCCTGGTCGGGACTGGATCATGTGGCTGGCACTTCTTGGCATCCCTCTGCTTCCATCCCGGGGAGTCGTCCTGTCCCCCACTTGCATGTGTGCACAGGTACTGAAGGCTCTGAAGTCACATAAATTAAGGTAATCTCTTTTCTAGCCTGTGGAATGAAAGCTTGCACAACCCCCTGGGACCTTGTGGCAAAGGAATCTCACAGACATGCAGGTTCTCCAGTAACAACCTTTTGTTATGCTGAATGAGAAAAAAAAAAACCTATCAATTCCCTTCAGGGGTTTGTATCAATTTCCTGGCCTTTGTATGCTCTTCCCATGTTGGACTGAGTCCCCACCTGTTCCTCCCACATTCCGTGTACACATGAGAGCCACTGAGTACCTCAGTTGTTCCAGTTGAGAGAGAGAATGTGAATGTGCATGCCCTGTGATGGAAGGGCCTCCAGTCCAGGATTGGGGGCCCCACTTTGCGCCCTGAGCTTCTGGAACAGGCTCTGGGATCTTCGAAAACCTGAACTGAAATAAACAAGTTGGAATATGAATAAATGCATGGTTACAAATGATTCTTTCGTATTGGAAGTGTTTTGGATTTTTATTTACAAGTTTGGTGCTGTTTTTGTGACCAGAAATAGGCTGTAGGAACTTAACTCTTGCTTTTAGCAATTAGCCTATGGTAAAATTGGTTTTGTTCTATGTCCTTTTGCTTAAAGCCAGTTTCCCAAGAACCCATCCATGACATCAAGTGAGGACTGACTTTAGATGTAAAATATATCTCCTTGGAGGCCTGGCTTTCTGATGGGCTGTAAATGGATTGTTAACTAGCAATGTGAGGGGCAGTTAACAAGCTGTTTCTAGAAGCATCTCCCCGGTCTTGTGTGAAAAGGTAACGTTTGCATACTGCCTATGGTGTTTATACATTGGTAGATTGTGTGTGTGTGTGTGTCTTCACTAGTGAATGAACTGAAAAGATAATTTAAAATACTGTTTATTTGTCCCTCTCTTTGTGGCTACCTTCTCTGTGAGACTGTGTTCTGGTTTGTTTTTTAAGCCAGCTTAAGTGAGGAGGTGTTTGGTCAGCCACAGGGCTTGAATCAACCAAACTTCAAAAATATTCAGTATGTCTGTGATAATACTTTAAGTATGTAATAGGTGCTTGAAGGATTTATGCCTTAGAATACACAGATGAATAGGTGAATCACCTCCCCACCAGCAAAGGAGCATTCAGGTTCCTAAGTTCAGCAAAGTAGGGTTCCTATTATGCGTCTCATCTTATTTGAACTTCTCTCCATATTCAGGTGCTATAACTGAAAACCAGCCCCTGATTTTCAGGGAGTAGTAGCTGAAAACTGGTTTGCAGTTTCTAATACTATTGGGTTTTAATGAGAACTTATTTATTACTGGGCTGCCATGCTTCTACTGTGTTAGCAGCTGCTGGATTAAAAAACAGACAAACAGGTGTCTCTTAGAAACCTCAGCCTGGATGCTTTTTGTTAGCCTGGAAAAGCCTGGTTGTTATTGCTTTTATTTATTTATTTTGTCCTACCCCGGCCAGATTCTGCCTAGAGGCATTGATGAGCAGGGGTGATGGGGGAGAAGATGGCAGCTTTTCTTGGTGGAGGTTTCTATGAAGAGAATCCATCTAAGAGTCTTATCCTGTCAAGCTAGAACTTAGCAAAACTGCTCAAGACACATATCCCAAGGGAGAAAAGCCAAAAGGAAGATAGTAATGAATAGTTTTGCCAAGTCACCTCTGTCATACTTCCAAGGCCAGCCTAAAGCCAGCGCTGCCACAAAAGCCATGCAAGACTGAGGGGAGCGAGTGATGGCCCTTCTCTGGCCCAGAACACACTAACAGACTCATGTACTGTTGCTCCTTGAAGCTACTGGACCAAAAGCTTCTGGAAGCCAGGCAGGCTGCTGTGCTGCCCACCCCATGTCCTTTCTTCTCTATCTGACCACTCTCCTCCTTGCCACCCTTTTCTGTTGTCTCTTCTCTGATCTTACCTCTCTTTCCTGTACCCTCCAATCTAACCTTGGATTTTTATCCTTTGCAAATAATAATTGATCATGTCATTCCCTTTCTGACATTGCACTTCCAGATGAAACCCAGGCCCTTTTCATGGCATGCAAGGCCCTTTCAGACTGCCTTGCTAGATTCATCTCCACTCCCCCTGCATAGCCTGTTCCAACCAGTACCTGCTCTGCTCCCAGACCACATGATGTATGTTTATGTCTGGGATCTAACCCTGATCTTTTTCTGAGTTAGCTTGTCATTGGAAACCCCATTTCTTAAGCCTTCTCTGTTGCTGCCAGGTCAGCCCCCTTCAGCTCCCTGAACCTGCATGTTAGGGGCCGTGTTCCTGTTACAGTTGAATTGTTTTCACCCTCTGACCAGAGCAAAATCCCATTGAGAGCAGGTATTGGAAGATTCATTTGTGTATTTCCAGCTTCTAGCAACATGCTTGGCACAGAGGAGGGTCAATGTATGTTACTGGAATAGAATTTTAAACATCACCAAGTGTTTATTGAGCTTCTACTGTGGACTCCATGGGAACTAGGATCTGTGATATGGAAAAGAAAGTGTACGATAAGGACATCACACCATTGAAATCCTGAGCAAACACCCTTTGAAAGCAGAAGGAGGAAGAAAGGTAGGGCCCAGGGACCCAGACCAGGGCTCAGGACCCCAGAGCACCTCCATGCCTAAGGCACTCTCGTGAGATAGAAGCACCCAACATGCACACACACAACACCCACTCTTCCTATCCCTTGTGATTACCTACCTTCCAGAGAGGAATGTAGACAGCTAGAGAAAAGGCCTGAGAACCTTTAGGCTGAATGGGCAAGAGGAAGCACGAGCAGCAGCCCAGAGTGAATGAATGCACTGGCAGACCCAGTGTCTTCTTTGGCTTGACTGAGCATGCGTCCTGGGTCAGGGAGACAGAACCCAGGGCTCTTGGTTGTAGTCATGCAAGCTGTGACTCTCTGGGTACAGTTCTTGTTCCCCACCTTGTTCCTCTGCTGGTGGGGCGGCAGAGATAAGCTGAAAGAGCAGCCTGGCTTCCAGAGTCTTCTGTGAAGTCTGTGATTACCTTTCCAAGGAAGGGGAGGACTCTGACCCAACTCTGTCTAGTCTACACTTGAGATGATGATCTCTCTGGGACTCTTCTTTTGCTCTTAGTATATAGCCCTGGGGGACACAACCAGTAAGAACCACTGGGTGTATCACAGGACGAGAAAACAAAGTCATGTCTTCGGGGTGGTATGACAGCCTTGAAATTTCTCCACAGCAGACAACTCAGTGCTGTTCGCTTAAGGAGGAAGCTATTAAGTCAGTGTGTTAAAGTTGTGAATAATCTGATAAGTGTAGAAATGAACCAGTTGGGAGAAGTCAATATTTTTAGACTCAAGCAGACACACTGGCCTCCCACACAGGCCCAAATGGTCCTTTTTTTCTCCTTGCTCTCGTTGCTGCTGACCTATGACTGGGATTCCGGGCATCAGAGTACAGGATAAGTCTTATCTTCCCGGATGCATCCAGGTCCCAGCGAGGGTGCTGTTACAGTTCCCCCAAAACGATCACCTGCAGGGATTCCTTTTCTAGACCCACACTGCAGCTGCCAGCCCACCTTCCTGACCTTGGCCTCATCGTGGCTGCACGTGGGTCTGTTTCCAAGCTGTTTTGTCTTTGTCCTCTTGGGGAGTCCCATGTCTCTCACAGAAAGGCTCCAAGAGGGACTGGGTGACATGTCAGGAGTTGTCACAGGAATGTTGAGCAAAGCCACCTTGGGGAACAGCAAGGCAGACATCTGTGCATTCCCGATGAAAACAGACACACAGAAGCTGCTGATGTGGGGGGGCCCTGTGGGTGCTCCCCCAATTAGGAACACTCAATATATGCACCTCATGCTTGGACAGTGTGCCACTGTCAAGTTTCCTCCCACGGACTGCTTAGTCCCTGGCTCGGCATCTCCCCCGCCTGGGCTGTTGAGGTGGACGCCATTTCCTTCTCCATCTACTTCCTCCCTCCTCCTGCCTTCCCTCACCCAGAGGTGGGCCCGGTGTCCAGGGACTAGAAACTGGGGGCTGAGGGCTCACTGAACCTGGGGTTCCCAATAATTAGCACATCTCCATCTAATCTGGAAACTCTCTGCTGTTTAGTTCTGGAAGGAATGACAGCCCTGGTTCTAGAAACCTGCTTAAGAACAAACTTTTGCTGCTTTATAATCCACAATTAAGTGAAACCTTCCAGTAACTGAATTTCACTGGCTTCGCTTAACCTGATCATCTCAAGGTACATTCCGTTTGTCCCCCCAAACTGGCAAAGCACAAGTGAAAAGAATTCCTAGACTCTGTAAAACATACTGGTTACCAGAGGGAATTGGGGAGAGGGTGGAGGGGACCGGATGAGGAAGGAGATAGACATCAGCATGGGAGTTTTGGTGGAGGCTGAGTGAAACTTGTGTGCATAAGGAGGTGTGAAGTTGTGCTGCCTAAATTATAGTTATGTAAATGATGGCAAATTAATACAAACATTAAAAAGAAAAACTCGCTTAAGCCACACACACACACACACACACACGTACACACGCACACATGCACACATGCAGAAAAATAAAAAAAAACACATTTTTAATTTAACTTCCAGTAACTGTTTTTACTTGAATTTGCTGAAACATTGATCTGCCTAGCAGAAAATTTTCTTTTTTTAAGTTCAGTGATTTTATTGAGGTACTGTTGGTTTATGGCACTGTATATGATATAGGGGCATAGATGTATGTTACTGCACCATGCTCACCTCCGAAACCCTCATGACCCCCCCATCATTGTTGCTCCTTCTCATTAATATAGTGTCCCCACCTGCCAGGTCGCTTTGCTTAATGAGCTGTTGAGATGTCAATGGGAGTGGAATAACCAGTGCTCTGTGCAGTTGTGTGGGAGGGCACACCCGCCCCCCACAAGTTACCATATTTTCCGAGCCCTAAGTAGTGATGTGTGATCTGATAAAGGATTTCTCATTGGGTTTTTCTTTCTTTTTTAATTGATGTGGCAAGCCTTACCAAAGTGGATGCTGTTATATTTGATCCATCACTGATTATCAAAAATTAAATCATGAGAGGTCAGTGCTGTTGAGGAATAAACCTCCCTGCAGCCCATCTTCCAGTCTGGCCAAGGTGACACTCAGCAACCAGAAACACCAACCCCCAGAGTCTTTTCTGAACTTTCTCCATTTTTCCCACCCTATGACTGGTCTTGAGAAGGACGAGTTAGTATTTGTTTCTTCTGGAGAAAAGTTGCAAGGACACTTAAGCCTTGGGCCGCAGGGCAGAATCTGATAAGCTGAGATCAGGAAGAAACTTTCCCCCTGTGGTATCAGATTGCACAAGTGCCCAGCCAGGTGTGCCACCTCTGTTAAACAAACACACAAGCACACGCCTCCTTACTGGCCGTCTTCAGAGCAGGATGTTGGACTTCGCAGGCGGGCAGCCCAGTTCAAATGGTGAGTCGTGCAAGCCGAGGTGGAAGACGGTGTGCTCCTCCCAGGTGTCCTGTGCTGAGCTCTGGGCCCTGTCTTCTGACCCTCTGGCTCTTTGCAACCCTCACTTTGTGGAGGTTTGAAATTGGGTCTATGTATAGACACACACACCCTCACACATGCACACCCTCACACATGCTTTAGAAAGCATTTTCTGTGAACCCACTTCCCCTTTCCTGACCTTTGCTTTAGTTCCCTAAGGCACATCAAACCCCTGTGCATTCCCAGAACATCAAAATACTGCTCACAACTAAAAGTAGAATTCTTTAATCTAAGGCCCACAGTTGCCAATCAGGCTTGTGTCGTAAGTGACTTCGAAGTCTGATCCAGAGGAACAGGGTGGTGGGGAGATGGACTTTTTCTTTTTTTTTCCTTTTTTAAGGCCCTGGCCTCACAGCCTCTTGTGCAATCCAATAATTGCCAGCGATTCCCAGGCCGGCCTGCCTGCTTTCTTCCTTTGCCTCTCTATCTCCTGTGGCGCAGTACTTCCTTCTGTCTCTATTATTAGCTTACTTAGCTTCACCATGCATTTCCTCACCTCTCTCTCATCCACTCCTCAGCTACCAACAGCCTGTCTTTCCCCTTCACCCCTGTAAAGTTGTTTTGGGGGGCACCATCCCTGTCCTAATCAGGGGTGGATCTTTTTTCCCCTTTATTAAAATATGATTGATTTGTCTCTCCTTCATTTCATCATGTGTTTGTTCATAGTCCCCAGAGAGAAACCATTGCCCTCCTGCAACTCATGTCTGGCATATGACCCTTTAAAACAGGATTTTTCAAAGCCAGTTCTGCAAAAACAGGTTTGCTGTGGGTCTGTGGGCTCTCATATACTTCCAGCCCCGCCACTCACTCATCCTACATTATCTCTTGTTCTTCTCTGTGTTTTTTGATGATTCTATCCCAGTCCTGGTCTTTTCCTGAAAGACTGTTCATGTAATTGTTCACCTGCGTTTGTCCTTTTTTTAATTCATTGCTTCTGCTTTCACTTTAGTTTTTCTTGTTCTTTGGGGTGCACTGATATTCTTGGGAGAAAACATACCAGTGTTCATTACCTAAACTTGCTAACTGGATGTCATAGTGCGTCTTTGCTACTCTGTCAGACTGCCTTTCAGAAATAGGTGAAGAAAAGTGGATTTTTGCCAGCTGTTGGTACAGCAATAATCTCAAATTCATAACAATTAGGAAATAGCTCTTAGGGAGTAAAAAGTCCAAAGTTACTCCTTTGTAATTTACATGGGAATCACTCGGTTTGGGTAAGAAACCTGGTTTAAATATTTTTAGAAATTATTATTGCTTGAATTTCAACAACTAACCATTTCTGTGAGTGAAGAGTTCTAATGTTTGTGGCACCTTACTATGCAGTATTAGCCTATCGGGAATTATGACTTATTCATTTTATTGCAGAGTTTATAGTGTGTGCTGTGCTGTATTTAAGTAGTGAGACTGCATTTCTTTAAATAGTCTTTTCTAGTCAGACTTTTACTGAGGTTCTCATAGTCTTTGGCCCTTTATAACTATCCATTTGTTGGAGTTTTCTGTTTAAGGATATTTTCATCCTGTTTGCAACTTAGATGAAAGGAGTTGAGGGAATTCTGTTTGAGTCATACTCTACCATAAAGCACATAATTTTTGGAATGGAAGCATTGAACTTCGTACTTTTCTGAAAATGATAGAGAAAAGATTTAGGGAGGTAGCTTGTACAATCAGTTTTAAGACCATGCCAGATCAACACACAGATTCTCTCTTTGTTAATGAGAAGCAGCCTTTAGTATGTCTAGGCGGATAGGTGAAATCTTATTCTAACTAAAGCATCACACTTCCACAGGAGTTATGCTTCAAAATTTGTCTTGGAGGGGTTTTTAAAAAAAGGTTCTTTTCAGGATTTTAATCACTTCTTTTTTTTTTTTTAAGATTTATTTATTGGGCCTCCCCGGTGGCGCAGCGGGTGAGCGCTGGGTTGCGAAGCTGCCCCGGCCTCTGCAGCACTGGTTCGATCCCCGGCTGCTCCCTGACCACCGGAGGAGGGTCCCACATGGCGCGCAGACCTCTCCTGCCGCCCGCTGCTCCCCTCAGCAGTGTACTTCGGTCCTTCTGCCTGCTCTGCTCCCCGCTCTGGCTCTGGTGAATTCTCTCACCCTCCCGTGCTTCTGACTGTATCCAGTGCTTGTATAAATAAATAAAAATAAATCTTTAAAAAAAAAAAAAAAGATTTATTTATTTATGCATACAAGGACTGGGGTATAGGCCAGAGGTGTGGGGGAGGTGAGAGGATTCACCAGAGACAGAGTCGGGGACAGAACAAGTGGATTGACTGAAATACACTGGTGAGGGGAGCAGCGGACAAGACAGGAGAGGTCTGCTGTGCCATGTGGGTAGCTCCCTGGCCGAGGATCGAACTTGTGCTGCAGTGGCTGTGGATAGCTTCATAGGTTGCATCTTAACCCCTTGCGCCAGCAGGGAGGCCCGATTTTAATCACTTCTAATGAAACAAACCACTAGACTTTTACGAGAACCGTGTGTACTTTGGGGAGAGAATAGGTAAGGAGCAGGGGTTCTAGGTTGAGCTTGCCTTTCCTTATATCTTGCTTCTGAGAAAGAATAGGAACAAGCAAAACCTTAAAAGGGTGTTGTGATTTCTCCTTTCCTGGACAGGGGTTCTCCCCACCCTCAACTTGCTTCTCAACGGTCCTGATAAAGGGGTGAGGGAGATTTTTGTGCTCAATCACAGCTGCCACAGCAATTCCCAACAGTGAGGACTGGCCAGCTCCATGGGGTATTGTGGTTGGGGTAGAAAATTGGGACTCAAGTTAGAGACTCCTGCTGTATTCTGGGAGTTGTTCATGAGAGCCGAGGCTGGAAGCCTGGTGTCTTGGCCTCTTTCTTTAAACTGAGACCCGCTGTGTGGGGCTTTGGCCCTGCCCTTGGGAGAATAAAGCAGCAGCCTCGTGTCTCTACAGTCAACTCTGGTGGCTTAAGCATAGATAACTGAGAAGGGCTTGAGAATGGCAGAGTGTAGACTTTTAGAACTACCATTTTGGGGAATTTCAGACTCAGACCTTAACTGGAAGCCCAGGTCTTCTGACTCCCAGCCAGCTTACTGATTTTTGACTCACTGGTTGGTTTTATTTTAGGTTCTATTTTCAAAACAACAGATTAGTGCAAGTCAAATCACTCTAATTAAAGTGGAAAAAATTATTAAAAAATCAACCAAGCAAACTGAGTGAACACATCTATTTTTCCATCAGGTGTTTTTTGGTCTTGTGAAGACCACAGACTTTAAACAATTCATTTTGGGGCCTCCGACCCCCCTCATTTTTAAAACTCAAAATGATTTGAGGGCCATGGAGTAGGAAAGAGACCATATAGGTACCACACTGTCCACTGCTGTCTCGCCACCTGCATTCCCACTGGGTGTTTCAGGGTTCATTTTCAGGTGGGAGGTTTCTTCTGGCCTCCTGACCACCCTGTCTCCTTCTGCTGAAAAACTGGGATCCCTGGTTTTTATTTTGTAAAATATAGTGGGGAGGAACCTACTCCCAACCCAAACCAAATCGCCTCCGAAGATCCTATTAAACAGCAAATGCCCTGAACACCAGCATATGAAAATGCTTTCCTAGGATGAGCTCAAAGCATTTCATCCTCCAAATAAAATCTATCTGCTCGCACTTAGATTGTTCAAAGGCAGATGGTAAGCAATTGAAACCGAGAGGCAAGCTGGCAAAAGGAAAAATAAACCCACAAATATCTGTACATGAAGGTGATCTACTGTCTCGCCAAACCCTTCCTAACTTCGTTAACACAGCAGTGGAGCAATTAAGTAACATGGGAACGCAGACTCATATGGCTAATACAATTGTCCTCCGTTAATGGGGTGAAACAAAGCTTGCACTTAACACACAGGGCTAGTCACCAAAATGTACAGCACAAGGAGAGTAGAGGACATCAGCAATGTCGCCATAAACCACACCCTCCCCCCATACAGACGGCCACCCCATTGAGAGCCCACTGGCCCTCACCACCTGTTAGCTGTGGCCCCAGGGAGGAAAGGTTTCTGTTACAGAGTTACCAGGTCTTAAGGAAGGGGATCAATTAGTCCTATTGAGCTTCAGGTTGGAAGTCACATGTCCTCACAAAGGAAGGTGTTGAGCAGAATCGCCCAGAACCTTGGAAGCGTCCCTAGCAGCCACCTTACAGAATAGCCTGAAGCAGGCAGGAGGGAAAGTGTTCGGCATTTTACTGCTGTGGGAAGGCTGTGTGATGCGAAAGCCCTCTGCATTCCCTCAGCCTTTTCACTGATGGGAGGACTTTCCAGACTGTAAAATCTGGCACTTCTCACTAACCTTGAACTTGAACATTCAGTGACAGAAGGGAAAGGGGGGGGTGTTTGAGCTGCTGGCGCTGGGGCCTTGTGTAGCTGCTGTCACAGCAGGCCATTTGTGGCTCCGAGGGTGGCGGGAGCTGTGAGGGTGTGTGCAGGGGAGGGTGTTGATCCCGCTGCGGAAGGGCTGTGTTCTGAGCAGGTGGGAGTGGTAGGGGATAAGGAGGGGATGTGGTGGGGCAGGATGTGAGATGAGACACAATCTGGGCACGTCAACAAGGAGAATAGTCTAGAGGGCCATCGAGAGTGGGCAGGAGACGCAGAGAGCTTGTGTTACCAACCAGGGTACCGGGGAGACTGAGGAGCCAGAGGACACTCCTGTCAGATCATTAAACCTTATGCTGGCTCCATGGCCAAGGGGAGACAGTCAAAAGGCAGTCAAACTCCCCCTCTCCCCCAAACTTTTTAGTCATAGAAGTTCATTTGAGGCATCCCAGGAGCAGTGTCTAGAGAGATTTCCTTCACAAATCAATATTTTTTCCTCCAACTTTTAGAGTTGGTTTATCGTGTATGGGAGAGCACTCTTATGCCAGTCCTTGCCATTGTATGCTATCTCCCATTTTCCAGCGCTTTTTGGCCTCACCGTCTTGTATCTGATCCTGGCCAGGTATGGCAATGACGTCTGCTGGGGTGTTCCTTATCCTTTCCTGCAATTGAGTCAGACACTGTCCCCTGACCTCCAGACTGGGATTTGGTAGTGATTCACTGCTATTGGAAGTGGGTTTCAGTAATGAAACTCGTGACTGCAGGGGTCCTGTCCTGGAATTGGGTGGAAGGAGGTGCATCTTTTACTTTTCTGCCAGCGTGTGCATAGTGATTGCAGAGAATTGGTCTTTACTTAGAAGCGATGACCTCCACATCCCCTTCCTCTCGTAGGTACAAGTGAAAGGTGCTGCGTATTTTACCTTGAGGACAGCCGACCACCCAGCAAGCACAATGCTTGGAATCCAGCAGACAATAAAGAGTGTGTGCCTGCCTGGCCAGGTGCTCAGCTTCCTTCCTTTTTTGCCTTGATTTTTGGGAAGGCCTTGCTGTGAGTGCTACAGGCCAGGGACAACAGCAGGAAAATGTCAGAGGGTGTTCAAATGGGCACAAGGAAGAGTAGGAAAGCAGGAATTCTGAGCTAGAGAGCCAGTGACCAGCTGGTGACCTAGGAAGGGAAGCTTGGACTTTAAAAAAAAAAAAAAGCTTTTCTTTCATGTGTGGGTTTTTTTTTTTTTTTTTTTTAAAGATTTATTTATTTATTTATACAAGCACTGGGTACACTCAGAAGCTCAGGAGGGTGAGAGGATTCACCAGAGCCAGAGAGGGGAGCAGAACAGGCAGACAGACCGAAATACACTGCTGAAGGGAGCAGCGGGCAGCAGGAGAGGTCTGCGCACCATGTGGGACCCTCCTCCGGTGGCTGGGGAGCAGCCAGGGATCGAACCGGCGCTGCAGAGGCTGCGGGCAGCTTCGCAACCCAGCACTCAACCACAGCGCCGCCGGGGAGGCCCTCATGTGTGGTTTTTATTAAGTCGTGCTATAGTTCCCTGTTGGAGAATCTCAAGAGCGCAGAGAGTGCCTGCCCTCAATGGTTTACTGCCCAAAGAGGAGTCGTCCATGTTTTTGATGTGCTGAGGGTATAGGTGTGAAGATGTGCAGAAAACAGCCAGAGAAAATGGGAACACCCTTTGTCAGGCACCTTCTGTGACCCTCACTAAAATGTGTGCTGTGGCTTGGGCCCAAGGGGAAATTTTTTTAGGTGTGTTTTTCATGTTTTCCCCATGATGACCTGGTGGTGCAACCCTGTCGTTGGAAACCAACTCTTCCTGCTCCTCTTTTCCAGGAGAACATGAATGTCCTCTCCTGGGGTGATGATGGAGGTGAGGGGTGGAGAGGAAGGCAGCTCAGATTCTCTCTTCTCACTGCTTCCTTGTCCTCCAGGAGCTCCCAGTGCTCAGGAGGCCCGCGGCTCTGCCCCTGCCTCACTACGACTGGTAGGGAAGCTGGTGGTAAGCAGGGGAGACCATGGCCCTCCGAGTGATGGAAGGACGCTGCCGCCCCTCTGTCAACCGTCCTTGAAGACATGGCATGTGCTCTGGGCTGTGCAGGTGCAGCCGGGACCACCTCCAGCTCCCTGGGACAGGCACGCATGTTTTTATTCATAGTTATCATCCTAGCTAGCGATGCATCTCATTCTCCAGCCTGGAACGTTTGTGACCTCGGGCAAGAATCCCTGAATTTTTTTTTTTCCTTAGGTCTTATATTGCGTCAAAGCCCCTACAGCTCCCAAGATTACCCAGAAAACATCCTAGAGGACCTTGGCGAGCTCACTGTTGCACCTCTGCTGCCAATGGCCAAAAGAAGGCAAACAAAGCCCTTAGAAGTCCTTTTGCTGTAGTAATTCATATTTGGAAAACATTCTGCATCACCTAGCAGAGCGTGTAGATCTTTCCACCGTCTGGGTAATACACTCCCCCGAATCTCATGCTGTTGCTCTCTGAAGTGAGCGTGCACTGTGCACTCAGGGGAGATGGGACTTTAAAGCGAGGAGGTGGGATTTTTTTTTTCCTTGAAAAGAGTGATCGGAGAGGAGCTTTGTGTCCCTAGAAATGGTTAAATGCGATCATATCATAAAGAAAAAGCCATCAGAGGTGTGTTGAAGGTTCCTGTCTCCTTCCTCACCCGTGTCTCACCGCAGCCTGTGGCCCCTTACTGCCTGGTGGCGTCACTTTCCTGGGTAGCTGGGCATCCAGCCGGGAGGTGGCCGTGGAGATGACCGCAGGGGGGCTGAGAGTTGCCCAGTGAGGGCACGTGGTGGGCACACAGCTTCGTGCCTCGCCTGAGTCCCCTCTCACTTGGAAAAGCGGTGCTGCAGCAGCACTGCCAGGCACTCCTCACCCGGCCCCACGTGGCCTGTGGTCCTCGGTGACTCTGCAGTGCACACATGAGAGCCCAGGCAACCTGGACCAGCTGCATCGCCTGCAAATCCTGCCCCGTTCGCCTCTGTGGGCCCATGTACCCGCCCCCCCCCCCAGACTGCCTTGTCCATACCCACTGCACATGCATTCCCTCTTGCACACTCATTCCCTCTTGCACATGGGTTCCCTCTCCCTAGAACTCTCCTTCACCTTCCTTTTCCCCACTCACTGCTCATCCTTAGTTTTTTTCCCCAGGAATCTTTCCTGAACTCCCAAGTCTGGATGAGATGTTCCTCTTCTGTACCCACGTAACCCCCCACTTTGAAACTTTCTATCGTATTATCTTCTAATTACCTGTTTATATCACTTGGTAATAAACCTGTAAAGTCATGACCTTCTTGATGTTTTATGCAGGTGACCACAGTGCTGGGCTTAGAATTAGTGCTTCATAAATATTTTTGGATTGAAAGGACATGTAGAAGAAGCACGTTATGGTCTGATGAATTCTGTTTGACTCAATGTCTGATGCTCCAGATCCTTCTTATTAGTCTCAGGACTGTTAGCTAAGGGTAATGGCGTCTGCAGCATTGTTGGGTGTAGACAAGCCGTCAGAACTTTGCTCATGCAGAGAAGAACATGGAGTTTTTTATTTTTAGTGAATTCAGAATCTTGGGTTCTCTAAGTGCCACAGTGGGTTGGATTTTAAATGGAGTGTCTGCTTCTTGTTAAATACAAACCAACTCAACTAAAGGAAGGTCTTCCTTATCGCTGGCTCTTCCCTACAAGGTCTCTCTGTGGCTCTGGATGTTCCTGTAAGGCAAGAAGAGCCATCGCAGTTCGATCCTAGTTGCTACCTCTGAGAAGGGAGCGCAAGATAGATGGGTCTGGCTTTGCGAGCAACTGTCTCCCTCCTCTCCCCTTTTTCTCTGCCAGTAACTACAAAGTTGAACTGAACTGCTACTGAGACTCCAAGTTCTGTCTTGGCTTGCAATAAGAGCAGAGATAGCACATGCATCTAGATTCTGTGGAAAGACTAACTCAGTCTCTTCTCTCTCTCTCTTTCTCTGGCCCTACATGAAGACCCGTTTCTTGTTTCTTAAGCACATAGACAGCTCTGTGTATGCTTATCGGAATCTTTTTTGCTTTATTTCCTGCAATGGAGCTAAAATAACATGGGATTTGGAGTCCACTGACTTGGAGTTAATTGAACAAATACTGATGTGCTAAGATACTAATAGAATCGCCACCGTGAAGACAAGGCCTCTCCCTTGAGACTTGCCGTGTACTGGGGTCAAGCTCGTGCCATCCATTTTGTAAGTCTGGGGGACAAATCATTTAACCTCTTCACACTTCACATTTCTTTGCGATGAAATGAGCACAGCAGCACCTGCATAGGGTTGGGTGAGGTTAGGAACATCTGCTTCCTGGGTCTGCTTGGCTTCTACGTGAAAGATGCTTGTCAAATCCCACTTGACCAGCAGTGGTTCGTCCTCCATGCCTCTTCATGCAGACACCTCTGCCTTTCACCACCACCTCTGGCAGAGGTGGGCACTGCGCCCCCTCTGTGGTCAGCCCTTCGGTGGTCTGAGGTGGCACTTCCCAGCTTCCTTGGCCTTGGTGCCTGCACCTGTGCTGATTCCTGGGAGCTACACTGTGCACAGCCCTCGATCCATGTTTGGGACTGAGTAAATGGAAGGGCAAGGTTTGTGAGTCACTAAGTGCCACACAAGAAAACAGTAAAAGGTGAAAGTGCCTTGAGGTCCTAGAGATTGAAGGAGATCCTGGCTTTCCTCCCTCTACTCCAAGGTGTAAATATGAACTGCTCACCGTGGATGCGGATCACCTACCCAGGTCTGCACCATCAGGTGGCAAGGTAGAGAAACCTCTTCAGGACAGGGAGGAAGTTGGCCTTGTTCCATCTAGAGGTTGGGACATGATTTCACGAGTTAATAAAACCAACAGATCTAAGAGGTTCATTTTGATTGTTTCATCCCACCTTCTCTAAAACTCACATGGTGGCTCTTTCTGCATCCTGGATTCCTCTGCTCAGATTAATGAGAGAAGTAAGGGTAGGAATTCCTTATTAGAGAACAAGAATAGGAATTATCCATCTACATTTGAGATTTAATAGGAGTTACTAATAACAGGAAAAGATCATGTCTAGAAGGATTATTTTTTCTCTTTTGTCACCTCTTTGGTTCTCAGCATTGAACTCAGAGTAAGTTCAGATGTTTGGAAGGAAATAGCTGTCCTCAGAAGTTATGTGTGGTGTATTAGGTAGAATAAATTATTAGTGCTGGCTAGCTGGTTGGCTGGCTGGTTGCTTTTTTGAGAAAGGACATTCCTTCTTGAGTAGAGCTTGGTCATTCTGAATCTTCTGCAGACAAGGGTGGTAGCGCTCCCTCCCTCCCCGTAGAGCTGCTGCCATGTTCACTTAGGGCATGTGACATGATCTAGATGTTTCTCCAATCTAGAAGCACATACCTTTTTAAATGGGGCCAAGATGCAATCAGACTGTTCATCCTTGCCACTCTTGTTCTCAGAAGAGTTTCCATCGCTGGTGACATCTGATGATTGGTGTCTTCATGCACCTTGTCCTCTCCTGGATTGGGAGCTGGAAATGAACAGTTAATGACTTGCAAATGTGCTTGTTCTGGGGCCTGTGAGCTGCCTAGGAGAGTTACCACGCACTCGCTGGCATCCACCATTATGCCATCCTCTGTGTCTTACACGTCTCATCCTATTGCTCTTCTCCAGTTCACAAATCCCTTTGCAATGATTTCATTTTCACTGGGCATCATTATGTAGTGGGACTAGCATTTGGCTGAACAGTAAGACTCAAGGTGCCCTTGAATAAGACACTCAACATTCCTGGTTTGCATTTTCTCTCCAGTAAACTTTGAGACATCCAGCTTGATAGTTCTGAAACAAAGGGCATTTTGACCTCGGTGTGCTGAAAGGGATTTCAATCTTTCATGTTGTAGGCTTTGCGGGAACATTCTGGTCAGCTATTTGAGTGATGATTCAGAAAATCCTATGTTCCTGGGAGAACCGTAGGGAACTACACTGGACTTTAGCTTTCAGATGGTAGCTGCTAGAAAGAAAGAAAAAAAAAAAATCTAACAGTTGTTGGGGGTTTGGATTTATTTTAGGTCTATCGATAGTAAGCTTGAAACCAGGTTGCAAAGGTGACCGTGCATATTATTAATATCACCCATATTTACATTTTTCTTATTTCTAAATTACTTCTGATAGTGGAACTTCTTTTGCTTGCAAACCCCTACCTACCCTTCGTGATGGTGCCATAGTTGACCTCACCCACAAACGTCCATATTTACATGTTCAGCTGGGACAGGGACTGCATCAGGACCAGCAGCTCTCATATATTTGACTCAGCCCGAACACATTGATTTTCTTGCAGCCAGGGATTAACTCCCTCCCATGGAGCCTCATGTGAGAGGAAGACTAGATAGCGAAGTGTTTGTTAAAATGATGGACTGTCCTTATTTCGCCTTCCGGCAGCAAAGTGATCTGCTTGGAAACTAATTAGAGCGTTTCCCCAATGGTGTTGATGATCTACTTCTCCTCCTGGCTATAATTTGAACACCCCTGCGGTCTCCCCGACAGTTGCACCACGTGTCGGGACCTGGCCGTGAAGCAGCCGCCTGTCTCCCTGGAATAGACAGATGCTGAGAGTGAGTGGCTCCTTTCTTCCACTGAGTCTCAGACCTTTGATTTCAGGCTGGTGGTTTAAGGAGGATTTTTAGTCCTTTGTGATGCAGCTTACTTTCTGCTTTTCAAAACCATCTTCCTTTTGGATCCCAGAGTAGACAGGGCGATTGTGCCGCACCTTTCATTTCACACAGAGATTGGACACAGTAAGGTCCTCAAAGCCTGGTCCATGCTTTCTGGCGATCTAGGAATGGAGCTGACTTGTACTCTGGAAGGCTGCCTGGCAGGCCTCTCTTCTCTCTATCCCAGTTAGTCTAGACTTACTTTCTTTGTACTGTGGCTGGCATACTTGCCACCTGGCTAGAGGATAAAGAGGATCTTTGCCATGGCGATAAGCCATGGCATCTGAATTCCATAGCAACTGGAGCACCATTAAGGCCATTGAGTTTCTTTGTGTTCAGTATAATTTTTGTTTAGTTCATATATTAAGTGGCAGACAGCCTTCCCATCCCCCACCCCACTCCCTGCCTTTTCTTTCCCTTGAAATGTGCTGAAGAGTTTGGGTTCTGTGGTCTTTTTTTTTTTTTTTTTAAAGATTGATTTATTTATGCATACAAAACTGGGGTATAAGCCAGAGGTATGGGGGGGTGAGAGGATTCACCAGAGGAAGAGAGGGGAACAGAACAGGCAGATTGATGGAAATACACTGCCGATGGGAGCAATGGGCGAGTCAGGAGAGGTCTGCTGCACCATGTGGGTAGCTCCCTGGCTGGGGATCGAACTTGTGCTGCAGTGGCTGCGGATAGCTTCATAGGTTGCGTCTTAACCCCTGTGCCACCAGGGAGGCCCGGGGTTCTGTGTTCTTAAGCAATCATTGGCACAATTCAATGAATCCTTTTTTGCAAAGTGTTAATGACCCTTTCTGGTGGGCTCCTGGTGCTTTCTGTTTTCACTTACTACAAACCACAAAGTCTGGTGACTTGCACGAGATGAAGCAGAAAATCAGGTGGTAATACTCTGGTCAGGAATAAAATTTCCCAACTAGACATGTGACGCTGGTTTTCACCACTGGCTAAGAGCTTCAGCTCCCAGTTCAATGAGTAAATCTATATGACCTGTTTTTGTTGACACTTTGGCAAGGCTGATTGTTTTCGTTTATTCTCCTTTGATTAGATTCACTAATTCCCCACATGTTTGGAATGTGTTTGAATTTCTATCAGACCATTCTCATTTCATATTTCATGGAGAAGACATAGACTTAGCTGTACTTTTTATACCTATGCCGCCATTGTAGTAACATATTGAAATTGTAATGTGAAAAGAACTCTGGTACGTAAACGGTCTTGTTCTTTTCCTGACAGATCCTAGCTGGGATCCATTGTAGCCGTGCTATAGGTACCCTGGACTCCCTGGCTCCACTTTCTGACTAGATTCAGGGTCCCCACAATGGCACCACAGAGAGGAATCAGCTCCCCCAGAAGCCGCCTTTGGAAGTCTGGCTGCTCCTTCTTGTATTTCTCATGTCTCAAGGCACCGAGGGCAAGCTTTGAGCCTGGGTCACAGTTTGTTTCCCTAAAAATGTCATCAGAATGTAAATTCACAAACAGTTTGCCCAAAGAAAAATTCCCTAAAGAATTGTTGCTACTTTGTCTTATTTTTTTCTGACTGGAATATTATTTTTTTCAGTTATTTTATTTTATTTTATTTTATTTTTTTTAATTGAAGGACTGTTGATTTACGTTGTTGTTGGTGTTGGGGAAGTATAGGATATCCCCTCCTCTTCGGGTGTAGTCACTGTAGTGTACCCAACCAGATCACTCATGGTCCTCCACCCTAGTCCATAGTGCTCCCACCTTACTTTGGTCTCACCTCCCTCCACCCCCCACCCCCAGATTCCTCAGTTCTCTAGTCAGATTTCAAGGGTTAGTTTTTAAGCTTGTCTTCAGCTGATCTTTTTCTTTTCCCTATATTCATTTTTTTCCCTATATATTGTTCTTGTGAGGTTCCATATAAAAATATGTGCTTTATCCAGCTGCCTCCCAAATCTCCCTGCTTGGCTCCTCTATCAGAAGACACATTTCTTTGATTACTGTAAGAAAACACACGGGAACCTGACCTTCCTGAACACTGTTATCAAATTTATTGATAATTAATTCAACAGAAGCTTGGTGCTCCATGACTGGAAGTGTTGACTCTCACCAATACTGACAGTTGAATCAAGAGGGATTCAAGGAACTTGGCCCTGCATGTAAGAGCTTTAGGAACTCCATGACCAATTAATTTCACTTTATTTTTCTTTTAATATTTGCACAAGGTGAAAGTAAACATCACATGTACATGTGAAAATTCTTTTAGTAAGTACAAAACCATTATGATACAGTGGTTTTGATTTGTTTTAGTGGCATATAAATCAGTGCATCATTGGTGACTTCTCAGCACTGGTGTGCTTGGAATCATTGCTAAAATGATAAGTGAAATGAGTATCTTGTTTTCTTTAACTTAAAAAAAAATCTCTTTCCCCCTTTGATATTTTATTGAGAAAGCTTTTCTCTATCCTAAGGTCAAATAAATATTCAGTTGAAAATCTAAGCTATTACTTGTTTACTTTTCCCATTTAGGTTTTAAGATTTTATTTGAGAAATTTCCATACATGTTCAAAAGTAAAGACAATAGTAGAAGGAACTACCGCTCATCCCACAGCTTTGATAAATATCAATACGTGACTCATCTGCTTCTGTCTATATACTGACATATTTTTCACCCTTTTGTTACCATATCTTTTGAAGTATAAATCCTAACATAATTTCATCTATAAAAAAAGTGTATGTCTAATTGATTAAAAATAAAAGTAAACAAAATGTCCTTATCACACCTAACAGGGCTGACCGTAACTCCCTCACATTACCTAGTTCCTGTCTAATAATGTTAGTATCCATATTGATCTGGGACCTAGTGTTTCCTAGGCACTGAGAATACAGCCTATAAAGGTAGGTCCATAGGTTTTAATACCTGGGAGCCAATATTCTAGTGGGAGGAGACAGACAAAAAATAAGTAAAATATAAAGGATTTCTGCTAAAGGTCAGTACTCTGAAGGAGAGCGAATGACCCAGGACCAGGGTTGGGTTGATGCAGTAGAGGGAGGTCAGGGAAGTGTCCTGGGAACCTTAGCCAGATGAAGAGAAAAAGCTAGAGAAAGCTGCTTGGTGGAGGTTCATCAGGGCGCTAGGAGTGTAGTGGGCCTGCGAGGCTTGCTGTCTAACCCAGCCAGCATTTTCCACTGTCACTGCTGACTTTAGTTCTTATAACCATTTGCAGTGTATGACATTTCAGTGTTTAACTTTTGGACAGGGAAAAAGAAGGAACCCCTCCACCCTCCCCCACTCTCCGCCCAAATACACTAATATTGAACTTTGTGATCATTTCTGGTTGATTTGTTTATGTTATGTTTAATTGCCCCTGGGCATTCCAGAAAAAAAAAAATGAAACAGAAAATTTAGCCTACTTAAAGACCCTTTGAGATGTGCAGACACCTAAAGGCACAGGCCCTGCATGATCTCTCTGCCGTCAGAGATCTCTAATTTCTCTCGGGCAGATTCTTTCTTGAGATTTTTTGCTCTTCCTGATTCTTTCTGGGTGAAATAAAAGTGACAACTTCTTTTTTTTTTTTCTTGTGACTTTTTAATACTTCTCCTTCTCTAGGTAAAAACTGGGAAGTGGGAATGAATGTAAAGAAATCAACAGCACACACATCGTTCCATGCACATCTGAATATACATGTGGGCGACGGGGAGTGGGGAATGGTACAGAGAGAAGGTGGGCTCTATCAAGTCTGATTAAAATGTAACAGCACATTAGAGAACATTCTTGTCTTAATCTTTTCTGTAATAAAGATAAAATGGGGTATTATATTCTTGTCATTGAACGAAAGTGGATGATTCTAGCCTTTTCCTTCTGAACCATTAACAGAAGCATTTGAAAGAAAGTCTTGACATGTATATACAAAGAGTTTGTCAGTCTTTCTTCAAACACAGACAGCCGCAGTCAGACTAAACACTGGTAGACATTTCATTTAGTTCACAGTGGAGATATTGGTTGATTCACATATTTTCTTGTTACAAGAAAATCTTAAGATTAGTTTTCATCACTGAATTTAACCCGAAGTGAAATTCCAGTATGTTGTAAAGCAGCTTAAAATGTTATCTTTGATTTAATCTGGAAAATTCTATCAGTGGCACTCTTGAGAAGGTTCTGCTAGTTTAGACTTAACCATCAGCAGAATTGTGGCTACTAGAGGGAGCCAGGATGGGGGTAGGGGCAGAAGAAGGAGGGGTACACACTTGGGGTAAAGGATTGTGAGTGCTTGGATGGTGAGCTGGTGTGGTGCATACATCTGAGGAGGGGTGACGCTATCCCTAATCATGTATGGTGTTGTAAACTAGTATTACTTCAATAAAGGGAAAAAGATTACAGATAGTTTTGTCATTTATGAAATTGTTCGTCTTTCCTCATCGTCTTCTGCATTTGCCAAACTTCAGTGGTCTTGTGTCCGCCAGGGGACTAACTCTTGGATTTTTCTTCCACGGCTAACTAGTAGCTGGGATAGAGTTGTTGGTAGTTTCAGTTTGTCTTGATTTATTCAACTACTCTTCCAGGGCCTGGAACTGACTAGAGCTGTCAGAGGCAAGCCAGGAAATTATTGTTTACACCTGTCAGGAACACTCAGTTTTCTCTTTTATAATGTCCTTTAGAGACCGTGCTCTACACCCAGGTTTTCAGAAGGGGTCTGGGATATTTGTGATTGGAGCAGAGGTTGCATATCGATAACATAGCAGCTGTGACTCAATGCACTGTAGTATCTGTTTTCTTAAGTTTACGTTTGCTTGGCAATACTTTTTTTTTTTTTTAATAAAAAATAGGTAGAGACATCTCTGTAATGCATGTGATGACTTAGCACCACTCTGGCCAAAGTAGAGCTAAGTAAGTATTCTGATTGTGTTCTTGTTAAATGGTATTTATGGTGTTGCTTCCTTTAAGACACTTTAAAGCGTGGTAGGGAAAGAAGAGCCCAGAAGCTCCAGTCGGTTCTTTTACGGGGCTTGTCGCCTAGTTGAGATGGACACGTGTGTGAGGAGATAAGTTGTATCCAAACTCAGTAATCAATGCCAATTGCAAGTGGGTGCTAAAGGGGTTTAAAGGAAGAAGAGAGCTTCTGGCAGGTGATGATAATCACGACTGCAGCTAATAGGAGCTGGGTGCCTGCTGGGTACTAGGTACCATTCTATTATTTTGACAGGTGTTCACTTCATCTTCATGTCACCCAGGGGAGATGCATCTCTGTCACTTGTCCTGTTTTAGAGAGGAGGAAACTGAGGCAGAGTTGGCTAGCTGCCCAGGAAATGATGAATAGATTCTGGATTGACTCCAGAACCTTAGTCTTTTCCATACCAGGGGGTCTAGGAAAGCCTGAGTGAAGGTGGGACCTTCTGGGCAAAGGAAGCAGACCACCTTCCAGAAGCAGCTGGCTTATGCTGGGAAGGAGTGAGAGATGAGGTTTTAGGGAAATATTTTAAAAGTCTTCAGGAAAGATTGAAGGCATTTGAACTTGATCAGGAAAGGAGTTGGAGAACCAGTGAATGCATGTACCAAGAAAATCACAGGATCCCCCACCTGCTGGGAGGATGTTCCTGACAGAAGAGCATGGAGGTGTTACAAGATCACCATTGTGGCTGGAGTTGAATTTCTAGTCATTTCTGCTTTCATTTTGTGGCTGTCCAGTGGCTTGTTTGATTTCCCATTGGCCTATTCTCTCTTGGCCTGGAGGGATCAATAACTACAAAATCCCTGTCCTCAGACAGCGCGAGTTCACCTCCCCATCGTCCTCCCAATAGTTCCATCAAGGCCTAAGTGCTAGTGGGTAACCTGCTCTAGGTGGCAGAGAAATGGGGGTGTTACTTCTCTTTACTCTTCTCTGGATTTGGGTCCAGAGAATGCAAATCCGAATAATCAGAACAACCTTGGAAATTTAGGAGGAGAGTGGTGGCACGTGGAGAAACTTCAAGAATAATTGCAGCCCTGCAAGCCTGACTCTGGTCCACAGGGGCTAATTAGAAGAATCTTTGATGATCACCTGGTCAAGACTGCATATATTTAGAGAGCATGGTTAGGGGAAATAACCACAATTTTCTACTCCATGCTGATTAATCTAGGATTTAAATACAGGCTCCAAAATAAAGGTTAAGTGGTGGTAGCTCAAAGCAACAAACCAAGCTTAACATTAAATGCCATGGGGCTCCTGAAACTGTGGGAAGGACTGGGAACAAAGGTTACTGACCACATCTATAACTCTTTTAGACAAAGAAAATATGTGATTAAGAAATGTTTTGGCAAGATCTCACCAAGATTATTTACTGGGAAGATAGCCCAGCACTCAGTCAGGCAGGAAAATGTGGGGTGTTTGCTGGGGTTGTGGAAGAAGAACATTTTAAAGTATGGAAGTGGGGAGAAAGCCTGTGTCTGGAGGGAGGACCATGTGAAATGTACAGCCAGAGCCGAATGGTGGGGAGGGCTGGAACCTTCCCTCCACTCCACTCCTTAGGCATGCTTTGAATATTTCAAGGCAGAGTAAGAGTAGTTCCTTTGCTCTTTTGTTTTATTTTAAACCATGACTCGCTCTCTCTAGTCTTTTCCAGGAAGAAAACTTGATTGTTTGTAGTCATCCTGGCATAAAAATGTCCACGGTGATGCTAGCGGGGGGCCTAGGTGAGCAGAAATTTGCCATTCTGGCTCCAACATTTTACTCCCTAGCTTTTTATAAAAATGAAAACCAACAGCCATCCACTGAAATTTCACGCTCAGGGCTGGTTTGTGGGCATTTGGACAAGTGGGAGGTCTTTACTATGCTTTTTTTGTGCACTTTGGTTGCCTTGCAGTGTCCTAGCTGACCACGTATTCTGGAGCCTTCTCTCCGGAACCATTTGTCTCCCACTGGGGGCATTTCCCCTCTCCTTCCCCTTTGCCTATTTCTCAGACATCTGCTGCACACTTTCTCCAGGGCACACAGTCCCAACTTTCGGGATAGAGGTGGACTGCTCTGTATAACTTCTGGAAGAAGATAGAACAGCTGGATTTTCTTGCTTAAATACAGTAGTTTTTTTTTTTTTTTTTAATTTTTAAGATTTATTTATTTATTTATACAAGCATTGGGTATAGTCAAAAGCACGGGAGGGTGAGAGAATTCACCAGAGCCAGAGCAGGGAGCAGAACAAGCAGAAGGACCGAGGCACACTGCTGAGGGGAGCAGCGGGCGGCAGGAGAGGTCTGCGCACCATGTGGGACCCTCCTCCGGTGGCTGGGGAGCAGCTGGGGATCGAACCGGCACTGCAAAGGCTGCGGGCAGCTTCGCAACCCAGCGCTCAACTGCTGTGCCACCAGGGAGGCCCTACAGTAGTGTTCTTATCAGACTTTCCACACAGTGTCACAAGCAAGAATTTATGATCCAGTTTGCAAAGGGTCAGAATCTTCCAGACTGCCATTAACGCTGGTCTGTGGTGCTTTGTGGTGCTGAGATCACTGAAGTATAGCTGGTGTTTTCCAGAACTTGAGTTCCTGCAGCAGATGCCAAGGGGAAGGGTCCAGCATTGAGATGTATGGACACACTTCTTGCCTCCTTGTGATGGTAATCTAGACACGGTTGGTGCAGCTTACTTAGTGGCTGAATGTGCTGGGAGCTGACCCCGGGGGCTCTTGTTCACTTTTCTGTAGATTCGGACACTACTTTATGATATTCTTGTAACATTCTTTTTTTGTTTTGTTACTTGGGATCACAATGGCCACATTGCTATTTCAATTGGATGAATCATAATCCCTACTTCATGACATAATCCCTACTTTATCTTTTTATTTATTTAAAGTATTAAACAACTTTAAACTATGAACCCATCCCCCTAAAACAAAAGCTCGGATCTCAAAAATATCCCACACCCGGCTATGTGGTGGTCCTTCTCACTTCCTACTCCTTTCCCGTTTCCTCTCCTTCCCCAAGGTAATGACCATCATCAGCACATGGCCAACTTTCATCCACATGTGGTCCTCTAATAGGCTACGTAAAAACACTAAGTCCAGGGCCTTCCTGGTGGTGCAGGGGGTTAAGACACAACCTATGAAGCTGTCCGCAGCCACTGCAGCACGATTTAGATCCCTGGCCAGGGAGCTACCCACATGGCACAGCAGACCTCTCCTGTCTTGCCCACTGCTCCCCTCAGCAGTGTATTTCAGTCAGTCTGCCTGTTCTGTTCCCCACTCTGTCTCTGGTGAATCCTCTCACCACCGGCACCTCTGGCCTGTACCCCAGTTCTTGTATGCATAAATAAATCTTTACAAAAAACACCAAGTCCACACATTAAAAAGGATACACCTAGACAGTGTAAATTGAATTGTAGTTATCATCTAACTATAAAAGGGATAAGACTGTATATTTGGGGGGGCTTACACTTTTACTTACTGTTTTTATGACTTATTCATCACTGTGGCTCCATGTTACTGCATGCATTTGCTTTGTGTTCTGTGGAACATTCCGCTGTGTCGTTATACTCTATCTGTTCATTCACTCTCACGTGATGGGCGTTCAGGACCTTGGTTATTTGTGAACATGTCTGCTGTACATCCTCTTGTACGTATCATCAGTTGTCCATGTATAAGAGTTGACTTTGTGTCCACAACTTCATTTTGGGGGAAGCGAGCAGTAGTAATATGAGCTAGAGGAGCAGTTTGGTGTGAAGAAGTGGCATGTAAACTTCGTAGGAGACAAGGCATCATCTTATTTTTCCTTTGCTCCTTCTGCCATCTTACCAGTCCTCCCCAGTGCTTGGAACGATTCTGGACAACAGCGAGTCCTTTCTTTATACCTGGCTTCCATGTGGTCACCACATGTTGGCATCATCTGATTTAAACTTTTTTGCAGGTGAAACCTTGTTACTTATGTGTCCAGTCTTGTGCTGCTTTGTGTCTAATCAGGTCAGTTTTAGCATCATGTCATTTAGATCTCCCACCGACCAACAGGTGCCATCTTCCCAAGGCATGCTTCCTGCCCTTACAGAACTTTATCTCATTGGAAGGTATGTGGAAACTGAGAGTTAGAATTCTTTATGATGGTGCTGTGCTATGTAGACCATGTACCTTTCCCTGGGAGAGATGACACTTAGGAGTGGGAGGGGGAAGGATGTGTTGGATCTGATAACTTGAAGAATGAGTAAGAATTCCCAAGCTAGATTATGGGGGTGAATGAGGGGCACTGTTTTAGGGACCTTAGAAACATGGAGAGGCATGACACACTCAGGGCCCGGCAAGTGGTCGACTTTGAATTCTACATGCAGCTAAGTGGAGGCAGATGAGAACTCAAATGTGCTTGTGTATTTGGGTGTCTCTCTGGTTTTGAGGGTCATTTTCACTTACTCCTAAGCTCACTCACTAGTCATCTGAGTCTGCGCCCTTCACCTTCCTCCTCTGGTTAAGAGGGCAGGCAGCCCTGATGTCTGGTCCTTGTCAGCGTCTTTGCTAGGACAGTCAGGCTCACCATGTTAGGATTGAGCAAGTCTGTGGTTGTGGAGCATTTTGCTCTTTAGGGACTAGACCAAGATCACACCCTCACAGGGATAGAAAGTACATGCTGGGGAAAGTCTGTCTCCTACTCTGCGAGTCTTCTTGTCCAAGTGTTTTCTCTCCACCCTGTCTTTGCCCCCAGCAACTTTCCTATATTTGTTTTCCAACGAAGAGGGAGAACAGTTACAGGGCCAGCGGCCATACCTGCAGCCATCTGTCATTAGCGACTCCATGGCTAGCAGAGGGAGTGGGGATTTCAAGTAAGAGCACCAGAGAGGACCAGTGCACAGCAGGAGTTTCTCTTCTGAGAGAAAACAGCTAGTCCTCTGTGACTAATTCTCCCTCTTAACTAGAGAGATTATATAGCCACCACACACGCATACATACAGACACACACACACACACACGGAAACTAGCTGGAGTTGTGTCAGATAATATCTTTATTAGAAGGGATGGTGGTGGAGAAACACATCTTATTATGCCACAGCCTAGCATATTGTTAGATTTTACATGACTTTTTGGAGGTCTTTATTTTAAGATCACCTTATTAGAGATAATTTCTCTGTATTCTTGTACCTGCCTAGCACAGCGGTTAAGAACACTTTAAAGTTCCCTGGACCTGCCTGTATTTGAGCTCCACCTCTGCCACCTTTTTGCTCTGTGACTTCGGCATATTATTTAGCTGAAAAATGGGCCGCTAAAACTTTACTAAACTTAACTAAACTTTCTGTGCTGCGTGATTGCAAGGGTTATGTGCGATGTAGTGCATGTCAGATATTTGATAATGGCCTTTTACAGAG
Source organism: Talpa occidentalis (assembly GCF_014898055.3). Taxonomy (NCBI): domain Eukaryota; kingdom Metazoa; phylum Chordata; class Mammalia; order Eulipotyphla; family Talpidae; genus Talpa; species Talpa occidentalis. Next base: position 62,667,607 of record NW_023601653.1, on the reverse strand, counting down.
TTTTTTGAATTTAGAACCTGTAATGTTGCTTTTATTAAAAGTTTCAGTTCATTCTTGAAGGCTCATTGGTCAGCGGGCCATCTCGCAACCAAATGCAGAGCCTTCTGGAATACCTACTGGATTTTTTAATATCATCCGTTATAGAGGTTAAATTGCAGGATGACCCTGTGCAGGCACAGTGGGCCCCTGCTGGCCTATATGTGGGCTCGCTTTCACTTTCCAAACAGTGCTTTAAAAAATTCTCCTTCCCACTTATAGGAGGAATGTAGAGGAACCAAATAAGGAAAAAAAAAACTATAATAAAGTAAAAAAAAATTATAATAAAGTAAAAAATCAAAATCAACAGGCAACCATAGACCAGAGACATTCTGTAGGGGAGGGGGAGGGAGAGGGATCTGGGGCAGGAAGAGCACAAGGGACTATGTTGATGGTGCACGGGTGAATTGGTGGTGGGAATTTCATGGGAAATCATACACTGATTGTACAAACATGAAGGATGATATAATAAATATATATAAAAAATAAAAAAAACATTTTGTCCTATGAAACTTTTCCAATGAAAAGTCTTCTTACCACTTGGGAAATACTTGTTCCAGCCTTCTCTCTCCTTTCTTCTGTTTGTCTCTGCAGAGTTTTCCTCATTTGCACACATGTAGCTTGTATGTGTTTGCTCATCCTTCTCTTGAGACGACACGTCCCTGCTGGTAGAAGTTCTGTTCCTTCCCTGTGATTCCCTCTCCACTGGGAATGGTGTGGGAGTTCGGTCAACATCCATCACAGTGTCTGACTGTGCTTTTAGAGTGCTGCATGATTAAAAAAATAAAATGGGGAAGCAGTCACATGAAGATGGGACCTGTGCTTAGTATACATCACCTGTTACTTCTAAACGCTGAATTTCACTGAAATCTGTGACACTTTTGAAACACTTAATTTTCTGACACTTTCATATTGTCAAGCTGACCTGTTGTGCAGGTGCCTTGCCTGTCTTTTCCTGATACTATCCAATCGACCCCAAAGCCAAAGAATGCTTGAAGTGTGATACGAACAATTTCTGATAAATTGAAATAGAGATTTCTCCATGTTATGTAAGTATCATTTTGAGAGTGAGATAATAAGGTGGAGGCTGCATATGGACAGGGATGGACCGGGATGGAGAACCATCAAGAAGAGAAAGGGAACAATAGCATCAAAGGCCTTTGCTGTTAAGCAACTGGGGTTCCCTTCTGCCAGGCCCAGGAGTCTGCCTTTGATTCTCTCTCCTTGCACCAAATTCTGGGTTCCCCAGTTCAAGTGAGTTGTGCTATATCCTGTCCAGTTGTGCATTCTAGGGGGGTAAAATGGAGAGAATACTAATGGTGCAGGCTCCAGGTAGAAGACCTAGTTAAGTCAACGTGACTCGAGACAAGGCTGTCTTTTCTCAACCGTGTGTTGTCTGAGACATTCCAGAAGGTGAGAGAAGCTTTGAGGAGTTGCAGGTTCCGTCTTGCTGCTATCCCAGTGTCTGCTTCCAGGTACAGGGTGTGTCTGTCCAAATGGCACTTTGTCCTCATCTGTCTTCTCCAGCACTGGAGACCTCGGGCTGTCCTGAGGATTGGGGGCTGGGGTGGGAGTCTCTGCTCCCCCCTTGCCTCCAACCTCACCATGGGATTAGAGAGCTTTGGGGTCTCATGTTCAGTGGCCCTTCATGTGTGTGGTGGGGTTTTTTACTTCAGCCAGTGATGCCTTTTTCCTTCCTAATCATCAGCTCATGGAATGTTGGGAATGCCCGCCTTTAAAGATGAGGAGCCCCCAGTCCTAGGCTGGGAGGTGACCTGCTCACAGAGATATGTTTGGGTTGGAGACAGAGCTGGTACCAGAACCTGCATTTCTGGAGCCCTCTTCCAGAGTCCAAGGCTGTTTCCATTAAATGATGCCCTTTCTTTCCGCCACTTGGCTTTTTCAGACTAAGAGGGCCCCTCGAATGTATTGAGTCCATGAACTTCAAACCTCCATAAATAGATTCTCTGCAATTCCAATTTTACACTAATGTATATATTTTTTCAATAAGAACACATTACTGTTAGAATCGGAAGGGAAGATAGAGAGGTTGTCACCAGGAACATGCAGGCTTCACTTCTGGGCGCTCTGTCCATGCAGTGTTTCTACCTGGGCTGGAGCCGGGCCATCAGCCTGGACATCCTTACTCATGTTATGGCCCACCTCAGGACTCTACTAAGAGACACCTTGTCAGGGAGACTGTCCTAGGTCCCCCTTTTTACAGTTGCAACTACCCTTCCCCCTCCCCCCTCCCCACATCCTCTCCAAACCACCCTGGTCCTTTCTCTGTGCAGCCTTTCTGTATTGCCCTTGCCACACTCAGACATTGATTCTCACCTTTTGCTTCACCTTTTTACTCCTGGCACTAGTAAGTAAACTCCCTGGAAACAGGAACTTTTACCTCTTTTGTTCACTGAGGTGTCCCCCGTACCCAGAGCGGTGCTTATAGCAGAGTTGACAGATATTTGTTCAAATAATGAAAGCATATCTTTGGTTTACTGCTACCTTTCTGTGCCTTAGCTTTCTTGTTAGTAAAATAGGGATTAAAATGGACTCTGTCTCTAGTTGTAATGAGAACAAAGGGCATTCATCCATCAAGAGCCCTTAGGACCAGCCTGGCACAAAATAAATGCTCAATGCAGGTTTCCTGTTATTCTAAAAATCATTAAACTTATGATTTTCTCACTCTGACTGCAAACCCCCTGAGGGGACGGACTGTTTCTAACCTCATCTTTTTGTTCCTGATAGTGATGTGGCTAATGTGTGATTGTTATTCATTGTTTAAGTAGATGCATGAATAAATTATGGAGACATTGTGTGCAATACCTCTAAAGCATTGTTGAATTTAAAGGAATAGGTTTCCCCCTTGCCATGTCCCTCAAGCTGCAGTTGCTGGCTCTGCGTGGAATAGTATGATTAGATTGTGGGTTAGCTCATTGATTAAGCAGTGGGGCCAGTCATTTATTTTTGTTGCCATGATTCAGGGGAATTTCTTGGGGACTGACAGTGATGGCAGAAACTATGTGGGTGGCGATTGTCAGCTCAACCTGTAAGCGACAGAGCAGTGACCTGAGATGGTTGCCATTTGCACTTGGCATATCACAGAAATGTTTGTCTGATAGAGGGGGTGTCTCACAGAGGCTTCTGGCATCTGAACAGACAGATGCAGAAAAGATGAAAGGGGAGGTTAAGAGAGAAATACACGCTGCTTTGTTCTGAAGAAATAGTTTAAGGTTGTAAAAAAGATTCTGCTTCTAAACCTGAGTCAATGATTGGAATTGCGTGAGCCTCACAATTGTCCTAGTAAAAGCAGAAAATGGGGACTAGAGACTCTCCAAGGAACCATCTTACTTTTGAAATTTCCTGATTCTGATTATGTTTATTGAGGTAAAGTCAATTTAAGCATTTGTTTGTTTTAGGGGCTTTGGTTCCAATCTCTACAATTTATGTTTCATACCATGCCTAGCACCAAAGCCTCAATAATCCAGAGAAAGACAAATACCTGATGGTGTCGCTTATATGTGGAAAAGAGAGAAATAAAACAAAGGGTCAGAGAGAACCAAACCAGTAACAAACCCCTGACATCTGATGACAAAAAGAGAGGCATCCAGAAGGGGAGAGTAGTGGTATGGGAGTCGGGGAGGGAGAGGACTCAGTGGAGAACCCACATCTTAGCAAAAGGCTTTTCTGATTCCAGGTTGGGGGTCAATTCATTTAAGATCAACTCAATGCACGTTGGCTGCCCATTGTGTCGCCTGACTTGTGAACCTTTCCATAAGTAAGTCCCAATTGAGTTCCATTCCTGCCCATAAGATAATACAATCTGGCAAGAGGATTTGGACCTTGACAAAGTATCTTGCCCACTGTGGTTTTCAGAAAGGATTACTTACCTATTTTGAAAATGAATTGAAAACAAAACCTCTCATTATTACTTGTGTGATGATGTGCCACAGGAAACTACCCCTAACCCCCGTACCCCATTACCGTGGAGATTTACCATTAGCTCCTAAATATCTGTCCTGGGTTGATGGTCCTTCCCCATTCCCAAAAGGCAGAATCCCTGCAGCAATATTAAATCATAGGAACCCTTATGTGTGTGTGTGTGTGTTTGTATTTGTATATGTGTGTCTTTTGTACCATGTGCCTGCCTGCATTCCCAGTCTCTACATTAAAGTTCATTTTCTGTGTCTGTGTATCAAAATACCACAGACCCAGCAGCTGAAGACACCACATTTACTACTCATAGTTTCTGTGGCTCAGGGATCTCAATTAGGCTTATCTGGGTTGTCTGCTTAGAGTCTCCCCAGGCTGCAGTTGATGTGTCAGCCAGGGCTGTGGTCTCATCTGAGCCTTGACTGGGGAAGAATCCTCTTCTATTAGCAAACTAGTACCTTCTTGTGGTAGGACAGAGGGTTCCAGTGTTTTGTTACTAGTTGGCGGGAGGCTGCCTTCAGCCTCCCAACACAGGCAGCTTACCCAACACATCCCAGCTTGCTCCTTCAAAGCTAGCAAAGGAGTTTGCTATTTTGTGGCAGTACAGATTTATTTATAGATGTGACCTTAATTTTTCCCTCTTAGCCTTGTAAGAAAGGGTAGAAGTTGGGAGAACCTAGAAGCTCCAGAAAGGCTCTTCTTTAGTGTTACAGAGCAGCCAGTGGTTGCATTGAAATAAGAAATACAAGTTGGTTAGTAGTAAAAGGAACATTTACTAAGTATTTATCACATACCAGATATGGTGGGAAGAGCTTTATGTCACTACATACTTTCAGTTCTCAGTGAGACCCTCTGAGTTAGTTATTACTATTAATTATTTAACAGGTGGGAAAATTGAGGATTAGGGAGGTTCTATAGCCTGCCCAAGGTTAACAGCAGAAAGTGTCCAGATTTAAACAGACAAGGAGGTTTCAGAAGCTACAACCACAGTACTCTGAAAGCTTTCCATTAGAACATCATGTATCCCGTGTTCAGAATTCTCTCTTCTTTGTCAGATACTTTAATCACTGCAGTATTGTGAAGGGGTAATTATAATAGGTTGCTCTGTTAAAAGTGAATTAAAAAAATGAAGCCATAATGTTCTCTCTTTTCTATTTGAGCTGGGCTTTCTCATTTTTCTGAAATCATAAGGGACACATAGAAGGAAACCAGAATTTGATGGGATTTGCATGTAGTAGTAGCACTGCATGCACATCCAAAACATTGAACTTAGAGACTCCTTAAAGTTGTTGGAATATAGCGTGTTCATTTGAATTCATTAAAAATGTTCATTTAAATTCAGCTTTATATATTTTATGATTCTATAAAACACAAATAACCTGGGGAAAAGCAGAATTGGTCCATTTTTCTATCTTATAAAACCACTTATGCAGCTGGATCTTGAGAAATGAGCAGGATTTGAGCATTAGAAATCGAAATTTTAGGATGAAAATCTAGTTGTGTGTATGTGTGTGTGTTTTATATTTCTGGAAATCGAGAGTTTTCCTATAAGAATCTTGAAAAATCTGGAACTGTAGAGAAGAAATAAAATACAGGAAAGTTTTGTTGATTATTATGGAACAACTTCAGATGGAGGCCAAGAAGATAGAATCTGCAGTGCTGGGTCAGACCCAGACAAATGTCCATATTACACCACACGTAGAATGGCAGAATCCTCTAGCTGGAGGGACCGTGGGGCACATGGAGCCCCCCTCTTCATTTGCTGGTGGGGATGCAAAGGTGCAGGCCAACCAAGGTCCTGTATCCCACTTCCTTCCTTAAATGCTTAGGAATTTGCTTTCTCTCAGCTCATGCTGGAAACCTTTCTTATGCTTACTGTGTTGTATCTCCTGTACTCCATTTGTATCTCTTTATAAACCTCAATTCAAGTTGAGCTAGTACTCTGGTCCTTTGGTTCTATGTCTCTTTCTCCCTGGAATGCTGTAGGCTATTTTTAATCAACTTTGATGCCGTTTGGTGTCTAGCATGAGGCCTGGAACTTTGGAGGCGCTCCCTATATACTGTTTGAATTGAATGAAAGATACTTGAATACATTCCATATATTCATTCCTACTGTGGAAGGCAGGGCTTCCAACCATTAGGTCTACAACTTTAGAGGGGGATCCCCTCATTCTAGGAATCAGAAAGTTGGTGAACAAATTCAAATCCATTATTGTCCTTCCTATTTTTTTATTTAAAGTTTTTGATTCTTAGCCATTCTTCTTCCTCCCCCCCACCCCACTTGAACAATTGTTGTAACATAACAGAAATTTTATGTTATGTATATTTTGGTGTACAGTTTAGTGCCCCTAGGTACAGTCACATTATCTTGCACCCGTGTCTACCCTCTGTCTCCAGAACTTTGCCATCTTCAGTGGAAACTACCCATTAAACCGTAACCCCCTTACCTCCAATGTGGTAACCGCTATTCTACTTTCTGTCTCTATGACTAGGTGCCTCATATGAGGGGAATCATGTGATATTTATCCTTTGTGACTGGCTTATTTCACCTAACCTGATGTTTCAAGGCTCATCCATATTGTAGTATATGTCAGAAATTCACGTCTTTTTAAGTCAGTCATTGTATTTTTTTTTTTTAAAGATTTATTTATACAAGCACTGGGTACAGTCAGAAGTGCAGGAGGGTGAGAGAATTCACGAGAGCCAGAGCGGGGAGCAGAGCAGGCAGAAGGACCGAAGTACACTGCTGAGGGGAGCAGCGGGCGGCAGGAGAGGTCTGCGCGCCATGTGGGACCCTCCTCCAGTGGCCGGGGAGCAGCCAAGGATCGAACCGGTGCTGCAGAGGCTGCGGGCAGCTTCGCAACCCAGCGCTCAACAGCTGTGCCACCAGGGAGGCCCAGTCATTGTCTTTTAAGGCTCGAGAGTTTCCGTGTTTTTAGTTTCTATAACCAGTGGTAGATTTTCCAGCCCTATCCTTGGCCCCATCCTAGAATGAAATTTCCCTTTCACCCTGAGTGGTATTCTTTTTTTTTTTTTTAAAGGTTTATTTATTTATACAAGCACTGGGTACAGTCAGAAGCGCGGGAGGGTGAGAGAATTCACCAGTGCCAGAGCAGGGAACAGAACAGGCAGACTGATGAAATACAATACTGAGGGGATCAGCGGGTGGCAGGAGAAGTCTGCGCGCCATGTGGGACCCTCGCCGGCAGCCAGGGATCGAACTGGCGCTGCAGAGGCTGCAGGCAGCTTTGCAGTCCAGAGCTCTACCACTGCGCCACCAGGGGAGGCCCTGAGTGGTATTATTTGGGGAGCTGAGCAGCCCAGCTGAGGTAATTAATGCCAGTGCAACAAGTGAGCACCTACTGTGTATCAGGCATTCTGCCTATGACCAAAATTGCACAGCCTGGGAGGAGAGAACTGGATATCACTAACTACGGTACCATATGCTAAGCATTAATGGAGGCCAGAAGGGATTTGCTCGGTGTAGGAAAGGTTCAAAGAAGAAGTTATATTTCAGATGGGCCTTGAAGGGTGAGTTGGTTTTCAAGATAAAGAATGGGTGACATTCCATGAACAGCCTGAGCTAAGTGAAGAGGCGGCTCTGTTGGAAGGGCAGCAAAGGGCAGCTGTGGAGGCAGAAGCAACAGCAACAGCTGTGGAGGCAGGAGCAGAGAGAGTGTGGTGGGAGGGAGAGGAGCTCCAGGTGCTGAAGGTGAGCCTGGGAGTCAGGGAAACCTGCAGTTAGACGGACCAGCTAGATGTGTGTGTTGGCAGGGTGGTAGCTGGATCAGACAGAATAGGGGAGATGGCGATTGGACCGAAGTCCATTGTGTCAGGGACAGGTGGGGAGGCAGCGTGGAGGCACGCTGAGGGTCTGAACCCAGGCAGCCACGGACAAGTGTTTGTGAGTGGTCAGCAGCACAGGATACGTCGATCATGAAGTTCATCGGTTCATGCCCACCTGGCCTGTTGTTTTATGCTCTGAAGTGCTTATCATTTGATTCTAGTTGAGAGTTTTGTTTTGAAAAATCTCCATCATGCTTTTCCTTAGTGTAACCGTAGTGGCCAGAAAGAATTGACATATGAAAGACAACTGGACAGTTCCTAACTTCAGACTTCCTAATTACATGGGGTGGGGGATAACATTTAAGAGTCTGCAGTATGCTGTGCACATCAGTATCTGATGTGCACTAAGATAGGATTAAGAGAGCATGGGACATAGAATAGCTGGAATTTAACTGAGTTGAAGCAGGTGAGCCCAGCTACTTTAGAAGTGTACCCCCTCTATCCCCCACCCCATGATTTGTTGGTAACAAAAGAACTCAGAGCTTTCATAAAAGTGTATAAATTTATACTTTGAAGAACAAAGCTGAATTGGTGTAAAGGCAGGACTGGACACTGCAGATTTTCTGATCCCATGCAGACCGGGTAAAGGAGGAGTAAGAGTCCTTAGTGGCTTTTTTTTTTTTTTTTTTTTTTTTATAGAGGCATGTTTTATTTATTTATTTTGTTTGTTTGTTTGTTTTGTTTATACATGCACTGGGTACAGTCAGAAGCACGGGAGGGTGAGAGAATTCACCAGAGCCAGAGCGGGGAGCAGAGCAGGCAGAAGGACCGAAGCACACTGCTGAGGGGAGCAGCGGGTGGCAGGAGAGGTCTGCGCACCATGTGGGATCCTCCGCCGGTGGCCGGGGAGCAGCCGGGGATCGAACCGGCGCCGCAGAGGCCGCGGGCAGCTTCGCAACCCAGCGCTCAACCGCTGCGCCACCGGGGAGGCCCCCTTAGTGGCTTTTTGCAGGTCTTTTTATTGGGATATACCCGGCAGGCTGGGGGTGAGCCTGGGAGTCAGGGAAACCTGCAGTTAGACGGACCAGCTAGATGTGTGTGTTGGCAGGGTGGTAGCTGGATCAGACAGAATAGGGGAGATGGCGATTGGACCGAAGTCCATTGTGTCAGGGACAGGTGGGGAGGCAGCGTGGAGGCACGCTGAGGGTCTGAACCCAGGCAGACTGGGGGGCCGGGAGGCTGGCAGGCCTCCCAGCCCCCAGCAGGTCTTCACTCTGGGCTCTCCGGCCTCCTCTCGCTTCTGCTTCTCTTGCTTCTCTTTGGCTTCTGTTCGTTCTTGGCTTCTACTAGCATCCCTGTGACGCCGCCCTTAAAAGCACAGTCTTAGCCCAGGTGAATCCCATCTACCTATGCCCACACCCTATTCCAGGTGCCCGCCATCAGGCATGCATTCAGGACCGCAAGGATCCATCATCTATCCTGATGGCGGGAGGGCAGAAAAGCCTGACATTTTTCCTTACCCTACAATTGGCCTCCAAAGTCATGAGCATGACCATCAGTCTGTCTACTGGTCTGTGACTCACTCTTCATGGAGGGCTCTCAGAGTAGAGGAAGACAGTCCCTGTTCCTATGCAGTTTATATTCTAAGTTGAAAAATGTCAGAAATGATTCTGGGAAATGAGAAAAAAGTAAATGCAGTCAGGTGATGTGCGTGGAGGGCCCCAAGAGCTCACAGAGAAAGGGGAAATACTATTTGGTTCACGTATTGAAAGAAAATACCCAAGAGTCATTAGTTGATTAAAAGCTGATTGAGGGAAAAGTGCTGAAATTCACAGTAAAAGAGTTTCAAGGAAAAGCACCCTTTTGCTAACCTTTGCATTGATCAGTTCCTTATTAAGAGCCTTTTTTTCCTGTTTTAGTCACTACTTTCAAAGAGTGTGTATAAATATAGAAGATCAGGAGAAGTGTGATAAAAATAATTTAAGATTTAGAACATGAGCTTTAACAGAAAAGGCTAGAGACATTTGGGGATTCAAATGGGTAACTATCTTCAATATAAAAAAATCCCAGAATATTTATGGGAAAGCCAGTATGCACGATACTGAGACGTTTAAAACACTGTGCTGCCCTTCGGAGCTTTAATCTGGAAGCCAGATTGTCATTGTGTAATTGACACTTTTTCCCTCCTGAGACCAGTAAGTGAAAGAAAATGCATGTTAAATCGTGGGAGATAATCTGAATGATCCACAGAGTTTAAGCTTTGTCAGTGCCATAGGGAGATGAGAGTTTCCTTCTTGGAGGCTAAGAAGGCAGGAGAGCTTCCTGAAGAAATCTGGATGGACGATCCTGATAATGTAGTTCCTTTCCATGTTAAGATTGGAAGGGAACTCTCAGCTGCGATAGGTAATTGATTGCCTCATGAGAAGAGTCAGCACCTAACATCAATACGTATTTCTAAGGTTTTGAAAACAAAGAAAAGCTATCGTCACTCTCAATATATTTTCAGGCCCTCCTTCTGTAGTTGTTTCTTTTTTTAAATCTCAGACTCTTGCTTTTTTCTTTCTTAGCACTTATTGTGAGTTGTAGATATTTTTTGTTTCCTCATTATTTTGCTTATGAGGTAAGCACCGTGAAAAGAGGGACTGATTGTACTTTCATGTATTTCTAGCATCAAGCACAGTGTTGGTACATAGTAGGCACTCAAGAAATACTGGTTGAATAGAAGGATGGATGCAAGGATGGATGGGTGGACGGACAGATAGATGGATGAGGCTGGGCCAGGGGGACATGAGTGCTACAACGCCTGGTCAGTGGAGGGTGACTGTCTGAAGGGTCACAGTTCAGGGGTCAAAGAGAAAAGAGAGAGGGTATCAGTGGAAAGAGGAGAAAGGAGTGATTTCACAGGCCTTTCCTGTTGCTATTGCCAGTGGATTAGGAAGAATGTGCTTAAATTGAAGACACACGGTGTCGTACAAAACACGGGAGGCAGCGTAGGCTAGGGCAGGTTTTTCTGGCGTGTAAATTATTGGGAAATCTTCTGGTAGTTGTATGTGCGTGTGTATGTGTGAAGCATCTGACTCCTTTATTTATATTCTCTGTCTTGGCCTTCAGATGTTTTCTGAGCAGCTCGAGATTAGATTATCTGCACGGGGGTAATGGAGCTATTTTGCAGTGAGCTGCTCTGTGCTTTGGGCTGTTCAGCCCGAGCAGCCTGAGCAGCCAAAAAATATCTTGATTTAGTCTAGTCTGGTCTGTTGTAGTCTGCCTTAAGGACATGAAGTTCCAGACCTTAGGATGCTTGGCTTAAAACCTCAGCATATTAACACAAGGGCAAAACAAAATAAAATTAAACAAAAAAGGAAAAAAAAAATCACCTTTTCCAAAACAAGCTAACAGTCTTCCCCAAACCCAAATAATTCTGCCTTCCAAGCTTCCCCATGGTGGTGGGGAGGGCTTTTCAGGGACATTGGAACCACAGGATACCGTCATCACTGAAAGAATAGTCCAAGGGGAAGATTCATAGGCCCCGAAGACAGCCCCCCAAGGTTCCATCTTGGTGCTCCTTCTACCATTGCACAATAGGCCAGGAGGCAGCTGCCTGTGGCTAAGTGCTTTTATTTATTTATTTTAAGATTTATTTATTTATGCTTACAAGAGCTGGAAAGCTGGGGTACAGGCCAGAGGTGCAGGTGGTGAGAGGATTCACCAGAGACGGAGTGGGGAGCAGAACAGGTGGATCTACTGAAATACACTGCTGAGGGGAGCAGCGGGCAAGACAGGAGAGGTCTGCTGCGCCGTGCGTGTAGCTCTCTGGCCAGGGATCGAACTCGTGCTGCAGTAGTTGCAGATAGCTTCATAGTGCTGACGCTTAACTCCTTGCTCCACCAGGGAGGCCCTGGCTAAGTGCTTTTAATATCCACAGAAGCACAGAGAAATGAAAGTAAGAACCTTGAACCCAAGGGAGTTTCCAGAATGGTTTTGAGAGACTTACAGTCCTGGGAGTCTCATCTTTAGGAAGCACCCTGAACCTCTAACTCTTTGGATGACCTTGGACTCCAGTAGCTTGGCGGTCCCCTGCCAAGACCTCTTTAGGACAGGGCCGAGAAGCCAGTGTTCCTTCTGCTGATATGCCTGAGTCCCAGCTCTTGCTGTCCTGTCCCTGCTGGGCCGGGGTGGTGAACGGGGGAAAAACAGAACAGTGCTTTTCATTTGTAAAGCAGTTTTTGAACTGTTTGCTTTTGTTATCTCCCTCTATCCTGATAATAACCGTGTGAGAAAAGCAGGGTGGCATTCACATTGTCCTTGTAGCACCGCGAGAAGCTGATGCACTGAGAGGCTGAGGCAACCCCTTTAGTAAAGGGCGTGGCAGGGACGCCTGGGCCAACTGTGTGATCCCTGTGAAAGCCAGTGCTAGTTCAAGATCATCTCTCCTGAAGCTAACAAGGAATAAAAAGAAGTAGAGGGCCTACTGTTGCAGACCTTAGCTTCTAGAAGCTCATCTTCATTTTTCTCAGTGAAAGAGCCTATCGGTGGGCCCCGAGCTTCCATGATAAGAGGCCTTCTTACCTGCTCAGCTGCTCTGACCCATGCACACTGACACTGACCTTCTAACGATCGCAAGCTTAAGTGCTAGAGACACATAGGGCCAACCAGACAGACTGTGGGGAGCAGAACAGATAAGAGAGTAGGTCTTAGGTGGGAAAAGGAATCCTTACATTGGTGGGGGGGCTGTGAGGGGGGGTCCCTACAAAGACTTGCTTCTTGCAGCCCCTGCTACTTGTCCAGACCCAGTCTGGTAAGAAGTGGGTATTTCCAGAACAATTACTTCTATGGCCATCTCTGTTCACTTTCTGCTGGGGCCTATAGCTTACCTTTCAAGTTCTAGAAGTGGAATCAGTACTAACATCTTGACTCGGTTGGACCTATGACTGCAGGCTGTTTGGGGAGCCCTCTACTTAACAGGATACAGTTCACAGAGCACAGGGTACTACTTGACAGGACGTAGGCAGGTAGACCTCTCCCCCAGAGGACCAATTCCTGTGGATTTGAAAAGGAAGACAAACCTGTATTTGGTAGAAAGGGCCTATTGTTCCCAGGGAGTGGTTTTGGCCAACTTCTGGGGCTCCTTTGGCTGCCTCTGAGGAAGGCGTTGAAGTCAGAATGCTAATCACCCACTTGCACAGACACAAACAATTCAACCTGAGGGAACTCAGAAGAAAAGCAAACAACTGTGCTCAATTTTAGATGCTAGAAGAGCCGTAGTGTCAAAAAAGCTTGTGATGAAAAACAGGTGTTGGTGAGGAAAAACGAATCTCATTCCCTGCTTCTCGAATGGGGCCTTTTTTTAACAAAATGTCAAAGTCCTGAGCAGAGTTGACACGGTCAACAGCCTCGCTCCTTCAGAGACAGCTTCTCAGCTCCGGTCAGAGCAGGCCTGGCGGAATTGCATCCTCTCTGAGCTGGACCAAGACTTCGTGATGCTCCTCAGGCCCTGCGTTTCCACTCTCAGGTGTTCCCTCTAGTTCCCAGCAGCAGGCCGGTGTTGAGAACTTCACACCATCCTGAGGAGTGTTTTCTTTTCATGGTGCGAAATTTTGGAATTGGAATCATGTTGTCTAGGAACATGCAGTGTTCTCAATTGGGCCTAGCCACTAACGATTAGCCTTCTCTTAGTGGAAGGAGAGAGTTATTTCTCCTCCGTGACTACCTTCCAGCCACATTCATATCGAGTTAGGTATTCTAACTGGACCTTTCTGTGATTCTTTGCCGTTTACATGGACTCCAAGTCACATATGTGGCAAGTCTCCAGAATGATCTGGCCCACAGGATGTCATGGCGGAGTGGGCATTGGCTGTGGGACGGCAAGACTGATTTTAGTCCTTCTTCTGCCCACGGCATGACATGTCACTCTCCGCACTGACTCAGGGTCTTACTGGCCTGGTAATTGATGAGGCTGAACTAGAATGTGGTGATTTTATTTATTTTTTGACTGAGGTTACTTTAATCTCAGCCTTCTCTCCTAATACTTTGTAGCATGTAAAGTGATCTCTTCACAGGATCCACTTGTGAGCTCTCCGAAGCCCATCCACTCTGCAGTTAGCAGTTGCTTTATGATTCCCCCCAAAGTTTGTTGAGTAGAAAAATGAGCCCCATCCAGTGTTCTGTTACCCTCATCTGTGGGTGAACAAACATCAGAGCTCTATTTTCTCCCAATATGAAAACTTCCAGAAGGATAGAGCTGTGCTTCTACTGATAGCCTTGATGGCCTTCAACGGAAATTGACAAATGTCAGCACTGGGACTCGTAGGACAAATGGGGGAGCCCCTCAAATTCAGGTTTGAGAGGTTGTGATGAGAAAGTGAACAGAGTGTGGGCTAGGGATTTGAATGCACATAAAGCCCTCCTCACTGTTGATTTTGGGGGAGGCTTGTCTTCCTTGCTACTGGCTGCTGTGAAGGAGGATTTGCCTGGGGACCTGGCTGGAAGAGCCATCTGGGTTTTCTTAAGGCAACTTGGGGCTGAGCTGCTACATCCTGGGGAGCCCTTCTCTCTGGATGCTCGCAGTCCGGATGTCACAGGTGATCCAGGCTCTCCCCTGCCTGGCGTCCCCTTCTGCAAGTCTCGCTGTGCTCCACAGGTCACCTTTGAGGGACTTCACCTGGCATTCTTGTATTCTAGAGCTGCAGACATACACATGACCCTTGGCCTGCCTTTTACTTTGTTTTGTTTTTAATGGCAGAATGTGTTGGTTTACCTGATTGAAAAGTGCAGATGTACCTGTTGCTTCAGTTGAGGATGGGCCCTGAATCTCGTGGATCCATGAGTCAAGACCTGATTTCTTGCTGTTTTCAGATGTCATTGAGTGAAGATGGACTCCATTTTGGGAAAGTTCCCCCAACTCATGACCCCAAATTAACTTCCAGTTGCTCTGAGAGTTACATGAATCCTCAATCATGAGACAGAAAATCTCCGTCTCAGCACTGCCAGACAGATGTTGCTTCTCTAGTCATGAGGGTCCAAGAGTGATTGGCCAACATGGGTCCTGTGCTATTCATCACACGGCAGCCCTGCCTGGCCTCTCATCTCTCCAGCAGACATTGGGAGCTGCTTGTGCCTTCCTAGGGCTGAATGCAGCACCTTTGCTTTTCTTCTGATTTATTTTTGTTATTCTTACCCCCACCCACCTTGTTTTTCAGCCATCAATGGATTTTTATTGAGTTACTCGGACATTCAGCCAGACTCCGGAGAAGGAAGGGACAAAAAAAAAAAAAAAAAAAAAAAAGATGTTGTAAGAAACTGACCCAGAACATGAGAGACTTAAAATCCATTTGAGTTGGACCTCAGCTTAGGTTGTGTGCAGGCCTAAGCACGTGAAAAGTCACCTGGCAATATCAGCCCATTGATGGAGTGGATGAGCTGGGCAGAGAGGGAGAGATTTCTGTTTGGGAGCAGTCATAGGGGCTGTTAGGAAGTGACAGTCTTGCTACATGACCTGAAAGCTTGATATTCTTTTCCCCTTTCTCTTACATGTGGCATCTGACATGTAGCCAAGAGCATAGTGTTAAAATGAAAACTCTGAACTGTTCATTCAACCTAAGATCTAGAATGTTACCAGTGCCACAGCCCTGCCTGTGAGCTTTCCTGCACCCCTTGTTTTCCCACCCAACTTGGCTACTGTCTTGAAGTTTGTGGGCTATTCCCTTGCCTTTTCTTTCTTTCCTTTTTGAAAGTCTTCATAGGCCACACATGTTTTCTTTGGAAATTTCTTTATTTCCATGATACGGGATCACTGAAGATAAAGCAACCTGGGTCATCATGGTTAACATTATGTGACAAGTTGGTTGCATCATGGTGCTCAGATATGTGGGTAAACATTCTGGATGTTTCTGTGAAGGCTTCTGTTTGTGTATGAGATTAACATTTAAATGCATGGGGCTTTGAGTAAAACAGGTGGCCTGTCATGTGGGTGGGCCTCATCCACTCAGTTGAAGGTCTGACTAGCACAAAAGACTGACCTCTCCCAAGCAAGAGGCACGCAGCCTTCACACTTGAACTGTAGCATTGGCTCTTGCCTGGGTCTCCTGGCTGCCAGCCCGCCCTTCAACTTTCGGACTTGTCAACCTCCATAAGTGTGTGAATTGTCTCCTTAAAATAGATTTCTTGCCATATAGCTGCACATCCCATCAGTTCTGTGTCTCTGGGAAATCCTGACTAATACTGCATATCACACTGGCCTGCATGCCACATGGGTAGCATTACAGAATCGATTTGCAGTATTCTAACATCAGCACATCAGTATATTAGTCATATGCTGGGAAAGCATTTGGCTGATTCTGGTCTAGACCCTGGAAGAGAAACGTTGGCGTAAAGGGCAGGAATGGACACAGTGCAGGTTTTCTGATCCTATGCAGACCGGGTAAAGGAGGAGTCAGAGTCCTCAGGGGTTTTTGCAGGTTTTTATTGGGATTACCAGGTACACGGCAGGCAGGGGCGCTGGGGGGCCGGGAGGCTGGGAGGCCTCCCAGCCCCCAGCAAGTCTTTACTCTTTCTGGGCTCTCCAGTGATCTCTGCTTCTCTGCTCTTGGCTTCTCTATCAGCTTCTCCTGGTGTCCCCGTGACACCGCCCTTAAAAGCCCAGTCTCAGCCCAGGTGAATCCCATGTGCCTATGTCCACACCCTACTCCAGGTGCCCGCCATCAGGCACGCATTCAGGACTGCAAGGATCCATCATCTGTCCTGATGGCGGGAGGGCAGAAAAGCCTGACATTTTTCCTTACCCTACACTTGGTTTTCTGCAGAAGGAAAACCAGCCCTCTTTCTTTTCTCCTTTTCCTACTCTGCCCCCTTCCAAAGGCCACGGCTTTCTCTGGGCACTCAGATCCCCCCTTCTGCCACCCCCATGTCTAGACACTTGTCTCTTCCCAACACAATCATACCTGTGTCTTCCCACACCTTCTGTGTGGACCCTGTTTCTACTTGTCACCAGGAAAGACACGTAGTGCCTCTGAGCCCGTCTCCTCATCTTCCTGGGGTGAGGGGAGCCGTCAATCTGTGTTTATTACATGTCATCGTATGCTAGTTACTGATGGAGCTGCTCTCCCTGTTCACCCCGTTATCCTCACAGCCACGGCCCAGGTGGAACTGCTTTCAGCATGCTCATGTTTGCAGTGAGAAGATGCATAGAAATGGGATTTGAATCCAGGCCCTCTGCTCCTAACACTTTTGCAATACTTTATAAACTGATAGGTGCTCTGTAAATATAAGAGACAGCCTTTGCCTTGGGGGGTCTGTGCTCTGCTCTGCTGGGTGACCACTTGGGCATTTTAGGGGATGGTGGGTCATCCTGGACAGCTCTGGTTCTTTGACCGAAATTCTCTGTCCACAGTTCCTGAGCACCAAGGAGAAGCTCTGTATCCTTTAGGGTGTGATGGGGGTGGCGAGCCTCTCCTCACACCAAGAAGCTACCCGCTACTTAGTGTTTGACAAGTTCTAGAGGCTACCGGTTAGCCCATTCAGAGGGGCAGTACTACACTTGACTCAGGTGACGATGCTATAGCTTGAAGGGTCAGAGTCTCAGCAAAGCGTGGCAATTACTTGGCACCTCGTCTCCTCCCCAGGTCCCTGGCAAATGTTTCACCATCCTACACTCTTCAGTAGAACCATTACTGACCCATCCAGTTGATCAAAGAGCATGAAAGGCCTTTGTCCATTCTTCTGGGGGACCTGGGTATCCCCCAAAACTGAACCTGGCCTGAAGCCTCTCCTTTCTCTTTTTCTTTTCCCAGCCACATTTCTCCAGGTTTCAGCACCTATGCCCCACACATAGTCCTGCTGTCTTCGTGTGTTTGCCTGTTTTCTCTCTGGCGAGAAGGGAAAAGACACTACACAGTGATGTTTCCAAAACTGATTCTCAAGGTGCGAGTTCCATCTTTTTAGGGGTACAGAGTCACTGTTTCAGTGTCAGCAGCACCTTGAGGGCACATCACTCGGGGTGTCAGCAGCGGGGCAGCCTATGAGGGGAGGGTTCCCTTTCCCAATTGTGCAGGGAGCCCAGGTCCCCCCACGTAAGTATAGGAACTAGAAACTTGCTTTTTTAACTACCTCCTTCCTTTCTCTCATCTCTCTGCTGCTGCTCTCCTGAACGCTCACGTAAGATGCTCGTTTGTAGACCTATTGGTTCTGAGCCCAAATTCCTTGTCTTGAAGGAAAAGAGGATGTTTGTTTGTGCCATTGTTTTTTTGGGAGATCCATGCTACCTCCTTTGCTTTCCAAATTTCTCTCCTTCAAGCACTTCCCAAATGTTCGTCCTCTGTGGGAACAATGGTTTCCTGGGTTCCTGGAGGGGCACGTTTTGAATTACTCAGAAATGAATAAAATAGAGAGGAATACTCAGCTCAAGTCGTGATTTGGACATCATTTCCTTGCTTTCTTCAACATCATTATTTTTGAACCAGTAAGTATTTTGATCAACATTTTTGGAGGAAGATTGTATGGTATTTCCTAACCTTCCCCTCTGTGGGTGGAGCTGCATCACTGAATCACTTTTCTCTATTTTTTTCCGTTCTCTGTCTCCTGTTTTGTCAAGACTCCAACAAACTCCAACCCTTTTTCGGTGTTTTTCAGTCCTGAAATTTCAGCGTGGCATCTGTGATGGTGTTCATTTCCCATCATTATTTTCTAGCCCATCAGGGAAGCCTCATAAAAACAAAGCATTTTGTTGAATCCTCAGCTGGAGGTTTGAACCCTGGTAAATGTGGTCCCTCTTGTCTCATTTTTTTGGCAATCTCAGAAGTTGGAAGGACAACTGTAGGCACAGTGACGTACATTTCTTTATTTGCCTTTGCCTCATTCTCTAGTTCATCCACCCAATCCATTTTAAGGGATTAAAACTCCATTGAAAACATTCCATATGTGGTCAGATTTCTAGCATTTTAGCACGGTCTGTTACTTAAAAAGAACACTAGCTCTACTGGAGCCCTGTGAGGAGGGGGGTCAAGGACCCAGGCACCAGCCCCAGGCCCATGCCTTCTAGAAATGGGGCTTTGGGGAACCTGCCAGAGACATACCACTGTGTCACAGATGGGAGCGATGTTCCTGGATGGGCAGGTCGGGGTTCTCTAGAGAAACAGAACCCACTGACAAGGCTCAATGCCAGGGTAATCCTCAGGGGACACCCAGACCTTTTCATGCTCTTTGCTCAACTCACTGGTTAAACCAGAGTCTGTTGGGGTGTGTGTATGCTTGTTATGTTTGTAAGTATGGAGAGAGGGAGTTATTTTAAGGAATTGGAAATCTGCTGGGCAAGGAGCAGGCAGAGACCCAGGGAAGAAATGATGTTGCAGTCCCAACCAGAGTGTGGGTGCAGCCTTCCCTTTTCTGCAGGGGACCCCCTTCTGTTTTCTCTTAAGACCTGTAGCTGATTGACTGAGATCCATCATAGAGGACTGTCATCTGCTTTACTCAAAGTCTATTGATTTCAATGTTAATTTCATCTGGAAATTTCCTTCACAGCAACATTTGAAATGGTATCTGACCAATACACTAGAGCCTTGACCAGCATGGGAGTATCGGGGCTCTGACTCCTGTGCATTCGAAAATCCGAATGTAACTTTTGACTCATGAGCAAATCCCTTAGAGTCAATAGTGGGGAGCTAACTGCAGGTTCCACATTTGCAGATTCAGCCAGAATCTGGGGGAGAAAAAATACCCACCTTGAGGCTAACCCTTGCAGTTAATACCCCTATTGTTTAAAAGACAATTATGTCTGTTTAAAAGACAACTATCTTTGGCTTCCATAGTCCAGCTGACACGTACAGTGAAGGCTCACGCCATCCCCAGGGCTTTTACAAGCCCCAGCTGTGGAGTCACGGAAGCTTAAAACGCACGTGGAGGAGGCAACCTCCCAGCATCCGTCTGCTCGTCTTGGCTTTTCTCTGCCTCCTTTGCCTACTGAGTTTTCCTTCTGGTCCCTCACTTTTACCCTTTGCCTCTTACTTGTGACTTGTGCCCTCCTTCCACTACCCGCCTGAGATGGAGGCCATGTGTGACGTGAGGCTGAGGGGGAAACCACTCGGTGAGTAATTGATTTATAATGGAAAGAGCGAATCTTGAGATCACTCAGACTGGTGTTCATCTTGCCCTTTTACGATCTTGGGCAGGTAGCTGGATCTCTCCGGACTTCTAGTCACCTGTTTCTGAATTGGGGATGGTATTTGATGCCATTCTCACAAGGATTAAATGCTTTAACATGTTAGCATTTCCTTTGCTTCCCAGTATTTGCCCATTTCTGAGTGATTTTTAGATTTCAAACATTTTTCATGATGAAATTGTGTGCTGAGGTGTCCCATTATGAGCAGACTAACTTTTTTACTATGACTGGAAACTGTTTCAGTAAAGTCTCATGTTTTTCTGTGTCAGTCTCCTTTGCTGTTTTCTTAAATACAGCAAGCACACTCCTACCTCAGGGCCTTTCTTGAGCTGTTTTTGTGTTCATGGAGCTCTGTATGGTTTATTCCTGTATGTCTTTCATGTATCTGCTCAGATGCCAGCTCCTCTAATAAAATCTTACACTCTCTCACTTTCTATTACTTACTTTGCTTTATTTTTCTTCATAGTACTTAGAATCTGAAATAAGGTGAGCTAGCAAATCTATTTCAAACTTGAATGTTCATTATAATCACCATGGGAACTTCTAAAAATCCTATGCTGTGCTGCACCCCAGAAACTCAGGGGAGAGACCCAGTCATCCACCATTTATCAAGCTTCCCAGGTGATTCCTCTGTGTAGCCAGGGCTGAGAGCCAGTGCAGTAGTCCAGAACCTGCGGATGGGTAGTGTCAGCATTACCTGGGAGCTTATTGAGAATGCGGGTGCTTGGCCCCACTGTAGACCCAGAGTCTGACTCTGCAATTTGCTAAGAGCCCCAGATGACTCGTTCGATGTTGATGAGACTTGCCAACCTAAGCGAGTGGCTTGGTTTTGCTGTATTCTCAGTACCAGAATGGTGCGAGCACCTTGTAGGTAAGTACTCCATAGACATTTATGGAGTGACCAATTGAGATTGGAGGTTAGAGGAAGGAGGGCAGAGAAGGAGAAGAAAACCGCTTTGTCCTGCCCAGGTACCCTGGGCACAGGTATAATCACGGCCGCTTGCTCCTGCTCTCTGCTGCTCCCAGTTGAAGCGTAACGAACCTCGTGTGCAGCAGCTCGTGGGCTTGCCTACAGCTGGCCGTGCTTTCCAAGGTGATGGCTGACTAATCAGAGGTACTGTGATAATGAATTGCCTAACTATCCAGGCCTGCTTCTTCCTCTTCAAGCAGAGATTTGATTAGGTCCTCGTGAAACTGGTGAGCAAACTCAGTAAGACTTTACAGACTCCCTACTACAGGTCAGGAGGCTGAGAGCCAGTAATGGGGAAGATATAATGGCAGGCCAGCCTCAGAGACAGTCATTGGGGTGGCAAATTATAACCTGAGGGGACACATAGCCAGCGTTGTGAGATACCTGTGGACAGACTGCTGTGGAGGACTCAGTGATTATTTCGGATTGGAAGATCAGAGTGGACTTCCTGGTGGAGAAGGCAGGGGGATTTGAGTTGGGGATGTGAGTGGCTGGAGCATAGGGCAATCAAGCTCCGGAGTGTGGGCTCCAACAGAGGAGTTGAAAGTGTTGGAAAAATGGTCAGTTCTGTTTGGGAAAGATGATTGACAATGGAAGGTGGATTGCCAAAAGGAGACCGGGGTGCCTGTAGTACCAGTTTGTAGGATATCATGTCTGTCTTTGTTATTGAGCGCTGACGAGTGGGAATCTCGGAATAACACAGTTGGAGAATTTCAAGATCGTCCCTTTGAAAACTCTACCATAGCATATAAATAGTTTTATTGGCCACCAGATAAGCCGTGTTAGTGGGAAGTTGCACACTTTCCCTTTCTTAGAGTTGCTAGTCAAGATAGATCATAGTGATGATTTATTTTGAAGAGGAAAGTGGCACAGCTCATGAGTGGTATCTCTGGGATTTGCAGCCAGGTCTGTCCCAACTAAGCTGTGTTCTCTGCTTCACCCTTGTCTCCTGAGTGCCTCCCCCTCCCATCACCACAGGCCAACCTTATAAAGGAAGGTCAAACGTT
This sequence comes from Talpa occidentalis, assembly GCF_014898055.3. Lineage (NCBI taxonomy): Eukaryota > Metazoa > Chordata > Mammalia > Eulipotyphla > Talpidae > Talpa > Talpa occidentalis. Next base: position 62,645,727 of record NW_023601653.1, on the reverse strand, counting down.
GCTTCTGTGTTTTGAGGCCAAGTTTTGTTTGCTCTTATCATCAACTGGGGATTTATGACAAGTGATTCTCTCTGTAGCTTTGGTCACAATGACACAACTTGACCTTGGGAAGTCCAAGGCTTTGTGCTCCTTAACAAAAAAAAAACTCACTTGTGAAGCAAATAAGAGAATTTCCATCGGGTTTCATTATTAGGTTTCTTGCAATGCATTTTCAGTAGTTCTCTCTTACATAAATGGGGGAACCCCTGGGAAGCACAATGACCTTTGACCTATCAAGACTGCTATCTGGGCAGAAGGGGATTGGTTGAGCCCTCTGGTGAAGAAAGCTGCATCTTGTTATTACCCTTGTGTTTAAGGCCGTTTGGACCAATTAGATGGAGATGAAGGCCATGATCTGGTGATTGGGACTGATTGACTCCCACCCCTACCTCTTGCTAAGTTGACCTGCTTGTATGGGAAACCAGCCATTCTGCTTCTGGACTGGGATTTGTATTAGCATTTGATAGATGTTGGTTCCGTTTTCGCTGAAATTGGTGAATATGGACAAAGTAGAACTGGTCTCTCTCACTCATCCTTTATTCTTGGAATGCTCTGGGCAGGCCCTGGAAGATTCCCGTAGACTGATCTCTTGGCTGCCTTGAGAGTCAGCTCTGCTTTTCTATCATGAAATAAGGAACTCAGAGAAAGACACTCACTGTGTCCTTTTAGCTCAAAATTCTAAAATTCTGAGCTGCTGTATGATGTTTTGTGTATGTCTTCATAGAGCTATATGCTTCAGCTCCATCCGTGTCTACGTCCTCCGGTTCTCAGGACCTTCTTACTTCAGAGTCACAGACTTTGCTGTCCACGACTGCTCAGTCCAGTCCAGGGTGGTGCAGATCCCTTATCTTTTAGCTCTCAAATAATTAGGTAGATTTAGGTGACAGGGTGAGAACCAAGGTGGCGAACTGGCCCTCGCCCGGGCACTTCCCGTAGAAGGTAGAGCCGGTGCTGCCGCCCTTCAGTGCACACAGGTGGATGCCGCACGAGCCTCAGGGGAAGCCTGTATTTTGCCTGTGGTTGCTTTTCCTGCATCTTCTATGTTCATACTGTTCTCTAAACACAGAATCTGCTCAGCTGCATTGTCTGCCTTTTGCCAAACAGCCGCCAACCAGGTCTGCCTTCCCGAGAGTGGACAACCCTGGAGCCAAGGTTGCCACCTTTTTTGTTAAATAGCCATTGCTGTGGTCTCATTTCATCACCATTCAGGATGCATGGGTGGTGCTAAGTGACAGGCAGTCCATAAAACATTTCTGCTTCCTGCTGATTTCATGGCTTTAGAAGAGAAACTCTGCATGGCAATTAAGACAGACTGGAGTAACAGAGGTGCAATATTTACTTCTAAAGAGAATAACTCATTTTAAAAGGCGCAGCCCATGATATAATTCTGTTATGCTATGGAGTGTGTGTGAGTGTGTGTGGTCGTGCATGAAAGCGTAAGGAACATCCACCCAGTCTAGTTGGTGTTTCTGAGAATATTCAGAAAGGCTCAAGCTCATGTGCCTGAAGGTGAGACAGCTGTTGAAGCATGCCACGAAACAATGTCTTCTGGCTCCTTCTGAGAACACTTGGCAAAACTTTCTCAAGGCCACGTCTCAGAAGATGTACTTTGGGGTAGCTCTCCTGTCATCGACAGTTACCAATGGCCACTGGGAAATTTGCACCCAGGCAGATTCTGGACTGTAAGTGGTCCTGATTGCCCCCACCCGTTGTCCTCATGCTGGGCCCTGACACTTCCTGCAACTTCCTGTGCTGTAGCTGATGGAGTGTGGGCTTTTGGCAGACACGGACAGCCTGAAAGCGGAGTCTTGCAATCTCAATACCTCTTATCTCATGTAAATTTCTCTCAGGCTCGAGAAAAGAACAAGTAGAATGCCAACTTCTATACCACGCTTCTCTAAAACATAGGGAAAGAGTCAGACTTTGTATGAATCAGGGAGAGAGGAAATGAGGCCCATAATTAAAGATTTGAGATAGATGTTGGGGAGTTTCCAGAAATAGTGTTCCATAGTGAGCAATGCTCGGTCTGAGTACATGGTCTGTGTACGTGGTCTGTGTACTTGAGAAGCTGTTTCTGGTGCCACTATCTCCATCCCACGGTGGGGTCACCTCCCTTCTGCCCAGCCATCATCCTTCCATACCTCACCCGGCCAGCCCACAGCTACGCACCCTGGGTGACCACACCCTACTTCTGTTGACCCAGCTTCCCAGATCTGTTAGATGTTTTGAAGTGACTCTCTGCCTGCAGTTAAAGTGCTCAGCAGGACCAGCTACATAATTTGTGGGGCCCAGTGTAAGATGAAAACACAAGGCCCGTTGTTCAAAAATCATAGAGAATTTCAGGCTAGCCACCGTGGAGCATTAAAACGGACACTGGCAAGCCCGGCCAGCACAGAGGTCACACACATAAAACCAACTCAGGCTGATTCCAAAACTCAATATTCTATTTTGGAATCAGCTGGAGTCGCTTTTGGGGCTACCTGACTCTCCCGCCCACCGCGAAGGCCTCAGGCAGATCTCTGACCTGTGACTGAGAGTCGTTGAAACGAGAATGACGAGGGGCTGGCACTCGCTCTCTCCTGAAGTGGCTGAGGCCACGCGGCCTGTATTTGGTTTCATGTTGCATTCAGTCTCTTAGGACAGTGTGGTTTCTCTGGCATCTCCTGAACTGGAAACAGACCAGATTAAATCAAGGATAGTGAGGCTGCCCAAGGACGGGCCACGCTGCCGCCTGGGCCCCGCAGCCACATTACCATAGCCTGGGGTCCATTTGCTCCAGATAGGAAGCCTGTGGCCCTGTCTGGACATCTAGTATCATACTGATGTTCTTTGCTGCAGAAACAGTCTCTTTGGGCAATGCAGTGCATGTTAAAAATACCAACAAACTTTAGGCCCAGAAGAGAGACTGTTTTCTAGGTCTAGACTGGGATAGAGACAATAAGTGGCTCGGGGGTGAAGGGGGTTTCCTTCCTGAAGGACAACCTTTGTAGTGTCTCCTGACTAAGATTAAGTGTCCCCCACCTGTCTTTCACCCACTGGGGATAGCGTCGACAGGTGATGACGCAGGCCCGCTTACCAGGATTTTGAATGAAAGTGAATGTATCTCTGGCCAGCACTGACAGGTGGTTCCTCATGATGAGTGGTTTGGGGTGCCCTGCTTGGGCAGAGTCCTGGGAAGGGGAGGGATAGCTCAGAAGCTAAAATCCCACCAGGGTAGACTGGGGGAAGGATAGGAGCAGAGACAGGGGAGTGGGTTACGGGGACTAGGGCGAGGCCTTCTGTTTCAGGCACACAAGGTGCACCTGCTGTCCCTGACACATCCGGGAAGTGAAGGTTCCTCTCACTTTAGGCTTCCGCCCCTACAGGAAATGTCTGGTCTCCCACTAATCAGAAGCTGTGAACAAGACTAGTGGCAGTTTGTACAGATTTGGCAAGGTGGTGGAAGCGGTGGTTATTCTGTATTAGTGATGCCAGCAGGGGAAAGCGGAGATATCCGAGGGTGCCCTGAGGATGCTGTGGGCATGTTGAGGCACAGCTCCATCTTGAAAAGTCTCAGAGCATTTGGCACAGTCGTCCCCCAAATGAGGCTTAAGAACCTGGTCAGAGTTCTGGGTACACATGAGAAATCCTTTTAGTGGGGCTGAAATAAGGAGGGAAAGAACACAGGTTTTTTTTTTTTTTGGGGGGGGGTTGGTTCAGGGGGTAGGGGGAGGCAATTTAGCTCTGGCACTTACAAACCTAGAACTTCGATTCTCAGAACTTCAGTTGCCTTGTCAAACTGAAAACTTCTTGCCAAATTGTTCAGAATTCAGCCAGATAATGTTTATAAGATACCCAGCAGAGAGCCTGGCACCCTGGAATACAGAAGGTGCCAAATTAATGCTCTAGGTCTTGTTTTTCTTAGGAGAGTAAAGATGCATGTTTTTTGAGGTCATGGCAAGTTGAAATGGTGGGCCAAGAATGGAAGCTATAGGGATGGGGTCGCATTTCTGAGACTTTCCACCTGAGATTAAAATTGTCCATGACCTTGGTGTTTTTAAGAGCTGGAATTGAAGGTTACCTCTGTGGACAGTCTAGAATTTGAACATTATGCAGACTTACCCAACACAATATAGCTGGGCTAACTTGACTGATAATTAGGGCCAGGGAGAGCCTGGAAAATTGAAGGCTCTATGTAGTCCCAGCTTCTTGTTTTAGCCAGTAACAATTCTTCCCCCACCAAGTCTTTACCAGAACTGCTAGCAAGGAGAAAAATGGACTGGTTTGAGTTTCCTCACCTTTTGTTGTCCCCTGCTTATCCTCGGCAGAGGTGCTAATGAACAGCGAAATGGTCAAAGGAGAGCTGCTCTAGGAGAAGAATCAGAAGGTTTAACTAATCCACAGTCTGGATAATCGGTTTGAAATAAGTGACTTCTACCAGGAAGAACAGACAAACCCACCTGCTATGCATTGTCAGAAGCTACTTGAATGCATTGGAAGCAAAGTTTTCCTTTTCAAATTTTGTTTTTAATTTAGTGGGAGACACTTTGGGTCTTTTACAGCCTAGTAAGTCTGCAAATATGGGGATAGGTGGAAGGAGTTAAGTTGTAAGAATATCCAAGGACTCTCGCCCCTTCCTAGCTTTTTTTTTTTTTTTTTAAAGATTTATTTATTTTTATACAAGAGCCGGGGTACAGGCCAGAGGCACGGGAGGGTGAGAGGATTCACCAGAAATAGAGCTGGGTGGGGCAGAACAGGTGGACAGTCCGAAGTACATTACTGAGGGGAGCAGTGGGCGCGACAGGCTCAGAGGTCTGCCGTGCCATGTGGGATTCTCACTGGCCAGCCGGGATCAAACCCACACTGCAGAGGCTGCGGACACCTTCACACCGGGGAGGCCCTCTTCCCAGCCTCTTTATGTTAACGCAAGTGGAGAGTCATGGGAGCAAATCAAAGACTTCTCTGAAAATAAAGGGAATTTCTATTGCTCTCCTGAGCCCCAATCACAGGCCACTCCCTAAACTGACTGACACGGATGACCCGAGGGTTTCAACCTTTGCCCATTGCCAGGTGAGGCCAAACCCACAGAGAGGGGTTTTGTTATCTGCCTTCATTTAGCCACTATAAAGGGAAACACTAATGTAATAAAAGGCTGTGGTGCTCACGCTTTAGTGTTTATCAGAATCATCTAGATGAATTTTAAAAACTATTTGCTCTAGAGTTTCTGATTCAGTAGACCTGGCTTAGGACCCAGAATTTGCAAATCTACAAAGTTCCCAGATGCAGGGTTTAAGAATAAAAGGTGTGATGAGGAAGCTAAGCTCTGAATTCACAGATGATCTGGATTTCATTCTAGATCTCTCACCTGACTGCAAACAAAGCAGTTGGTTATTTCAACCAAAAACAGGGTTTATTTGGAAATGGAACCACAGAAGAGAGGGCAGATTTGAAAATGCATTCAGGGTGAGATCTACATGTACCTCCCCAAATCCAAGACTGAGGGTCCCATAAATAACCTCTCAGGGACCTCCCCCAGTCACGTGGGAGGAAGAGAGAATCATTTCTCATGGGAGCTGCTAGGCAGGTGGGGCCCTGTAGTTTGCTGGCCTAGCCATGTGTGGGCCACTCTGGCCTCCTGATTTCTTACGAAAGGGCTCTGAATATTAATACTTACATCAAGTGTGGTCTTCAAGAGTCCGAGCTCTCGAGGACTGTCCTCTTCTTTGTCTCAGGAGCCTCAGCATAGAGGAGGAGCTTGGTGAACATTTTTTGCACAAACCTGTCATTCTTCAAAATCAAACTGGGTTTATCCATTAGGGTTCCCTTTATTTATGCATACAAGAGTTGGGATACAGGCCAGAGGTGTGGGGTGAGGGGATTCCCCTGAGATAGAACGGGGAGCAGAACAGGCAGATCTGGAATACACTGCTGAGGGGAGCGGTGGGCGAGTCAGGAGAATTCTGCTGCGCCACGCGGGCAGCTCCCTGGCTGGGGATCAAACTCATGCTGCAGCAGACAGCCTCGTAGGTTGTGTCTTAACCCCTTGCGCCACGAGGGAGATCCTCCCTCCTGGTTTTTCATTCTGACTTCTCCATGAGTGACACATTGGCACATTTGGCCTCTGCTCTTTCCCTACCAGCTGCAGGCACACACATGCCTAGGCCAGGTGGCACCCCAGCCATCCTCAAAGCTCTGCTTTCTCTGACTGTGACATGGAGTGCCCATCAAAAATCAAGAATAGATACTCCTTGCAACATCAGGTCTCCCTGGGATCCCCCAGGAAGCATGTGGTACTTTGGCTGGGGAGGGTGAAACCTGCAGTTCTGGTGTTCCCCGGAGGGAGAGCAGGGCGTCTGAAACCCCCCTGACCCAGTGATGTTGGCGTTGGTCTGCACCAGCTCCCTCCCTCCCCAACCCTGCAACAAAAGGGCGGCTGGTGTGGGATGTCCTGCTCTTGGTCTTGCTGTGAATTTGGTTGTCAGGTATTGCCCCGCTTCAGTTGGTTTAAACTTGCAGCTAAACCAGGTCTGCCTCCCTGATCGCAAGCAGGTCAGCTGCCTGAGTGTCCGGTGACTCTGGCAGCTCAGGTTTCCTCCCTTGCACCCCGATGGGGGCTAGTTTTGCAAAGTGGATGTGGCCAGGGTTTAGGACAAGGTTTAAGATTTCTATGTGCCGCCTCCTTTGCACATAGCCCCTAGAGAGGAAGTGTGTTCTGAGAGTTTGGAAGGAAATTTGCTTCCATGCGAGTTCATGGATCTTTAGCATTTGGCAGTAGTCATGTGGCATGGCTCTGCCTGTCAGCACCAGGAGAATTTGTACCTGCAGGACGATCTGCAGATGGTGCGATATCTCTTGGGTCCGTTCTCTTGTTGTTTCTCTCTATCTGCCGCCCCTGCCTGGGTATCTCATAAACATGAACTGAGGATATTCTCTTTGCCAGCTACTCTGTTAGGTACTAGTTGGGACAGGAATATAAAGAAGGATGATCTGACCTCCTGGAAGGCTTTGTTTCATGTCTGTGAATCAGAAGAGGGTTGAGTCTGTAACAAGAATAGAATTAGGTAGATGGGGAACTGAGAAATAATGCTAAGCCTGAGAGAAGCAGGAGTCAGGTGTTACCTTGGAAAATTGTTTAGGCAACTCTTTAAGGTATTGTAGTGGGTATGGCTCTGGGCTTGGGCCTCTGGCTGTGTGGTTCACGTGGGCTTCCCCAGCCTGTGACTGAGCACTGTGTGTTAGCATGAAGCTGTGTGGAGAACCTCCACACCCGCCCTATTGTATTCTACCAAGGTTTCATATCCATACAGATACATTCTACCCTCCTGCCCTTGGGTTCTCCCAGTTGGGAAGATTGGAGCTTTGTGGCTATAGTTCATCTATTAAGAACTGATTTGACCCCCAATTCTTTGCTCATTTTCCCTGTCAGATTGACCTTGGGTCCGGGCACTTCTTTCCTCCAGGACCCAACCCCTGCCAGGACTCAGCAGGGAACTTTTAGGATGTAGGTCTCTCTTCCCCCGATGCTCAACATGGGGGTATGGGGGGGTTGCTAAATACTTACATGTCATTCTGTGAATGTGGGAATGGATTGGTCAGAGCTCAGAATTTTGGTTGCAGGAGAATTCTTTTGTTTTGCATTGTACATGGCTTAACATGAGAAAAGGCACTGACAAGGACTTGGAACCCTGAGATTTTCTTTGGGATGGTGTTTGCCTCAACAAGTGTTGACCTATTTTGTAACAGCCAGCATAGGGTTTCCCTTTTACCTACTATTTCAACAAAGTGAAGTGCATTGAGTCTATCTGAAAGGCAACACACACACATACATCTGTGTATACATACATATATTCGTAAAGCAATTTAATTTTGTTTAGTAATAAAAATAGATACATGTATAGAAAACACATTTCAGAGTGATGTTTTCAGGCTGACTTATGACTTCCTCCTCTTTGTCCCATGTACTCTCCTGTATATGCTTAGCTTCTCTTAGTCTGGTACACTATATTATTTTGAGTTTTGTTACCAGCCCATCTGACTCCCTTGAGTGACCTCAAGTGTAGACCAGAACCGTTTCTTTTCTACACGCGATTATGCATCCCCAGTGCCTCTCATTGGCACATAGTGTGAACTTAGAAAACATTTGTGTATTCAAGACAAATATGCTAGAAGAGATGAAATGAGTGGAGAATTGACCTATGAGTGTTCTCTAGGGCCTTCAAATGGCAGAGGCTATGTTCAGAAGAAGGGTCATAAGTTGCTGAAGGGACGGAGAAGAGATCAGCTGTATCCAGAGGAGACAGTAGTTTCCTCAGGAAACATTTCCAGATATTATTGCATGTGGGGAAATGATCCAGTTGTTCAATATCCTCAACCACAGTTGGCCGTTGGGTGCCCGCTATGCTTACTGTCTACACAAGGGATAGAAGGAATTAAAATGATGAGATTGATTCCTTCTAGATGCGGTATAATATATAAATACAAAATAATTAAGAAGTACAAATGAGTTCAGGAATAAGCATATAGGTCCTTAGGCTGGAGAGAGGAAGTGAAACCCCTCCTGTGTGTATATAATACTGTGGTAGGACCTTGGGGAGACACACATACACACACACACACACCCAACTTCACTTTATCTGCACAGCCTTCACCCTTAGATGTCTGTCTCCAGCTTACAAATAAGGAAACTGAGACTCAGGGACCAGATCTCTGGTACAAAATCCCATCTGGTAAATGTCAGCACCAGGATTTGAACTTGTGTTCGTGGAAGAGACATCTGTGGTTGCGGGGTAGGTAGATGATGGATGGACAGAGGGAAAAGGAGCCACTGTCCTGCAGCTGTGAGCAGGTAGCCTGCCCTGGCACCTGTAGAAACATCACCTTGATGGCAAACTGGCAAAGGTAGACTTTGACTTCCCAATATAGAGAGCTGGAGCGGAGAAACCTTATAGGACATAGATGTGCCCGTGTCCAGGCCAGGAAGGTGCTTGTTATTCACACCAGCCCACAAGCACACACCTCACAGCCACTGGCTTTTGTGACATGGGTGCCTCGTAAAAGCCAGTTTGGGGGGCTGCTCCCTCACGGTGGCTGGGTACTTAGAAACATCTTTTCCTATCTCTGTTGTCTGTGTTGTGTTCCCTTCCATTATGTCCCCTCGCTTTGTCCTTTCTCTCCCTTGTCCGTATCTCTTGAGAGGTCCTTGAGAGGAATAATCATCCTAAAGAAAGACTCAGAGAATGAGAAATGAGAAGAGCTAAGAAAATATAGCCTCAGGCCTACTTGGAGCTGGCTCTCCACTTAAGAGGCTTGATTAAAAGTGTGGGGAGTGATTCTGATTTACATCGTTATGCAAAGTGAAGAATGCGTCACAGCACATGTTCTGTGTGGGCTGCGTCACGTGTGTGGGGAAGGAGCCCAAGGACTTGGAGGTCCCTGCGGCCAGGTGCTCCAAGGGAGAAAGTGCCTCTACTTTCGGCTCTAAGACTTGATCCCTGTGATTCAGTGAATGGGCTATGGCGGGGTTCTGATGCCTGTTATTTCCTTCTTCAGCTGGATGTTCGTACAGCACAGGGTGAGCAAATTAGGGATGGATTATTCCTAGTAAGCACCCCTATATCTGACCAGGGAAAAGTCTGCGCCTGAAAGAATTAGATTTATTGACTCTGTGGTGACATGAGGTGGGACCAGCCCAGAGGCTGTCTGGAGATCCCCTTCATAGTTAAGAGCTGTGTTACTAGTGGGATCATAGATCTTTATAATGAAAGGAAACTACTTAAACTTGTTATTGTTTATTGTATGTTTAGGCCACTTCAAAAAGGTTTTAAAAAATGAACATTTTTACATCGTTGCCAAGAACCAGTACCTGGCTTTTTCAAGTCCTTAACTTAGTTGTTCCACAGTTGCTACCGATGGTTATTTGCAATTCTGCATTTACTTTTACCATTGCTTAAACAGTGAAAAAACAGTAATAATGTGTATGTAGGGCTTTATAGTTTACCGAACGCTTTGACATACACTCTCTCTGCTGTTTTTGATGGATGTTTCATAGGCCACCAGTCTTCAATGGTTTAAGAGTCTATTTCTAACTTGAGTTCTGCTCAAGGGTGAGAAACCATAGTGGTCAATGTGAATTAGCTTTGGCCTTATCACTGTTTCCTGCTCAGGCAGGTAAGATCTGCTAAAGGAAGGAACAGTTGCCAGATGGCCAGGTGTGCTAGTTCCTGGCCTCGAAGGGGCAGCTGTCAGGTGAACTTTGCTCAGGCTTCCAGGGTTTTATCTGATCTTCAGGCAGCGCGATGAGTATACTGTGGGTGGGAGCATTTCAATGAAGACCTGTACAAAGGCTTTGTACCTTGAACTGGAGGCGCTTTCTGAAGGTCCATGGAGCTGGTGGGCAGCCATCTTGAACAGGTTGGGGTTATGTTGTAGAATGGTCAGTGGCAATGGATGCCTAATAAATGGACTTTCCCGGGTCTAAGAGGTTGGGAGAGGCAGCTCCCTACTTTATGTTGAGTGGAAGAGAAGCTGTGACAGGAGAAGGCAGTTCTCTAGTCCTATTTGGTGTCACTGCTGGGAGTGGATGAATCTCCCATTAACCTTGAAGCCATCTCCATGGCCTATATCAAGGGGAAGGTAGTGGTCTTTGATCTCTCAGTTTGATAAGTCTTGACCTTGGTTAGAGACCATCTTGACCTCTGGAAAGAACTGTGCCCTGGGCTACTGTTCAATTGTTTTTTTTCCTCCATAAAATAACTGTCTCTTAAGATTTTTTTTTGCCTTACATGTCTGAAGTTGAAAGTCATCTCTTTTGTAGTGAAAAAGAATAATTTTCCCTGTGGTATACCGGCTCTGTTGGGTTAAAGCAGGAAGATTAGCTGTCCTGGGTTCTAGCCTGAAGTCTTTTTTGCTGATTCATGGAGGCTTTTCCTTTCTGCCCACCACTTTTTCTAGAGCTGCACAACAGACAGGGGAGTTCATGGACATTTATGTGATACTGGGGGATTTTTCTGTGCAAGTGAAAATTGTTATTGATGCAACCACAGACTTGCTGCCAGCTTCAAGGGGGTGTATTTGTCCGTCTTTGGAAGGGGGCCAGTCTGATAGAAATACAGTGCATTTGACTTGGACCTCACTCTTGACAGCCCTTCCCTGAGAGTCCTTAAAAACTCACATTACCATTGACAAGAACAGCAGCCAGCCTTCTGTGAGCCTGTGGTTTTTGTAGGTCTTGAGGATTATGTTGAGAAAACTTTATTCCCCACTCACTTCCTGGTATCTTAGCATTTTAGAAGAGTCTGGAAAGAAAAGTGGCAGAAAAGCAGCAGAACCTGCTCAACAAGTCTTGTATAAACAGAGGAAGTCCAATAGGACTCCTGGTCTGGGTTTGCCAAGCTCAAAGAAGCCAATTGTAGTGTGCACAATGGTGCCAGTCGCCAGGGCCCCAGGGTTCTTCACAGAGGCCTGCGTGAGGCAGGATTCATAGTTCCAGCTAAGGACTGAAGCTTCATTGCAGCCTGGGGGGCCAGCTGAGTTCCATGACTGTGGTCTGGTGAGGGGGCGTGGTTACCCAAACTGGCCGCGTTGCTGGGTGGACACTTGTTTCAGTTCTCCTCGCCTGTGGCCTTGTCACCTCAGTCCTGCAGGTGCAGATAATGGTGTTGGCAGCTCTCTCCACTGTAGACTGTGGGTGGATCTGTGAGCTTCATCTGGTTTTCCCCTTTCTCTTTGGAGGGTACAGCAGTCAACCCCGTGGAGGGGAAGTGGAAAGAGAGAAAGCCTTGCCCATGGTCCCCCTGGCCCCCACGGCTGCCATTGACCCTTCTGGAGAAAATGACTTCATACTGCTCAAGTCTAGCTTCCAGCAGTCCATGAAGGTGGGGCAAGTCTTTCCCCAAGTGTGTACACAAGGCATCTTTAAGATGTTCTTGTGATGGCGGGGGGTGGGCCTCATTGACGTGCTTCCCAGTGGAGGTTTCTTCCTGCTACTCCATTCCTGCTAGCCCCTTCTTTCTACTCCATTCTAGAAGAGTGCCCCCCTCTCCCCATGTATTTGGGGACCCAGAAAAAGGGCAAGGCTGCCTGGGAGAAATGATTTAGGTATAAAGTTTTTATGTCATGGTGAATAGAGGCATGTTTTATTTATTTAGTTTTTGTTTATACATGCACTGGGGACAGTCAGAAGCGCGGGAGGGTGAGAGAGTTCACCAGAGCCAGAGCGGGGAGCAGAGCAGGCAGAAGGACCAAAGTACACTGCTGAGGGGAGCAGCGGGCGGCAGGAGAGGTCTGCGCACCAGTCCTCTTTCGAATGCTGCAGAGGCTGCGGGCAGCTTGACTCTCTCTTTTTTACCACATTGAGTCTGGAACAAATCCAAAAAGGCACTTTTTAAAAAAAAAAAGATTTATGCATCCAAAAACTGGGGTACAGGACAGAGATGCAGGGAAGTAAGAGGATTCACCAGAGACAGAGCGGGGAGCAGAACAGGCAGACTGATGAAATAGACTGCTGAGGGGAGCAGCGGGCGAGTCAGGAGAGGTCTGCTGCACCATGCAGGTAGCTCCCTGGCTAGTTGGGGATCAAACTCGTGCTGCAGAGGCTGCGGATAGCTTCTTAGTGCTGTGCTTAACCCCTTGTGCCACCAGGGAGGCCCTTGCGGACAAAAGACACTTTTTGATGTGTGCGATATTGTGATCCATAACCAAAACTCTATACTCTATTCAATTCAGTGTTATATTTTCAACACCTTGCTATTGTTTAGCAACAACTTTCTGATTGAACACACAGCTAAATGGCTGAATGCAGAGGTGCCGTCTAAGTGCAAGCATTTATCTTATTTAATCAGATGGTTTTCTACTTTGCCCAAATTCTCTGTGACAAGAATTTTAGGATTCTGTGGAGAAACACGATGTTTGTTTATTTCTCCATAATACTTCTATATGAAAGCAAGAACTTGCTAAACTTCAGAACTCTTTGGAGGCTTTGAAATTCCCCACTGTTATACTCCGAAAAGAGAGAGAACAATTTTTTTCCCTCCCTTCTTGGCTGATAAGGAAAAGCGAATTTCAGAAAAACATGGGACAGAACAGGAAGTGTTTAGAGGTTTAGTCATAGTTGTTAGGTATGAAAAAGCCCCACTGCATTCTCATATTGTCTCTTTTATGGACTTAGCACTTCCTACTTTGAGAATACCTTCCTCCCCAAGGGCTACGAACCCTTTACAGTCATTAATCTTCATCCTGCTGCTTCTCTTAAAAACTTGAAATGTTAACTACCGCTTAGCTAGTGTCCTACCAGCATAAACTTTCTGATAAAGACATTTTATGTGCTTGGGTCCATGAGCTCAGTTGAGACCTACATACTCCCGAAAGCAATAGGGGCATCAATTTGCCTCAGTTTCTCTGGGGCTTTCCTGGCATTAGCATGGAAATCTTGCATCCTGCTTCCCCTTTGGATGACTGGTCATCAAAGCAGGTAACTGGTGCAGGTAACTGGACTGCCATCCGCAGTCCTTGCCTGAAAAATGACCTGAGCGATAGTGCGTGGACGGGGCATATCTTAGCTACCATATGGTAGAAGAAGGTTCAAAGCCAGGGGCCAGCAAATTGAAGCAGTTAGAGAGAAGCAGTGGTAGTTTTGTTGGTGTCTGCAAAGTAAAAGTCCTGGTTTCTTGATTTTTGGGGTTGCTACAGTAGAGGGTGAAAAACGAAAAGAAGAACTGGTAAGTACCTGATTTCTGAAACGAGAAGTGTGAGTTGAGATACTTCTGTTGGAGTCCGATTTTTCATCTGCAAAATGAGGATGCTGGTCTTGATTTCCAGGGCCCCTTTCTGCTGAAGCTTGCTATGAAAAAAGAAACAGGAAGTCAAAGAGAAAACGGACTCTACTCATAAGGAGAACATTTTCCTTTAAGAACATGTAAATCTTTCAACACATTTGTGCTGTACCCACCTGTCATTTCCTACCCCCTCTTTTTCTGCCATCTTCACTGCCACTGTGGGGGTTGGGCTATCATGGTTTTCCATCTGGCTGCACCTGACGTACAGGCACCCCTTTTTCTGTCTCTGGAGGGCCTAAGACCACCTCTGATGTTAGGATACCCCCCCGACCCTGGACACAAACACATCACCCAGCATGTCAGCATATTTCAGTCTTCTGTTTCAATCACCCAACTCCAGGTTTGTAGTTCTCTTGTGAAACTCTAGAACTTTCCAGAAACAAATTCTAATTTATTTTCTTTTACCTTCCATGAGTCCATGGTATTGCTTTCATTTTTTTGATTTTATATATTTTTTACATCATTTTTCATTTTTTGCACAATGTATACATTTTCATCTTGGTTATAGTCCCCATACAATTCCCACCCCCCATGTTTTGATCCTACTCCCTCCTCCCCCTCACCCCCATATTATGTCTCTAGTTCATAGTTGCTTGTTGATTTTGATTTTTACTTTATTATAAATAGTCTTTTTCCTGGTTCCTTATTTAGGTTTTCTAAATTCCTGCTATGAGTATTGCTTTCATTTTGCCAAAGATCCTCTTACCTTGCTTTGGGGAGAAAATATAGGAGGAGCATGGGCTTTAGAATCTGACTTAACTTGATTCAGATTCTCGCACTTCTTCCTTGACATTGGGAAGCAAGTTCTTGAGTTGGATGAGACGTGGCTTCTTCATTCACACAACAGAAATATCATGTCTTAAATGAAGTCAGTATGCTTTATTTACTTTTTGTTCTCCCTTACTCTTGTCCCTTTGCCAGCCTCTCTGACGTTATGTTTTCACTCATTCCTTCTGTTTAATTCCAGAAGTTACAGAAAGGTGTGAGTTACAGGTAAAGGAGCATAAATGCTCAGTGAGAAGGTGTAGACTCAACAGTTAAACCCACTCTACCCCAACGCTTCATACTTGGCCTTGCTGCCCCTTTGTGTTTATGGAATCAACTGGAGAAAAGATGTCTTTAGCAAGAGCCAGTTACCTGCGTGCAAGAAATAAAATGTGTTTATTATTAGAGCAACACAGGCACCCCCGAAAAAAAAAAAAGCTGAATGATATCAAAGTGCTGATCTGTAACGTAGGTGAAGCTGGCTGACAGATGGCTGCTGTCCTGGTGGTTGCCGTGGACAGCAGGGAACCCTCTGCTCGCCCCTTGATGGATCACTAACATGTTAATCAGAAGAAGTAAATGTATGCTTTCCCTGTGGGCAGAGTGTGGGTAATAGTGTTACAGAAGCTACCTTGAAATCTCTCCTGGGGTAACTAACCATCCACCCACCCCAGATAGATGGATTATCTGATTATGCCAAGACATGTAGACCAGGCAGTGGCCACCTCTTTTGTAACATCTCTGTAAGAATTGAGTCTTTTGATTTTCATTCCCTCTGCTTTAAAAAAATGATTTGTGAAGGCACTTGAAAGTGACTTAAATTCTACTAGACAATAGTTTTACACGTTCATTGTGTCTTTTATCACCCAACCTTGTGTGTAATTATGTGATATCTTTTGCCTCCCACTGGTGGAGCCACAGACAGCTCAGGGATGACAGTAACCACCTGTGTGTGCTCTGTGCATCCTAAGATTCACCACTGTGCTGGCACGTGGACTTGTCATTGGTAGTTATTAAACTTCTTATGCTGAGTTCTAGTGTGTATAGCATCTTTAGTCTGTCTCAGCATTTTAAGGTAGAGCCATTGTGATTGCCCCATTATGTGGATGAACAAACTGAGAGTTGGGGAGTTTAAGCAACTTGTACAGAGTCATGCAGTAAAATCTGCAGCCAATTCAAGACCCGCTGGGGTGCTTCCAAGCCATCGCTCTTTAACTCCCCCCCAAGTATTCTTAGAACTGAAGGAAAGAATCTAAAGGAAAGGAAAGTATGGGTCCTACAGTCTATCTTTTGTGATAATAACACCAGACTTTTTGTCTCCTTTAAATGTCATTGAAATTAATCTTGAAAGACTATTCTTCACCTGTGCCTTGGTCAGAATTGCATGGTGTCTTGGTAATTTGTGGCAGGGTTCCAGAAGGTGGCTCCTTTCAGTGACAGTAGGTCCTGCTTCCAAGTCTTCTCGTTCCTTCCAGTTCCATGTGCATCAGTTTATCTGCTGATTACAGGCATTTGATGCCCACCAGCATGCTTGTGGCAACTTCTACTGAAAGTACCATCACCCCAACATCAGCACAAAGTAATGGCTGTGAACCTCCAATTGAGTAAGCCCGTAGCTTCTTGAAGCTCCTGGGAATGTGGGCTGAGGGAGCTGGTATGGGGTGTACTCCTTAGTGATCAGAACTGGTGAGTCACCAAAAAGTGATTTCTTGAGTACTAAAGTGAAAAAAGTGTGTAACTGGGCACTTAACTTCTTATCAGCACTTCAGATGTCCACATAAGTGTTGCCTCCTTCAAAAGTAAAAACACTGTTGGAGTCATGGAAAGAGGACCTGGATTTGGCTGTCATGGCTTTGGGTTCAAAGACTGCATTGCTGCTTATTAGCATTTTGCAAGTTATATAACATGGCCAAATTCCAATTTTTCAGTCTTTAAAATGGGGATTAAAATGTCACACTTAAATGTGATTGCTGGGAAATTTAAATGAAATAATATATGTGCTGTTCCATACGAGTTGACAGTACATGGTATTTTTCTTTCCCCTAAGTTTTTTTCCCCTCTAGACTTTAAGCTTCTTAACATGGATATTTTTTTCTTATTTTTTTATTGAGGTAACACTAGTTTACAACATTGTATACATTCCAAGATTACATTTCTCACCACGCCTGCCACCAAATGTCCATTTACCATCTACCACCAGCCAATTGGATTTTTTTTTTCTTATCTCCATCTTCTCGGTCTTTGCAGAGCCAGGCAAGTATTTGTTGAATCAAAGAGAAATCTTTAGAAAAGTATTCAGATCATTCATGCATTTGCCAATTGCTCGTTGATTATCTACTGTAGATACTTAGTGTTTTTGGTCAGATGCAAGAAAGAGCAAGAAACCATTATCTCTAACTGATTCTGAAGTCCTGAGAGGCATTTCTAGTGTATTCTTGAAGAGTGATGGCATCTCTCAAATAAGTACAAGCCCATGGCAAAATATCTATATTGAGCAGATTGGAATTTGGAAGTAAGGAGTTTTAGGAGTTTGGGACAGCCTAGAATAAGGCCTAAAAACCAGTGAAATAACTGGCTCATAGGACAGTGAACACATCTTCTGAAGAGAAGTAAGAGGAGCTTCGGCAGTGCTGACAGCTAGGAGCAAGATTTTTATATAGTTATTTAGGCTTAAAGTTTGTCAATAAATCACTAGATTGCCCTCAGGGAGGACAAGGAGAAAAGATGAATTTATGTTGTCATTAAGAAATGCTGTAGATTTTTAAGTCTGATTTGTCTGATGAGGCCCATTCATTCAGTAAATGCTTAACAGGTGCCTACTACGAGCCAACAGGCACTGTGTCCACAGCATATGGGGGTGAACAAGGCAGGCAGGGACCCCCATGGGAATTTTTCTTCTCCTGACAACCTTCCTTCTGGGTGAGTGGGAGGGTCTGGGGCTCCAGTGATATTTGGGAGGGGGGTTCTGGGAAGTAGGTGAAGGTGAGGTGAGAGAGGCCCCCAACTGTGGTTGTGGATACAAGGAAATTAAAGTCCAAACTCCAGCGAACTGTCAACCCAGAAGCAAGGATGTGTGAAGCATGAGACCTAGATCCAAACTCCAGGGCAAGGGCAGCAGAGGGCGTGGCCTGGGGAGACTCCGCCCCACCCAGTAAGGGAGGCAGGGCAGGAAGCTCTGAAGGGGGCACTTTAGCCAGTCCAGGGATGGGGAGGGAACTGCTTAGAGCACTGACTGGGGTGATAGAGGTGAAAACCTACGATCAACTTTTAAGTTTCTAAACACCTTTTATTGACCCCATGGTTTGAAGCGAGTGGGATTTTTATTTAGGTCTTAGGATTCTCAGGGTTATATGATGAGTTTGATCTTAGCAGCATTTGTTTAGTAAGCCAGGTGTGGCACACTCAAGGCCAGCCTCTGAGAATTACATGGACTTGTCTAGTCTGAACTGAGGGAAATACTACCTATACTTTTCTCCCCGATGATATAATGTATGCGTGATAAACTTGTTATCACACAGTGAGACAGTGTACACTCATTTCTTTTTTTAGCTCTTGGTAAAAGGAATGGTTCAGGGAAGCAGCACTAATCTTTGAACCCAGATCTGAAAGAAATGGAAATCATTGCACAAGACTAATACGTCATGATTTGCGTGGCCTTTTCCACAGATTTTAACTCCTTTGATTTACTCCAACCCCATCCATCAGCCAATACAATGGTCTCAATTTTATAGCTGACGAAAAGTAGTTGTAGTTTCAGGGAGAAGAACCAGTGTGGAGGAAACCTTGAGTGTGTTCAGGCTTCTGCTTCTGTTGCTTTTCAATCTCGAAAGTAGAAGAAAGCAGCTAGAATTGGTGAGCGAATTCAAACTGTAAGGTGAGCCCTAGTGAGAGCTTGGGTCTGTATGGAGAATGGGATGTGTCTTAGTCCTTCCCTTTAAGAAAGGTGCTGTAGTGGAACATCCAGGCAATGTGGGGAACCGGTTAACTTTTTACCACCTACACTTGCTGCTTCCTGAACTCAGCCAGGGCAGATGAGGACAGGTCAGGTGCCGACTTGCTCTCTGGGATGTAGAATCCCATCTTTCACTTTGTGTAGAGCTTTCCTTCCACTTTAATTCTATCTTCCCTGAAAGTCTCTTTGGAGAAACTGAAGCCTCTATTTTATGGTGTAGAAAGAATTATTATTAAGCAGAGCACCCAGAGCTTTAGGAATTGAAGTTGGGCCTATTTTTTTCCTCCTAAGAAAGACTGGCTAACTTCAACAATGACCCAAATGAGGAAAGATTTCAGTGCATGGGGATCATTTGTGTTGGGGAGGAGAGCTCAAACTTTGCAAAGTTGCGCCCTGAACAAACTTGTTTTTCAGCTCCCAGGGAAATTTGTTGGGTAGGTAGTTGTTGGGTGGGGTGGGGGCAGGGAGACAAAGGAGAGAAGAAGGGGCGGGAGCAAGGCTGTGTGAGAGAGAGATATGGAGAAGAAGAAAGTAGAACACTTGATGGAGCCTAAATGCCTCTTTATTCTTTCTGTGAGTGCCTAGAGACTCACCATCTGCGCAGAGGGCCAGAAGTAGCCCCATCCCCTTTTGTCCTCTGTCATGGCTTCCAGTTTGGAGGACTCAATGAGAGACATTTCAGCTGGAGAGATGAAGGAAGAGGAACATGGGCCACTGCAGTCTTTGTCTATGCAGAGTTTCTGAAGTTTCTGACAGGCTGTGGAGCGTGTCCCACCTGTGGTGCCAGCGTATCCCAGTGGGGTGCTCAGGGCCCAGTATCTAAGTGACAGCCTGCAATATGGAGGCCAGGTGCTAAGAGCACCGGCTAGTCCCTGGGAGAAAAAGAACTCTGCTTGACTTACATTAATTTAAATGTTAAAATGCTTGATTTCAGTGTTAAAAATCTTTTTAAGTATGTTTGGAACTGCATGGATTTGTGAATTTACCCTTTCAACTGTGTTTTACAAAATCGAAATGCAGATCAACTCTTTCAATGACAATTTAGTGTCTATTTGAAATGTGCAACAAACTAGACACTAAAGAGACTTAGTGTGGAAAAAAGTTATAATGGTAATTTTGTATATTGGTTATAAGTTGAAAGTCTTTGGGGTATATTGGGTTAAATGTAACATAGTTTAGAGTAATTTTACCTGTTTGTTTTTTTTTTCTGAATTAGACTTCTAGAAAATAATGACACAGGTGGCTTGTTTTGTGTTTCTTTTGGCTGGTGCTGGTTTTGATAGTGCCCTTTGGCATCTGTTGGGAGTGATACTGGACTTTTTTTTAAAGATTTATTTATTTATACAAGAACCAGGGTATAGGCCAGATGCGTGGGAGGGTGAGAGGATTCACCAGAGACAGAGTGGGGAACAGAACAGGCAGACTGATGAAACACACTGCTGAGGGGAGCAGCGGGCACAGCAGGAGAGGTCTGCCGTGCCATGTGGGACCCTCGTCAGCTGGCCAGGATCAGTCCAGTGCTGCAGAGGCTGCGGACAACTTCACAGTGCAGTGCTCAACCGCCTGCACCACCAGGGGATGCCCAGATTTTTTTTGAGATAGTTGCTAGAGTTCAAAAGTTAACAGCACATTTTCCCTGATACACTACTCTGCTGTTTTATACGGGTGGGTTTATGACACTGGAAGGTTAGAACACAACACAGGTTTTCATACGAGTATGCTAATTGAGAAGTAGGTTTGCTTGTGTTAATCACAATGATTAACACAATCATTGTGTTTTAAATGCAATTCCACTCCCCTACAAACCACTGACCCTCATGAGAACAAAGAACTACATGAGTGCCCTGTGCTGGTGTCATTTCAATCCATTCACCTTTTCTTCAGGCAGAAATCTTGGTGATTGTCAGCGTAGATAGGATTTGCTTGTGGCAAGGCTTTGAAAGCAATACAGTGAAAGGGGAATCCCATAGCACTCAAGGAAATAGCCCCTTTCTAGCTCCTGTCTCAACTCTCCAAGCACCAAGTGGTTTTCAGCACCCTTATTTCAACTTCCAGATCTTCATATTCATAGATTTCAGGCATTGGCAGCCCCTCCGTGACCATCATGGAAACCACTGGTGGCCTTGGTGACACCGTAGCATGCTCTTCACAGCTTGGTTTGCAAGTGGCTTTCTCAAGATGCAAAGAGCATTAGATCTAGTAGTTGCACCACCTAAACTTGGGTGAATTTTAGATGATAAAGTCATGTTCAGGTCACAGTTCTGTCACTGTGTTAGAACTGTATCTTGCTTAGAGGAAGAAGAGCGAACACATCAATAACATCAAGAGGCTTTGCAAACTTGAATTTTGTTTGATAGGAAAAAGTTAAGTTTATAGTGACTCTTTGAGAGTTTCGTTTTTTTTTTTTTGTTTGTTTTTTAAGATTTATTTATTTATCTATCTATTTATTTATTTATACAAGCACTGGGTACAGTCAGAAGCACGGGAGGGTGAGAGAATTCACCAGAGCCAGAGTGCGGAACAGTACAGGCAGACCGATGAAGTACACTGCTGAGGGGAGCAGTGGGTGGCAGGAGAGGTCTGCGTGCCAGGTGGGACCCTCACCGGTGGCCGTGGATAGAACCGGTGCTGCAACGGCTGCGGGCAGCCTCTCAACCCAGCGCTCAACCACTGCGCCACCAGGGAGGCCCGAGGTTTTTTTTTTTTTTCAATCAAGGAATGAATAAATAAATCAGTTAGGTTCTTAAGTAAACTTTCTATCCCTGTCAGGGCCACTTTGTACAGACTTTATTATCATGATGAAGAAACATTGTAGGCCGAAGCCACACAGCGACGAAAGACAGCTCTGTTGGGTTTAGGACAGCTAACTCCACCCAGAGCAGTTAGGTGATTCATTCAAGGATCTTGTTAACCCTTCAACCTCAATTTCTACATCTGTCAAGTAGGTTTTGTGCTAGTTTTGGGGACATGACTCGAGGGTGTTGGGAGGATACAGTGGCATGTAATTGAGGGGCTCTATGCTATCTTGGTAAAAGTTGCCACTCTCTTAGGTTGTAAGGTTTTATTAAACAGTCAGCTGCTTGGAGTTCAAGGCATTTTTCCAGATTATAATCGGTGGATAATCCACTGTTTTCCAAAAGAAAGACCTAACCACCAGTCGCCAGGTACCTTGGGGAAAAATTTGTCTCACGTGCCACTTTAAGAAGTAGTCATCACGGGGATGATGCACCTCATCAAGGGGCAAGAGGCTTCTCAATCTCTAACCTACTTGGTGTGGATTCATTCTTGAACGGAAGAAGGAAGTCTGGGACCGGATCTCGTGGGGACTGATGGGCAAGGAGTGCAGCCCTCAGTGGAATGGATTTTCATTCCCTCCTTCATTAACCTTCTTGCTCCGTGTCACACTTAAGCCAGTGCTGAGACCACAGGCACCACAGTCAGCTCCAGAAAGTAACATGGAGCTGTATTCCTGGGGACGGAAATGGGGGGAATCTCCAGAGGTGGTTGGCGGAAGGAGAGACCTACTGACACACCTTTTTGGGGCAGCTGTTTGTTTGTGGGTCAGGTAATCATCTTTCAGGGAGTCCCTATATTATACTGATAAACTCGATTTTGTGGTTAAAGGCAGAATTTCTGTTTTCTCAGTCATATAGTGAGGTCACCCTCAGTCTTCAATCTTCAGTTCAGTTATGTTCCTTTCCCCTTTAACCACATAAAGATTTCCTTCATCCCATAAACAGTAATGTGTTAGTTGGGACCTCTCAATTTACTCAAGAGGGTAGGACAGTTAGCAAAGTGGTTAATAAGTTTTCTAAAAAACCTGTTGTGAAAGACATTCATTTATCGTGTGTCTTCTTTATTTCCTCATGTCTTGATTTAAGACAGTGAGTCAGTCTTACCTCTGTATATTTGAGGGACATGAGGAACTTTGAAGGTATCGGTGCCTGGCTGATTTACTTGGATACTGGGATTTATTTTTTTTTTAACTTTTCCTGGTGATTTTCTGATGCATGACCCAAATTTGGAATACCACATTCAAAAATTGTTTCCTATATTGTTAGCTGATCCTGAGTCTCTGAAGTATGTGGAAGTTAACACATTTTTTGTGTACTATTGAGCACTCATAATTTTAATGAAGGCCCAGGATCTTCTTGAAAGCTATTAATTAGTCTTCACAACAAGGCTACAGGAGGGTACCACACATGGCCTTATTATGTCAAGCTCTTTAACGTTTGATTTATCACTTTTGCCATCAGGCACAAACACTTCTATATTTCGTTCTCATTCCTATTAAGTTTTAGTACCTAGAATGGTACTAATTCCAATGGCATTTTTAAAAGAATACTGTTCACCTTGTTTAAAATAATACTAGTTCACCTTGATAACTAGTTTTTAGTTATCAATGTCAAAAACAAAACTCTCAACTCTTTCTAGCCATCATCACAGGGTGATGAGTTCCTAGAAGGGACTGTGTGTCGAAGATTAAGGAATTTCTATGATGTTTGTAAGATATGGGTAGAAATTACTTGCCGAGATAGTTATTACTTCTGGAAAAGTTTCTCTAAAAGAGGAAACACAGGTGTGTGAAATGAATTCCTTGTTTAAGGATGTTAATACATTATTTTTTTTAACATTCTAGAAGATGGGCGGAAATAAATGCTGCTCTAATTTCTCAGTCATATAGTGAGGTCATCCTCAGTCTTCAATCTTCAGTTCAGTTATGTTCCCTTCCCCTTTTACCACATAAAGATTTCCTTCATCCCATAAACAGTAATGTGTTAGTTGGGACCTCTCAATGCCTCATCATATCATGCTTTTGGATTGATAAAAAGCCTTGTGGCAAGATGCTCAAAATATAAGCTTCATCTCATTTTTTCTTAAAATAACATGGTAAAGGTTGCTGGGTATTGTTATGTCAGTTTCTCCAACAGCAGCACTGAGGATGTTGACTTATTTCCAGCATTGCTTTTTACATAGAGTGTTCTTCTATGATTTTGTTGAAAACTATTTTAGTAATAAAAATTTGCCAACGATATAAATCTTTCCCAGATCTAATTTGTGCTCATTACTCTAGGTAGAGTTTACGGGGCTTTTTCTATTTTCTATTTATTTCTCAGCCTGAGGCAACCCAGGAATTACCTGATATCTGTAGAGCAAGGGAATTTGTACGGGTGGTAACCCAGCCTTCTTTCTTACTGATTAAGGCCTGTGGGGTTGGGGGTGTCTCCTGGTTCTTTGGAAATGGGCTGGATCCAGTTAGGGCTTTGTAGGACTTGATACAAATGGCTTCATTGGGGACCATTTGAGAGATTGGGCCAATAATCCAGTAGCAGTAAATAGCTCTATTCAGCACTCTGCTGAACCACCCCCATTTGAATTAGAATGTAAATCTCGCTCTGATGTCAGGTCTTTAAAACCTAATTTTTCTGACTGGGCCTGTATTCCATTTTCCCCATAGACATTTTGTAAAGGTAAATTACAGGGCAAAAACATCTTTTTTCCTTTTAAAGGAGATCTGAGTTGCCTTCCTCCACCACCCCCTGCAACCCACTGGGGTGGTGGATGGGCGCTCATTCTTTTACAAGACTTTCAGGTTACAGCCATTCAAGAAATAAATGAAGATGAGAGCAGAACACTTCTGGGGAGGGGGTGAAGGGTTTATGAGGCAGAAGGCAGGTGGGCAGGCTGGGAAGGATGAATGGTTAAAGAGAAGCCCTTGAGTTGGCTTGCTTCTGCCTCCTGGCTCTGCAGAAGCCTGACCCTCTCACCTTTCCTCTGCATGGGTTTTAAGGTTCCCCGAGTTCCTGGGGAGCTCCCACCCCAGGGCACAGTGAGTGCCATACCCCAGTAGTCACCTGGCAGGTAGAAATGCCTGGAAGGTATCTCTCCTTTGGGGAAAGAAATTGAGATGCGCTTGCTAATGGCGCCCTTGATACAACTAAATAGCAACTCTTTCAGTTCATTACTCATTAGCCCCAGGCAGGGACACCGCAGATTGGCTAATTGTAATAGCCAGACCATTAAAGGGAATAGCATTAATGGAGGAGAAAGCAGCTAATAAAGAGCCCAACTTGCTCACTTTGTTGTGCCCAGGATTTAAGCTGCTGGTAATTGAAGTACTTGTTTGTTCGGGTTTGAGGCCCTCTTCAGAGGGCTGATTCAAAATTTAGGAGCATTTTTGGGTACATTCAACATGGAGATAAGTCTTCCTTGAAGTAAGAGGCCGGTCTGCTGGCTCTGCATAAAGGCACATCACCTTGTTTAGACCTGCTGCAGACTCACCATTCCTAGGATTTGTGCTTTTCTGGGGCTTCAGGGAGGAGCGGTGATGTCTGTTTCCGAGAGCTCAGCTAATCTCTGCTTAGAGCAAAAGCAGTGGTCTGCGTCTCAGCAGGGATCAGGGGCATGGTCACAAGCAGGGCTCCTGCATTTCATTTTCCCATTCTGGTGGAAAAACCTGTGACCTTGCCACCCGCAGCCCTGGGGCAGCCAAACAAGCAACGCATCCTTGCTGCATAGACTTCCCTGGAAACCACGACCGGCTTGAAAAGGAGTCACAGCTTGCGATTCTGCTTACTAGTCATGTCAGAAATATTTAAGAAATTCAGGGGGAAGAAATTTCATCCCTGCTCAGGGTTGAGAAGGATCTTAATTAAAATGTTTTAAAATTAGAACAAGAAAGAAACCTATTTGCGTGTTTGGCTTTGGAACTTGTTCTTCAAGGGGTTGCTCCTAGTTCTAGAAATGCGTGCTTTTTCTAATTATAGTCAGTAGAATCCTAGGATTCTGAGAGGGGGCTCCAGAGACTCACTATGGAGGGGGGATCATGACGTCCGTGTTGTTTGGATCTGTCCCTCCCACACTGTAATTAATAAGCTTTAACTTGCCAGGAGATAGACTGTCTTAGAAGTAGAACTCTTAGAGTTGAAGTAGCCCCTGAAGGTTCAACCTGAGTCCCTTCTAGCCTCAGCTTCAATTGGTTCTAGGGGTTCCACATGTAGTTGGAGGCTCCCACTGTTAGAAAGGCCTTTCTTCTAGTATATGGGGTCGTACGTCAGCCCTACCTTCTGAGGGACCACAGGGAAGCCTGGCTCCTCCTTATATTAGTCCTGCCATAGTTGAGATATCTGAGGGAATTTCTTATCTTCCTTCCCCACCCCCCACCCCCCCAACCCTATCACATAAAATCTCAGCACCAACATCCATCCCTCCTCGGATCTGTAGAAGTCTTACTGGCCCATGGCCATGCCACGCTGCTTTCTGGAGGTGAACTCAGCTCCTCCTCCATGCAGAGGCCCACCCACTGCAGACCCCCAGTAAATGCTGACAGGGCTGCCTCCTCCCTGCTTCTGCTTTTCTCCTCTATATATTTGGATTTGCTGCTCTTGGGTAAATGGAAGGGAGTTGGATAAGGACAATGTCTGTTGCTGCTGCTGCTGGTGGTAGTGTTAAAGAAAATGTTAGTTTTAAAAGTAACATAGATTGTCTGGGAAAATGGCCTGAGATGAGCTTTCTGTATAAGGTGAACTCCTTAGGAACAAGCCTCCATAAATGCCCGGGCCCCACTGTTGTGCCTCACAGTTAATATGCATCTGGGGTGAGGGCTGGTGGCTGCCTGTGCTGAGCTCCAGCTAGGAGAACCTCTCTCCAGAAGCATATCTCATCCCCTGGGGCAAAATGCATACAGTTCCTCAGTCCCACTCCTCTGGCTTAAAGGAGGAGTCCCCCTGGCTCAGGTGTCTCTGTTGAGGGATCCTAGGCAGATCTGCTAGAATTCTGTGCCTAGCGAAGGTGCAGAGCAATGAGACAGTCCAAAGCACCACGGATGTCACAAGCTTGGGCTTGGCTCTCAGGGTGGCCCATAAGTTGAGGAGCCATTGTTGACTGGATCATGTGACTCGAGTGACATTTCCTGTTTCTCTCCTGATACTGGTTATACCATCTCCTGAGCTGGCCCCTAGAACAGATCTCTTCCCCTCATGCTATCTTGAGGGCAGGTTTCTTTGGGGAATG
This sequence comes from Talpa occidentalis, assembly GCF_014898055.3. NCBI lineage: Eukaryota > Metazoa > Chordata > Mammalia > Eulipotyphla > Talpidae > Talpa > Talpa occidentalis. The sequence goes on along the minus strand of NW_023601653.1, from coordinate 62,619,147 downwards.
AAGAGAATGAGGTCTTCCTTGCAGGGTCTGTGTGAGTCCCACAAGGAAAAAAGCCTTCACTGAAAGACATATATCCCAAGTGCTCCCTTCATGCTAGCTAGCTTCCTTTGCGGGGACTATGTTTCCCAAGGAAAATTGCAACCTATGTTCCGAGGAGTGTCTGTACTGTACTCAATATGTGCTGCTGGGGAAGATGACACAATTTTCTTCCTTTTTTTTCTTGCCATGCACCTCCAGGTGCTCGGAGCTGGCTGTTCCCGCAGAAGTCCCAGTCTCCCGGGTCCTGTGTGGAACCGCAGAGCATGGCAGCATGGGGACGCTGAGCTAGTTTTGTCAGGGCGAGAGTTGACCCCAGTGTTGTCTGGGAGTGCTGTGTGCTCTTGTCCTGCCAGCTTTCACTGTTGGGGCCATCCTGGGAATTCTAGAACTTGAGGCTGCAGAATTGGGCATGCCTTGCAGACACTGGATAAATGCTGAGACATTTCCTGACACTTAGAAAAGCAGCCACACGCTTATACTACAGAGCTCGCTTGTGGGGCCTCTGCTTATGCTTCTCTTCATTTACCACACTTTGCAGAGAACAGTTTTGGTGAACAAGGAAGACTTCGATGCTTTGACTACTTTGTGTGTGTTTGTGTTTTGACTACTTTGTTTGTGTTTGTTCGGGCTGCCTTCTGATTTGAGGGTAGACTAGAGCAGGAAGGTGAGGAAAAGGACTGTCTATTACAGTTCTAAATATGCAGGAGGGAACTTTTGCCTAACTTTCTTATGTGGCCAAAGCTCTTCCTACACTGGTGAAGCTGGTGTAGGAAGATCCCCACATCAGCAAGAGTGCGACTTAGGGGGTGCACCCCCCTAGGGCAGTATGGGTGTCTGGGAAGCTGAGAGAGGAAGTTTGGAAGCCAGGGCTGTAGTTGTCACCCATCCTGACTTCACAGGGTACTCCCATTGTTTTCCCCGAAGTGACGGCATGCTGAAAGCCAAAGACCAATTGGTTGTAAAAATGTAAAGCCTCAGTACCCAGAGGATGCTTCCTTCAGGAGAAGAGGAAAGCCTACTCAGACCTCTGGTTTAGATATTTTCTGGAACCTCTTTGGGATGGAAAGAAAGCATCACAGCCTTACTGCTGGGCATTGATGGATCTGGCATTCAGCTCAAGATTCATAACTAAATAGCGTAGATACTAAGGTGTAGCCCAGATCTTAACTATACTCCAGGCCCTAAGGTATACTGTTCTCACTCCAGAAGCTCAGGTTGCCCCACATTCTAAGGTGTACCCCACATCCTAAGCTATACGGTTCTCAACCCAGACCCTGAGGCAAGCTGTCTCCTTCTGGGGAGATGGTAAATACGTGCTCTGTGGCTGTGTGTACAATGTGTATTTAGAACAGAAGACTGACCTTTGCACCTTCCTGAAGTTCTTTAATCCAACTGGATTTCTGAGAACAAAATAGTCAGTGTATTTTGTTCAAATGAAAAGAAATTGACATTCAAGAGAGTATTCGTTTAGGTTCTTGTGTGTGTTTGCATTCAGGATGCCAAAAAATGAGACAACTGCACAGCTCAAATTTCAGTTTTTGTTCAACTCCGAGCTGATGGGTAGCTTTCACTTGTGAATAGAGGCCAAAGCCATCACCTGAATTATTTTGCAGCCGTCAGAGGGTACTTAAATAAGTGTGTACTCAGACCTCAGTGTAGTAAATCTTAATACCTACCTCCCCAGAGAAGAGACTTCCGGTGTTCAATCTATAGATGTCTGTAGTTGAAGCCTCAACTTTCCTGGAAGCCTGCAGAGTGAAGAGCCTCCCCCAACAATAGTGGATATGACCAGTGTGGCCTCTTGTATTTCTCCTGTTTTCCATCTTATCTGGGTCACTGGTTTCCAGTGTGGGCTGGGAACACAGTGAGGGGCAACCTCTTGAGCAGATGAGGGCACCTGTGGTATATTTCCATAGTTCCCCAGGAAATGGTCAGGGTCACCCCTCTGTTCCCACTCTTCCTGCTCCTCAGGGTTTACCTAGGCTTCGAAACCACCATTGGGGACATCCTGGCATAACGGGGTTGCGGCTGCTTCTAGAAAAAGATCCTAAAATGACCTCTGAGCTCTGCAAAGAGCAGTCATCAAAATGACCTGTAAACCACCTTCTTTGCAAGTGCAACCAAGATTTCTGTTTTTCTCAATTCCACAAATGCTTTGTCTTTATTTCCAGAGGGTTAATATTTAATCAGCAACAAACTCGAAGTCTCTCAACCTTTCATTCTTTTCAAAGAGTTAATGGTGTAAAAACAAATGTGGGTCTCGCTGGTGGCGCAGCGGTCCGCAGCCTCTGCAGCACCAGTTCGATTCCCCGCTGGACAGGGAGAACCCCACATGGTGCGCAGACCTCTCCTGCCTCGCCCACTGCTCCCCTCAGCAGTGTCTTCGGTCCATCTACCTGTTCTGTTCCCCGCTCTGGTGAATTCTCTCACCCTGCCACGCTTCTGACCTGTACCCCAGTTCTTGTATAAATAAATAAAAATAAATCTTTAAAGAAAAATAAAATAAAAACAAATTGTGTAAATACACCAGGAGAATCCCTGGGATGGAGAGAATCTCTGTATTGGGTAACTTTGAAAAGGAAAGACTTTTGGTAATGCCAAAATGTTTGCGTTTGTTTTACATGATAGCGACAGCTTCCTGAGCACACAGGGTAGAGATGATCAGGCTTAGATGGGGACCCTCTTCACTCCCTCTGCACAACTAATTTTGGTTTCTGTAGTTGTGCTTGTTGCTGCATATTCTATTTAAATCAGAGAGAGAGAGAGCGCACACGAGCGAGAGCGAGAGTGTACTTTCTATAATGCTTAGTAAAATCTACACATCTTTCCTTTCCTAAAACTATTTTTAACCTTATTTTTCTCTTTTCAGAGCTTTGTGTTCTGCTCCCTCCCTACTATAATACAATTGCCCTTAGAAATGGCACTGCTACCCTTTTATTCAGCCGGTTGGTCTGATAGGTTGTATCTGCAAGTTTAAGGTCAGCATGCTTTATTTTTTCAGCATCTAAACAATAATGGAGCTCCATCATGGTATTTTCAGTCACATCATTGACCTCCACTGGCAGCTGATGCTCCTACAACACTTGAATGCATTAATATCACTGTCTGGAGCATTTTAATTTAATTAGAGCTGTGGTTATAATCCTCTTGGGAAAATCGTTATCCCCTCTGTAATGTTAAAATAAAACACCTCTGGTTTTCATCCCACTGACAGTTTACTTTAGAGGTAAGGGAGCCGTGACTGGGTTCTCTCCTGTCTTTTGTTGGTGGTGGTGGGGAACCAGAAAAACAATTGTGAGAATAACGCAAGCTCTTTTTTGGGGGAAACTGGATGCTAGTCTCCTTAAGCCTCTCTGTGTGGATGTCTCCGTCTGAGGTCTCACGATTGATTCATTTCTCTAATCGCTGATAGTCTGCCGATTGGGCCACTGTAGATGTTAAAGGCATGGATGCAGTAATGGATTAAAAAATGAGGATCGAGCGAGTCATTCTAGAAATTAACAGACAGACAAAAGGCAATCAGGCTGTGGTATCAGAATCCCAGGTGCATGTTTCATTCTCTTTGGAATGGAGCCCATGAAACAGGCAATGTCCTTTCTGGGGTCCCCTGAGTGGTCTGCTGGCTACTGACCCCATGGTGGTGGTGCTTGTGTAATTGATGCTAGCAAATTACACAAGCTTCGGGCAGTGAATTATGCTTTCCCTCCTCCTGGTCAAGATAATCTCTTCTTTGTTACTGACAAGCCTCTTCATTGACTCTTTTAAAAAATCCTTCTTTCAGGGGTCACTTAGGTTGTTCCCATGTCTTGGCGACTATTGCGAATAACATTGCAATGAACCCACTGGTGCATACGTATTTTAAAATTTATGTTTCAAATTTATGTTTTCATATTCTTTAATAGATACCTAGAAGTAGAGTTGCTGGATCATATGATAGATCTATTTTTACTTTTTTGAGGATAAAGAAGAGGTATTTTTCATACACACACACACACACACACACACACACAATGAAATACATATTGGCAGAGTAAAAAAAAGATGAAATCTTGCCATTTGCAACAATATGGATGGATCTTGAGGGGTTTATGCTCAAATAAGTTAGAAGGAGAAAGACAAACATCATGATTTTACTCATGTTGAATATATGGAAACAAAGCAAATCCTTGAATTCTCACGGCAGAATGGCGACCAGAGTAGAAGGGGAAGGGGCTTAGGAAGAACAGGTCATGGTGGCTTATTGGAAGGTGGGGCACCTTGGCAGTGGGCATGGTGTGGTATCAGCATTTGAGGAGGAGTGAAACTACTCCTAGCCCCTTCTCCAGGGTTGGAAGCCACTGCTCCCTCAATAAAAGTGAGAAATGAGTGAATAAATGAACCAGTAAGTAGTGCTTCTTTGACAGGCTTCCCGTGTTATATGTTGGCCCTCAGCTGAGCGAAACCCTCATTGGGAATGAGAGGGTTCGGGGTCCACCATCACCTGCTCGCTGGCCTGCCTTTCCTAGGTCTCATCATGCAGTAATGCAGCTGCCTCCCTCTAGAATTGTTTGACATGGGGGAAGGCATCAACCCCCAGGGCAAGACTGAAGTGTGTGTGGATTCCAGGGTAGCGGTGAGGACAGGAGCCACATGGAAGTGCTAACTAGCTTGACTCTTTATTCTTCAAGTTGAATGTAGACTTCCCAAAAAAAGAAAGTAAAATCTGCTTTGAGGCCTGGTTTGCCTCAGCTTGTCTTTGATGGAGTCAGTGAGACTGGGACGAGGTGGCCTGTCACTCACATGGACTGGTACGAGGCTCTTTTTTGTCCTTTCTTTCAGCGAGAGTCATCCTATTGTCCTTGCTTTCAGCAAGAGGCAAACCTACCTCCTTTTCTTCTCGCACTAGTGCCATTGGAAGCTCTTTAGCTACAGAATGCTTTCTTCACCACTAGTTTCACTTCCACAAAAGCCCTAAAAACACAGAAAGCTATTTCTGGGAGCAAAGCTAACGGTAGATATCTAGACATATAATGCAACAGGGGTTGTGTAGTGTTGAAGCATATGAAGGATTTGTTCGATGAGAAAAACAGCTTTTAAAATGCTTAAAAAGCCCATTTCAACTTGAAACCCTCCTAAATAGATTTTACATGTTTCCTATCTGTATATTTATGTCTTTGCCTCTTCACCCAATGCCAGAAATAACTCATCCTTAAGTTAGAGTTGCTCAAAATATGTGTGATGTTCCGTAAAGTTCAAGAAAAGTGGGTTGAAGAGTTTACCTCTGGGTGACCTTTCACAGGACACCTTGGTGGCTAAAATGTGAAATCTAGGATGTCAGACTTGCCCTTCATTAGGGCATTTTGGGATGTGCATTTAAACAGAGATATTCTAAATGCCCTAATTGCTGGTAGAGAGTGCCTCAGGGGCGGAATAGCGATTCCATTTGGAAATTACAAAATTATGTATATATGCACTTGAAATCGAAACTTCCTACCACAACTGACAAACTTCTAAGCTATGAGCAGAAGAGAAGCTTTCATTTGATTATAGGGTCAGGGGAATCTCCTGGTTCCCTTTGTACATTTGATGAAATATAAAATGTTTAGAGAACTGTATTTCCACACCGTAGTAAACACCCCTTGCGCTTTATTTTAATATGTGGTTTTTCTTTTGCTCTTGATTGCCGTTTCCATAATGGCATCTTGCTGATCTATCTGCCCCACACCCCAACTTATTTTTGGCCCTTGCGTGCCCCACTTTACTTTGCCCAGTTAAACCACAGGAAGGAACGGAAGTTATATTCGTGTATGGACTCACAAGTCAAAATAGTTGGTGTGTAGGCCTGAGAAGCAAATTGCATGACTATTTTAGCTGAAACACATGGTTGTTTTGTTGCCATTATTTGCCGTGTTTTATCTTAAAACTAATAATAATCATTCCCACCCATCTAGTTGTTTTACTTGATCTAACAAATTCCGCCTGTTTGAATTTAAAGTTCGTCAGTGAAATCGGTCTCTCCGTCAAACAGGACTTTCCTTTAATGCAGAGGATATCTAGAATATTCCAAAAGGAAAGGAAATAGGGATTCTGAGATGGAAAGTGAAAGGACAGGAGATACCTGTTAATGTTTGCAGATAATCCCCTGCTAGGAAGGAAAAAACAATAAACATCCGATATTTGGGGTGGTGGTTGTTGTATAATGAAATAGGCGATAGAAAGCTGTTGCTTGTAGATGAATTAATTGAATCTAAAGCTTGTGGCTGTCACTTTGTGCTCCTCTCTCATTGGATCGAGTACAGAATCATACTTTGATTAGAAACTGGGGATACTGGGGATGTTGCCAGAGAACAGAGAAGGGGAGATGTGGTTTTAATGTATTGGGGATGTTAATCACGTGACTTGGAAAAGTAGTTTTTGAGAGAGTCTAAAGCCATTTTTTGGGATTTATTGGCTTGTCCTTCTCCCTGTCTCTTTTTTACTTGCACAAACCAATTACTACAGAGGGAGGAAATGCACACCTGTTGACTTGAGTCCAAAGGAAAAGCCCATTTTAAACTGCATAGAAGTTTTTTTTATGAACCCCAAATGTTAGCAATCTGAAAGCTGAGGGGTTCAGGGGGTCTAGAAAGGGGCCAGCTGACTTGCCCAGAGCTTAAGTCGGGGCTCCCTTTTTTGCTCCCCACAACTTTCATAAATTTCACGCTTCAGTTCCAAGTTTTCATTACCTTTCTCTCCTCTCCCTGCCCTTATTTTTAACAGCAGGAACGAATTTCATATACACCTCCCGAGAGCCCGGTGCCGAGTTACGCCTCCTCGACCCCACTTCATGTTCCAGTGCCCCGAGCGCTCAGGATGGAGGAAGACTCGATCCGCCTGCCCGCACACCTGCGTGAGTGTTCGCGCCCGGGTCGGGGACAGACAGACAGACTGACCGAGGGACAGGCGCATGGACAAGAGGGCCAGGATGATGGATGGCACAGGGGCGGGGGCAGAGAGCTTCAGCCTGGAGGGAACTCTGGGATTGTTTTCATGCAGCTTCTGGAAGCTTTGGAATCTTTTGTCCCTTCTCCCGCCCCTCCGTCCCAAGCTTTGAAGAGCTAGAGATTCCTGTCCTGGGTTTCTCCCGTGTATTCGCTTGGCCTCTGACTAAGACATGTCACCCCTCCAGATCTGGAAATGTGCGGTTACATAGCAAGTACATGCAGCTTCTTGGATAAGAAAAGTGAAATTTGGGGGATAGGTCGTCTCCCTAAATTCCCACAGCTACCCTTGAATATTTCCTGAGGTCCTAAATTGTGCTTGGTTTCTGAGCCAGACTCACTCCCTGCTTGGCTGTTAAGTTGTGAGCTGTTCCTTTTGTCTCTGTCCCTCCTCCCTCCCAAGTTTTCCATGCTGGCTGCTGTTTCCCTGTCTTTTTTTGAGGCCCACATAGACCCTTTGTCCCTCCAAAGGGTCCCTCTCCTCTCTTGCTTCTCCCACGCTTGCTGTGCTGCAACAGCCCCTGTCAACGTGTGGTGCTCCCACCTTCCTCTCCCAAGTCGTCTCTACCAGTGCCCCTGCCTGGATCCTCAACGCCACCTGGCAGAGCGTCAGGGGTGGCTCCCTAGGACCAGACTCCAAAGCCGCCAACACCTGTCATTTCCTCGATGTTTTCCTTGTGTGGCCACCCAACCCAGATGATAAAATGTGATGGGGGCAGCCAGGGGGAAGGAATCACCTGCTTCTCACCCTGATCGCAGGCGTCCAAGAAAACGCCAGGTTGTCTGGCTTGAATATTATCACAAGGGCACGAGTCCAGGTTATGGAGGACACTGGGGGTCATCTTGGCCTTTCCCCAGCTGATTTCTAGTACCTTCCATGGTGCTGCCATCGGTGGTGCTGGCCGTCTCTTTCTGCATGATGACACTCCCAGGTTATTCTCCACCTCTTCTTCATCCCTCCTCGGATGGCTGAAAGGGGAGCCCCAGAGGGCACAGAGGGTGCAAGCTTGCTTTTCTCGCTGTGCTTGCACAGGGGACCAGTGGGCTGTGTCACTGGGAACTACTGGGGGGATCCTTGCTGCCTTAGCCTTTCTCCCCCACAGTGAAGACAGTTATTGGGATTTTTGCAGGGAGTTAGGGGCATGAGATTCCTTCCTCTTTCTGCCTCTCGTTGTGTCTGTCAGGATTTCCAGTCACTGTGCATTGTTTTCTGCACACCCCTACTTTGCTCCACATTGCCATTCCCTCCACAGGGAACTTGTGGGGATAGTAAAAGCTCGTGGCTATGGGCAGTGTTGTCCTCAGTGAACTGGAGCAGGCGGGACTGGCAATGAAACCACAGCCAGATGATAGCAGAACCTGTACTGTGACCTGTGTGTTCACTTCAGGGTGGAACATACTCACGCCCAAAGGCACAGCACTTCTGCTCCCAAAGCTCGTTTATGTAGTCATTCAACAAACAGTCATTGATTGCTCACGTCCTCTGGATACCAAAGATGAACAACACTGACTCCTTACCTACCTTTGTGAAGCTTACAGTCCAAACACTTGCCCCAAACAGGTTGAGGTTTCTTTCATACATTTTTATTCCTGTGCTTTGGGACATACCCCAATGGAGACCCTAACTCCTGGTTTGCCTCTGGGGGCATTTCCATGATTAACTCTTTTTGTCATAGAAGCACCTTTCCTTAAAATTCTTGATCTCCTTGCATGGTTTAAAAAAAAAAAAGTCATGGTAAAACAACTGGCAGTCAGGGGATCAGGATGCTTAACTAGTTCTACTGTTCAACTAGTAAGTCTCGGTACATTACTCAGTTGTCCTACTGAGATTGGATAAGAGAATGTCTAATGACCCTCTTAACTTCAGAATCTTCTGATCTTACCTAAGGCCTCATCCTCCCTGCTCAGAACGTTCTTCCACACCAGCACTTTAATGTTTTCTTGAGCAGAGAGTTTCCTCATTGAGCTACTGCTGTGCTGCCTCCCACTGTTTGCCAGGCGTGTGCCTTGCACACAGTCGTAATAGCTAATATTTATTGTGGGATTGCCCGGGACTGAGCACGGTGTGAAGCCCTTTGTGTAAATTATTTAGTTTTTTACAGTAATACCTTGAGAGTATCCCTATATCCATGCCACATATAAGGAACTCAGAGCTTAGTGAATTTAAGTAACTCCTCAATAGTGAGTAAGAGAAAGTCAGGATGCAGACTCAGGCCTGTCTGATTCCAGAGCCTAGGCTCTTTGTCTATTATACCACTTTGTGAATGGGTTTAGCATTTTTTTTTTGGATGGGTGGATGTATGGGTAGGTGGATTCAGAAATGACACTTAGCCATAGTATTGGTTGGTGGCTGGAATTTGTTCTAACTGGTCAATCCATGGTTGAATAAATTTGCAATGTCTCTTTTGGAAGGAGGGACGGATGGAGAGAAGGAGCGAGGGATAGAGAAATGGACACATGGGTGGATGGATGGTTGGGTGAATGGATGGATGGATGAGTGGGTGGGTAGCCAGATGCCCATGTAAATAAATACTTAGATTTAGGATTGTAGCACATTATCGCCAACCTTGGGGAATAATCATTTGTTAGTTTATGGACTCAGGTTGGGATCAGGGCTTGCCTGATTGCTACTCTCTGGCAGTCTGACCTTAGAGACCTCCTCGGTAATCTGCACGAGCCCTGTTGTGACACCACTGGTTCCTGCATCTGGAATAAATCCTCTGAAAGTGGAGCTTCCCAGGCTCTTGCTCTGTGCCCTCCGCTGGGACTTTCCGCAGGAGGCTGAGCTGCCCTCCTTCCTCTCCTGTTCCAGGACTCGGCCGCCCTTCCTGCTGTTTGGGAAACAGGCTATGTAGTCCGAGGACGGGCGAGGCCGTGGTGCACACTTGAAGATGCATCCCAGCTGGGCTTGCAAACCTAAAAGAAAATAAATACTCTGACCAGGGAATTGGGTTATTGCTGTTTTAAGCTGGGATTCCAGACAATTCCCGGTGGAATGCTGATGGAAAGTACGGGGAAGAATATGAAGCCAAGACAGCAGCGGGACATTTATGGTATTGCTAGGTTGGAAGCATTTTTAGCTGCTTGTTTTAAAGAGATAGTCACCAGACTGGTTTGTCTCAGAGTGGCCGGTTCTCACCATTGCTCCTCACTGTCTCCAGAGAAACCCCTGTTCTCCTAGCTCCTCCCTCCTCCTTTTCCTCTTTCCACTCTTAAATCACAGGCTAGCTTTTCCTGGGGGTAGTCGGGAGCAGGATGGGGATCATAATATTTAAGACTCATACTGAGGGCTTCTCACCATTTTGTTCTGCAAATACAGGGCTACTGTAGCCAACTGAACACACAGTGGTTCCAATTAGCAAGCTGGTGGAAGTTGAAAGTACTACCTTTTCCCTTTTTTGCCTGTGATTAAAAGCAAAGTGATAAATGGAGCCAAGTGTTAAGTGGTGATTATGGAGGACTTAAAAGGGATAGGCAGGGGCTAGTCAGTTCAGGCCTGGTCAGTTCCCCAGCTTGCAGGTGGTGCCTTCAACCACCCTATAGCATTTTCCTGAAACTTCCCTGTTTCACTAGGAGAGTAAACCCAACTATGTTTATTGAGAAGACACACAAGGCTGCTATTTTCTTTCTCTCTCATAGTCTGGATTTTTTTTTTTTTTTTTTTTAAGCTTGAAGGTGAAAGAGCTGAAGTGTAAAGAGCTGATGGCAGGTAGACAAAAAAAAAAAAAGTTCCATTCTTTATAGGGAACCATAAACTTCATGTCCTGACTGCATGGAAGGACCAGGGACCCCAAGAATGCTTAGAAAGGATCAATTCTCATTCTTTCAGCATTGAAGGGTTGTTGCCTGGCGCCAGGGATTCCTTTTTCTGATTCTTACTAGGGGCTTCCAGCATGAGGGAGATACTTTTTCATTTGCCTGCCCAGAGATCCCTTCTTTCTAAATTTGGGGGTGCTACAGAGGGGGCAACCCAGCGTCTCACAAGGTGGTACTCACCCTTAAAACTTGACCTCAAACAGTGATGCTCAGGCTGCCGTGTGAGAAGGATAACTGCATTTCAGATTCATGGGGCAGAATTTAAATCACCAGATGTCTTTATTTTAAATTCCTTTCTGCATCATCATTTCACATTTAGTTGAAATAATCGCATCTAATCACAGGTTGCCATCATGCCGCTTTAACCAAAGACTTTACATTTTGCAGAGCCACCCTGGCCTTCTAAAATCCCTATGAATTGATATTTAAACATTGGAACCTAGGACTCATTCATCACATTTAATGGGGTTACAGTTTATGATATTGTGGGTTAATAAATAGCCATAATAACCGCTTGGAGTTTTCTGGAGTCAGAATGGCAGAAATCGTCCCCTGGCTCTATTTCCTTTCCTTGTGAATCTTTCAAAATTCTTACATTACTACTCCTACTTGTGTGTGTTTAATAATTTAATTTAATGCCTTCCTTTGGAAGTCTTACATTGCTGCTCACCCGCTTGGTGATTTTGCCGTCTCAGCAAAGTAACAGTTTGAGACGGTCGCATGACAGGCCAGCTATCTTCGAACTAGGAGAGGGAGAGGAGAGGCAATAAGGCCTCTCTCTCTCTCTCACTCTCTCTCTCTTTTTAAGATTTATTTATTTATGCAAGAACCAGGGTACAGGCCAGATGTGCGGGAGGGTGAGAGGACTTACCAGTGCCAGAGCAGGGAACAGAACAGGCAGACTGACGAAATACAGTTCTGAGGGGAGCAGCGGGTGCGGCAGTGGAGGTCTGCGCGCCATGTGGGACCCTCGCTGGCCGGCCGGGATGAAATCGGCGCTGCAGAGGCTGCGGACAGCTTCACAGTGCGGCACTCAACCGCCTGTGCCACCAGGGGAGGCCCATGGCCTCTCTTTTCTCATTAGCAGGAGCAATAATTCCATATCCCTTGGAGTTATTTTGTTCCCAGAGGAAGAGACAAAAACGGGAGTTAAATATGATCATAGTTAGTATTTTCTATTCTTCTAAGTAACAAAATGCAAGCATACATATTATCTCATTTAACCATACAGCACTCATTAAAGAGCACCATACAGCATTTAACCATACAGCACTCATTAAAGAGGATGGCACCTCTTTTTATTTAATTTTGTGATGCCTGTGGACTCAGATCTATCCAGATCCCCACAGCACACGAAGAGTCCAATGTGATTTGTGTTTCAAAGTTCATCCTTTGGCTTTCTTTGGAGAAGACAGTGGTAGAGTTTCCTGAACTTAAAAGTAAAGGCTATGCAGACTGTTGGCGCCTGGGCAGGCTGGACACAAGGACAGGGCATAGCTCTGGCGAGTGTACACTTGACCATTTGGGCTGAACCCCAACAGGCTGACTTCCATCAGGAACCTGAGATGTCACTGTGGATAATGCATTCTGGCTTTGTGCACCCATTTCTGCTACCCATTTCTTGTCAGCTCAGGTTGAATTTCAGTTTATCTCTGGACAGAGCTGGCCACCAAGGCCTGAGAGGGGTCTCGGCCAGGCACCCACATTCCCTGGCATTTCACCACAGAGGACCACCTGGAAACACATAGATTTTTTGGAGTTTCCAAATGAAATAACTTGTCAGTAGAAAGGACTTGGGTGCAGACAGACCCAAGATACATTCCAGGACTGCTTCTCTGTAGTAGAGGATTTCACCTGAGGACTCAAATTTCTTTTATTTATTTTTTTATAAAGGCATGTTTTATTTATTTGCTTGTTTGTTTTGTTTATACATGCACTGGGTACAGTCAGAAGTGCGGGAGGGTGAGAGAATTCACCAGAGCCAGAGCGGGGAGCAGAACAGGCAGAAGGACCGAAGTACACTGCTGAGGGGAGCAGCGGGCAGCAGGAGAGGTCTGCACGCCATGTGGGATCCTCCTCCGGTGGCCGGGGAGCAGCCGGGGATCGAACCGGCGCCACAGAAGCTGCGGGCAGTTTCGCAACCCAGCGCTCAACCGCTGCGCCACTGGGGAGGCCCAGGACTCAAATTTCTAACATTCCTAGTGTGTTATAAGGAGGACGTTTCTTATAAATATTGGTGCTGATTGACATAATACCAAGCACAGTGCTAGGCACACAGTGGCCAGTAACACAGTAGAGCTCTATTTCTGTTTGCAGAGCTGGTAACTGTTTAGGAGGGGACACCCCCACTTTCAAGGGTCATGAGAAGCACATATGTTCTTTCATGTCTGTTTCATTGCAGAAAGGGCCTAGAATGTGGTTTACATCGTATTGAGACTGCTTTCTCTAAGGCACTATGGAAATCAGCTTGATCTTCTAACTGCTCCCTCAGATTTCTAGAAGCTCAGTCGGGCTCTAGGGCTCTGCATCCTTTTGGGCCTTTGCTACTCACACCATAGCAGCATCTGCCCTGGCCTTGCTGGAACTCACCTGCACTGGCCTTGCTCAATCTGGAAGCCTTCCATAGCCTTCCCCACCCTTCTTATAAGACCTAGCAAAGCTTCCCTGTCCTTGGCCATTTTCAGTGTTCCAAACATGGCCTTGCCTTGCTCAGCTGCCTGTGACGTGTCATGACATCACCCTCAGAGTTGAGACAAGGACACGGGGACAGAGATTTAATTCTCAGCCTGTGCCTTGACAAAGCAATAGGACTTCTAACGGAGATGGCCAGCCACTGGTGTTTTATGTTTTGTTCCCCCTTAAGCTTTCCTTTGGGGGCCTTCACTTTTTCTATTCAAGGCTTTCTTCTCTGCCAGCCATATGTATGGCCGCATTCAGGCCCTGGTGAGCTGCTTCTAACAGCATGAAGAGAAAAAACAGCCTACAACAGAACAGCCGGGATGCTTTGGAAGGGAAATTTCCTTTTTGGGTTTGCAGTCTGAAAGAATTTCCGATGCAGGCAGACGTTAATTCCTAGCTCCATGCTTCCTGATAAGGAAGCAGCTTCAATAAATGCAGCTATTTATAGTTGTCGTATTTTTTTTTAAATATATAACCAGAGGTCTATTGACCTTTTCTTTCACTTCGCATTTCATGCCTTGTGCTCTGTGTACATTTAAGGCAGTTCCTCCAGCCTGAGCTCTGAGAGAATGGCTCTGATCCTGGGGGGAGTGGCTGTTCTCAGTTTCCTTAGAATTATGCACTAGACCTTTGGAAGCTACTGGCCACTGCTTGCCCCTACCTGGTGTTGTGGGTTCTTTCTGTGAACCCAGTGGTGTCCAGCTCTGTTCTAGACCCAACACAAAATAAACTGGTGGAGAGAAAGCATTTACAAGTAAAAGACAATGAGGGGCCTGCCTGGTGGCTCAAGGGGTTAATTTAAGCATCAGCACTGTGAAGCAGTCTGTAGCCACTGCAGCACGAGTTTGATCCCTGGCCAGGGAGCTACCCACATGGCACAGCAGCCCTCTCCTGTCTCTCCTGCTGCTCCCCTCAGCAGTGTGTTTCAGTCAGTCCATCTGTTTCCCACTGTCTCTGGTGAATCCTCTTACCCCCCGCACCTCTGGCCTACACTCCAGCTCTTGTATGTATAAATAAATAAATCTTTTTTAAAAAGTAAAAGACAATGAGAACCAGTCAGTTCTGTGAGAAGAGACTGAAACAGCCACAGAGATCAGAAATATTTCCACTTCTTCTGTCTCCTCTTGGGGCTCCTCATCTTTCGCTCCCCTGCGTTCTTTCTCTTGCAGTCTTAGGACTGTGTAATTGAGGGGCACCTGACCGTGTGTCCATGCTCAGCCTCCTGTAGATGTGTGTGATCCTTGCTGGCGTGACAATAGAATCAACACGATGTTGGTTGGGACTGTGCTCGCCTCTACCCCTTCTCTTCTTTATCACCAAGCGTCAACTGGACCGAGTCTCCCCAAATACGGAGAAGTTTCCATTCTCAAATACGAATGTATTATTTCATGACTTGTTTTATAAACAAGTGTATTTTGTAGTTTGCTTTAATATTTTCTCCCATTTTGCTTCATGCCTGAGTTAACATCATCAGTAACTCAGAGTCTTGGGATTTTTGTCAGGAGCGAATTCGACAGTTTCATCTTTATGCCTTTCCAGAGGTAACTGTTAGCAGGAGCCTTTGGGTGTTACTGATTTCACTGTGGGCCACTGATTCCATTGCGTGTACCATCCAGGTGAGGTATTGGAGTTCTGAGGATGTCAGTGAATGCAACCGTCTCTGGCCACATGCTAACTGCAAATTCCCAAGAACTTGCCCTGATATTTACTGCTTCCCTCTGGGGTAGGTGGACTAAATCCTGTTCTCTTGAAATGTCTCTATTTGTGTTTCCTCTGGATCATGGATAGAAATAGCCTCAAATGGAGCGCTCAGATTTCAGTAATAGAAATGCAGATTGCCCATGTAGGTTTGGGATCCGGTGCATGGATGAGGTGGGTGCAGTCTGGATGCTGGGGAACAAGAGGCTCATCATGCAGAGCTATGCAGGGCACACTGCACTTCACCCATTCAGCCAGTGCTGAATTCTCCAGCGGGGACATTAAATAAGTGGTTCATTGAAGAGGGTGAAGGTTTGTAAAGAAGAGATGTAATAATCATTAAAAAAAAAAAAAAAAGGATGTAGATGTGTGTTGAAGGGAATCAAATTGCTCTAGCTTAAGAAAAATTACAGGGGTATCAGGCAGTTTCTCACAACTCCACTTCAGCAGTCACAATGTTAGGATTTAATTACCCATTTGTTTTCCAGGAGTGACTTACCTTTGAAATGAGTTTCTTTTTTTGTCCTCATACCCCACCCTCCCGTTCATCGGAGCTATGTGAGGTAACACTGGTTTACAGCACTGTATGATTTAGGGGATTAGGTTCACCTTTTTAGGTCATGGTCACCACACCCACCACCAAAGCCCCCTTGATGCCTTAAGAGCCACCCTGTGTCACTGTAACGGTGACAAAACCTCCTTTGCAGCAGTGTAGGCAATAGGCTGGCATTGTCCCTTGCTCAGTACTGTGCCAAGAACTTTATATTATTCTCAATAATCACTGACACTGCGAGTTAGATGTCATGATCTGTTTTCTATCTGAGACTGAGCAAGGCCAAATTCCTGACATCGACAGAAAGTTCAGGAGCCGGGCTTTGAATCCAGAGGGAATTTCAAATCTGAGGCTTTTTCTTTTCCATGTCACTGTGTGGCTTCTTAAAAGCACTAGGGACTGATGGAAGTCATTTCCTTCTAGCTGCTGGTTGGAAGGAGAAAATCGAAGCTTATAGGTTGACCTTTTTTTTTTTTTTAAAGCAAAATTTATATGAACTATGGATAAGGAAGGCCAAAGGGATAAAATCAGAGACAGTCAGTCTTTTGAAAGTAGAAGGTAAGTTTTCCAGTTCAATCCTTTATACATGCTGTTATCTGCAGCCTGTTTTCAGGTATGTGTGTACATTCTAGAAGGTAGAAACAAAATTAAATGAAGTAAAAAGAGGTCTCCCTGTTGCTCACAATTTTCCATCTTTTAAAAGAGGTGATCTGCCTCTCAGATGACTATAAACAGTAAGAAAGGCTGTGGGGCTATTGAGAAGTGGATTATTAGGTCCACAAATTGCTGCGTCTCACTTCCTGATGCTTTTTGTTCTCCAACATGCTTTAGAAAAATCTGCATTTTCCTGCCTTAGTTTACCCATGTGGCTTATGTGCTAGGAACCCTAGCTCTGGGTGACAGAGTAGGGAGCGCATTTGTCTGGGGCTCAGTCCTCTGCCATTGACCCAGGGGCGTCACCCCAAATCATTCATTCTTTCTCCTGCAACTGTAGTTTGCTCAATCTAAAGCAAAGTGACCTGAGCCTGTGATTCCTGAAGTTCTCTGCAGCTCAAACATGTTCTTGTTGTCTAATTCCAGAAGAGAAATGCAAGGGATATTAGCAACATTATCTATATGTGCTAAGTGATCATTCCCTTGATTTCTAGCACTTGACGTCAAACTCTAGAGCAAGTGGTGGTATTTCAGTGATGTGGGAAACTGTCCTGTGCCTCAACTGTAGTAGTTTTATGAGGCTGCTGGGATGCACAGAATTATGGTAAGTCAGTGCTAACACTGTGGGATGCTGCCCTACACTGCCCACGATTGAGATGGCATTGAGGGTAGAAGCTGAGGGCTGGCTCAGCCACTGGCACCTTATGCTGGCTCCCAGGACCTTACAGACGAATTCAGGCTGTCTCACCTGTTTTTGCAACACCCACTCCTAACTCCACACTTGATCAGAAATTTCTAGTGGCTTCTAAAAGGACATTTATACCCCCAAGTCCCAAGGGAAGAATCTCTCTCCCAGGGGATTTCTTTTGTGTTCCTAACGGGCCTTTCAATAACCCCCCAAATATCTGGGTGAATATTCGAATCATGGCTGAAGTTTGAGTCTGAGTTGATCACTTGCTTATTGCATTATGCACAGGTGGGCTCCTGGTAACTCCTACTTGACCCCAACTGCATGATTTGTGAGAATCCCCCTCTGCAACTTGAAGCTTCTTTGCCTTTCCTGTATCTTCTCAAAATGGCCATCTGCATTTTGCTCCCTCTCTAGATGGTGTCCTCTGGCTTTGCAGCACCAGTAGATTGGCATGGATAGGCCACACGAATCCTCCTAGAGCCAGCCCATAGCACATACACAATTAATACTGAATTAATTAATTATGGGGGGAAAAAAGCATAGCTGGCAAGGGAGTGAAGGTTTTCAGCTTCTAAAGTAAAGGCTTTGATGGTGAACTTTAAAGTACATTTCCATCCACCCCAGCCAACAGAGAGAATCTGTGATACGTATACTATCTCTGGGCATGAAAACTCACACCCAAGAAACTGTTTCTAAATAGAGGCCCTGAACTAGTTACTCAAATCATCTACTCGTTGCCATCAACTGTGAAAAAGAGGGTGGAAGATTAGGGGGGAAAAAGGATTTCCCCAAAATGCAGTGATTTGTAAATAAAGCAATGAGGGGTTTTATTTTGCCTCCTCAAGTAACTCTTGGGACACCCAAGAGGGTGAGGAACAACTATGAGCAAATAATGGGGTGGCAGCCCTCCTGAGGAAATAAAATGGCCCTTTCTCCTGCCTCCTGGAGTGGGTGCCTACCTTCAGGATGTAGCCCTGAGGCCGTTCAAGTTCACAAACCTGTTTTTTCTGATGGTTTGGAAGGTTAACCTGTCTCGGGCACATTTTCCTACTAGAAGTAAACAAAGTGGGAGAAAGCCTTTCCTTTCTTTTTTATTCTGATGACTTCTACACCCTGTTCTCACAGCCCTGACCTCCCACACTTAGTCTTTTCACTTCTCGTGGGAGGTGGTGGTGAAGCCACCTCACAAAATTCCCGTCCGGACAGCCAGTTCTTGTTCCCCTATTCACAGCTCTGCCAAGCATTTTGGGTAGGGCTTTCACTGACCTTAAACTTCAGTCATGGTTCAGATATTCACCCAGATATTTGGGGGGTTATTGAAACACCTTTTAGGAACACAGAAAAAAAATTCCCTGGGAGAGAGATTCCTCCCTTGAGACTTGGGAGTTATAAAAGTCCTTTTAGATGCCACTAGAACTTTTGATTGAGTGTGGAGAGGAACCCACAGACCCATACAGATCTAAGCTGATGTAAAATTTGTTTGGAACTTGTGAAAGGAACATTTTTCTCTTTTGATTCTTAGGTAAAGAAAAATTCTACTTCAGATGAATCCAAATGAGAGAGAGGTGGATTGGGGTTATCTCATAGCTATTACTGCAGCTATCTGTACCACAGAGCTTCTGTACCTCCCATAGTGATTCAGAGAAAGAATCCAAAGAAACTGGGTGTGTAAATCCAGCTGTGTGTAAAGCCTCACGTCTAGGGCTCCGTTTGCTGATGGAGTGTTGAGATTCAGAAAGTGGTTGGCTTCTAAACATGCATTGTCCAGCCTGCTCTGGATTCAGCACGGAGGGCTGGGGTTGTTTGTGAACAGGTTTGGTATCATGTTTCTGTGGGTATGTGGTCACCCCATTGTGGTGATTTATTTAGCATGCCCTGAACTTAAGTATCTACCATGATGGACTGTTCTGGCACCTGAAATTCCACCGGTAAAATACCTTCCTTGTGGATCAGGCATTGTTTCCATCTAGCTCCACTTTAAAAAGTTGTGATAGCAGCTAGTACCTTGGATAGAGATAATTAATACCATAAGTCCCTGGTGTCTTAATGAAAATTAGTTTATCAGATCTCTTCAATCTTTTACAATAGAGGAACCATGGCCAGCTTGGAAGGTCAAAGGAGGGGGCAGAGGAAACAAACCCCTGATTTTGCTTGAGGCTGGCCTTCTTCATGGGGGAGATAGATAAGATTAGATGGAAAAATCCAGGCCCCTTGATTTAGACAAAACATTAAGAACCTGGGCCTCTGACCCAGATGAGTAAGCTGATACACATGGCTGTTGGCCCTCAGGACATTGCCATTGTCAGTACTGACAGAGCAAAGCATATCGTGAACTTGAGAATGTATATCTGCAGTTCCTTGAGAGAAGGGGTGAACTGGGAGGGGGGGTAGATCTGAATCCTTTATCCTTTTGGCCATTCTTACCAAAATTTTCTACCTGTGGGCTGACTAAATGTTGGATGGTAATGCCAAGACCATACCGAGGGATAAGGGAGCCATTGATTCAAGTCTCAAGCTGAAGTGGTCAGGGAAATCTTGACTTGTGGGGAACTTACCCATATCTGGTCAAAGAGATAACTTACTATGAAGCGTGGGTGTGTGAAGTTTGGGGAAAGCTCTTTCTTAAGTTCCCTGTGGAGCAATGACTTCAGTTATTGAGTGCTTATGCAGGAACTTTTCACTCATATATATCACTTTCCACTCATATATATCATTTAATCCTCACCATGGTCCTGTGTATTGAGTTTTATTATCCTCCCTTTACTGATGAAAAGTCAGGTTTAAAGAGGTGAAGGAACTTGGCCAAAGTCACAGAGCTAGTCGGGGCAGGGCCCGTACATCAGCCTCCCCCTTTCTACCCTACGCCGTTCTTCACAATAGAAGCCAAAGCCCTATTCCCTAGACCCTTCTAGGTAGTCTAGGAAAAGTACTGTTGGATCTGTCTCTAAGAGCCAACTGTGGTTAAAACCTCATAAATTTTAGAAAAATAGAATAACTCACTAAAATAAAATTGTAAACCCACTCCGCAAAAAATATCTACCACAACCCCAAAACCTCAGGGTTAATATTCAGATGTCAGTGAGCTATATGATTCTTTTTTTTTTTTTTTTAATTTATTTTTGCATAGAAGAACTGAGGTGTAGGCCAGAGGTGGGGGGGCTGGTAAGAGGATTTACCAAGACAGACTGGGGAGCAGAACAGGCAGATTAACTGAAATACACTGCTGAGGGGAGCAGCAGGCGGGACAGGAGAGGTCTGCTGCACCATGTGGCTCACCTCCCTGGCCAGAATCGAACTCATGCTGCAGTAGCTGTGGATTGCTTCATAGTGCTGATGCTTAACTCCTTGCACCACCAGGGAGGCCCCCAGTGAGCTTATGATTCTTACTAGCCCCTTAAATATTACTATTTCCTGATAAGTAGCATCTCTTACAGAGTTCTGGCCCATGAAGCATGTAGAGAGGCCACATCCCACCACATTGTTGTTCCCACCCAGCCTGACTGTAGGACGAACACACAGGCCATCTCAGCTCCGCATCTCAGTGTCTGTCTCACTGCTTACTGTACAATTGGAAGTTCAGCGCCACCCCCTCTTCCTGTGATTTGGGAGTCTCTGTTGTTTCCTTTTCAAACTTTTTTTTTTTTAAATGAAGTGATTTGAAATGGAAAATTAATTGTGAGTCTGGTAGTTTCCTGCTAATGCCACTTTGCTAAGAAGCTTCATAAATACTATATATTATTACTCACGTGGGCACAGCTGCTCCAGGCTCTAACCCCCTCAGTCATTCACAGTATGTCTGAGAGATTAATTTTTATAATGCTGTGATTTGTGATTTTGCCCCTTTCATGTTTTACTTAAAATCCTCACTGGAAAAGTGTGTTTGGGGGAAAAAAATCTACCACCCTGGAAAAAAGGTCCTTTGGTAATGTACAGCTTTTGGAGCTATTAACAGCTGTTTTACTTTCTGGTAATCTCTTCATTTGAAATACTGCTGTCTCTATCTGCCTCACAAGTGTGAGTGAGTGAGTGAGTTGAGTGTGATGTAGATAAGTCTGCGGAAGGACCTTTTTTTCTTGAGGCAAGTTGCAGGTACTGATTCCTTCTCAGAGCTAAAACTCCCATCCTACGGAGGATGTGGGGTGGGTGCTGGGCAGGCGGGCATGAGCACAAGGAAAATGAAGAAGAGAGAGGAAGGAGTGGGCCAGGGTCAGTTTCGGTGGGGTCCCCACCCCGTGGGTGGGAGCTGAACTGTTTATCCCAGAACCCCAGCAGCAGCAGCAGCTGAGAGCCAGGGGTGTTTTCAGGACTCAGCTGCCAAAGTTTCTTGAAACAGCCCTGCTCAAAGGCATATGCTGGGCTCACTTCTGAGGGAAATTTCCTTTTTGGGGAAGTTGAAGCAAAGGAATTTCCTGTGTGGGCAGACAGAGCTTCCTGACTTGAAGGCTTCTTGGAAGGGAAACAGTTTCATAATGAAATGACAAATTAAAGACATACCAGCCGGGTTCACTTCAAAACAGCTATTGAGAGTGCAGGCAAAGCCCTATTATACTCCCTCACAGAACAAAAATAAATCCCCTCCTGACAGGTTTCTGTATGCTGGATTATATCCGTCCCCCCCGCACCTTCCCTCGCAGTCTACTTCATCTCCCTCTCCCACCCCCGCCATTAGCTGCCACCATCTCTATCTTTAACTGCTCTCAGGAGCAGCCAGCAAGGAGGTGGCTTCTCGCTCGCTGCCTTTCTTTGTGGCTTTGCTCATCCCTGACCTACACCGAGGCCTTCTGGGTTGTATTTCAGCCCCATGCTGCCAGCTCTCACAAACAACCTCTTTCCTTCCCCCTTTGACACAAAGCAGTGATTGAAGATGTCTTCAGCAACGGGGTTAAAAAAAAAAAAAAAAAAACAACCACCATGCAGGCTTTTCCTAGCACTGGCCTTTAAAATCTTGTAGGCAATAAATGTAAGTGCTATTCTGGTCTGGGGAGCTGGTCTGAACTCTTTGCTTTGTTGAAATCGAGCCCCGTAGTGGGCAGAGGATCTTCTTCTACCTGCACTTATTTCCCACAGTTCAGTCAGACTGCGTTTAAAAAAACAAATTGACCTGAAGATGCTTTATGAATTAAATTTCTTTTTTTAATGCAGCAGATTGGGACAGAGTAATGGCAGCACCATTTGTGACAGGGCTAATTAGGCTGAGAGGGAGGAAGTAGAAACATGCAGGTTTTCAAATCAGATGTCAAAGTTCGAGTGCTGGCTCGGCCACAGGCAAGGGGCTTGGAAGCTTTAACAAGTCACTGCACTCCTTGGCCTCTGCATCCCTCTCTCCAAAATGGGCACATTCTCACGCTGTGAGAAATGTGATTTTGATCTCAAAGACAATCCGTAAACTCCTCTAAAATCTGCCTTTGCTAAATAGCTCTTGTTATTTAGCCACTTGTTGAGATCTTTGGGGACTGAGCATTGAAATAGCAGCATCTGTAGATTAGTTTGGTGATCTGTGTATTCGAGGTTTTCTGTGTGTGCACTAGGCTGGGGCTGGGGAGGAGGGAAATCAGAGTGTGAAGTTTAGAGGGCCACATGGAGCAGCAGAAGGATCTCGGACTTGAGGTGGAGAAGACAGGATTCAGCCCTGTCAGGCGCCCCAGAGCTCTGTGACTTGAGGCGATTATTCAGCCTTTAGAGCCTCTGAGGCTTCCCTGTAAAATTGGGAGAAATCAAATCAGATGATGTTGTTAATAAATATCTCCATCTCTGACACCCTTTTGCAGCTTGTTGTATTTATTCTAAAGAGTAAGGAAGAAATAGTCACTGGAACAGCTTGTCTGGTGAAGAAGCATGCATCGGAAAGCTAGATTTTTTTTTTTTTAACTGATATAAACAGAAAGAAACAATGCTTGCCAGGTAGATCAGCTATAGTAATTTGGTTTGGGAAGTTTCTGAGTAAATGCTGCGTTGAAAATAGAATCGGGGATGAACATGGCAGTTTCCTCAAGGGAACCTGTCTTGGGCTTTAGTTGACCTTCTCCCAGCTGCTCCAGAGGACACTCAGCAGGTTTCCAAGTGCTGGTTTATGGAAGCCACCCCCATCATGGCTGCCCTTGTCCTTCTATCAGTACAGAATAAAACCTGCGCTGATATGTGATGTTAGAACTGTTAACATTTGGGTGTTGGTATGAATTTTCAGTTGGTATGAGTAAAGTACTATTATTTTTACTCCAAACAGTCTTCCATTTTTGCTCTGAGAGAACTGGGGTATTAGAAAAATTGCATGCCAGGAATAAGTTCACCATTGCAAAATGATGCCATCCCAAGCCCTGGCGTTTATTGGGCGTGTACTCTGTATTCCTAGTGCTTTACTAAATCAGCTCATTAATTTATTCTCCTAACGAGTCTGGGAGGTAGGTGATAGATACTATCTTCACTGTACAGGTACAGAAACTAGGGCTTGGAAAGGTTAAGTCATTTTGCCCAAGGCCACCAGACTGGCTGGTGGGAGGCCGACTTTGAACCCAGTCACTCTGCTCCTGAACCTGTGTTCTTCATCCCCTCCCTGCCTCCCACCTATGTGTTTATTGGCATTAAATTGACCTCGGGGCTTGGAAGTGAAGTCAGATCTATCCCAGGTGATTGAAAAGACACAAAACCAACCTCATCATTGACATACTCATAATGACAGGAAGCCTGCAGTTTCCCATTGTGGAAAATCATACACCTGGGTGGTAAAGTGTGTAACTACAACCCTGCCCCTTACCTCTGGAAGACAGCTGCTTCAGGTTCATCCTGGGGTCAACGTGGCCTAGATCTCCACTGGTTGGTCAGCTCTGGCCACACCTTGTGAATTAGGACAGAAGTCTATAGGCCGTGTTTCAGGTAGGGAAGAAAAGAGACTGTGATCCCTGCTCCACTGCTCCTTATTCATCTGATACTCCTTGGGAATCTTGTTTGTGACATCCTGGGCTTGTTCTAGGTCAGAATCTCTGTGCTCAGTGCTAGGAATAAGAAAACAAGCAAGTCTAAGTAAGCAATAACTCAAACAAGCACTCTGCAAAACCAGTATTTATGGCACACCTGCTGTGGCCAGAAGAATGATAATTATGGAGATAAATACTTACAAGGACATATGTGAGATCGCCACAGAAAGTACATTTTCTTCTTGATTCTATGTTAAATGTTATTAATGTTCCTCTGTCCAATAAGTTTTTAGTGTGTGCCTTATTATTTAAGTCTAAAGTTTTGTTATTTTTCACTTATTTCACTATAAAGCATAAGCAACACTACAATTAGTTTCTCCTCCTCATTCCATAGTTAAATATCATACTTATTCCCCAAAGAATATAGATTTTCTAAATTGTTTTTCAATAAAGGCCAGCATGGTTTATTTTGTTTGGTTGTTTTTTTGTTTGTTTGTTTTTTAATTCACTTATGTTTAAAACACAGATAGCATCCAGGAGAAAAATCTGAGGGAAAAAAATACGATGTTGGTGGTACCTAATTATGAAAGACTCACAGAACTAAGTTATTCTTTGGCACAAGTAGCAAAACATGATGTAGGTGTCATTTTGAGTTCATAGTAAGGGGAGAAAGGGTGTCATTTTTCCAGTAGAGAAATGTAATCTCTCATTTTAATCTTTCATTGGCTTCTGACAGCCTGAGGGGTCTTTTTAAAAAAAATTTCTTTTGTTCATTACTCAATATTTCCCGTTTGGGCTTAAAGTAGAAAAAAAGAAAGTGTTGTTGAAATGCTAAGACCAGATCGACCCTTGAAGATGTGCCTCTGGTGAGAGACTGGGGGTGTGGAAGAGATTGGTTTATCATTTATTTTGTTGGGGCGGGAGGAGAAAGGGGGGGTTGGGGCCAGAGCTGCTATTGAGCTCTCCTATATCCCAGTCCTGTGAGTCCAGGATGCTTTTCTGACACAACACTCTGGGGTAGCAGTGCCAGGGACACCGAGTTAGGAGGACAATCACGAGTCGCAGGAGCCAAAAGGTGCTAATGGGAACGCGATGACAGGTGGATGAAATTCAATATCCTTTCTGTTCAAATTTTCAAAACCAGAGAGTTGCTAATGATTAAGTTTGAGTTATAGCTGCTTTTCAATCTTCCCTACTCTTTAGACACAGGTAATGATGATCAGCAGCTATCAGGCAGCAGCTACACTCACTGGGCCTGAAGATCCTTAAGGAGACCAGCAGGTGTTGGGTGTGGGGGATTCATGTCTTCCTTCCTAGATGCCACAGAGCTTCACTGAGGTGAACGCCCAGGTTTGACTATAGGCCTGCAGAGAAAAGCAACTCTACCTCCTTGGTCCCCTTCCCTCTTGCTGGATCCTGGTATTTTCTGTGCCTATCTTAAAGGAAACCAGAGAACTTACGTCTCTGCAGTCCAGGTGCATCCTGAGGCTGAACACTTCTGAACATGGCAGTTTCAGGCTCCCTTCAGTGCCTCCTGGGAATTCCTAGCAGGGAGGCTCATATCTGGCCACTGGCAGCCTGATGATCCATCATGCCTCCCATCAATTTCCCCTAAAGACTTAGGGGAAATTAAATAGATCTTCTAGAACGATAATGAGACGTCATGCACAAATGGAGCCTTTTTGAGGCTAGAGAAAGAAAACCCTTTTGGCTTCTGCGAGGAAAGAGTACTTAATGGCTGTGACATGCCCTCCAGGAAGGTCAGATGGCCTTGAGATTTGATGGTCCTGACATCCTTCAGCCAGTGGTCAAGACCAAAGGTGTTTATATCTCCCATCAGAGGCAGGCTGGGACAGCACTGTCATTGAACTGCCACCCACAGCATCTCCAGTTTCTGAATAGGCAGCAGGGCTTTGTAGAGATCAACACCAAGTAGTGCCTGAACATTTCACAGTTGTTCTCAGTAACAAGGTGGATACTGTGTAAATGGTGCATCGCAGATGAGTGTAATTCCAGTGGTGTCTCCCTCCACATGCTATGTCAAGTAATATTAAAGACCAAGTCCATAACTCTGGCTTCAGAGCAGTTGCTCTGTGTGAACTTGGTAGCTTTGAAATCTTGCAACACCTTTCGCCTACCTCCCTCCTTTTCTCTGAGTGTTTATCCTTTTAATGACTTTTAAAAGTTAATCTCCAAACACTTTTGAGAGAAATCCCAGTAGAGATGAACTTGGAACTGGTGGGAGTGGCGGTTAGAGCAATCCTTCTGGGAGTCAGACTGAGACACTTGTGTGTCTGATCAGGTGGCAGGTTTGTGTGTTGCCAGAGTGATCTCCATGGCAACAGATCAACATGGCGCCATGACAGCTCTACAGTCAGTGCATTAGGTTCCCATGAGAAAGTAGAGGGGGAGAAATCAAGGAGTATGGACACACGCTCCCCTTCCTTGTAGAGTTCTGGTCACGGAGTTTCAGTTCCTATAACCAGTGACATGCCCCATTTAACCTCTTGGGTAAGTAAAGAAAGGCTCTTCAGAAAATGCACCGTGTTCTCTTAGATTTCAACTAAACTCATAGTTTAAATAAGTTTTACGGCAAGGAAGTATATCGTGGTGGGACAAGAATGTGATGAGTCAGGAAGCCTTGCTTCCAGACCCACAAGAATGACACTAATGCAGTTCCCTCCTTTCCAGATTCTCAAATTCCCACCAGTTCTGACAGTTGATCAGTCATCCAGTTATATTGAAAGCATCTCTCCCCCCAAGCCCTTGGATGATACATTAGCAGTAAAAATGGTGAACTTGTGCTATCCCTACCTCCATCAAAGGTCTGATAATGTTGTGATCATGTGTATGAAAATTTTCAAACACCAGACCAGTGGAAGGTGGCACTCATCTCTCTCACAGATAGTCTCTGAATGTAATCTCCACCATCTGGAGAGTGGTGGACAGCCAACAGAAGAGTTAATTTTTCTGGAGCCTGGGCTACAAAAGGTTTGAATTAAAAATCAACAATCACTCCTTTATCTTTAACCACAGAGAACATTGGTGAATTCAGAAGAACGATTATGTAATTCGGTAATCTCATGCGCCTCTTCCATGGGAGTCTGACGGCTCAGTGATCAAAGGTGTCCAGATAGCGAACAGAGTTTTCCACGGTCAGGTCTATGCCCAGGGCTGGACTTGGTACAATTCTTGATGGCCAAGACCTCAGCATGATTGGGTGATGGGTGATTTGGGTAATGGTTTCTGTTGTGTATATTTAAAGGGGACCAGTTCTTTTTCCCAAGGGAATTTTTTTTTCCTAAGGAATTTATTCCTAGGGCAGTGGGGGCGTCAAACCCACTGTAAGCCAAGGAAGTAACTGGATATTTCCTATAAAAGGCAACTGTGGACTTGATATTGACTAAAACAAACCAGCAATTCCTTCCCTCTACCAAGACAGAATATTTCTTTACCACACTTGGCAAAATTAAAACGACGACTGGTAGAGGTAGTGCTCAGTTAAACTTCTCTACATGCTTCGTTCTGGTCTATCTTTAAGCAGTCAAAGTCTAAAATTTTTATTTTAGAATCACATGGAAAGATCTTTAGTGTCCACATCGTAACACGACATCTAAGATGGATCTTAGGAGGGTTCAAGATTAGGATTTGAGTATAAAAAAAATCTTGACCTTATTTCCCTTGTCTCTTCTCTGTTTTCAGTTTACTTTGTTGGCATAACAAGAATTTTTGTTTAATTTAGCAAGAGCTTAAAGAATCATATATGTATTTTTTCCAAACAATAAGCATCACTTTCCCTGAGAATGAACTGTGATGAGACTGTTCCCCTTGGCAATGGAGAGGTTCTTGAGGTGACAGCAGTGAAAGCAAGGCGGGCAGTCACAGTTTGGCGTGGGGTTTCATTCTTGTGCAGTCCCAGTTCTGAAACGTACTGTCTGCATTAAAATGCAAAGATACCTTACTTCACGTTACCTGCTTGCTTACATCTTTGCTTCTGCTTGAAGAGGAAATTACTAGTTATGAACTCTTTCAAAGGATACTCCAGGCATGGTTCAGGCCAGCTGAACTGATATTTGAAGCACTTTCTTCTATTCTGGTACGGCTTTCAGAAAGAAGTTTCTGGTAGAAAATGGAGGGTGGTTAAGGAAAGCAGCATATATTTATATGGAGAGCATATTTTGTTCCCTCAAAACACAAGCAGTTAAACCAAAACAAACAAACAAAAACCCAGACTCTGGGAAGGAAGTGCCACCAATGCCAGATTTTTCTTGAGCCCCTTCCCTGTGGCCCATGCTATAAGCACTGCTCTTTCGGGGGGTGAGGGAGGGCCTTATAGTTAAACTGAAAGTTGGGGAAGGGAATGCAGCCTGCTTTGCTGACCTGTGCCTCCCTCCTCCTGGTGCCGCCTCAGAGAACTGAGAAGGCAGCAGGGACCCGGATGCTGTCACACAAAAGATGGCAGACTTGGATTCCAGGCGCTGAGGGAGGGCTATTGAGAGCAGGACCGACCACAGGAAGGAGCTGGCAGATTTCAGAAAGGGGAGGAGAAGGACAGGTGTATTGTTTGTTTTGTTTCGCTTGTAATGAAAGAGCATTCCATGAGAAAGGAGGGTGAGCTGGGAGGGTTCACATCTGGGGTTGAGATATTCTCCCTACTACTAAGCCTGCTGTCCAGATTTCCTTTTGGTTTGTGGTGTGCTGGATCACCTTGTGAACTACCTGCATAGATACTATGTTTCAATCATCCAAGAGGGTTTAAAATTAGAACTTGGGCTGTGCACACAGATATCAGTCAAAGGGTTGGATTTGGGCAAAGAGAAGCTGAATTCTCCCCCTTCTTGTCAGCAAGGAGTCCTGCATCCATCTTCCCAGGCCCTGTGGGGACGTGTGATCACAGAGGGGATCAGCATCTATGAATGTGTTCATTGGTACCTGAGACATGTGTTCTGTACTATACCCTACCCCAGATAAGTACGGTTGACTGTTGAATAGCGAGGAGGGTGGGGTGGGGCTAGGAGAGCCTACTTCTGACATAGTCACTCCCAAAACTTAACATTTGTCCCTTGGTATCCATGAGGATTGGTTTCAGAACCTCAAAGTCTGATAGTCGGTCGTCTGTGTCCTTGGGTTCCATATCCTTGAATTCAGCCAAACACCATGCCTATCAGTTGAATCCATTAATGCAGAAACCATGGATAGAAAAACTGTGCACCGTGGACCTGAGTAGTTCAAGCCCGTGTTGTTCAAGGGTCAGCTGTAAATGTAAATAAATGGTGGTCAGATGTCCATTCAACTCACAAAAGCCTGTGTACCTTGTTATATGTCTGAGATGTAACAAGGGTAGCCCTGCTTCAGTAACCACCTTTCCAGCATCACTTATCTGGCCAAATACACGCCCGAGTCCAACGATGGTGCACTAGGAGTGTATGAAAGCCAGTGTTCTACCCCCTGAAGGAACTTAGGGAAAAACAAAAAGCTAGTCACTGGTTAACTAGCCCTGACTGGGGGCAAGTGATACTTTAGATAGTGCCCGGCAATTCTGAATTATGTGTAAGGGTATAGTGCCCCATCAGGCAGAGAAGGGCACAAGTCCTCCCTCTGAGTCTCTTATCAGGAGCTCTGTGTCTACAAATACGATCCCTACGGATCTGGGCTTGATTGTCTGCCTTCACTTGGTGCTGAGTCTCTACTTCTCTTTTTCTGCACGGGCTATGCCTTGCTGGCACCTTGTTTACTCTAGTCCAAAGTGAGGTTTGGGGATTTGGCTGTTAATGATTAAGAGCTACCGGGAAGACGTTGATCTGGCAGGGTAAAACTGATGTTACCAGGACAGTGGACTAAGGACTGTGAACTGTGGATGTAGCCACAAAACCACCAGCTGAGGCAGGGAGGCTAACCCTGTGCCCCACTTCCAATCCTAGAAAACTGGTCATGGAAGAAAGCTTAACTATTCACAGCAAACATTTACCAAACTTATTTTTTAGGAGGCCCTGTGATGAGTTTTGGGTTCTGCTATGAATAAAATCAGATACGGCCTCTTTCTTAAATATTCAAGCGTCTTTGTGTAAGTAGGTGTTCACTTAGACCTTCAGCGAGTATTCCCTGAGCAGTATATGAGCCAGGTAGATATGCAGTGCTGGGGAAAACTAGATGAAGGTTTGCCCTGTTGATTGATGGGATCTGGTAGTGACTCCACCTACCCCTCCAGACCTGTACAGAAGACATGGGACCACCCTGGTTGAGTCTTTTCTCTAGTCACTCCCTCTGCTGAGTCTTTCCACATTTATAAATGTTCCTGTTGTGGGAGCCACTTACGGGCCTGAGGAACCAGATTAACCACACAAGCACAGTATCCAAGAAATTGTTTGTGAGTAGTAAGTGGGGCAGCAGGAGTTCCCCGCACCGAGCATTAGGTCAGCATTGAATCCACATCGATGTGCTATTGATTACTTCCTTGTGCTGATCTGGTTTTATTTCTTGTGGTTCTTCAGATCTCTCTGCTCAGTGGTGATGTTGAGAGGGACCATTATCACCAACACTGGGCTTGCAGACCTGTTTACCGGTGAGAGAATTGTTGAGGCTCAACCTGGTGGCTGTCAGTGCTGTGGCAAGAGCCAGGAAGTTTTGGGAGGATGGAAATTGATTTCCTTCCTTTTTGTTTTGATAGAAGATCATTCTTTGTCATAAAGATCACTGAAGATCCTAGCAATCAAGTTAACTTTGCTGGTTTATCATCAAAGTACTAGGAATTAGTCGTAGTAAATATTTACAATGCAAGGGTCTTCCCTAAAGGGTATACTGATTTATTTCTCACTGGAGTAGGATTTACTTTCGGATGAAGTTATTGTTTAGAAGTAGAGATAAGAGTAAACAGGAAATGGATTTCTTACATGAAAGTGAATCTGCATTGAGGTAAAGACAGGCGTGCGGGGACAAAGCCCTCACTCTATAGCAGTGTTGAAAAATCCCAACATGGGGTCCCAGCTGCTACCTAGATTAAGTATTCAATTTGAATAACTCACCAAGGACTAAATATCTATATGTGCTAAAAATAATAAACTACCAGTTTGGGGGTTTTTTAACTGGCATTTTAATTTTTTTGATATTCATTCTCAGTTCAGATAAAGTTGTGGGGAGATGGATACATTTATCTGCATGCAACATAGCTGGTCACCCCAGATTTCAGCAGCTTACGTAAGAGGTGGTACCTATGTAAGTGGAATGAAGAAGCACCAGCAGCAACCTGAAAACAAAATAGAATTCAGTGAGCAGAATTGTTATACAAATACTTTGCAATATGGATAAAGATGCTTAAAATAGTTTCACTCACTGGCTCAGTAATTCCTTTTCTAAAGATCCATTACTAGGAAACCATCTCAGAGGCCCACAAAGATTTAAGCTGCAGGGCCATGGGAACCAATAACACAGACTTAATTCAGTAAATTAGGGTAGGTCAGTTTTTTTTTTTTTTTGCTGGAATACTATAAGGCAGTTTAAAAGGATATTTTTGAAATCCTGGTTCAGTTTAATTGAGAAGATGGGATACAAATTCTCTCCTTGAAATAATCCCGATGAAAAATTTCGCAAAAATAGGCTAGAAGAAAATGCAGGAAAATCATTATTGTGGGTTGCCCCTAGATGAAAGAATAATAGATTGATTCTTTTCCCCTTTCTTTACTGTATTTTGTTCTAGCATTATCTAAGATTATTTTTGTTCATAGGGTCCTATGAAATACTGATAACTTTTGTCCCCACTGGTCACTTCGCACTTAGATGAATTGTGCTAAAGTAAAAATCTGGGTGTCTATTTTTGTTGTTCCCCGCCCCCAGCTCCATCTCAACCTCTCTCACCCTGCCCCAGCAGCTCCCCACAGTCTGTTGGATACATGTAGTGGAAATCCCAGACTCTGCGGTTTGTTTGCCGCTGTGACACCATGTCATCCACTCCCCTCTTTGCTTTCTGTTCTCCAGCCCTCCTGACCCTTTTCAATTTCCTATACAGTTCATAGTCTCTGTCTTCCACTGGCCGTAAAGCTCTTCTCTCTATATTCAGCCCTTCTCCCTCCTCTAACACATACTTCTAATTTAGCAAGATAAGATCAATTGACAGCTGAGCCTAGACAGGGACTAGGGGTGCCCATTCCCCAGTAGTAGAAAATCCTCATAAAACCTTTGTTTCCCCCCAAAACTTAGCTACTAACAGCCTGCTGGAAGCCTTCCCAATAACATAAACAGTCCATGAGCACACACCTTGTATGTTAGAAGTATTTACATACTGTATTCTTACAAATAAAGTAAGCTAGAGAAAATATTAAGAAAATCATAAGGCAGAGAAACCATTTTTAACTGCTTGGGGTTCAAGGGTCAACAGTATATTTATGAAAAGACCTGCCAATCAGCGGATCCATGCATTTCAAACCCATGGTGTTCAGGTGTCTGCTGTACCTCCAGTTCTTTAGACCTCCGCTTTTAAGTCACTTCTCACCCTGCACTTCCCTGGGACTCCCCAGCAACCTCATGGGCTTCCACATGCTCCCAGCTTCCCTTCCTACAACATGGGTGCCCAGTCTGTCCTCACTGCAGAATTGCAAACTGCCACCTTGATCCCCATTGCATCCCCTAGGACACAGCATAGGGCTCAGCTCACCAGTCATGGTTGTTACGGATTGAATAGGTGAATCTCATCTCAGTGGATGGGAACTCCTGTTTTTAGATCGAGCTATGTCCGAAATAGAAAATGCATCAACTCTGGAGCCTTGCAGATCTGGATGTCTGAGAATCTCGTTTTCTTCATCCCTGAAAGGGGATCACAATGCTGATTATTATAGTTGTTGTGAGGTTATGTGAGTTACTACTTATGAAGCGCCTGCTAGCCTCTGGCCTTGGCAGTGTTCTGTTAATGCTGTCATTGTCCTGGGCAGCCCTGGTCCAGGCAGCCACGCCTGGCATACATCTGCCTTTACTATGATCTTGTCTTTTGGAAGACACTGAAGAGAGATTTGCCCAGAAGGAGCCTTTTATCCAGGAAATGAGCCCTGGTTAGTACTTATAAGCTCCTGGCAGGTGCTTTCTTCTCTTAGATTTGGCGGGGGAGGAATCATCCCAATGTCACATACCCATATGCGCCGAATTCAACAGACCCAGACCGAGGCCTGGGGTGAAGCCCACAGGTGCATTTACGGTCTGTTCCTTCAGGATGCAAATCACTCTGAACTCTGCCTTGATCTGTTGAACATTGGGTTGGAAGAAGAGAAAAATAACTCCTCTGAAAGACCAAAAAACCTTTTTTTCCTTTCTGAAGATCACTATTCTTTCAAACACCATTAAACTGCCCCGTTGAGTACACTGGGCTTGAATTTCATGGTCTGAAAGCCAAGTCCTTTCTTTGAGGTCAGAGTCCTGTTTGTGGGTGATTGCAGGTAAAAAAAAAAATCTTATAGGCTCAAACACCTGATTCTTTTACAAAACTGATAAAATGAGTAGTATCGACCTGGTGCCGTCTCCTTGATGAAGTTTCTTGAACATTGCCGAACTGTCAGGTTTGGGCTAGTGGTGGTTTTATTTCCCATACAACCAAAACCAGATTTCTGTTGGAAGTAGCTATCAGTGTGGCTTTTGTCTTTCCTAAACCTGGGCCCTGAATAGTTCAGAAATGGATTCTGTACTTTGTGTAACATGGCGTAGATTTGAGTTTCGACCAGGTACACAGGCACAAACATCTCCATGTTGTTGTGTGTGTGCTTCCCTATAAGTCCTCCTTTAAAACTTAACCTTCCATCATCAGTGAAATCATCCCCTGTCTTACAGCTTACCCTTTTTTATGGCTCCTGGAGGCTCAGCACAGCGAATATATTTGGACCAAAAACTAGCACAACCCGTCCACAGAACTCTAGAGAAAAATTGTTGAATCATTCATTGTCTTAAAGCTGGAAGTCCTTTGACTTTTCCTGTGATGTGCTTGTTTCTGATCTGAGACTATAGTTGAAGGCCCGTCTGCATGGTCATTTACATCAGGAAAGGATTTCTTAAAAAAAGGAGTAGGTGCTAAATATAGCTTCCAGGCCAAAGCCAAGGCCCACTTACTTTTCTACCTAGGCAATCAGACATTTCCAGGATGGAAATGACATAGTGCAAGTGATGCAGCCATTTGGCTCCCTGTTTATCTCTTTTCTGCCAGAGGAAAATATATAATAGCATGTTCAAAAGTGTCCCCAGAGCTGTTAAAATAACCACTGAAATAACCTTTGGTGCTTACGAGGATACCTGGATCTTTAGAATGGTCTATTTCTAAGATTTTCTACATAGACAGGTTTTTACTCAAAAAATGGCAATTATTGCAGTTCCCACAGTTATAGTTCAGTATACTATGGGAATCCTTCATGGTGGTAGGAAGTAAAAAATGATTGCTAAGAAGTCACCGATTATTCCCTTTGTGTTTGCATAGTGTGCTGGGTAATTCAGTGATAAAGTCTGCCTGAAATAAAGTTTTATACAATATCAAATAAATGATCTGACTTTAAAAAGGTTTTGTCCATGAGACTTTATTCTACGTTTGTAACATCACAGATGATCTCCCTTTAACCTTCTTCACTTTTCATTAAGTGGATGCCAAAAAAACAAAAGGGCTAATTAGGAATCATTTCTTTTCTCTCCTCCTGGAACAGAGAAGGCTTTTGATAAATAATGTGCTGAATGAATGAACCTGACTGAGTCCTCATCTGTCACATTGTAGCTGATTGGAAATATGATTGTCATCTCTAATTTGGTAGATAGAGCTGATTTCAAAATGTTACATTCTTTTTTAAATTGTATTCTTTTTTTATTGTGGTAACATTGCTTATGAGCTGATTATTTTTCAAAGCTGAGATTATCTGTGTTACTGGGATGCCAACTTTTTATTTTTTTTAAATAAATTTTATTTTTATATTCCCCATACGATTGCAACCCCCTTATTTTGACCCCAATTCCTCCCCTCCCCCTACTCCCCATAGAGTGTCTCTGGTTCATAGTTTTTTGTTGATTTTGATTTTCACTTTCTTATAGTTATTCATTTTCCTGGTCTCTTATTTAAGTTTTCTGGAGTCCTGCTATGAGTGAGACCATCCGGTATTTTTCTTTTTCTTTCTGGATGCCAGCTTTTTAGAATTTAGGGTAGAGGATTTACATTTTAGGATTTACATTAGAGTAGCTGTGTGTTCAGTAGCCTGGGTCCTTTTTTGTTCCACGAGACAAGCTAAGAATTCACCCAAACTCATTCTGTGATATAAAACTTCTAGAGTGTACAGTTCTTACTTGCCAAAAAAAAAAAAAAAAAGTTGTGTATAACTTAATCAGAGAAAGTGTTTATTGAAAAGGGTTAGGTAGCTCACTGAGTCATTAAAAAAATTTGTAAAGTAGCAGGATCCAAGGCAGGCTCAGCAGGCAAGAGCTGGGCCATGATTACACCACAGGGAATGTCCTCGTCAGATGCCACCGTGGTCCAGCTGCCAGCAGCATGTGAATTCATGAGGCTCACATCACTGTCATAAATAATATTCCACCATCCTGGGGAGTCAGTCACTCCCTTAAGTTTCAAAGACCAGGACAGGTGCAGCTCTGACCCAGGTTATGGTTCTGGTAACCAGTAAGGAAGCCCAGTAGCAGGGACCTGGTTTGGGGGATTTCCCATAGAGAAGAGGTGTGTGGATGCTGAGCAGACAAAAATATAGAAGTCTATCATAGGACTGTAAGCTATTGGGGAGATTATGTTATATCCTGTGGGGGCTTTATTCACAGCAAATGTAAACAGGCCCACCTTTGTGTTCACCGGAACAGCCATACAACAGCAATGGATTGTCGCCTTTGCCCCACTTCATTTTAGGAGGCTTTAGCAAATTATGCAAATCTCAATAAATTTTTGTTTCCAGATTTCGGTTAGCCTGCTAAGAACCTTGCCTAAACCATGAAACAATGACAAAGCCCCTCTTGAAGGAAAAGATGGACCTGATTTTGTAACATGTATAGTATTCAACTCCTTGGAAGCATTGATTTACTTTCTAGAAAATTGCTTGTAATAATTTCTGCTGCATGTCAATGTACCTAACTGCTGCTCAGGACCTCAGAGATGAAACTTCAACTGTGACCCAAGTTATGGATGTGTCTGTTGCTTGTCAGGTAGCAGAATGGCCTACTGGTGCTTGAATATGTTCAGTGAGAAGTAGGTCTCTGCCCCTTTGCTTCCCCATTCCTGGAGAGTTCTAGATGTGATAAGGCTTTTCTTAAGCTCACCTCCCTGTTACTTTGCTCTTTGATTCTAATTTCATCATGTGGAACCAAACGGGACATGTTCATTCCACATTTGTTCTACAGACAGACAGAAGTTTGAAATCAGATGTCATTCCCACCTTTGCCATTTACCCATAAGCTGGGTGAATTTTAGGCAAGTTATGTAACCTTTTTTGAAATGCTGTTTCCTCATTGGTAAAATGAGAAAAGTAATCCTGCTTTGCAGGGATTAAAATGTAATAGAGGGCACTTTACCCTGTGCTTGGCCTTCACAGCTGTTAGCCACCCTCATTGTGATTAGTCATGCCCTCAACGATAGCTATCTTGTCCCATCAGTCCACTCTCTTTCAGGGTAAACCTCTTCTCATTGGGGATGAATCCTCCCAGGTTGTTCACATTCTGGTCTTCTTCCTCAGCTCTGTTCTGTCACTCTTTTCCAATTTTTTTAATGTTTGTGTGAAAATACAATTTTCATACCAACTGGGCTAAGGCAAATTTCTGTATCGGTATTTTTCTTCCAATAGGTGTAAACTGTTTTTTTTGTCAGATGAATAGATGATTATTTTATTGCCATGACATAAGTTTGCATTAGCACATTAGTATCTGGGTTTTACTTACGTTCATGATTTTTACTATGGACTGCAGCCAAAACCAGAGTTATCCTCCTTTGTGCTTTTGTGGGTCTTTTCTTTTTTTAAACTTAAATATAGGCCTTTCCATTTAATCCTGTTAAATTTCATTTCAATTGGCTGAGGTCATTTTGATTCTCTGTCCTCTCTCTCTGGAATCTTTTCTACTTTACATCACCCAAGTTAAGTGAGAATTCCCAGTATGTCTTTGCGTTAATTATTCAGAAAGAAAAAAGATTGAGCAGAACAGAATCAGTGAAGAACCCCTATGGCATATGACTAGAAATTATCTTCCAGTTAGACATATTTAGACACATCTTTATAATCAACAAGTAGGCAGTGGCTATGTAATGCTTTATAGCTTATAAACCTCTTTTTATATGCCATATCCTACTTATG
Source organism: Talpa occidentalis (assembly GCF_014898055.3). Taxonomy (NCBI): domain Eukaryota; kingdom Metazoa; phylum Chordata; class Mammalia; order Eulipotyphla; family Talpidae; genus Talpa; species Talpa occidentalis. Next base: position 62,581,855 of record NW_023601653.1, on the reverse strand, counting down.
CCATAAATAACACAGCATCATTTTAGAAAAAAAGCACAATGGTACGCCATTTCAATTCAACCCATAAGATAGCATGAAACTGTCAGATTATTTACTGAAATCAAGATGCACTCTTTGGCTCACCTGAAAAATCTTTACCAAGTCCCCTCTCTCACTTTCTTAATCTGCTCCTGGTGAACCTAGACCTGAGGGACAGACATAGACAAGAGATTTTCTTAGGAGGTAATAAGTAGATGGTTAATCAATTTATAGACTCATACTGCTTTCAGGAGAGATCAAGAAGAACCATAGTTTTGTCTGAGAGGAGTTTTTGACCTGGCAAGGCACTCAAAACATTTTGAAATCTGAGGGTTTTATTCATAACAGTATGTTCATGTGTATATTTGTGTGTTTTCCCTGGAACAAATGATCATGGAATTTTACATTTTATATTTTATTTTAAAATGTACTCCGTGGGACGTTTGATAATATAATGGAAAGATGGGTATTTGGAGATCACGAGGAAATGCTTGAAATCTATCCATTCTGTAGAAGTTTATGGTGACCAGATTAGAAGAGGTCAGCTTCCCTTGGTCATGTGCTATTTCTCTCTAAGTATCTACTTAGGAATTCTCACAAATAACTGATAACTATGACTTCAAAAGTATATGCCCTTGGTTTGAATGTGTATAAAATTATAAGATAATCTTAGGTGTGTTGGTGTAAGAAATGTACTTATTTTCATGTGTAAGATACTTGGGAGGTACACATATAAGCAAAACAGTAACTACAGATTGGACTGGAGAGGGAAGTAGAGCTAAATTTTGAAAGTCTATGCTAAGGAGTTTTGATTTTTACCTTTAAAGTTGTAGGGTGCTATTCAGGGAATTTAAAATAGGGGAACACTTTGATCAGACTTATGCTTAAAAGCTTTTGTAGGTAGCAACACAGAGTGGTAAGAGATTGAGGGAAAAAAAAAACAAAACTGGTGCATTGATCCAGGTGAGTAAAAAATACAAGTCCAAATGAAGGCAACATCAGCAGGGGTGCAGTGAATGGGAAGGGAAATGTTCAAGTGATATTAAGTAGGTTGAACAGGCTAGGTTTAGTGATGGATCAGATGGGGCGGGTGAGGGATAGAAGGAGAAAAGATGTAGTGTCTATTATCTAGGGTGGGAAGATGAGAAGGAAGAATCTATAATGGAGCAGCCAAAGAGAGGAGGAAAATTAGAGGCCAGAGAGAATCGCAGGACAGGAAATGTAATTCCCTCAAAACCAAAAGCTGCAGAGAAGTCAGGTGAAATGAGGACTAAGGATGTCCTTGGCTTTCAGAAGAAGTAAAGTGAAACAATTTTTGAGGTAGGAGAGGTTGGTAGAAACCTGGTTCCTGTGTGTTGAAATGTGGAAGAAAGTGATTATTGGTCTCTTTGACTGACTTGGATTGGAACAGAGATGGAGAGAGAAGGCAGGAGCTGGAGGGCTATGGTGGGGAGAGGGAAGCTTTTATGCATCTTGTTTGTTTAATGGAAGATGCTTAACCAAGAAGAATTGCTGTTGAGCCCTGGAAATGTAGGAGAAATAAGGGGTGACTTATGGAAGTAGGTTTTGCAGGAAGGAGGTAAAAAACAAGATGCAAAAAAAAATGGAGGAATTCTTTAGTTTTCAATAGGAGGATGGATTCATTCCACTCATGCTATAAGAAAGACAAATATAAATATAGGATAATTGTTTATATGAGGGCAGGTTGAATAACTGGTGGGAATCCCCTCCAAAATTCCATTTTTTTCCTGTGATGTCATAGATGGAGGAGTTGGCAGTGAAAGAGATGAAGAGTGCCAGCTGAGCCCCCCGGGGAAGTTGTGCGGCTAGTTGAGGTCTCTGCCTTGCCTCCAGTGGGAGATGGTGGGGTCCCTAAGGCTACAAGCCTCTGTGCAGTTCTCTCTGTGTTGTTGAACACCATGGTGTGGTGGGGAGAGAGGAGATAGAGGGCCTCCCTCTTGGAGTAAAAATGAGTCCTGGCTGTGAGCCCAGATATGGGCCATGCCATTGAGGGCCCACGGCAAACCAAACAGAAGTGAGGAAGGGAGCCCTGTGACTCTGGATGAAAAGTGTTCTGCGCACAGAGAGCAGTGGAGGCCTTGGAGATGTAACATGTTTGGTGTATTCAAAGGAGCAACGAGGAGGCTAGTGGGTCTGAAGTGCTGAGGGGCAGGCGAAGGACAGCTGGGTTTGGAAGGAGGGGTGGGAACAGGAGGATTTGGGAGGAAGCTCTGTCTGGGCTCTTGTGGAGTTTGGCTTTCACCTTGCCAGTGAGAATTGTACCCAGAGGACTGACAGTCTGACTCTGATTTTTGAAGGATCATTCTAGTTGCTGTGGAGAGAAGAGGGAGGAGGGAGGTGAAAGCAGAAAAACCTGTTAGGAGCCAGTTATAGTAAGTCTGATAAGACATGGTGGTAGGTTGGACCAAGCACGTTCCTACCTCAGGGCCTTTGCACTTTCTGTTCTGTCTGGGATGCTCTTCCCCCGGATATTTGCATTCACATGCCCTCCCGCCCCCACCTTCTGATACCTGCTTTCATGTCACAGACTGGCCCTCACAAGCTAACCTTTTCCATTACGTTGTTTTCCACCCACCTTTCGTACCTACAACATTGTTCACACTTACCACTATTTGCCATCATTTACATTTTACTTATTTATTCATTACCTTTTTTCCCCTGACGAAGGTAAACATGAAAGAACAAGGATTTCTGTTTTGTTCATTGCTGTGTACCTAACGCCTAGAAAAATGCCTCCACAGAGGAGGTGCTTGATAAATATTTGCTGAATGAATTAGGGAAGGAAGTTCTTCTGTGCTCATTATCACCAACACCAGCTCCACCTTTAGTGTTAGTGAGAAAATGGCTGTGATGGTAGTTTTTCCTCACCGTATCTCCCCTGTGGCAGAGATGTGACGCCTCAGGTGTCTTCCTCTGAAGTGTGTCACTAACCCTTGAAGTCCCTCTGGGTGCCGGGGGCGGCAGGCAGCCTTGTGTGCAGTTGGTGTCAGTCTCTGCATCTTTTTTTAGTCACGTTGCTCACGCTCTTCAGAATCCTCTAGCTTAAACTCTTGAGTAACTCTGGACATTGGAGTTAGCTGGCAACTTGAGAACCAGATGAAGGATGCTGCCAATAGCATGCCTTCTGTGCTTGGCATCTAATTCTGGCACTTGTTTTAGCAGGTTTGATTGCATAACGCAGCCATTGGCTACAAAAACTGACCCCATCTCCGGGAGGGAGGAGGATATGGAGGCGCAAGATGGAAGCTGTTTTAGGGATGCAGAGGATGCACTAGGGTTCTTGTTTTTTTTTAATATACCTGCATTTCTAATATCCTCAGGATATTACGCTGGGATATGACTCCCTTTGGGGAGGGTGGCGTGATGTCATTGTTTGTGATCCATTCTTACCAAGTCTTTACTTTTACATTTTTCATGCCTGAATGCCATGTTTTGCAATATTTTATCTGCTATGAAATTGGTATCAATTAAGTACAACCTAATCTGTTTTCCCTAAGTGGAGATACATGTGCATGCATATTACTTCTTCTGCTATTTAGAACTTGTCATTTGTTATGACTGAAAAATAGCACTTGTAGTTGACATACGTCCAGAATAAAAACAAAGACTTCCTAGATTTAGACCTTACGGTCTCACGTGGACCAAAAATAGGGTCTCTGTTGTTTTTGGTTGTACAACCATGATGCCTTTTGAGAACCCTCATTTCTAAGGGAAAGACTTTACAATCATTTTGTTTTTAATGTGTGCAAGGCGTACTTTCAGTGACAAGGACATCTCACCAAGAGTCAGGACAGTAGATCTCTCCCTAAACAGAGGCGTGACCCTGGGCAAGTCACTTGGAGAAGAGGGAGGCACAGAGAATGTTGAGCCAGATGATTTCCATAGACTTCCGCCATGAATGTACAGCCATTATTTGCATAGGTCCTTGGCTGTGTCTCTTTTTTGAAGCATTCAGAGTTAATGAAAGTTAACAGGAGCTCTCTGACTACAGAGAAAAATGGCTCCTATGGCAGAGCAGATGCCAATCCCTTTTTCGGCTCTCCCAGGGCAGAAGACCCACTCCTCACTTACAGCCCTGAGTATTGACGTCACTGATCATTGATGCTGCATAAGTGATACTGTTGCCAGTGGTCAGATGCTGAGCTCACCAAATAATAGAACCCTGGAGGTATTGTCAAGCCCAGTTATGGCCCCCAAGTCCCTAAAAATATGCAGAGCAGTGGGGCTGGTTCCATCAGCCAAATTTAGTGTTGGAAACACCCCATGGTAATTCTGCATTCGAGGCGACAGTATTGTAAGGTTAATCAAACCAGGGGAGAGTGAGGTTACTCTGCTTTGGGCTAGAGTTATAAATACGAAAATAACCCCATTATTTTAGTACCTGCTCTCAGATAGGCAAAAATCCTTCAGAAACAAAGTATCAGCAGCTGTGGTGTTCAGCTTGTAAGCCACTAGCCACCAACAGCTTTTGAGCACTCAACATGGCTGCTCCTTAGTGAGGGTGGCTAAAATGTAAAATACACATCAGATTTTAAAAACAATGGTATACAGAAATCGCCAATAATAATTTTGATATTGACCACATGTTTAAATAATATTTAGAGGGCCTCCCCAGTGGCGCAGCGGTTGAGCGCTGGGTTGCGAAGCTGCCCGCGCGGCCTCTGCGGCGCCAGTTCGATCCCCGGCTGCTCCCCGGCCACCGGAGGAGGATCCCACATGGCGCGCAGATCTCCTGCCGCCCGCTGCTCCCCTCAGCAGTGTACTTCGGTCCTTCTGCCTGTTCTGCTCCCCGCTCTGGCTCTGGTGAATTCTCTCACCCTCCTGTGCTTCTGACTGTACCCAGTGCTTGTATAAACAAAACAAACAAACAAATAAATAAATAAAAACATGCCTCTATGAAAAAATAAATAAATAATATTTAGATATATGTTAAATAAAATATTTTATTAAAAGTAACGTCAACTTGGGCCTCCCCTGGTGGCGCAGCGGTTGAGCGCTGGGCTGCGAGGTGGCCCGCAGCCTCTGCAGCGCTGGTTTGTTCCCTGGCCACCGCCGAGGGTCCCACCAAAAAAAAAAAAAAGTAATGTCAACTCTTTCTTTGCTCTGGCGACTAACATGGTTCCAATTACATTATGTGGCTTCCTTTGTATTTCTATTGGAAGTGTTGGTCTGTACAGAGAGATGTCTCAGAGATGAAAAGGTTGGGACTGCTTGCTTCTTCATCTTGCAAATGAGCAAAGTGAGATCAGAGAGGTTAGGGCACCTGTTCAAGGTCCCATAGTGAGTTGGCAGCTGAGTCAGGATTGAGCTGGTTCATTTTCCATTACCAAAAACAACCATATATTTACCTGCAGTATCCAACTTGCTGCTTAGAATAAAAGCCAGAACTCTTATATAGATTCAGCAGCCATTTTTCCAATATGAGTTTTCCAAGTTGTGTCCACTCCATCATCGAATTCAAGCTGAAATAAAGAGTTTATGGTGATGGCTCACGGGTGTCTTGGTAGTGGTAATTTTATGGGGACAACCCCTGAGAGGAGAAATCAAACACTGTACAAAAATGAACAACAATGTAAAAATACATAAATAAAAATGGAGAAAAAAGGGGAAAATGCTTCCTTTAAAGGACTCAGTGAGAAATCTCCGCTTTCATTCTTGAGTCGATTTCTTTCAGACCAACACCCTGGTGTGGAACATTAATTGCTGAAGAAAACCACAATGAGAAAACATCGACAAAGAGTCCAGCCCTCATTCATCATGCTTTCCCCTGAAACACAGCAGGAATCCCTTCAACAAATACCCATTAAGAGATTAAGGTTGACCAAGAATAAAGTGTTTCTTGGTCTCCAGGCAGTTCATTTGAAATCGTTTCCACAAGATTAGGGACCCCAATGATAGAATCCATCTCGGCGCTGTGCTCATATAATATTAGTCTTAAAATTTTTTAAATGTATTTTTTTTAATATTGAACTCATGAGACTTTAATGCGACTAAAAATCATAATAACATTTTACCCACAAACAAGATCTTGCCCCCTCCATGGTTTTTAACCAAACCCAACAATTCTATCATTTTAAAAAATTGCAAAATGTGGTCTCTGTAGTATAGTGAAATCGTGAGCTCTTAAGGGAGAGGACAGTGAGGAAACTTAGCATCCAGCGCACTTGTTCATTGGTGCTGTCTCCTGGGCCATCATTTCTGCTCTGATAACTTTATTTGGCCTTTATGGTTATCGATACTGTTACATAGAGTGTAAAGCAGCTGGCCATTTCACAAGGTCATTTCTAGACCTTCCACACCCCTGGCCCTGCTCACTAAAGGCCACCACTTTCAAACCTTCCAACCACTTAGTTCCAAATCTCAAATCCCACACTTATGTTACTACTACTTTTTTTTTTAAGATTTATTTATTTATGCATACAAGAACTAGGGTACAGGCCAGGGGGGCAGGGGGAAGGTGAGAGGATCATCAAGACAGAGTGAGGAACAGAACAGGCAGATCCACTGAAATACACTGCTGAGGGGAGCAGTGGGCGAGACAAGAGAGGTCTGCTGCACCAGGTGGATAGCTCCCTGGCTGGCCTGGGATCTGAAGAGGCTGCAGATAGCTTCACAGTGCTGTGCTTAACCCCTTGCGCCACCAGGGAGGCCCACTACTACTTTTTAAATTGTGGATATTATTTATTTCCTGTTATCTCATTATGGAAGATGATAGCTTGTGCTCTGATCCGCACCCCTACCCTATCAGGGAAGCCTCCTGAAATATCATTTTGGTTAGATCACTGTTTAGTGTTTAGATACCTTGATTATATAAATGAGTCATGTTTTCTAGTACGATTGCTTTCCCTTTCCTGTAACTTTTTGTTTTCCCTAGAATTAGTTAAGTATGGCATTTCTGCTATATACTCACTGCTTTAGAATTTTGTAAAAGGCTCCCTGCCTCACCGTCCTCCTGGCCCTTCATGTGCAGTAGGTGCTACAGACCCTGAAACAGGGTTGCCCAGCCCCCCTCCCCCACCCCTGCCGCCCTGCCTGCTCCACTCTTGGCTTTAGTTGGTGTCCAGCTGCCATCCAGGCCTTTCCCTTTACCTCTCCTTTGAGTTTCATTCTAGTTCCTGAATTCCATGCTTTTCCCCATTTTAGTGTATTCCCTGGGTTGGGAGTGAAAGGATGTGTATGACTGGGGGCAGTAATTTTTTTAGACATTGCATATCTAAACATACCCTTTTCTCTTCCTCTACCTGATGGAAGGATTTGATCATTTGAGTTTACAATTGTAGACGGAATTTCTGAAGTCATCACTCTCTGGTATTATCTTTTGGGCTGCTGTTAAGGCAAATGTCCTGATTTCTAATCCTTTGTGTACAATAGTTTTTGTTTGCCTGTTTGTCCTCTGGGAACACTTTTTCCCTCCAGGTTCTAAAATGTCACTTGATATGGGTCTGGGTTAACCATTCATGCCATTTCAACCTGGACATTCCCTTGTTTGAGTTCTGGGAAATCTCCTCCCATTTTCGCAGTTCTTTCCCTAGAATTTCCATCATTAGGGTATTGGTCCCATGCTTTTCTTCTCCTTGATACTGCACCTGCTTGTATTTTGAGCTTCTCTTTGGGAGGTTCTTCAGCTTTATTTTCAGTATTTCTATTGAGTTTTTATTCCTGGCATCTTACGTATAATATACATGTCTCCTCTCTGTTCTCGACTTGTTCCTCATTATAACTTCTTGTTCTTGTTTCACAGTCACAGTATGTTGTTTCATTTATCTAAAGATAAGAATAATTTCTTTTCCCAGCATTATCTTTGTTTTCTTCAGTTGACATTTCCTTGTGGTTTTGTTGGCTTCTTTCGCTCTCTGCCTTTTCTGTGCTGATCTTTGCTCGTCTGCTCGACAGAGCACTACAACAGTGAGTGGGTTGGAGCACAACAACAGAGGGTGGAGCATTACAGCAGTGGGTGGGATTCTACCTGCCTGAGTAGGTCTTGCCCACAGAGCTATTTCCTTGAGATCCCTTTGGTGTGAATAACTTCAGGTCTTTTGTCCTTGGTTACTTGGACTTCCCAGAGATGAATGACTCTTCCAAGTACCCATTCTAGAAGTTATTGGTCTGGCTGCCATCTGCCTGGGAGTATGGGGTAGGGTTGGGGGGCTGAGTGGTCTACATAGATACATTCTTTTAATCTTCCATATATAACCTTTCAACGAATTCCACCTCGTTATGATATTTTGGTGGGTCACTGTGTTTTACTATCGCCAGATCATAAACATCTTTTACCCAGAGTGGGGAAGGTGTTGGCGGGACAGAAGGAACGGTGACTTAACTTTTCAGATTTTCAGATGTAACTAGTGCCACCAATTTCCAAGTCTTTTTAGAGGTTCTTCACTGTAAATCTAGTTACTTCACAGCTTTCCTTCATTCGAGTTTAGAATTCTACTTTCTTGGTTTTGCTAAGTAAATTATCACTAGTTCATCTGCTTTCACATTTCTGGTTTGTTTTTCTTCATTCCCCTCCTGCTCCCCCTCTCCTTCCTTCTTGTTCTTATCATCTCTCCTGGTGGTGTTGTCCTTGTGCCTTCTTAAAAATCTCTTTGCTGTTATTTTAAAGGCGTTTGGGGAAAGAGAGCAGACTTAAAATTAACTTCCTCAAACTTTGATGAATGTTGACAATCTCTCTGCCACAGGGAAATTGTCTAAAATGTGTGTTCTTGTATATGTTAAAGTAGAGCTTCTCTGAAGGAAAATTCTTTGTGAGTTGAAGTTATTATTAACAGTGATAACATGTTTTACCTTTAGACACATACAGTGTCACCTGGGTAGAACTCCTGTGAGACTCTTATCTAAGGGACAGGTAGCTGTATCTTTGCATTCCAGTCCCCTGTAGTAGAAAACAACTAGTCTATCTCCTTTGTTAGAAGAAATGTATGGAAGAATCTGGATAGTTAGTTAGGTTTTTGTTTTTACAGCAATGCCCTTTGATTCATTAAAAATATGTGAATTAATTATAAGCTTATTAATATTTCTAAAATCCCTAAAACCATGACAGGCACACAACATGTTGCCACTGTCACTGCTATTGCCTATGCTGTCCACATCAGTGTTGTCCAGGTGTTAAAGCGAGCTCATGGTTCTCAAACCCAGCTGTGCAAGAGATTGACTGGACCAATCTCTTTGTCAAGAGATTCCACTTCCACCTCAGACCTACTTAAAATATTCAGGGGCGGGTTCCAAAATACAGCGCCAGTATTCTGGAGAAGAGATAAGTGAGATATTTCGAGAACCACTTGGGGTGGGGACATTTGCCACATCACTGATGGAAATTGCTATGTAGACAGTCCTTTAAGAAGGAAGCAAGATGAAGCCAAGTAGCCATGCCTGAGAGCTGAGACTCAAAGCAAGATGTATATCCACTCCAAATAGATACATAAGTGTATGCTATTTATACACACACACACACACACACACACACACACACACACGCAGAGTAAATATACACAGTAAATGCAGACACGCATAGATGCTGGAAATCAAGGCATTTCAAGGCATTATGCCTCACCCTCCTATACTCAACATTGACCAGCTGTTCATTCCCCTTCTTGATACTGTTTTGCCACTTTTATAAATCATAACTGACCCAATAGAAGAATTAGCAGAGGAAGTTCATGCAGATGGATGTACATTTATCCTGCTCTTGAAAGTATTGGCCAGAGTCAGCTAAACCTTTACTTTTATTTATCTTTTAGTAAATTATTTTTTATTGGGGTAAAATTATCTGCATGTTGTAAACTTTGACTTACAGCACTGTATTGATTTAGAAGGACAGGCTCACACCTCTTCAAAAGTCAGCTGCCAGGCCTCCCCTGGTGGCTCAGCGGTTGAGCGCTGGGTTGCGAGGCTGCCCGGTAGCAGCCTCTGCAGAGCCAGTTTGATCCCTGGCTGGCGGCGGGGGTCCCACAAAAAACAAACAAACAAAAAAACCAAAAGTCAGTGCCACTACACCTCCACCCAACAGAGCCCCAGGTAACTTCCACCCTGGGGCATTCACTTCAGACCAAATCCACACCCCCAAAGGGGACCAGCAGATTCTGAGACAGATTACATTTCAATTACTATGTTTAGATTCCAGTCTTATATGCTAATGGGGTTCAGTTTTCATTCATCTGCTGTAAAACAAAACAACCCTTACTTGGGACTGAGCTCAAGGAGAGAAGAGGGAGGAAATAAAAAGACATTACCCTTTATTTCCACTGTAAGTGACTCGGAAGGATCTAAATGGTTATTTTATTTGAGAATTAATAGCCACCCTTTGTTTAACTACAACAGTCAGTGTTTGGAGGAATAATTTAGATTAATAGAATCAGAATTCTATATTATATAATTATAGAATAATTAATGGCAATCACAGTCGGGGGTGGAGGGAGGAGGAGCAAGAGAAGCAACATGCACATTTGCAGAATAAGCAAACTCACATCGAGTCATGTTTTCTCATTATAAAAATTTGAATGCTTGAGTGTAAGGAATGTTCCTCTATAATTTTTAGAAAATTGATCTTCAAATTCTCTCTGCTAGTGTGGAACAATGGAGCATAATAACACTGCTTCTGTTTGGTAAAATAACACTAATAACTAACACTTGACGGATGCCAGACCTTGTCCAAACACTTTACATCTGCTACCTTGTATAATCCTCACCACAACCCTTTTGAGAAAGTCTATGAGTTTGGAGAAACTGAGGCACAAGGGGCTAACTTGGCAGAAATTGGTGGGACTCCTCTAGTAAGTTTGGGGGCTTCACTTAACTACTCTGCTTACTGCTTGCCAGAGGCCCTTACAGTATGTGCTGGGCACACGAGGCTGTGGGTTATTTAGAAATAAGCCAATGACTCCAACACAGGCTTACTTGTCCTTTCACATACTGTCTCATTCCAGACCAGCAGAAACCCTCTTGGGGGGTAATTAGAAGGGGTGAGCTTCAAAGTACTCAAAGAAATGACTCAAGGTCACTGAGGCAGCCTGTATTCAATCCAAACCAGATTCCAAAGCCAGGAGGACACCTCTGTTATAACACCCACTTTGTGCTCTTTTGCCTCTCAGGAGACAAGAGAGAAGGCCCGGGTGAGTAGGCACCTTCACTCCAGTGACCTTGTGTAGCGCCATATGACTTACGTCTACTGCCCTGGGCACAAACCTGGCTGCCTGGCACAGGTTGCCCAGGCAGGAAGGTGGCATCTCCTTTTGTGCCTGGAACAAATCACTCCTTTGCACTGCACCAGAGGACTGTACTGTGCTCACCAATGGGAGAGTGGGGGCAGATTTTTCTTTTCCCTTTTTCTTTTTTCCCTCCATCAAAAAAGATATGGATGTTGCCATCATCCCAGGGAAATCTAGAATAAATGCCATGAGAAAATGCTCCCTCTGGAAGGCATCTTGTTCCCCTGCTGTTTGTCACTATGAAAAGCTCAGCAACTGGGCAGCTGGATGGGTATAAATATAGCCCACGGCACTGACGCCCGCTGAATCCTGCTTTCTTAGAAGCACAATGGGAACCCACGGAAGTCAGGGAAGGATCAGTAAAGCCCAGTCAATCAATCAGCCTCCCTCCTCCTTCCCTCTTTCTTTCCTCTCCGTCCTGGACCTCAGTGTGGGTGTGAGGATAGAAGCTGCTCTAAGAGTGCACTTAAAATAGCTCTTGGCACTGGACGCTGGCTAAGCTCAAAGACAGGGAAGATGCTTGCTGTGAAGCCGGCCCCTGCCTGACCCTGAAGCCCAGGACTATTTTGACCATTCCGGGTCCTGGAGCTCTGCAGCTCCTGTGTTCTTTCTCAGCCCAGCTGCTTGGGCACAAGCAAGTTTCGTAGTGTGAGCTTCAGGCGTTTGGCGCCTCGCTGCTGCCTCCATACTCAGATATCTTATCCTAACCAGACTCAGCTGTCTAGAGCCTGGGGATTAAAAATAGCATCCCAGTGCTAGCTGTGGAATGCAAGGGGAGCCAGTCCGTGAGCAGAGAGGTCAGCTTTACTCAGTGCACCTGACTCTCATACCTGTGGGTTTCATTGCACCTGAATGTTTAATCTCTTGAAGTTATTTTCCTTTTTATGCTATACCATTGTCCCCTCCCTTTTTTTCAACAGTTGTACATGATAAAACTATCATCTTAGATTTGTGGGCATCCATATCATTAAGAGTCTGGATTCTGGCAGGAGAAAGTCATTATTTTACTTAGTGGTTCCCAGAAACAAATTGCATCTGGTTATCTTGCCATGCAGACGTCAGATAGTATTTGCTCTCGATGCATACATTTATGTGTTTTCTCTTTCCCGTTTGGTGGTAAAGACTTCAAGGAAAAGAACCATGTCGTCTACTTTCATTGTAGCTAGCCACAACACTTAATCATCTTGCTGTTTTGTGACTATTGACCTGACCAAAACAATCTTTCTTTGTTGGCCCTGGCACTCCTCTAGAAAATGGCATACATGCTGTATGATTTTCCCAACATCCCATTGTTCCAGGTCTGGTGTTGCCCAGTAGTCTAAGAGTAATTGCTCAGTGTTTGTAATTATTTCATTGGAGATGAGCTGTGTCTCTGCATTTTTTTTAATCTCGAAGATTGAGTCCTTTAGATTGAACCTCAGAGTATAATTGTAAAAATAAAGCAGGAGCAGATAAAGCCTGATACATTTAAGATGGTATTTAAACATGGATCAATTAGAGAAGGACCTGAGGTTGAAAAATAGGGTCCCCATTGGTCCCCTGGTGGCCTGAGAGCCCCAACCCAGGGCCTTCCTCTTCCAATTCCCTGTCTTGGAAGCAGAGCCCTGTTAGCAGAGGAGCACCAGCTGTTCCCGCCTTGGTAGTGACCCATGGAGGAGGAGCCCTCTCTGAGGAAATCAGGCCACCACATGCGACAGTCACAGTGCCAAAGTGAACATCTTGACTTACCATCAGGAGCCACTGCAGATGACAGAGTTTTCAGGGTTGATTTCCTCAAAACCATCCACTTAATCCCCAGACTCAGTGTCACCCTCCAGGATTTCCATCCATATTAGTTTCACCTATGTCCCTAACCTGTACATGGGCCAAGTCCACCCATATTCCAGAGACCAAGGCACAATTTCCAGAGAGCAAGGAAATATTGTGCAGTGGGGAAGAGCATTTGGATCTTGGCTCAGCCACATTCCACTTCCAAGGAACTTGGAATGTTGCTTAGCTTCTCTAAAGACCTGAAGAATTGGATTCATCATAATAACATTGTTCTAAGAAATAAATTAGAACATAATGTGCACCAGTACAGTGTCTGGCACATTGTAAGGACTCAAATGTTAGCTAAGATATGAAGAGGCTCCCACCCTTACTGTTAGCTTAACTTCAAAAGCCTAGAAAAATAACATGGTTAAATTTGATCCAAGTGGCAACCAAGTCCCTTCCTTCCACCAATGTTCAAATGACCTTGACTACATTCTTGAGATTTTTCCTTTTGCATCTTAATGAAACATCCACTTTAGGCAGATAAAAAGCAAACAGCTCTTCCACCAGGTCAGCTCCTGCCATGCAGAGAAGGACAGTGCATTGCTAGTGAGATGTGTGAGAAAAGGACTCATCAGGATGCCTTCTAGACAAGAGGACAGGTTGAGTTTGGGGCTCTTATGCACATACCACCAAGGAAAAGGGAAAGCACGTTACCCTAAATCATCCCCTGGTCACTGGCCAGTGTTCATCTTCCCTGTTATATGCCATATTCCTCCTTGCCCCATCATGTGCCAGCCCGATGATGTGTTTGATGTCATTTAGCCCTCAGGACGGCCATCAGCTAGATGGTATTATCCATAATAGTAGATGCAGAAGCTGAGGCTCCGTGAGCTAAGAGACCTTGTCCAGAGTCACCAAGCTCATATATGACAGAGTGAGCATTTGAGCCCTGGCCTTTTGATTCCCAACCCAATGAAGTGGGAGTAAAACAGTAGAAGTAATTGTTCACGGCTGTAGAGGTACTGACAGTCTGAAAACCAGCTCTCTTCCTTGTCTGTTTCTTACCATTGAAAGCAGAGCTCTTATGTGTTTTGTCTGTGCCTGGAACCCATCAAGGACATGAATGGGATGTCCTCCTTTTGTTTTAAGAAATTGAACAGCATGGGGAGGCTTTTTTTTTTAATTGAGGTTAATATTGATTTGTAGTACTATAAAAGTTTTCAAAACTTGACAAATGTGGGCCTCCCCTGGTGGCATAGTGGTTGAGCGCTGGGCTGCGAAGCTGCCCGCAGCCTCTGCAGCACTGGTTCAATCCCCGGCCGCCAGGCGAGGGTCCCACATGGCTCGCAGACCTCTCCTGCCGCCCACTGTTCCCCTCAGCAGTGTATTTCAGTCAGTCTGCCTGTTCTGTTCCCTGCTCTGTCTCTGGTAAATCCTCTCACCCTCCCGAGTTCTGACTGTACCCAGTGCTTGTATAAATAAATAAATCTAAAAAAAAAAAAAAAACTTGACAAATGTATGTAACACGCTATGCCTACCCCCAAAGGTCTAGTTTCTGTAACTGTAACTCTTGTCCAATTAACTCTTTCTACCTGTTGATCCCACCCCCACCCCTACCCCTCATCTCTCTGAACCACTGTAATGTGATCAGAATCTAAGGGTTTTGTTTGTTTACTTTGTTTCTTTATATTCCACATATGAATGAGGTCATAGCATTTGTCTTTCCCCTTCTGACTCAACATAATCCCCTCAAAGTCCATTCACATTGTCACAAATGGCAAATTTTCACCTTTTTTATAGCTGAGTAGTATTCCATTGTGTACCTGTACATCTTTTTGATCTACTCATCTGTTGGAGGACACCTAGGCTGTTTGCATAGCTTGACTATTGTGAATCATGCTGCAGTGGGTATAAGGGTGGTGACAACTTTTCAAATTGTTTTCATATTCTTCTAATACTGGAGTATAATTCTGGATGTTCTTTAGTCAGTGAAACATCCTTTCATTCCTGTCAAGAACCTACAAATAGTTTGTTGGTCCTCCACTATGATGTTCCTAACGAATCCAAATCATGCCATAAATTAAGTTCTGTTTTTGAGAGGCCATTTATCCTTTTAAACACTGTTATTTTATTAATATAATATTCCCAACCCTAGTCTGGGTACTGAGAACACAGAAATGAAGGAATATTCTCTAGAAATTCACAGTTCCAAAACCTCAGCTGTGTCCACCGAGTCAGGGCACATGGGGAAGTTTCAATGTCCAATAATGGGAAGGAGGCCAGGAGCACTGGTCGCGCTGATGGGTGTGGGAGGGAGCCAGACTATTGGTGGTTGGGAGCTAGCGTCTAGCATTCACTCTGGGAATGTGCGTTCAAGGAGCAGATAGCAGAACCCAACTGTGGCAACTGGGATTTGGTCATTGGATTTCTGTCCTGGAGAAAGACTAGAAGATAAATATGGGTGAGAAACCAAAATAAGGCATTCTGGGGGCAAAGACTTTTTTTTTAAATACAAGTGACAGTGCAACAACATAGTAAAGCCAGCAGTGAGGGCAACTCTATACTGATTCCCTGAATAGCTGGTCTTAGGGCAGGATGGCCTGGAATCTGGGGTTGGGGGTGAGGGGAATAAGCCCAGTTGGAAGGGTTCTAAGACCACAGGGGGGCAGACAGCCAAACCAAACTCTCCTCCCAGAGGAAATGGGTATTCCACATTGGCCTGGTTCGAAGGAAAAGGTTTCAGTTCTGTGTGTAGACCGTTAGAAGACTGCTAGAATGCTTATGATATAAGATACTTTTGTGTGGCCTGTTTGCTTATTTATTTACAGTAGAAACAAAAGAAAATTCCTAGTAGTGTTTTTTTTACCACACAAGGATCAGATTTCACATTATCTTTCCAACAAATACCTATTAACTGTCCCTATGCTTCAGGCACAGTAGTTGTCCTGTGATTCCAAAGACAAATAATATTTTACCTCAATGAACTTGTCATGTCCGATGAAAAACAGATAATTGACCAAACAAATTAGAATATAGGGTGATCAGGAGTGAATTTCATGTTATATGTCCACAGAGGAGAAGTGGTGACTTAGAGAAGGAGAATGTGTTTAGGGTAGGTCATGAAGGAAACTAAAAGTAGAGTCTGAGGAAGGCAAAGAGAATTGAAAATGTATGATTGGTCCTAGAAACTACCAGAAGCTGGTGGCTGGAGTGAAAGGAGTGGTGGAAAATAAAACTGGAAAATAGGCGTGAAGGGACTGCTATGCTAAGCTGAAGAATTAGATTTCACCCGAAACCTGTGGGCAGTCACTGAAGGATTTTAGGCTGAGAAGTGAGGTGCTCCTTTTTGTGTTTTGAAAAAATACTTAGGGAACCATGTGAAGATGGATTATAGGCCCTTGTCAGAAAGGTCAAGTAGGAGGGGAAATGATACTGGTGAAGC
The DNA here is from genome assembly GCF_014898055.3 of Talpa occidentalis. NCBI lineage: Eukaryota > Metazoa > Chordata > Mammalia > Eulipotyphla > Talpidae > Talpa > Talpa occidentalis. Next base: position 62,565,412 of record NW_023601653.1, on the reverse strand, counting down.
GAGAGTACTTGAATTTTCTCATACCACCTATTGTAGCTTCTGAAGGTGTAGACTCAACTACAGAGAAACAACACAAATATGAAATAGTGGCTTATGAGCTACTTAGGAAAGGATTGACTGGTCCCTCAAAGTGAAAGGGATTGAAATGATTCAGAAATGTGGAGATAAGTTTATCGAGAGCACATATGAAAGGAAATCGCAGAAAAGTTTTAAGTTGAAATCACTCTGTAGCCTTGAAATTGATAAGGGCCAAAATTGTACAAGGGTAAAGTTTATGAGATGCTTTGAAGTGGCCCCCCAACCACCCCCGCCCAAGCCTGCACACCTTCAGGCTGAGTTACAAATAAAACTCAAACGTGGCCAGGCTGTGTGAGTGGCATTCTCACAAGTCCATTTTGCTAGTATTTGTTTTCTTTTGAGATAGGAGTTAATTCAGTCACACTTTCCTCCTAACTAGAACTGCATTTTTTTCTGAGGTAGCTTTCCCTTCAACCGTTTCTTGTTGTTCTTACCCAAGACCCCATATCTGCCAAAACAAATGTATGTGAGTGATAAACGCTGAGAGGAATGTCTGTTGGACCACAGGAAATTTCCTGTTCAGGAAGAGATCTCAGGAACTTCCTGTGGAGAAGTGCATTGTGGGACTCTTGGCTTCAGGCCGTTGACCACAGCTGCAATTAACTAAAGGCAGTGGGGGAGGGAAGAGGAAGAAGAGGAGTCAGCTACCCACAGACCTTTTCATCCCTGTGGCCTGAGGAGAGAATGGGCTAGCACAGCTTCAGCATTTTTCCAAGCAAACTCAATGTCTTGGCGACCATGCCCAGTCTCTTAATCGCCACCCACCCTTTGCAGCATCCCAGATGCTTCCTAAAAACAAATGCTGGGACTCCTGGTGGCGCAGCAGGTTGAGCGCAGCACTGTGAGGCTATCTGCAGCCTCTGCAGCACGGGTTTGATTCCCAGCCAGTCAGGGAGATACCCACATGGCACAGCAGACCTCTCCTTTCTCGCCTGCTGCTCCCCTCAGCAGTGCTTTCAGTCTGTCTGCCTGTTCCTCTCCCCACTCTGGTGAATCCTCTCACCCTCCTGCACGTCTGGCCTGTACCCCAGCTATTGTATAAATGAAAAAATAATAAAAAAATAATAAAAACAAGTGCTGTCACATCATCCGTGTGTGTCCTCCAGAGCCCCACCAACTGTGGGGAAACCGCTGATTAACCTCAGGACCACTAATGGCTACTGGCAGGACTTGGAGTTAGAGATATCTTTCCATCCTGAGCTCAGTATGGAAGAGAGAGGAAGAGAAACTGTAGTTCTATGACATACCATTTGGCTGAGAAATCACTGAAGAAATGTTACCAAATTCTAATGAAAGATTGGACTAATAGATCCCATTGATGAGCATATTCAAACCCAACAGAACAGCATTCTTGTTCTCCAGAGTCACTCAGGCATGGAGTCGTCCTTGATGCTTCAGCGCCAAGCCACTTAGTCCCTGAGTGGATTGCCTGGCAGAGCTGGCTTCCATTCTGCAGTTTCTGTGGCACTGAGGTAGGGACATAAGATGGCAGGACATGGAGCTTCGAGATGGAAATGGGCAGAGTTGTGACTTGCTGTGTGACCTCTAGCTATGACAAGACATTATCTCACTGCATTTCGGCTTCTTTGTCTAACCTGAGGAATGAAACAATTCTCCCCTCTCAGGGCTGGTGAGAAGATTCAGTCAGGTAATGGACAGAAAAATGCCTAACCCTCGGGAGACATGGCATGTGTGTTTTCCCTGTAGTCTGGCATCAGGAGAAATTAGAAGCTTGCTTAGGTGCAGTTTTCCCTAGCATCAGAGGAACAGCTTTGAGGTACCTCTTCCCTCTGCTTCTGTGATTGGTGTTGAAGTGTTTTCTTCTCCACTGCATCCCAGTGCAGCCTTCACAGCCTTCACATGCTGTTTTAATGAGTCCTTCTCTGAAAGACCAGGACTTAAGTCTGAGTTTCAGAGTCAGAGTCACAGCTTAGTAGCAGGTCATGTCTGACTGCCACTTTGGGGATCTCCAGGAAGGAGAGGGTAGGGGAGTGGAGTGACCATCTAAGAGCCAAAAACGAGCCCCGGCCATTTTCTGGGACACACTGGAGTACCTGTTCTCTGCATCGCCAGTCTCACCGCCTGCCCCTCTATCTGCCTGACACACACACTTGTGTTCCTGTTCAGGGCTGAGGGCTAGACACAGATTCATTACTGTGTGTGTCCACATCCCCTGCTAGAGTGGGACTCCTTGGGGACAGGGACCATGTCTGTCACATGGACTGTGCTTACTAAATGCTTGTGAAATTGATCCTACTTGATTTTAGGGGAAGGCTTCCACGGAGGACTTTAACATATGATGTAAAGAAAGAACACTCAGTCATATCATGTAGCACTGTACTATACAGATTGAGTGTTCTTTCTGTTTTTTTTTTTTTTTTTTATAGAGGCATGTTTTTATTTATTTATTTATTTGTTTGTTTGTTTGTACATGCACTGGGTACAGTCAGAAGCACGGGAGGGTGAGAGAATTCACCAGAGCCAGAGCGGGGAGCAGAGCAGGCAGAAGGACCGAAGTACACTGCTGAGGGGAGCAGCGGGCGGCAGGAGAGGTCTGCGCGCCATGTGGGACCCTCCTCCGGTGGCTGGGGAGCAGCCGGGGATCGAACCGGCGCTGCAGAAGCCGCAGGCAGCTTCGCAACCCAGTGCTCAACCGCTGCGCCACCAGGGAGGCCCTCTGGTTTTTTTTTTTTAAAGATTTATTTTTTTATGCATACAAGAACTGGGGTACAGGCCAGAGGTGTGAGGGGGTGAGAGGATTCACCAGAGACAGAGTGGGGAGCAGAACAGGCAGATCTACTGAAATACATTGCTGAGGGGAGCAGCGGGCAAGTCAGGACAGGTCTGCTGCACCATGTGGGTAGCTCCCTGGCCAGCCGGGGATCGAACTCATGCCTCAGAGGCTGTGGATAGCTTGATAGCGCTGTCTTTAACCCCTGCCCCACCAGGGAGGCCTCGTGTTCTTTACTAATATTAAAGATATGTGCTCTGGTGATTATGTTCGTGTTGACTTCCTTGTCATTTGATCTACATGCTCTCTATCGGCACATTTTTTACTTTGCATTCTCCATTTCTTCAGAAATTAGTTCCTCTTCCTCTCCCTCTACCACTTCCTCCTCCCCCTCCTCCTGCCCCCTTTCCTCCTCCTCTTCCTCCATTTGCCTCTTTTCTTGTCTAGAAACATAAGATACAATCCTGTTGTTGCAAGAGATCTGCAAATGAAAGTCAGTGGTGTTGGCTTGATAAAGTGAGTCCCCAGGATTATCTTAAAAAATGAGACTCCAGTTTAAAATGTTCTTAAAGACTATGGGACCAAGCGTTCACCTGAAAGAATGAAAAAGCAAGAGCATTTTGAACACTGAGCATCTTTCTAGATAGTATTAGGTTTAGTCTCCCCTCTGAAGTAAGAGTTACCTCGTCGTATAAAGCAATAAAATCAGAAATACAGGTGAAATAAACAGCAGTGTTCATTGAAAAGTTTAGGGTTAGGGTTAGGGTGTCCTCACTCTCACAGGATCTTGCTGTACATTTTTCTGGCTCCCAGCACCAGAATGCAAAATATGCAAACAGAGAAACATGAATTCACTGGAAGAGCACAAAGTATTTTGACCACTCAACTGACGTAGCTGACCTTTCTTTTTAAGACTCTGACCTTGGCCTCTAGAAGAAAAAGGCAAGAAAAAAGTTTCGTTATCTTCAACACTCTGGCAGTGGTTTAGAACAATTTGGCCCATTTCCTACATTTTGAAAATGTTACATAGGGTTGGAGACATAAAATCTTGTTTAATAACTCGATGTAACCAAAACTTTCAGATTAGCAGAATGCTCCATGCCATAGCTTGTGCTCTGTGCTCAGTTCAGATAGCCTTGACATTGACGAGGAACTGGAATGGTCCCCCCAGAGACTGACGTCACTCTTCTGTAGCTGACGTGCAGTCTTTCAGGCATTTGCTGTATTGAAAGTATGCTTATGGCAGGGTCTCCCCGGTGGCACAATGGGTTGAGCGCAGCACTGTGAAGCTGTCCGCAGCCTCTGCAACGCGGGTTCAATTCCCAGCCAGCCAGGGAGCAACCCACATGGAACAGCAGACCTCTCCTGTCTTGCCTGCGGCTCCCCTCAGCAGTGTTTTCAGTCTGTCTGCCTGTTCTGCTCCCCACTCTGTCTCTGGTGAATCCTCTCACCTTCCTGTGCTTCTGGCCTGTACCCCAGTTCATGTATAAATAAATAAATCTTTTTAAAAAAAATAAAAGAAAGTATGCTTATGGTGAAGCTAGGTCCATCTTGTATTTAAATGACATATCTTACAGTTCACTCAACTGAGAGAGGTAAAGGGTGATGGTCAACCCGCAGACCCCGCACTCACATGAAGACTTCTCTCTCCAAGTTCAGTCTAGCCCGGGGTGAACTGCTGGCCAGGGGAGAAAGCCAACATGAGCCATTAGTAAGCAATTTTCTGACATTCAAGGCCAAAGGAAGTAAAATAACTACTTTGCTTCCTCCATTTCTTCCCAGATTGTCTACCCCGGGACCCCCTGCTGCCTTCCCACCCCGTTCACGCCCAGCCCCTTCTCCCACACCACTTCAACTGCCTTTGCAGTTTCTGTGGGGGAGCTGAGGAACTCCTTGTTTGTGCAGTAAAGCCTTCCTCACAGGAAATTTCCTGTGATGGAAACTCTGGGGAAACTTCCTGTTGGTTAGATCGCTGCAGGGGGCTGATAACATGAACCACTTAAACCTCCAAACCTCAGCTGCACAGAAGTTGGGATGGTCCTTCCCCCTTTCTCAAAGCCTGAGAGGGCAAGAAAGCACAAGTGTACAGAAGCCTTAAGAGTCTCTCTTAGGTGGTATTTTCCAGAAGCTCAAAGCTACAGCTGTGATCAGCAAGTTCTAGATCAGCCATTGTGGTTGAATGGACAGCTTAAATTTCTAATGAGACTGGTAGCTGCAGGGACATTCTGTCTAGAAGCATTAAAAGGGCTCTGGAAACTGTCTCAATGTTCTGGATCTGATTCTCTATGCCATTTAAAATGCACTCCTAGTAGTCTTCAATATTACAGGTTTATGCGTTCTACATTTATTTTCAGCTGTCACAAGTGGGCATTTTTATCTTTGTTATTATTGGTGAACATGGTTGACTTGGTGTGGGACTTGGTTCATTTCACCCAAATGTAAATCGTCTGGGATGTATACTTTGGAGCTGCCAATGGCACAGAATTTTCTAGTAGCCTTTACATCCTCTGACCTACTCTAGCCTTTCGGTGGATTCCTTTTTGTTTGCTAACATCCAGGCAAAGCTAATTGTTCCTAAATCATCCCTTGGGGTTGAACTGAACTTTGAATGTCTCCTGTGTTGGGAATTCTGAAGGTTCTCTACCAGCTCAGAGTTTAAAAGTTTGGTCCTTTAATTAGCCTGAATTTTCCCCTCTGACCTATAGACCTATTACTACTTGCTCTGCCCTTGAGTATAATAATAACTGACCCCCTGTCCTCTGTCTATTTCCATCTGGGTAGACAGAATGATGTTCTCTTTATCACTTGTTTTGCTGCAACCAAATCCAGGTTCTCTACAACTATCTTAACACCTATTTTCCTGGCTTAGGGCTTAATATGGCCTGCCTTTCTGAAATTTCTAGATTTAATGGAAGCTTCTACCAGTCCCACCTCCCCAAATTTCATAGATTGGGAAGAATTAGTGAAGAACCATAGATTGGTGTTCTTTCTTGCTCTCTTTATAAGAAGTTTTATTTCAATATCAGAAGAAATTAATGAACTGCACGTATTTTCAGGTGGGGCTTGTCATTCTGCTCCTGGTTCACACTGCAAACTAGAGAAGATGAAAGGCATTGCAATTAACCAGGAAGAACGTTCTCACATATGAGAAGTCAACCTGTTAGACTCCTAGAAGACAGGCCATGACTCGTCTTCATATACATAGTATTGATATTTTTGGCACATAGCTTCAGTATATGTTTATTGAATGAATGAATCCAAAGAGTCAAAAGAAAGCAGTTTTATGGATTAGTGTGTTTCTAGAATGTATCAAATGTATAAGTTACTTGTTAGGGAACATTTGTCCTCAGGAACTGAATATTGATTCTTCAGAATGGTGAATTATCCATGATGTGTGATACCACATCCAACATAAAGGCTAGGAAAAATATCTTTGCAAAAATGCCTTGGGATAAACTTTAACTTTAGGCAGGTAAAATACTGATTTCATTTGGGAAACTCAGTCGAAGAAGTTTAAATGTTCTTCAATATGATTTACTTCTGGTTTTATGTTTGATTATATAGTACAGAATGGGATTAACCGCAACATCTTATAAACAGAGAGATTGTTATAGTAAACACTAATTAGCACCATCTGTCTACAGAAGAACAATGACATTATCAGTTTGTTATTTTTTTAAGGATCAAAGGAGTTAATTTTGCTTTTTAATAAAGTTGTATTGATTTAGCATGGTTTATAATACTATGTAAGTTTCAGGAGTACACGTTCTTTAAAAATACGTCACAGTGGGACTCCCCTGGTGGCGCAGCGGTTGAGCTCTGGGTTGCGAGGCTGCCCACAGCCTCTGCAGCGCCAGTTTGATCCCCGGCCACCAGCGAGGGTCCCACAAAAAAAAAAAAAATACATCACAGTAATCTCATAATATCTTTAGATCAAGCCAAGATAACATCATCAAAATAGTATTAAAGCACTACAGGACTCTCTGCTGATAGCTTTATCTTTTTTTTAAGTCTAGATAGTGTATTGGAAGGACCAGAGTCTTTGGATTCTCCAAATGAATTTCTGCTTCTATTTTTGCTATTTTGTTCATTATTTCAAAGATAATTTTTCGGGTGTTTACTGGATACTATGAGGTATTAAATATACATCAGTGACCCAGGCAGATGTGGCCCCTTGTTTACAGTGCAATAGGGGAGATAGACAAGTAACAAGAAGTGACCCCACCATCTAGTCCTTTTCTCACACAGCAGTCAGAATAATATGTTGTAAACTGTAACCAAAATGTGTTACTAAACTGCTGCAAAACTTCTACTGGTTTATGACTACGTTTAGAAACATTCTGAGATCTCATTATGAAATGCCCAGCCCAGTATGACCTACACCCTGTGAACCCTACAAACTCCTCCAGTGTTATTCTCTATCTGCCTTTTGTTCTGCTCACTCCTCTCCAGCCATACTAGTCTTCTGGCTTGTCTCAGAACTTTGCGACTATCTTCCCACCTCAGGGCCTTTGCACTTGCTGTCCTTCTGCCTATAAAACTGTTCTTCCAGGTATTCCTTTGGCACATTCTCTCTCCTTATCCAGGTCTTTGCTCAGTTAGCCTCCTTAGAGAAACTTCCCTGACTGCTCCATTTAAAATGGCTCTTCTTCATTCCCATCCCTTCCCCCTGCACCATTTTCCTTCATAGTATTTTCACCACCCAATTTAATCATTTTTTAAATTGTATGGTGACCCTCAGGTGTCTGTTTCAAAAGGCAGATGGCAGTTTTGTATACACAGGAAGGGCTTGCTGCCTGGGGGTCCACTGCCAAGTCCATTTGGTTGCTGGCTATTCTGTGGGAGACTGCGGAAGTCTTTTGGACGAGTGAGTTTGTCCCAAAAGAAATCTTGTGGTTTCCTACTAATAAGAAGCCGAGCTGGGAGGGGGGCTTGAGCTTTCATTATACAGATTTTCACCGAGTTCCCTGTTTTGTTCTTGACCTTGCTTTTTCTCCTGGACCTGGTGCCCTCTGACTCAATCTGATTCAAACAAGTAAATGTCCACTCATACTTGTCACGGTTTTTTATTGGTAGTTTTTTTAAGTTCTGCTAGGAAAACCAGTTTGATTCCTGTTGGTGTCTCCCCTGCAGGAGGTAAGGTTCAGCTGGTCCACTCAGCCAAGCCAGAGAGCAATTGTCCATCGTGATGGCCCGCCCTCAGTTGCCATTGTTTCTTCTCCCATTCCATCTCCATATGAGCGCTTGCCTTTGTCATTCCTCCTCTGTGGCTCAGTGGGATCTCAGACAGGAGCAGGGGTAGACCCAGATGTAGCTCATTTCTTCAGTTATACTTGGGGTAACTCCAGGAGGCTTTGAAAGCAAGTTAGGAGGGAATTTGGTCTAGTCTATGATGTGCATTAAAAGGAGACTCAAAAGCTTAGTAGGAGTTAGTGAGGTAAAGGGGAGGTAGGGTTAGGGGAATAGTTTGTGAAGGCCCAAAGACTAGAAAGAGGATTTGGTCTTCAAGGAATGGAAAGGCCAGCTGATGGGCGTTGGGGTATTTGCTGAGGAAAACCAGAGAAATACATTTCCGAAATGCAAGGGGTAAAGAGTGGTGAGGTGGAGTAAAGCAAATTCACATTGAGGATTTTAGTCTTTATCCTAAGAGCAGCAAGGAGTCATGACTGTGTACCTGTGTAACCTCACAAGCCTGGATTCTTCTTTTGTGAGCCAGCCAGAATAATCTCTACTTCATGGAGCTGTGAGCTTTAAATGGCATCCTGAATATACTGGACACTTAAAATTATCACATTTCTTTGCTGAATTTGATCTTTGGGGACTCAGAACACTGTGATCAAAATGTCAAGTGGGGTGGTAATCTTTGAAATCAAGTGAAAGGTATAAAGTTTGAAACAATTGAAAGGTATTGCTCTGGTACCCAAAATTCTAATTAAAGGGATATTTTACCTCCCAGAATAAGGTAGACTTGCAAAATGGCATAAAGACTAAAGATAAGAATTGAGAGTACTCCAGCTACACTGAAAAATGAACATGGTGTGAAAATTAGAAAGCTTCTCAGTTGTTAGGAACTAGAGAGGAAGCAGACAATGGAGAAAGAGGGATGGGGCTCCTCACCTCTGTCCTGTGTGACATAAGTCAGTGGGGAAGCAGTCACCTCAGGTTTTCATGGTAGAAAGTTGCCAGCACATGCTAAATACTGTAGATGAGAGGCAAAAAATATATGAGCAAGGTGACTGTTGCCCTTAAGGAACCTTTCAGCTTTAATATAGTTTTATTTGAATTATATTTGTTACTTTAAAGAATTAATCAGGGAGCTGTAACTTACAGTGTTGAGATAAGTCAGAAAGTTTCACAACCTAAGTGTCCAAAGACAGCTGGGGTGGGGGGGGGAGGGGTGGTCAGGAAGATGTCACACACACACACACACACACACACACACACACACACACACACACACACACACACCCGCCCCCCATGGAATACTACTATGCTCTGAAGGTGAAGTCTTGTATTTGCAAAAACATGGGTGGAACTGGAGGGGATGATGCCAAGCTAAATAAGTCAGGAGAAAGACAAATCCTGGATGGTATCACTCATGTGAAATATAGAGATAAAAAGTAAAGGAACAGACAAAACCAATCCAGAATAAACCCTTGAAATCTGACTGTAGGATTGAGGCTACCAGAAGGGGTAGGGGAGGAGCCCAGTGGACCATGGTGGAGGATTGTGGGTATTTTGGTGCTGGGTATGGTGTGGTTAAATACAGATGTGACCCTGTCCCTCTAAGACATATACAATGTTGTAAACCAATGTTACTACAACAAAATAATTCAAAAACAGCTAAATAAATAAGCAAGTTACAAACCTCTGGGTTTGATGGGGACCCTCCTAAGAGACTGGGCCCTCTGAACATGACTGATACATGAACAGAGTGTTGCTCCGGCCTCTTGCACTTGGCACCAAGGAAGCTATTGAGCTCAACTCTGAGCTATCCTTTTAGCCTGGGAATCAGCCTTAATTCATGACCTGCCATTTCTGAATCTGCGAACATTTTTTAAAGGAAAGCAGTGACTTTTAATAGTCATTTGATGGTATTCTCCAAGCCCAGTAGTAAATACAGTTGTCACGTTGGTGAATGGTCTAGGGTTTCTAGGCTTTTAAAGATACAGGCAGAGTCTGAGACCCACCGATTTCAGACCACCAGGGAATTTAGGCTATGAGGTCACTGTAAGTAGGCGGTGTGGCCTGCATGTGGTGGGTGTGATTGTGTTGCTCTTTACAGCTCAGCAGAAGTTACTTTCACTTGTAAATTGATGTAGAAACAAGCATCTACTTAATTTTGGCCTTAAAGAGTGTCAAAGAAAATAACTGCATACTGAGAATTGGTGGATTTTGATAGCATATTTCAAGCATCACTTTCTGTGACACAAGCAGAATATAGAGTAGTCAAGAAAATGGGTGGGGTGCAGAAAAGCACATGGACATCAGTGAATCCTGCAGGTCAGGATCCAGTTAGGAAGCAGCTTTAGGCAAGAACAGGTGAAGCCCAAGGCTATTAGGGAGACAGGTGTGCTGGGAAACCTCAGAAATGAAAATTGTTTCATTCTGAGCCTATAGAAAGATGGATGAGGAGGAAAAGGATGGTCTCATAATAAAATAATATGTAAATACTAACCAAATACCCACTTGGGGTTTTGCTCATTGTAAGGTAGAGACACATCTTATTTAAAGAGGGAAGCCTTACCTAAATGTGACTATGTAAGTGAACTGTCTTCCCAGGGGACACATATGCTGGTCCAGAGGCATCTCTGGTACTGGAACAATGGCTCTCTGGTTGAATTGACAGCTTTTATTTCTTTTTTATGAAAAATAATAGCTAGAGTTGGTATCAAGTCATTTTTCTTTTCCTTTTCTAGTCTCACTCTCCCCTTCCCCCAGATGTTTTGCAAAAATAGGAATTACTTCTTGAACTTGAGAAACCAATTATTTGACCTATATATATATTTTTTTATATCTTAGCACATTCTCCTGAAGTAATAGGGGCATTTATTTTCCCCTTTTAGACCCTGCAACCCCTTCCCCAGTGTTCATCAGCAATGTCCCACCCATAAATCAATGAAAGGAACATGAACAAAAACATAAAATTCACTTGAAACAGCAATACCTATGTGGCATTCCTAGAATTTTCAATATAAATCTTTTTTTGTCAGCAAAGTTAATTGTTCTCAAATATTTGATGTCAAAGGTGGTGTGCAAAATTCAGTCCCAAATCTCAACGATATGGCGGATGCAAGGGGAATGGAATTGGAGCCCACAAACTGTTGTTGTCATATAAACAAGTTAGATTTAATGTGGATTTTATGATTTTTCCCTACATTTCCAGCCACACCACCTCCACCCATCTACCACACATCTCCCTGAAGGGATGTGATAAGAAAATATGACAGGGCATACTAAAAAGCTGGGGTGAAAAGGAAAATTGGCACTAAAGTACTCTGAGAAAATACTGGATGGAAGTCGGTTACCTAGGAAGAATGAAGGAGCACTAGGAAAAGAAGAAATATGAGCAGAGAAAACTAACGAGGGAATTTGCCAATGGCTGGACGACCTATTAAAAAAATGATAGGAGCAGTTTTTGGCTTTGACAACAGAGTTACGTGCTATTTTAATAACCACAAATAATTATTTTAAAAAATGCTAGGAAATGGGTGAAAGGCTGTAGATAAGGAGTTGATGGAATGTGGTCAGCAAGAAAGAAAGGAAGGGAAGGAGGGAGAAATCAGAATAAAACAAGAAGGAAAGGTACAAAATGAATATAGGAAAGAAATCGAAGAGACTAGAAATGAAGTTTACAGTTCATTTGGACATAGCTATAGGAGCTGCATATTATCTCTTATTGGTTTTTTGTGCCTATGAAGAAGAGAATGACATGGGTCATCCAAAGTTACAGATCATTTTCAAGACATTAATGTGTTGTCATTTAGGTTTTTACACTTTAGGTTTTACATTGTGATTTAGGTTTTATATTGAGCTTATATTTATCTGTTTTTGGTGTTTGTTGCTTTAAAAGTCTTAAGGCAGAGAAACCACATAGGTGAGTGGTACCAACTCTTAATCCCTCTTTAGTTCCTTCCTGCATCCCCTTCTGGGCTCTATCTGAAGGTATCCCCTTCTTTGGTCACATGCCTACCTCCCTCCATGGAACCCTAATCTCAGCGATTGCTTGTTTTCTTGCTTGATTGCTAACTGGGGAGGGAGTAGAGCATTTTACTTCAAGACTTCTGTGAGCTGATTCTGAGTCTAGGGAGTGGACACCATCCCTCTTTCTCTGATCCCTTCTGGATGGTGGTGTTCTTGGGTGAAAATTGACAGCAGGTGGAAAGGGATATTCTAGCACTCTGTCTTATGTACAAAGCCTTTGAATGTAAAGTCTCGAAGAAGGACACTTCTTGTTTCAGAAAGAGCACAGAAAGACCAGGAATTCAAATGCATTTTCAAGACCTAGAAAGAGCTGGTGGACGGTCTTAGGTATGGAGGGCGCAGGTGTGAATATCCGTGTCTGTTTCATGGTCCTGTGTGCCATGATCTGTGCCTTCTGCATGACATGGAAGGAGAGAAGATGTGTGTTAGTACAAGAGAAGCCACACTAAAACAGAAATACCTGTTGACCCTGAGAGTCTTCTTGGCAAGATCTCATGTGAAACATGGATGACTTTCATCATTTGCAAGAATCCCAACTCAGATTCCTCTCTGTTTCTCCATTAGGCTTAACCTGGAAATGTGGGTTGACTTCAACTTTGATAATAAGCCATACCTTTGGGAATATTTGAAATTAGTATTTTCTTTGCTGCAGATTTTATTCATTTATAGTTACACTCTTGGGGTTAAACAGACATGCCAGGCCATCTTGTCTACCCTAATATGCGCCCACTCCCCACCTTGGCCTCATGATGTAATGGCACCACCTTGTGAAGATGGGACTGTACCACCTCACAGGCCACAGGCTGTCTTACCATTTTAAACACCACCAGTTGTCATCAAATTCTTTAGTCTCAGATGCAGGACACTAATGACAGCACCACCTCATGCCACTTCCACTGAGTTGGCACAATAAATAATAGGTTCTGTGTATTTTTTCCTTCTCCAAGTCTGATCATGGCCCGATATTGTTTACAGCAGGACTCAACCGCTACCAGTCTTTCTGCCTTTGCCTTATGCCCTGGTGGTATCTAGATGATGGGACTCAATTTAGAATCTAACAAAAAAGGAGAAATCCTGTTTCCGTGAATATAGAGCTTGGTGATTAATAAGAAAAGGGAGGTGACTTAGCATAGGCTGGTGATCATTCCAAGTAGCAGCATCTTGGGGGGATTTCCTAAGGTGATCCTGCCACTGGAATTATTGGCTTATCTGTCTGGTTTCAGAGTTTCCAGAAAAGACTGAAACATTTCCCGCCTTCCTCTGGTGGCTGGGTTGCTATCAGCCATCAGCGGTTTTACTCTTTGAGTGTGGATTTAAAAAAAGAAAGAAAGAAAAGCCCATCGATGAGGAGATGGCTCATTAATTTCTGGGTGGTCATTTCACTTGAGCATTAATCATTTTTAGATCCATTCCTGGAAGCGTATTTTCTTGGGGAGTGGGGGTGGGGGGACATGAATGTGTAGCTCGATAAGGTTTGGGAGGGGGGGAGATAAAGAGATAAAGGTAACATTTCTGAAAGCCTGCTGAACGCGTATAATTTCCGCAACAATCCCTTTTTACAGACAAGGAAACGAAGATAGGAGACTAAGTATCCTGCCCGGGTCATAAACTAGTCAGGGACTGGCTGAGATTTAAACAGCGCTGCCTAATCCAGCTATCGTTAATTCCTGTCTGCCACCTTCTGCCTGCTTTCGTGGAAGGGGACAGGACAAAGAACTGGAAAGCTAAGACAGAACTTGCCTGCTTCAGAATTTTGCATAAAGCTACCCCTGTCCAAGCACATCGCTTAGTGATCATACACGTGGCAGGAAAACTAACCCGATGCTAAATAATGTTAAGCTTTGACTTAAATGTATGGAACACCGTAAAATATTTTATGTGTGCCCAGGTATTTGCTCATAAAGAACGTCTCTCCACGTGGTCAGAAGCCTTGTTAGTTTTTCCTTCTTTAGCATTATGTGTTGTGTCCCTTTTTGGAGAAATGAACTGTGTTCACACCATGCAAATGAATCTTGCACAAATCCTTCATTAGGAACAGGAAAGATTGGTTGGGGGGGAACCTCTAATTCCTCACAGTATTTTGCTGTCTGCTATTACTGCACATCACAATTAGCAGGTGACGATTTTCCTCATGAGTCCTAATAGGGGCGTTACTCTTAGATACTCCCCCAAATTAGTTACAAGCAACCAGTGTGGCCAAGCCCCTTTGACTCCCCTCCTCTCATGGATACTTGTTCAAGTACATTTAATGCTTTTTGGGCTTATTTCTTGCCTCTCACCCTGGCTTTTTGGGGAAAGCATTGGGGGGGGTAGAGGGGTTGGGTACATTGTCTTCAGGTGAATTTCCCTGTAACAGATGGCCTGCACACTCTAGAGGGGATCCTGTGGGAGGGCAGTCTCGTCTGGTACCCCCCCCTTCGGTATTCTTTCACCCCAGCCAGGAATCCATGCTTTCCCTATTAAGTCCACATTCCTGGGACAATCACAAAAGGCTTCTGTGAGCTTGAAGACAGCTGGGAGGGTACAACATGCAGAACTGAAGATTTAAAGGGTTTCATTTCTTCCTGGCTGGAGACTGTATTGTGTTTGAATGCAGTTTGGAAATCTGCTTCTCCATCACAAGGGGAAATAGAAAGCAGCCCTAAAGCTGCATGGGGACCCCGACTGGTCTTTATTCTCATAGCTTAGTGATTTCCTGCCACCCGAGTGAAAGCAGTGGGGCTCCCTGATATTCAGGAGGCCCCAGGAAACCCACCAGGAGCCCGTGGGGATTGGGCTCTGAGTCCACACCCTCAGCTTATTGGTGCAGATGGCTGCATCTTTCCAGCAAGAGCATATGACCGACTCACTGCTAACCTGCCCTCCCAGGATGGAGGGGTTCATCCCTACACAAAAGATAGAGGAAATCAGAATTTCCCATCCTTCCCAAGAGGGGGAATTAAATTCTCCAAGCATTGCAAAGAAACCCCCCTACCCCTCTACCTCCCCCCACCCTCCACATACACACCACCCCCATGGGCTCCTCACCCTGCTGTCCTGCTCTCCTGCACTTGAGGGGAGCCGGCTTCCCTGCCTGACACGCCAGGCGCTGGGAACCACGGGCTTGGCTGTGCTGTTCAGCTCTTGCTTTCAGTAGCAGAGTTAATGTGGCCATGACTCAGAATTATGGGACCCCAGATGCTCAGGAAGTGAACTAACTTCTTTTTGGCTCACAGCGGACTCATAGTCGACAGAATAGGTTTCATGTTCTAATGAAACAGCACAGAAACTCTGTCCTTGGTGGCTGAGGCGAGTGTGGTGTGAATCTGGCTCCCGCCCTCCCTTTCCCTCCCACCCTCTCCCCTTTCTTCAAGTCAGAGCTGAGAACTATAATTCCAGCCCGGGGCCCTTTAAGCAGAGGGTCCTCCCCAGCGTGACTTTGCAAAGATTTCTCATGCTGTCCCCTTCTCAGGTGGCATGTTGTCCCTTGGATTTAGGGAAGGCTGCAGAAATCACCCACTCCATTTAAGGAGAGCCTGTCTTGGGCCCAGGGCCCAATATTTACCACCACTAACAATCATGCAAACAAATACACCGCAGGGGCCTCCCTGGTGGCACAGGGGTTAAAGACAGTGCTATCAAGCTATCCCAAGCCACTGCAGCTAGAATCCAATCCCTGGCCTGCCAGGGAGCTGACCCACATGGCACAGCAGACCTCTCCTGTCTCGCCTGCTGCTCCCCTCGGCAGTATCTTTCAGTGGATCTGCCTGTTCTGGCCCCCACTCTTTCTGGTGTATCCTCTCACCCCCTGTTCCTCTGGCTTACACCCCAGTTCTTGTATGCATAAATAAATAAATCTTTAAAGGAAAAAGAAATATACCCACAGAGTAGAAACTTGCTAATGAAGAGCAGCTTGCAGTCACAGCCCTTTCTTCCTGGGAGTACCAATCGCTTCCTTGTAAATTCTGCCCCGTTCTTGCAGAGCATGAATTATTTCCTAGAAATGGTGTAGGCTCTTTGGGAAAATGCATCGATTCTCTTCACGTTCATGATCCCAGTTACAGTAAAACCCCTATTATCTGATTTTCTGTGAATTTCTAAGCTATTATTAACTGGTACATTACATACTGCGCCACTCCAGTGACAGCTGATGTTTATAGTGGTGACCGCGACCTCCTCTGACCCACTCAGGAAACAATGAAAGATTAAATTGTGTTCAATAGGCTTTTTAATGTTGTGCTATTTTATTCATATATTTTTTAGAGGTATCTAGGTGGGTGCCCACCATGGTTTTCCAGAGTAGAGCTGATGGGTAGTAATGATTTAAAATATTTTTTCTTTGACTTGTGAACCAAACTTTATTTGAAAAATTTTTTAATATTTTGTGTCCAAACTACAAATGATTACATCTCAGACCTGACAGGGAAACATTTCTTTTCAGAATAGGTGTTGTGCATATCAAATACCATCAATGTGGTCGCCAACGTGTGGGACATGTCACCCCCAAACATCCCACTGCCACTTTATGAGAGAGACCTGAGCGCTCAGCTCCCTGAGTTGCACCAGGGCTTAACACCTTCATCTGGAGCCGGACAGTAACTTAGCAGCCACAGCACAAGTGGCTCCAATTGATGGTCCTCCTCGAATGCAGAATTCTTGGAGGCTTGATGAGATGTGGCTAGTATCATTTCTCTTGAAGGAAGCCTTACCTAGAAAAATAACTTAAATATACAAAGAAATGACTTGAACAAATAAAGCAGAATTCTCCCGGCATCCAGGAAGGAGGTTAAATACAACCAAAGACCACCCAGGGGGAGAGGGTGTGCAGAAGCCCCTGCATGCTACCCCTGCCTGCACCCCTCCACCCTGGAAGCAGGCTGCACACTGCCTTTTGGGGTAACCCAGGCAGGAACAGGGTCCTCCGTGCTGCACCTATAGGTTAACTGCAGAAAGCCTAGAAGAAGGAAGCAGAGGACCTAGAACAACAAAAAAGGGTGCCCCCCAGGCTCCCCGGGCCCATCAGTTCACACAGTTGACATGGACTTAGCATATATAAAAGGGGATAGAGGGATGGTAGTGTGGAAACAAAAAGAAAGAAAACTTAAGACTCCTGAGAGATGTACCTTAGTATCATCTAGCTAGTGATGAATGACTGAGTGAAAAATCTTTGAACAAAATGCTTAAAAAAAAATCACAGCCCCCACTGGTGGCCCAGCTCCTTGACTCTTATAGTTTTCGTTCCCTTACTGGTGCACCTGGGAGACTGCGTGTGTTGCCTTGTCTGATCTCACCAGGGCTCTGCCTGGTGGGTGCGATAGAAATAGTTGTCCTGCTTTATGGGCAGAGACAGTGAGTGTCTTAGCTCAGCCCCACCAAGCCAGGCAGCTGATAAACTGGGGCGAGAGCACAAGGCCTCCAACTGCTGATTCCTGACTTCCTAGGCCCACAACCCCCTGAGGGAACAGGGTCACCCATTAAGGTAACTGGCCCTCCCCAGGGCCCTGTTGTGAAAGGTGGGTGAGTATGGAGAGGTCCCGTGGAGGACCCTGACCCACGGGCCCACCTCCACGGTCAGACCCTGGTGTTTTGGGGGAGCCCAGAGCAGATCTCAGTTCTGCTCCCCACCCTGCTCTCCTGCTTGGAACAACTTTGAGCCACTTTCTGGATGATCTTCTGAACAATAGCAACAGCATCTACCCATCTATCTACCTGGCTATTATGGAAGCCAAACAAGAAAGTGCTGGAAAGCCCCTGTCCCCAGATTTAAGGTCACAGTTCCATTTCCCACGGTTTGACTCAGACGAGAAGGACCTTCTGGTGAAGGGCGTGGTAGCTGTGATGACTTCATTTTGGGGATATCTATGAATGGGACATAATCCATAAATTCATTTCATGACAGCGTGCTGGATCTAGTAAACATTCCGCAACCTGTCCTGGGTGTGGAGTTGAAAATTTAAAAATGATGCCAAGGACAGTTCTGCTATAGTTTCTGCTGTTTTCTTGTGGTGGTGGTTTTGCGCTACACCCTCTCTAAGGATGTTTCCCATCCTTCCTGGAGGGGTAGACCATCAAAAACTCCAAAAGAGGGCCTCCCTGGTGGCTCAGCGGTTGAGCGCTGGGTTGCGAAGCTGCCCGCAGCCTCTGCAGCGCCAGTTCGATCCCCGGCTGCTCCCCGGCCACCGGAGGAGGGTCCCACATGGCGCGCAGACCTCTCCTGCCGCCCGCTGCTCCCCTCAGCAGTGTACTTCGGTCCTTCTGCCTGCTCTGCTCCCCGCTCTGGCTCTGGTGAATTCTCTCACCCTCCCGCGCTTGTATAAATAAATAAATAAAGCTCTAACAAATAAATAAATAAATACATAAATACATAAATCTTTAAAAAAAAAAAAAACCTCCAGGAAGAAGGTGACACTGGAGGAATAGGAGCCTACTTTGAGCAGACATCAGAAGTAGCCCACCCCAGGCTGAGGGTACCCGTGCAGAGGCCACAGGGAGCAGGGCCTCTGGGGATTGAAAGGCCGACTGTGTGACTAGAGCCGGGTCTGCCAGAGGGCCCTGTGCCAAGTTAGGCAGAAGCTTAGGAGGTCCTGGACAGCTTCTGAAAATGGTTAAGGAAAGGAGAAACACAGTCAGCTTTTTGTCTTCAAGAAAATCACAGCCTCATCGTTGGTTTTACTGGGTAGAGGAAAGTCCTCCAATTATTCACAGACCGATGAGCAGAGAATCCAAAGCCTTTCTGGCCTCCCTGCCCCCACCCCCACTGTGCACCCCAGGTCAGCCATCATTCTCCACCTAAGCCAAAGCATGGTGGGGGTGTCAGGAAGTGGGGCCTGAGTTAGAGAGGGTGGCAGGGAGTTGGCTAAAGGATCCACATTGCAGTTGACAGTTTGATAGCATTAAGTCTCTCAAATTGAACTGTCTTCTAATTTCTTTGCTATTTCTCTGTTGCAAATGGAAGCTTTCACAGGTGCCAGCTCCTTGCCATCCTTTCACTGGACTCCCAAGGCATTTAGAATTCAAATGTTGGCAGTCCGGAGCCAGAGAGCGCATGTGCCATCACCGTCCTTACAGTGGGAGGAGGGGGCTGTCGTCTCCAGCCTGAGAACCATCTGGAGATATGCTGGGACCTGGTGGGGAGGCCTGAGCTTTGGCCTCAACTAGGCTGGACTGTGAGTCCCAGCTCTTCCACTCACTGGACTCAAAAGCTTCATTCATCTTTTTGCCCTTCTGACCATGTCTGCCTATTATCTAGATAATGGGAACAGTGATCTCTACCCACCCAGAGCTGCGGTGAGGACCAAACAGATAGTATCTCCAAAACACCAGATATACAGTAAAACCTCAGCATGTTTTTCCTTTCAATGCCTGAAGTTACTTTGGTGATAATTATTCTCTTAGAAGCAAAGCAAAGAGATCCTGTGCGGGGTGCCCCTCCATCAGCAGTATTGTCCTGTGGCAGCTCAAGAAATAGGAGTCAGTGATGAAAATATATATATTTATATTTATATTTTTATATATAAATATATATATTTTATATATAAATATATATATATGAAAGGGCAATGTCTCTAAAATGTCAAGCAAGGAAAACTTAGGAAGAAGAGCCAATAAATAAATCACTTGATTAGTGGCCAGCATGCCCTCTGCACTGGCCTAATCTCATAACTCCAAGGACTAATTTCCACTAATGAGTTCAGGGGCTACCCAACCATTATATGCTCTTCTAGCCAGAAAGACAACACTTGGAGATTACATTCCATTTTAATGCACAAATCATTATTAGTTATCAAGAAGTCATCTTGCTCTATGACCGCAAACAGCACCCATAAGCCCACCAGCGCGCCTGCCCAGATGCACGAGCACTTCCCAAGGCAGGTTCCATGGTGGGGGCAGAGGGCGCAAGGTCAAAGACAGTGGACATGCATGCAGAGCACATGGTCCAGTGGAGGAAACAAGCCTAAGTGCTGATACATCTACTTTAACATGGTGTGTCCTGGAGGTCTGTGTACAGCTCTGGTGTTCTGGAAGGAGGAAAGACATTTTTAGGAGAAGGCTGTATGGAAAGGGCGCGTTAGCTGCCGTCCTTACAGGAGGGCTGATTGTCAGCAGGCAAAGATAGAAGGAAAGGCACTGCAATGAGAAGCACATCTGTGAGCCAAGGTGTCCTGTATCAGGGAGGATGTGACTATAGAGGGAAAGATCTAGAATGGAGGGAGGGTTGCACAGCTTAAGGTGTGCAGCGCCTCTCGTGGGGGTGATTTTCCTGTTCTGTGTGCCGTTGGGGAGCATGAAGGTTTGAATCAAAGGACCATGGGAATGGATGTTAAAGATTTCTCTGGGAGCACAGAGTCGTCTCCCTGAGTATTTGTCATGGTTTTGCTTGTATACCAATCGCCACATGGAGCTTGCTGTCTCTGACCCTTCAATATGTGTTTCCAGAAGAGAGTGGGTTGTACTCTCTTTGTTCATGATATGCCCCCCCCCTTGCCGGAGTGCTCATCCAGCCTTAGGCCCCTGGTCAGGGCTGTCATTTCCCTAGGCTCTTATCCTAGTCAGGCCACCATGTTTTCTAGCCTGCAACTTTGCCCCCCACCCCGTGGGGCCCAGGAGGCACTCTTCATCCTGCAGCTTTTCTGCGTGCATGCCTGAGCTCACTGCCCTCTCCAATCATCGTGCAAGCCAGGTCTCCCTGCTGCACAGAGGGCCCTGACCCTCTGCTCCAGCTGCTCTGTCCCAGCCTCCCAGATGTCACCTGCTGTGTCCTCTCTCCCTCAGCCTCTTCTCATGATGACTTAGTTCCTGTCCACCTTAAGAAAAACCTACCTGGTTTCTGCATCATTCTTCGCTATCACCCGATTCCTTACTTCCGTGACAGCCACGCTTTTGATGTATCCACACACATCCTCCCCTCCCCTTAGTGCCTCAGCCCACTGACCTAAGTCTCCACCCACTTCCACCTCTGCGTGTCCAGACTGACCAGATGCTGAATCTTGGGCGTCGCTCGGCCCTCCTCATCTCAACTCTGTGGCATGTGGGGTGCTTAACTGTTTCCTGAGCCTCTCTGTCTTGGCCTACAGATACAGACGCCCATTTCTCTTGCTGCCCACTCCTTCAAATACACCCCTGTTTATGTGGCTAGCCCCCGAAATGTTCACCCTCGGAAAGCTCATCTGTTCCAGTGGCTTCAGCTATCACCAGTATGATGATAAGTCCCATATATTTTTACAGCCAGCCTAGATCTTTTCTCTTTCAAGTACCAAATGCATGTCTACAACTGCCTACGGGGCCTCTTCACCCTCCCAACCCCCCACCCCCGGTCCCATAGCCACCTCCTAGTAAACAAAATGGAATATGGTTTTCTCCTCATCAGTCCCCTGTGTGCTGGGGAGGTAGACACCACCATCTAGTTGCAGGAATCAAAACCTGGATTTTCTCACCAGCTGCTTCCTCCACATGAAGTCAGTCTCCAAGTTTTACCAGTTTCACCTCCAGAATCTCTTTTTTTTTTTTTTAATTTATTTTTATTTATTTATACAAGCACCGGGTACAGTCAGAAGCGCGGGAGGGTGAGAGAATTCACCAGAGCCAGAGCAGGGAGCAGAGCAGGCAGAAGGACCGAAGTACACTGCAGAGGGGAGCAGCGGGCGGCAGGAGAGGTCTGCGCGCCATGTAGGACCCTCCTCTGGTGGCCGGGGAGCAGCCGGGATCGAACCAGCGCTGCAGAGGCTGCAGCTTCGCAACCCAGCGCTCAACCGCTGCGCCACAGGGGAGGCCCTCCAGAATCTCTTGAGCCCATCCGTCTTCATTCCTTCTGCTTTAGTTCAGGCTAACAGTATCTGTCATCTCCATTTCCACAAGAGCCTTCTCAGTGGGGACGTACCAGTCTTGCCCTGTTCTGATTCACCCTCTCCAGGGTGAATTTGCAGCTGGGCAGATACCCTCCAGCTGCCCAGAGTATAAACAGTATCTGATTATGTTACTCCCATGTTTAAAATCCTTCAGTGCCTCCATGTTGCTTTGGGATAAAGTCTAAACTCGTTGGTACAGCGGACAAGGCCCTTCCTAATAGTGGCTAACATTTGTCCAGTGCTTAATCTCTGCCAGGCAGTGCGCTGAGTGCTCTATATACATCTCAAAATACTTGATGCTCACAACTCCTTGAGGTAGGTCCCATTACCCGGTTTTACCTGCATCCCAGTTTTACCCAATGAAGAAACCAAGCCACAAACCTAAGTGCCTTGTGCAATACCATCTTATAAGTTGGGGAGCCAAACTTCCAGCCCCAGAAACCTGGCTGTAGGGCAAAGCTCATTCATTCAAAAATATTTATTGTGCACCTACTATGTGCCAGAACTGCTTGAAGCGTAAAGGGTATCGCAGTAATCGAAAGATCTTTTTATTACATTCTAGTGAAGAAAATGAGTGATAGGATAAGTAGTAACATATAAATTAGATAGGGATAAATGCTAAGGAATTAAAAAAAATAAAGCAAGAGAAAGGATAAGGAGGAATCAGAGAACAGTCTTAGGGAAGATTTGAGAGAAGTGGACATATTTGGGGAAGACTGCTCCAGCTAAAGGAATAGCATATACAAAGGCCCTGAGATAGGAATATGCCTGGCATGTTTGAGGTCAGTGTGGCTGGAGCAGAATGAGGCAGGGGGAGGTGGAGAGGAGACAGATTCAGACCTTAAAGGTCATTTTAAGGACATCAACCTGAATTCTGAGTTGGGAAGTCACGTGGTGGGGATTTTCAGTAGAGAACGATATCATGTAAACTACAAGCAGAAGAGTCACATATTTTTAAATGGAGCCCTCTGGCCAGTATGTTGACAACAGAGTGTTGAGGATCAAGGGTGGAAGATGAGGGCCAGTTTGGGACCAGTAACAATAATCAGGTCAGAGATGATGCTGGCTGGGACTAAAACAATAGCAGAGGTGGTGAAAGTGGTCAGATTCTGGGTTCAGTTTGAAGGCAGAGCGAATGACATTTGCTGGTAAGTTAGAAGGGCATGTGACAGAGTAGACAAGAATGGCTGGCGACCAGGAACAGCAGATTTGGGCGAGGATGGCCGGGGCCAACGTGGGACACTAAGATGCCCACGAAGCTTCCCAGGAAGCTGCTTTATCCCTCTCAGCCTTCACTTAAGCACACACTCACACGCTTTTCATGTTCTAGTCCTACTGAAAGTTTCCCAAACTGGTTTTTCTCTTTCACATGCCCAGGCCTTTGGATCTGCTGATCCTTCTGAGAGGAAATCCGTCACCCCATTTGTCAGTTCAAAAGGTCTTTCTGTTCCTGCACTAATGCACGACCAGTCAGTGACTCTTCCCATCCTTTCTTCTCTAATAGACTTTAAAACCCAAATGCCAGCCACCTTGGTGTCACCTGCACCCAACACGAGGTACAGTGCATGGTGGGTGCCTAATCAGCGAAGGAAGGGGGGTGTACAAGTGGGATGGGGAGATGGACAGATGAGCGCCCAGCAGTGAGACCAAGCTGTGTTTTGCTGGTAATGATGGGAATTCCCCTGGAACCCCGCCAGGTGAGATGATCACCCCAGACTGAAATGAAAGAAACAGCAGATGTCAGGAAGTGTCTGTGTCGATCCTGGCTTGTGTGTCCGAACTCTCCAGCACAGGTCCCCCTCTCCTACATGCTCCCCACCCTCCTACCCCAGTTCTGGCTCCTGGTCTTGTTAATCTCTAGCATCAGTGAACAGCATATACCCTCTCCGGTACGCATCCAGGTCTGTTGGGGAAGGTTTGGTCATAAAACCGGAAGAGTGTTTAACCTAATGACGAGCTGCAGGCTTGCTCCGTGCGGCCTCCGGCTCTGCCAAGACGATCAGGCCTCATTATTTAGGAAGCCGTCTCAGCCAGGCATTACTAATTTGGGCATTACTAATTCGGATGCCTATTCAGGCAAATGAGCAATGAATGTAAAGTGCTTTTGTCAGTGAATTGCAAGTGGAGAGAAGAGGGAGGGGTGAGGCAAAGGGAAGGTGATAGAATGTTTGAGTTTTTGCTTCATTTCCAGAAAGGACAGTCATTGCTTCCTGGAAGCGACACTTGGCACTAGACATGGGGAATGGGAAAGATTTATTCCCCTTGGCCAGAGCTCAGTAATTCAGCTCAAGTATTTCAAATCAATACATCGCTTGCAAAGTTTCCAAGGGCTACATTAAAAACGCCATTTTTAAAAATTATTAGGTGGCGGCCTCCTCCGAGGAGACCAGAGTGTCAGGGATGAGTCAGGTCTTCCAACCAGACAAAACTAATGAGAAAGGAGACTTTTCAAAGCAAGAAAGCCGAGTTACAGCTCACAGCAAGTCTGGTCATTCCTGCAGGCCTCTTGTGGCACCTCATGTCTTTGTGGCGCTGCCTGAGGTAAGCTGCCGGCTCCTCCCCCCCAACTTACCTGGGCATCTGTGACTGACAAGGAGCTCCATATTTCTTTGAGCTGCAGCTTGTCACTGAGCAAAGGAAAGAATCACTTGGGGGAGATCTTCACCCGAATCTGGGATTCCTAAGGTGTCTAGCCTACTGGCTGAGACACTCAAATTTTTGTGAATTTTTAGGATTCCATAGTGCTAATATCTGACCATCTTCAGTTTGGTGACAGGAGATGTGGGAGGAGCGTGAGAGGCTAGGCATCTTTGACAATGGCATTGCTGCTGTTTTAATCCCCACTAGACATTCCTTCCCTTTGGACATTTTCTCTGTTGGATTGGGTTTCTTAGTCCTTTGAATGAGAGAAACTGTGCATTTTCCTTCCCTTGACATCCGATGTGGGTGAGGCTCATGGTCATCTTATTGTGGGTGCTGTCTCCATGCTTCCTGCATTCTGGGCTGCGGTCCCCTCGGTGTGGCCAGAGACCTCTCTGATGAACTATCTCTCCTTTCCTGCCCCCAAACTCAGTCACCATTCACCAAGAGACACCAACGATCCAGGCTCCCGGTCATGAGATCCCAGAAGGAGGCTGTCAGGCAAATGGGAAGTTTTCCAAGACATCTTCTGGGAAGGCGGCCTGGGCAGCAGCGTGGTTTTTAATCTCTCAGAACCACCCATAATTAGAGAGCAACTCGATAGCAAGACCAGAAACCCACGGACAGGGACAAACTGGGTGACAGGATAGCCCCGGGATACAGTGGGACTTTGGGTAGACATTGGAACAGGAAAAGCCTCAAATAGCAACCTGGAAAGTGTGGAGGAAAGATTTGAGGGGAGTAATTGAAAGTGGGGGTCCGTTTGCTGATTCTGAGCGTGGTGAGCATGAGTGACCGAGGCGTGGCCTGAGGGGCGCCGGGCTCAGTGGCCACTGTGGCCTCTGGCACGAACAGCCGGGTCTCCTGCCAGGACAGCCCAACTCTGAGGAGCTGCCAGAGTGAAATCAAATTGAGCAGAGTCTTAGGGAGAAAGGGAACAGGAACGGGACGTTTCAGCAAGCAAACTGTGATACATCCAAACACTACGTGAAAAAAGGAGAAGAGCTTTGTAAAGCAAGAACCATGCTATGTTCTAAAGTTCAGGAAAACGAATTTCAGGTGAAAATGAACATTAGGCAAGTCCTGAGGTTGACCCTGTACAAAGTTTTCATAAGATGAAGGACAGTAAGGAGCGGATGCCAAAAAGATCGGGCCCTGGAACAATTCCGAACTGTAACTTAACATCCAAGCCAGCTGAGAGACAGTAAGGAAATGATACAAAACAAGGAAAGAAACCAACATCAGTCAGAATTAGGAGAACTTAAAAAGGAGATGACAGCACGCGAGAAAATGAAAGACAAATCACTAACAATATTAGAATAAAAATCAGCATCACAATGATATTCATAAAGGAATGCATTCTCTAGATACACATATATGCCTATATGTGTGTTCATATATGTATATCTGTGTACATATGTGTGTATGTGTGTATATATATATCTTACCCAGAATATTCTTTGAACCTCGGTTGAATAACTGAAACTGCGGAAAATGGAGACTACTTCACATGCAAAAGGTAGTTTTTGGAAGAAACAGGTGTAAACCTGGCAAAGTTTAAGAATGAAAAAGAAAGATAAGATTCGAGAGCAAGTGACAGATAGTGAGGAGGGGAAAGAAACACTAGCATGTGCCTGATGGGGTCCTTGAAGAAACCAAGCAGCGTGTGAGAGCATCACTCAGCCTCGGCTTCTGTCTTCACCCGGCCTCCTCTGTGTCTCCTTTCTGTCCTCTTGTAAAGACGCTTGTCTTTGAATTTAGGCTGCACCTGAATAATCCAGGATGATCTCATCTCAAGATCCTTAACTTAATGTCCTCTTCAAAGATCTTTTTCTCAAATAAAGTCACAGGCACAGGTTCCAGGGTTTTGGACATAGACATATTGTGTGGGGGGGGGTGGCATCTATCTTCAGGGGTGGCCACCATTTAACCCCCCACAGCTACCAGGCTAGCCAGTGACAGAAAACAGAATTGTATTTTATTTTATAATAAAGTGGCTAAAGGAAATTTTTAAGATTTCCAGCATTAGCAACTGTTGCCAAGAAAAATGTAGGCAGCAGGCTTTCATAGAGAGCAGGGCAGGAGGGGTCGGCCAGCAGACCACCTGGAGGTCTCACCCTGCTCAGGCCCTGCCCACCGAGCATTTATGCGCTTGGTGAATGAAATGGCTGTGCCATCAAGCATGTCCCACTCGTTATGGTCATCTTGTTTTCAGACTCTCAGGTTAAGGTTAAAAAGCAGACATTAAGGTCTCTCCAGAACTTGAAATACTCTCGTAGGTCTAGGTTGTAACATTCACTGTTATTCTAGCGTAGAGCTGAGAACTCCTTTGAAGAATCAAAACCATAAACAGCTACAGGCAAAAGAGAACCAAGGCTCCTCCCTTGGGGTGCCTCTACCAGAGAGCCTCCAGGTTATCAGGACCCACCTTGCAACTTGAGGGTCCTCTCGCGCATTCCCTGTGGCTCATTCCTCAGATGCCTAACAAGGCTGAGGAGTGAGCACATTGTATTGGGGTGCTGTCTTTTTTGCCAGCTTCCTCCTCCATGGAGGTCTTCATGCCTCTCCAAAGGAGGAGTTAATAGAAAACAGTGGAAAGGAATACAGAGCCAAAGGGAAAGATACTTTGTGGCAAGGGAGGGTCTCCCTTGGCCCCTTTGGCCTCTGAGCCCGCCCAGCCACCCTGTCTCTGGCATCTGGAGTCTCAGCAGCACAGGCCCAAGGGATAAAATGCACTACAACTAGCGTCACTGCTGCTGTGGAAGAGGGCACAGGGTTGGATTTGTTCTGCAGTTTTCCAGACCGCAAGTGATCATCTTGAGTCCTGAGAGGAGATTAGTAATCGATAACAAGTTCTGTGAAGGCTGTTTCCCTGTGAATGTTCTTGATAAAGATGGACAAGGGCATGGGGAAGGCAGTGATGTCTGTGACACACGCACACACACAATCATCCTGAATATAGAAGTTGCTTCTCTGAGTTTGACTTTTTTGCATTGTTTTGTTTCATGAGGCTTCTGCAATGCTGTTAAGATGATTTCATCCTGTCTGCGTGACCACTCTGTCTGCTCAAAAATGCCGAGTCAGCAAGGGCTCAGGCTGCCTGCAAAGGGGAGTTGATTCAGCACCCCTAGGCAACCCAGGGGGCCTTTCATTTTTTTTTTTGATTTATTCATTTTTATACAAGAGCTGGGGTACAGGCCAGAGGTGCGTGAGGGTGAGAGGATTCACCAGAGACAGAGCAGGGAGCAGAACAGGCAGACAGACTGAAAACACTGCTGAGGGGAGCAGCAGGTGCGACAAGAGAGGTCTGCCGCGCCATGTGGGAATCTCCCCGGATAGCCGGGAATCGAACCAGTGCTGCAGAGGCTGCGGACAGCTTCACAGCGCAGTGCTCAACCCGCTGCACCACTGGGGAGGCCCCCAGAGGGCCTTTCAAACACCTGCAATCCCTCTCCAAAGGGTCAGGGAAGAGAAGGAAGAAGGAGGGGTGTAGAGTTCTCCTTACAAGACCAGTTGTCCAGAAAAGCACTGCCCTAACTAGAAGCACGTTGGGCTGCTGAATCCATTTCCAATCTGCCTTTGTGGCCCTGTATGTATTTTCTAAGGTCTGTGGAACTGACCTTGTAAAAGCCAAACCCTTTTCAGCCTCACTTTCCCTCCCCTCCCCCCAGCCTCCTGTTCACCTCATAGGTTTCCTGATAATGGGACCTTCTCCATCCTGAGAAAAGGCAGCTGCTTTTCACAGTTTCCTTGAAATAAAGACGACTCGGGAGGGAAGGGCCCAGGCGCAACAGCTGAACTACACAAAGGGCGGCGTCTCCCATGGCGGGGACGGGACAGATCAGCCATGTCCAGAATGAGAATGACTTCTGCTCTCACTGCATTTCCCTGCGGTGGGCACAAGAGACGATCCCGCCTGGCTTAAAAGAGCAGGAGGGGAAAAAAACGGATATTCATCCTTCTTTATTCAGACACCCATGGTCGGTCATGTGTGTCTTGTAGATCGTACAGATCTGACAGGAGCTTAGCGTTCTCTGTCCCCTGTCCGTTCCCACAGAGGAATAAAAATCCTTCTTGCACCAACTGTCTCACTTGCAGTTCTGCTTGCTCTCTAAACCTGTGTGAGGAAAATGCCCATTCATGTTATTTCCTGGTTTTTTTTTTACATTCTTAAAATTGGGTTTCTTAGTGCCCGATGTATCAATAAATCTGAAGATAGCATGTATCTTTCTGCCCTGTAGAAAGTGTGAGAAAATCTGTCCTTAATTGCCTCTTTGCTGTGGAAATTCATCTTTCAATAGTATCTCCTTGCGTAGCCCAGTCGCTTCGCTGTTCATAAATTAAGATAATTTGCAGTGATTAACCTTCACTAGTGTGAGTAAAAATTCGCAGTGTTAGCAGTGATTTCTGCAATACCTGAAGAGGGACATTTTGGTTTTAATGTCAGGTGTGTACATTTAAGGACATGACACCCAGAGTCAGCCCTCAGCACTTCCTGGTACCCCTACTTCTGAGTGAGAGGAAGGCTTCCCTTTTCTTCCCTAAACTACCCCAAGAGATGTGTATGTGTGTGTTTGTCGTGCATGCATGCACGCATGTGCGTATACATGCACAGGCTGGAAAATACTAAGCCAATTCTCCCAGGGTCTATAGATAAACTTGAGGTACCCCGTGAACTTTGAAACTGCAGGCAATTCTCCGTGTGCACATGCCTCTGCATTTCGAAGGAGGCTCGGTGATGCTCGCTGAATTCTCAAAGAATCCATCAATTCCAAAATTTAAGAACTGCTCCACTCTGTGTGTCTCCCCATTATCACAACACTCCTCATCAGCTCTCCTTTGCATATAACCTTAGTTGAAATGTTGCTGTTTTCTTCAAGAAATTTTTGCATTTGTACCCATTTTTAAAGCAGTGCATGAAGCTATTAATGTTTTTTGCAATTCCTAAGCTTTTTGATACTGCCTTAAGTTATGCACCCATGGTGAGTGGTTCACTTGCCTCATCCCAGACCTGAGACAGCTCCTACTCCAGCCTGCCTTCCTCCAGCCTCTCACCTGCTCCAGTGCTTGCTCTGTGTGTCCTGAGTCCACCCCCAACCCCCACCCCACGCTGATGAGGCCAGGCCTCTCTTTAAAGCCCTGTGCTGTGCATGTACCTCCTGCCAGAGGCTTCACACAGCTTACAAGAAACCTGGTCCAGCTGCTGAGACTCAGTGAGCTGCAGCGAGGATTGCAGCCTCCTGGAGACGCGAGGCAATTGTCCAGTCTCTCCTCTACCCAATCCCCCAGAATACACTGAGCACTTCCTGCATGCCAGGTGTGGCGCAGTCTTTCTGTGAGTGATTTTATTTCATACTTGAACTTGCCCTGGAAGGTCAGTACTCTTCTTGGCCCCACTTTACTGCTGGGAAAACCTGAGGTTCAGAGAAATAGCAGACCCTCAACTCCTGAGCTAGTAGGGGGCAGTACCAGTATTTGAAGTGAGGACTGTTTGACTCCAAACCCCAGGTTTTTATCTAAAATAGCTCATGCCTCTCATTCCGTTGGGACTGCTGACCAAAAGCAGAGACAAGAAGGGATCTTGAAATCATGTTTCTGAAAGTGAGTGGCGGGCCCCGAGCCAGTCTTGCTGTCAACAGGTTTGCTAATAAATCCCCTTGGTGGATAAAACTAAGTAAATGCCAGAAAAATCCACAAAATGTAATTTATGAGGAAAAAAAATAATTCAAGGGAATTGAAGATGACTTTGGATCTGAACATGAACACCTGGTATCCCAGCTTCTGGGGTTCTGACCAAAAGATAGGAGCATAACCTTGGGAACCGAATGCTGAGAATTATAGCGTAACCTTGAGGACAAAAATAGGAAATGTTTTGGAACTTCCAATTCCCGAGTGACACAGTTTGTATGCTGTAAGCAATTTTGACCCAATAGCACATCCAAGGTTAGAGGCAAACTGGAGGAAGGAGATGCAGGAGCCTGAAGGACCAGCCACGGGGAGGGGAGAGGAGTCTGTAGGACCCCAACAGAGCAGGAAGAGCTCTGATGAGACTGTTGGGTTGGAGAGATTCCTTATTCTAGGTGAACCCTATCTACCACCATCCCTGTGCAGGGCTCAATAGGACTCTCTGGGCTCTGCTCCTGGCTGTAGATCGAGAGCTAAATTACACCTGCCACGAGAGGCAGAGGTCACACCTTCTTATCCCTGTTCCCTTCCATTTCCACAGTGCATTTTAGAGTACATGGCTTTTATCGCCATGATTTCCTTTGACCTAGAGGAAGTTCACTCCACAGCTGGAGTGCTGGTCCTCTGCCCATTGTGACCTTGGGAAAGTCCCTCTACCTCTCTGTGCTTAAGTTTCCTCTGCAGATCAGCTCCAGGCTTGGCTTCCTTATATAGAGTAATTGCTGCAATGACGTGGGTGTGGAAGCATCTGGTGATGGTGACCAGTTGCGCAGATAGGAAGTGCCCTACCTGCTAAGAGTGGGCAGGGGTAAAGGAAGGGGTTGTAGGGGAAGGAGGTAGCAATTGCACCCCACAGAGCTGGCCCAGAGGTAAGTGACCCAGTGTTGGGTGATCTGGTTTTTTGTGTCCTTTGGGTAGATTCCTAGGAGTGGAATCACTGCATCATATGGCAGAGTTCAGATTTTCATGGGATGAACAAATAAATGACTTATTGAAAAGAAATACATTTAAAATAGATTTGTAGATGTAGAAGATGAAGACTAAGTGAGCTGGAAACTGTGGAAAGTACTTGGGAAAATGTATTCAGGGCCAGTATAAGCATAAGCACGGTATCAGCAGGCAAATTGGGTTGGTGGAGTAACTGACAAATAGCAAAGAGATAACAAAAAGCTGTTCAACTTCTCCCATCGAGGAGGTTGTCATACTGAAACAGGTAGTGTAAACACTGACATGGGAATTAAAGCCCAAGATGGGTGTAGAAGTGAATCTAAGTTCTAAATAAATTCAAGGCTCTTGGTACAGAGAAATGACATCCCAGAATAGAGAACTTAACAAGGGTGAAAGATAGACCACTGGTGGTAATGCCTAAGGACTTGGGAAATGGAAGATACTTCAAGAAAGAAGATGATTCAGTCTTTACCAGACATTCAGACTGGAGCACCTGATAAAACTTCCAGGTGAAATTCAGAACAGGTTTTCAAACTTCTATAACTTTGGAAAGTTCTTCCTTAGGAATCAGCACTGCTTCTTCTCTTTCTCTCTATCCCCTTCTAAAAGGTTACTGTCAATTTTGTTGCTATATTTCTGGACATTAGGAAAGCATTTCATTGAATTTCAGATGGTGCTTTTATGGCTGGGCTTGGTAAGTAAGTCCAAATACAAGAACTTTGATGAGTTGATCATTGAACACCTGTACCCAAAAGGAGCCCCTCACTTGTCTACCTGAAATGAGGTGACTGTTGTGACCCCACAGGGTTCCCATCTCAGTCTTAGCCTAATCAGCACTTTGTCAGCAACCTGTTGAGGTGACAGAAGCTCATCAAAACTGCAGATGATGTGAAGCTACAAAGTATACATGATACTAAAAATAGATAAATATGGAGAAAATGCAATCGGCTACATGATGGTGAAAAGTAACACCATGAAATCTAATACTGATTGACAATCTAACTTACATTCTTAGCTTTGGGATCCACGTATTATCCAGCTGTGTATGTACAGGATAGGATGATTGTGAAATGACAATGGTAATAGCAATGGGATAAGAACAGCAGCTAATATTATTTTTTTAAGATTTATTTTATTTATTTATACATACAAGAACTAGGGCACAGGCCAGAGGTGTGGGGAGGTGAGAGGATTCACCAGAGACAGAGTAGGGAGCAGAACAGGCAGATTGACTGAAATACACTGCTGAGGGGAGCAGTGGGTGAGACAGGAGAGATCTGCTGCTCCATGTGGGTCAGCTCCCTGGCTGGGGATCAAACTCATGGGGCAGTGGATGCCAGTAGCTTCATAGTGCTGAGAATTAACCCCTTGAGCCACCAGGGAGGCCCTTTGCAGCTAATATCATTCTATAGATGTTTGATCTCTACAAAATACCGGCCTGTATGATTTGTGTTACCATCATCATCTATCTACTCTTACTCTAGACTAGCTTTATGTCATCTGTAGACTTGATAAGCACATCACCTGTGATCCCATGGTACTTTCCATGTTGAGAGTTACTCGTCACCATTTTCCGGTTGAGGCAGGGGAGACAGAGAGCTTAAGTAACTTGCCTGAGGTCACACAGCTGGAAAATAGTTTCCATGCTCAGTACCTGCCTGCTTAACCATGGTGAAAGTTCACACAGTCACTGAATCTTCTCTCTCTCTCTCTCTCTCTCTCTCTCTCTCTCTCTCTCTCTCTCTCTCTTTTAAATTAAGCATTTCATTGGCTGTCCTGCTAAAATACCAAATAAGCTTAGAGAAGTCAGTGGTTAATTAAATTGACAGGGGCCCAGATCAGCTGGGTTCAAATGTGGGTCTTCCGTTTCCTGGCTGTGTGACTTGGGCTAGTCAACCCCTATGCTCCAGTTTACTCCTGTACATGGGCACAGTGCTCATTCCTGTCATCCAGGATTGCTCTGGGGATGAAATGAGTCCCGTGTGGAAAGCATCTAGAATGTTGCCCGGCAGGCAGTGGTGAGTGCTTATAAGGTTATTATGAGGCTACTGGAGAAGGAGTATGGGGTTAGGTGGGGCTGTGGAACTAGACCACCTGGGTTTCAGTCCTGGGGCCACCATTTCCATTCCTATGTGCTGCTTCTTATTTCCCATCTGGAAAATGAGAATCATAACAGTTACAGGGAAGATTCGTGTAAATGCCAAATAACTGTTAGCTATTATCGTCAATTGACCTAGAGTAGAAGGATCCAGTGTGACATTTAGGAACGGGAGCCACATAGGATCTCTGCAGGAGGCCGGCTGGTTGGTGAGGGTGTGAAAACTGCCTTGCAGAACTTTTGTTTGCCCTAATTAAGGCATTTAATCTGATGGCAAGATGACTCAGCTAGGAAGTGCTAAAGGCCCTCACTTATGTCAAGGGTTACAGAGTTGTTGGATCAAGTTTAAGGTCATGTGGGATCCTGGGGCAAGTCTGGGGCAGCCTGCTGGTGGTGCTTCTCATCACTTTTCCCGGCTTCTTCCTCCCCGGCAAGATGGGGTAAGTAGGGTTTGGATTAGGTCATCTCTCAGGTATCTTCTCTCTCTCACATTTTATGATCTTATCCTCTAAGCTTTAAATCTCTAGCAAATTTCCATTTCGACAGAAAGTCTGGAATCTAGGGTGTTTTTGATGAACGGAGACTCTAGCCAAACCAGTCAAATCATGAAATGACACTGAACCTTCTATTTCCTCATCCATTAAACTGAAATGAGAGTACAACTGATTTCCCAGGGCTTTTGTGAGAGAGACATGAGGTCATACGTGTGAAAGCACCTTGTCAGATGTTACGGCGATTGTTGCCACAGCTGGGTTACCACTTTTCCAGGAATTAGAATATAAGAAAAATACTGGTAAGCCCTGAAGTCTATTTAAAGTAATGTGATCTGTTCTCTGTGATTCAGAAGATCCTTCAGGAAGTTACAAAATCACAGCATCCGTATCTCGAGCTTGGAGTAGTTCTGTAACAAAAGGGTCCTGGCTACTTGTCATCTTTGGTGTTTAGAATTCAAGTGAAATATGGGGCCTCTTGACCACATTAACCCAGAAGGGACAGAGAGCACATAGGATGAGGCCCTCATTCACAGATGGAGGTACGGCGTAAAGAGAAACTGTCCAGGCTCACATGTTAATTGATGGCAGATCTGAGAGTAAAACCCAGGCTTCCACCCCCAGCATGCTTTTCAAATGTGAGTTTGAGCAAGTGAGAATCAGGACATAATGAATGAAGGTGGCTATTCCTTTGAGCATGCACTAGAAGAAATAGTAAAAGGAAGTTTAACAGTCTGCGTGTGTTCAAAGGGTATGGCACAGTGAACTTGACTTGACCCACATGGGATGAAAAAATATGTGGTGGAATTCTTAGTAATTTTCTTAATCATAGCAATTCCTTTCTTAGGAAATTCCTTTCAGATATGCACTAAATTAATCAGCATTAAAAATGCTGTCGTAGGGTTCTCCCCGGCTTGCTGTGTACATGGGGTAGCATCGCATATCTGCAGAAGGAAGGTCTTTTTTTTTTTTCCACTAATTATCATTACCATCTATGTTCTTCAGCTTTGTTGAGGTGAAGCTGCAAGAGAGAAGTGAAACAGGTTTTGTGTTCCTTCCTCTTGCACTTGCAGCATCTACTGCATTAGCCGGTATGAGCCATGCCATTCCGAGATCAGATTCCCGAGCCAGCGAGCAGAAAAGGCAGCACTGCTTCCTGGAGGCGTGAAAAGCAGGGATCCACCTCCACCTCCTTCCCCTTCCATCTACAGAACTATTTCTCCAGGGATCTACAGGTTTTTTGCTCTGTGGGTGACTTGAGAAATCCTCCACGGATTAAATCTTATATGGGAAGGATTCCATCTCAAGCTCAGGCTTTGCTGAATTGCTAATAAATGCTGCACGTCAATCAGAACTCAGAATCTGGGCAATGCCTGGTAAGCGTAGTGTGGTGGGTGCCAGCACGACTCTGAAACCAGTCTGCCTGGGTTTGGATCCCTCTGCCATGTGACCTTCAGCAAAGCCCTTCAATGTGCTTGTAGTAGTTGTGTTAGTGCTAGGTGCTAGCTGAGCTTAGAAAGCCCTAAAATAAATGAAAAGATCCTGATTAGACAGAGTTGCCTCTGGCCTAAGACTCCATTCTTTTTAGATGCTCTAACACACCAGGCCTTGGGCCCTAGGGTCGAGAAGAGGCTCCTTTTCCTCCGTTAGAATTGGAAAGCACATCCTGCTTCACAATCTTTTTATTCTATAAAGAGGAAATAGCAGTGGGACTTGACCAGTTTATCAAGCTTCTGTCTAACAGGGTCAGCGTGTCCACCTCTCACTTGATGCTGATGAAGAGCAGCAACCCTAAGAAGTTTTACTGGGTGGCCTTTAGCAGGTAGCTTGCTCTGTCCACTTTTGTAAAATGGCCAGGATCGCACGGTATCCCCTGAACCCTCTCTGGGTGCCTTTTGCCCACAAGCCCGGAGCCTTGGCTTGGGGTCTTTGGAAGGGGGTTTCCGCCTGGTGGCTCTGCTTGCTTCAGGGGCTGGGCTGTGGGAGAAGTTAATGGGAAGTGAAAAGAGAAACTTGTTTGTAACCGGCAGGGCTGTTTGGAGTGTGTGACTCTTCTTGTATTTAGGGAAAAGATTACTCATGAGTATTTTCTTCCATAGACTATAAAGAACCTCAAATTACTACTTGCATCCCCCACCCCCTTCTCACCCGCCTCCTGCTGTTTCAGTGAATCTTCTGCAGAAACTTCAGCATTTTACTCTCATTTCCCCTCCTGAAGGGATTCGGTTCTCTATTTGCACTTCCAATAAGCCACCCCATACTTTTTCCTGTTTCTAACTGACTATCTCCTGAGGGTGGTCTTCTCACCTCCCCCAAAGACTCCCCCAGGCCAAGCTTGACTGGAACCTCACTGTCCCCTATGACTGGCTGGACCTGTACTCCTGTGTGAAGGAGAGGAAGGGAAAAGACCCAAATAACAAGTCACCAAGCTGTCCCTGCTCAAAGGTGACATGGTTGACACTAGGAAGTAAACTTAAGGGGCTTTCACCAGTTTCCAAGCTGAGATTTTGCTAAACCCACACTCTCTCCCACCTGTGACTGCTGATACATGTTTTCAAGGTCATTGGAACGAGTGGGGCCATTTTCCAGGGACCATTTTTAATAGGCTTTGCTTCCTGGCCCAGCCAGGAATCTAAAACAAAATCTTGACGTCTTTTCGTGGCCATGTTCTGTAACGAAGATAGTAGAGCAATATTGCTATCCCTGAATGCCACTTCCTTTTCATGGATCATGAAACTTGAAAACCGAGGAACACTCTTCAATGCCCATCTCTCGTTATTCCAATCACATAGCTCCTTCTTGGTGCCCTCCATGATGGACCAGTTTCAAGGGGCTTTCACAACATTCGAGAATGTCAGATAACTATTCTTCAAAACTACACTTTGCAAAGGTGCCCCAGGTAGACAGAACTAGAGGCCCTGGACCATCTCCCGGGACCCATGCCATTCTGTTCCTCCACCAGGAAGAACAGCCCATCCAAGGAAACCAGACCATTCTTTGTCATGCCTGATTTAGGGACAGAATGTGATTCCAGGACCAAGCTGAAGGACACTTTTATAGCACACTTATGGAGGCGCCTTACCAAATTTAAGTAACTAAAAAGAGTCTGAAGCTCCTCTTAGCAAACACTGTTTCCATTGTATTCAAACAATTAATTAATTCACAAAATATGACTTTAAAGAACAAAGCCCTATCGAGCATCTAGCCTCAGCTAACCATTGCTTCTCAAACATTTTGGCCTCAGGACTCCTTTTGATTCTTAAAATTATTGAAGACCCCAGAGAGCTTTGCTCACAAGGGTTGTATCTATATTTACCACGTTGGAAATTGAAACTGAGAATTTGAAAAATAACAAGCCAAGCACATATGAGCATAATTATATACTTATGAATATATTTCCCCAAACAAATTTGATGACAAAGTGGCATTACTTCGTATTTTTGCGTGTCTCTTTAATGTCTGCCTTCATAGAAGGGTGTGCTCCTCTGCTGTCTGCAGTACCACATGCCATGTAGTCTCTGGGAAACTCTGCTATGCCCTTGTGAAAAACCAAGAGTGGAAAAAAGGCAAATAACCTCTTAATATTGAGCAGGGTTTTGACATCATAGACACCCTAATGGGCTCCCAGATCAGACTTGGAGAATGACTGTTCTAATATTTGAATGATATAGCAAAGATTCCCCAGGCCAGGGGCCTGGTGGGGAAGACAAGGCACATAGTCAGGCTTCCAGAGATCCAGCCTGAGCCACCCAGCGCCTCTGCCGAGGCCTCCTTTGGCCCACTTCTGGTCCTGTCAGAGTCCAAGTACCACCCCACCCGGAAGTGCTGACATCCATCGGCGAGCAGGCCTTTTATCCTTACCTTGCCCTCTTGTTCCCAGAGGCAAGCCTAATAGTTTCCCAGAGACTGAGTGAATTGCTCTTCCTGGAAGAAGTTTCAGGGAACACTTCATTATTTGGCAGCTCTGGAAGGTCAAGCCCAGTTCTGGAACGGTCTCACTTCAAAGGACACTGGGCTGCAGTCAAATCAGCTCTGATTCAGGTCCCGGGGAGGCACCCTGGCTTTTGCTTGATTCTGAGCCCCCTCGGGTGCTGCTGGCCACCAGAGAGCTGCAACTTTCCAGCGACCTAGAATCCAAACAGACTCTGGAGCTGGGCAAGGCAGGACAGGACCCCAAGAGCTCAAAGAAAGAAAAAAAAAGGCTTTCCCCCACCCCCTTCTCATGTTGCCTCTAAGTAGCAAGTTCATCTGCCACACACTTGAATGCTTGGGAAGCTGGAGTTTTAACCTGGGATTCCAAATTGAACAGAAGGGCTCTTCAGACATGGAGACTCAATTTTGTTAATCATTCAGAAATCTTTTCTCTTTATTCCAACTGTCTAACTGACAAGACATTTTTCTCTCTTTCTGCCCCGCTCTCTCACCCGCAGGCTTGCAGCCAATGTACTGGAGCAGGGATGACGTAGCCCAGTGGCTCAAGTGGGCTGAAAATGAGTTTTCTTTAAGGCCAATTGACAGCAACACGTTTGAAATGAATGGCAAAGCTCTCCTGCTGCTGACCAAAGAGGACTTTCGCTATCGATCTCCTCATTCAGGTGAGAGTCTGGCCTCTTGACGTGTGCTCAGCGTGGAAAGCCTGTGAGCCAGTGAAAAGCCTGTGAGCCTCCTGCAGAAACTTCAGGAGCGTGGAAAGCCTGTGAGCGTGGAAAGCCTGTGAGCCTCCACTCCCTGCTCCTGAGGCATCTCCACAGAAGGTCCCAGGAGCTCAGGGGCACTTAGTAGAGGAGAAAGGTCCTGCTGACCTCAGCCAGTTGGAGGAGAAAGAGGAAGTATTTCTAATTCAAGGGGAATGTGTGAAAGTTGGAGGTGGCCAACTGGGACTCCAGTTGCTGGACCCAAAAGGATCCAGTTGTGATACCAAATTAAGGAAGAAAATGTGCTCGTCCCTTTCTTGCTCCTGATTCTGAGACTCATCATAGAGATGCTTGAGATTGAGTGTAGGTTGTGAACTCCTGGCCTACAAGCAAAGACAGGAGAAGAGGGGGCTGAGCACTGCCGTGGAGGGTGGGCAGGGGTGCAGCAGTGAGGGAATTGGAGGGAAAGACTGGAAAATGTGGAGAGCCTCGCAGCCAAGGCAGTTAGCAGTCACAGGCCTTCAGGTGATTTCCTTTGGAAGTACTGAATTTGGTGAAGTGGTGCCTCTTGTAACCTGAACCAGTCCTGAAAAATGCACGTGGGAGTTTCTTCAGGCCCATCTGACTGGGAAGATTTGTCAGAAGGGCCCTTAAGAGCACATGGGGAGATTTAATTCTCCAAGGAGGGATGTGCCTGTGGAGTGCTTGGCTGACGGAGATAGAGGCTTCACGTATACCTTCCAATTTCACTTCTTAAATTTTATGGGTATTTAGGAGAAAGCTTTGCAGGCCCCCTGTGTCAAGGGAGAAGTTTGGTCTTGGGTTTTTATGACTTTCGAGGGGTCACGCAGGTTCCAACAGCCCTCTTGTCTGGTCTCATCACGGGACAGGCACTTGGATGTGACTTGCCTGGCAAAGACCCTTTTTTCCTTGACAAAGGGCAGGGTTCCTGCATGCGATGTTGGCGCAGTCCCTGTTCAACCCTTATTTACTCCTGGAGACCTTCCAGAAACTCATAAACTAACCGTCAGGAGGGAAGGCTCCCCATCACAGGGGGAGAGATAAGGATACAAAGCACTGTCTCCCCAGCTTCTCCCAGTTGCAGAACCTTTCTATGAGGAAACACTAAAGGGGAAATCACCCCCAGAAGTACAGATGTTGTTGAAACTTGAAAGCTTATATCTCTGAGAACCAGATAATTCATACCAGGTTATTTTATAAAGGACGCAACACACCTAAAACATTTTATCTCGAGTCATCGGTTCTCTCTGTAGTCTCACAGTAAGAAAACGGTAAAACAACCATCCAAATAAATAAAACGAACCTCAAAGGAACCTAAGTAGTTCCTTTCAATTTCATGCAAAAAAGCACTTCCCTTTCTGGTTCCAGTGGCAACTCAAGACTTTGCACTCAATGAGGCAAAGATACCTATCTGGAGGGAGAGGACCTGAGGCTGAATGGGAAACCCTTCACAGGAGGCAAAGAAGGACACCCCTGGGCTTTGCCTAGATTTCACGTAGGCCTCAGACACGCTTTCCTCCCGAGTCTTTGTCTTTCCCCCGCATACATTCTCAGGTGCTCCTTTGGATTGCTGGCTTATTCTTCATTCCAGTGACCTCTCAGCCATCCTTAGGAAAGTAGGTTTCTCTGCTCAAAGCTGAAGGAAAGATATGCAAAGGTTTTGCCTCTTCATCAAGTCCTTTTTTTTTTAAAGATTATTTATGCATACAAGAACTGGGGTACAGGCCAGAGGTGTGGGAGCAGGGGGTAAGAAGATTCACCAGAGACGGTGGGGAACAGAACAAGCAGATCTGCAATACACTGAGGGGAGCAGCAGGCAAGACAGGAAAGGTCTGTGCCATGTGGGTAGCTCCCTGGCCGGATAGCTTCACAGTGCTATGCTTTACCTTGCGCCACCAGGTAGGCCCTCTTTCTCAAGTCTTGACCAGACAAGACAAGTTGCCCAGCAGGAGAGGCAGAAATTGCACTGAACCCAAAGGCAGAAGGAAGCTGGGCTGAGGGGCAGTGCACAGGTTGGGGGGGGGTTGGCCTTGGGAGGAGGAATGGACTTGGTCTGAAGCACAAAGGATGGGTGAAATTGAGTAGGTGAAGGGAAGAGGGTGAACATTCCAGGTTAGTGGCACAGTTTTAGTCTAGAACAGTCAGGGAGTGGTGAGGAAGCCCAGTTGACCAGTGTCTGGGGCAGGAAAGATATGTCGGTCCAGACTCAAGGTGCTGAGGACCGTTGTTAGGTGGTGATCAGGGAAATTTGTTCCATGAGTATTCACTGAGCAGAGGTCCACAAATAAGGGCCAAGGGAGCTGAGGGATAGGAGAGGCTCTTTCTAACTGGTTTGTCAAACTTGGCTCAAGGGCGAGGGGGTGGAACCAGACTTTGAAAGCATTGAAAAGTAAACAGGAGAAAGGGAAGGGAAGTTGTTGGGGAAACTGTTGGCCAGTTGGTATGGACAAGGACTTCAGAGTCAAGGCCACACAGGCTAGACCCTGCCTGCGCCCTATAAATGCTGCTTTCGTCACTCAGCACCCCTCCCTCACTTGTCTAATTGCCTTTCATATTTCAAGTTCTGCCACTTTCTCCAGGAAAGTTCTCCCTGACTCCCATTCCTGCTTCCCTAATTCCACCCACCCACCTTCCCTCTACCTCTCCCCACCTCGGTCTGGTAGATGCTGTTCCTTTTGTTGTTGTTATTACTGTAAATTCAATTTATTTTAAATTGAAATGTAAATATATTTACATTCATTTTGATTTTATTTATATTTTATTACTTATTTTATTAAAATGATTGCTGATTTTTTTCCCCACCAGCATCCCTGTATCCCCTCATCCCTTTCTCCCTC
The DNA here is from genome assembly GCF_014898055.3 of Talpa occidentalis. Classification (NCBI taxonomy): domain Eukaryota; kingdom Metazoa; phylum Chordata; class Mammalia; order Eulipotyphla; family Talpidae; genus Talpa; species Talpa occidentalis. The sequence goes on along the minus strand of NW_023601653.1, from coordinate 62,524,221 downwards.
AGCTTCCTACTTAACCACAGAGCCCTCACTACTTTTTTTTTTAAGATTTATTTATTTATGGATACAAGAACTGGGGTACAGGCCAGAGGTATGGGGGGCAAGAGGATTCACCAGAGACAGAGTGGGGAACAGAACAGGCAGACTGACTGAAATACACTGCTGAGGGGAGCAGCAGGTGAGACAGGAGAGGTCTACTGTGCTATGTGGGTAGCTCCCTGGCCAGGGATCAAACTCGTGCTGCAGAGACTGGGGTCAGCTTCATAGGTTGCATCCCAAGCCCTTGCGCCGCCAGGGAGGCCCAGAGCCCTCACTGCTTTTATTAATGCCACTTGCTTTTGTTAAGTATTTTGCTTTGTCAAATCATCCATTATATATAAATGTTTGATATTTGTTTTTGTCATTCCAAGTTGCTATACTACATATAATTCCCTTGAACTCCCTCCTTTTTGCTGTAAATAGCTGCATTTCATCTTTCTGTATGCCAGAATAGTATGTGATTGTGTTTCTGTGTTTCTCTGTTCTCTGTCCCCTACCTAGAGAAAAAAGTTCTATTTGAGCAGAACTTGTCTCCTGTTAAGCCGCCGTGTCCCCAGCATCTAGCACAGTGTGTGGCATCCAGCTGACACTGAGTGAACATTGGTTGAATTCTGACTACGTCTGTTGGGTAAATTATGACCCAATTTCTTAACCTGAGCTTACCTTCTCTAGGGAGTTAGACATCTTAAGCCCAAATTTAAAAGTTTGGATTTTATTTGGCAGGTAATAGGAAAACCACAGAAAGGTTTTGATCAGGAGAGTGATAGGATGGGAGCCCTCCCTTTGAACAAATATTTGCCATCGGTGGCTATGAGGGATTCACTGAATGTCTCCAGGCAGGAAGCTGGTTCAGATGCTACTGCTACAGTCCTAACGCAAGATGTTGAAGTCCAGTATTGGACTAGTTGGACTAAAATAATAGTTTTTCAGGCACAAAATGGTTCACTGAGGTGGAAAACTGGCTAGAAGTAGTTGCCAGGTCATGCAGACAGATGTGCCTTGTTCTATAATAGGAAATTTGAGACAAGAGCCAGAGCAAACAGATAAAAGCATCGTCCTCATTACATTGAGCTGAGATACAGATAAAAGGATGCTGTGAGTAATTAAATGAAGGCCTCACCAGAAGCCGTGGACAGAATTTCACAGTGGTACCTGCAAGACTTACACAAGACTTATCACGAAACAGAGGAGTATTGTCAGGGAGCTTGAAAGACAGAACTAAGCAGGAGTTAAGAAGACCCTTCTCATGGAGTGGCTGGCCCTGTGGCTGGGTTATGAGACGATCTGCCTGTCGGCCTTTTCTTTAACTAGAGACAAGGCATGGTCTAAAAATCTCTGTTCCCTCTCAGATGTAACATTTTTGCCACTGCTGCTTCTGACACAGGCCTTTGTTACCATTTGGTGTGGTAGACATTCTCGTTCTGCATGTGGCTCTTCCAAAGGTCATTTCCATTGTTGTTTTCCTCAGAAAAATTGGAATTTACCATAAAATTGGATGCTCCTTTCAACTCTTAACAATTCTTCCCAACATCAACCACTGAAACTGTGCTAACTTCTAGTAGACAGAGCAACCCCCCCAACCTCCAGGCAGTGAGTAGGTAACTGCCAACCTACAGTGAGTAGGTAACTCTGGGTCTTGGAAAGCATAAAGGTCACCCAATTTTTCCTCCATCTTCCCTTGAATCTTTTCTGCTGCCTGAGAAAAATCAGCAACAACTTCTTACTCATCATGGGGCAGCCAGAATAAAACCAAAGGGCCTGGTTGCCCCGGATGTTTATAGCTTCTTCCTGGCTTCATTTCCTGCCTGGTCTGAACCCAGAGTGATGTTCTCTGTCCGTGGAAATAACATTCCTTGACACAACTCACCTCAAAGGTGGAAAGAACAGAACTCAGTGAATGATGATTACCTGAAATATTAATAAAGCTTAGGTCCAAAGGCCGTAGTTTCTCTGAGCTCCACATTCTTCAACCAGTTTTAACATACTCAGCTTGTCCATTTTGAAGACAACGGTACTCTATTTTCAATCATTAGAATAAAGCAGGAAACATTTGAGATGTGCTTTAAATAACTATCATCTCCAAACAGAAGATTTCAAGGTTAATGATAAATGGGATATTATCTTTGGAATAGTCTTCCAATTAGAGGTTGTAAGATGACAAAATTAAAATATTTACCAAGCGAAAGAGAATGTAAAGAAATCTCCATTTTATAAAACCTTCTCTGAACAGGTTTTACCTACTCTTAGAACTTCCTATATAGTTACCACATTAAATGGTCTGGGATGATTTAAATTCAAAGGAGTATTTGATGACTTGACCACTTTGAACTCTGAGAAAACACATTAATAATATGATAATGCCATTCCTAAGAAAATACCCCAAGGACATCATCCAACGGGGAGAAAAAGATGCCCTTTGCAATTCTATTTATAATTGTGAAAAATGGAAATTCCCAAACCACCTCCCGATACAGAGCTTGCTAAACCAACTAAGAGGATGTAAATATGAAGAAATTCCCTGCAGCTTTACTGCCATTCACTGAGTCCCTTATCATTTCTTCAACAGATCATGCAGAATCTCGCAGAACTTTAAATGTTTTTTTTTTAAAGATTTATTTATTTATATAAGAGCCGGGGTACAGGCCAGATGCATGGGACGGTGAGAGGAATCACCAAAGACAGTGGGGAACAGAATAGGCAGACTGACGAAATGCACTGCTGAGGGGAGCAGCGGGCAAGACAGGAGAGATCTGCCGCACCATGTGGGACCCTCCCCAGCCCGCCAGGATTGAACCGGTGCTGCAGAGGCTATGGATAGCTTCACAGCATGGTGCTCAACAGCTTGCGCCACCAGGGGAGGCCCTTAAATATTTTTAAGACAAGTAGAAACCATTCAGGGTTTTAAGTAGACACTGGCATGGCAAGGTACAGAAGTGAAAAGTGGGTGTGGGTATTCATTTTTGCCAGCATCTAGGGGTGATGGTATTGACTTAACTAAGACCGGAGCAGCAGGGAGAAGGGAATGGCTGAAGGAATGTTTTGAAGGCCATCTCTGAGTCCCAGTGACCAATTACGGGTTGGGGGAATGGAAGAAAGATCCTGAGGGTGACCATGAGGTTTCTGGCCTGATCTACTGGGCATTTACTGAACAAGGGAAGATCATAAGGTTGCAAAGACTTTTATGGCATGAAATGTGGCCCCATGAAATGCAATGCCCTTCTGACTTGCAAGAGGTGATTTGGAGATAATTGAAGGTTCTAGGGTTGAAAAGAAGTGCCTGGCTCGAGGTGATTTAGCCTAGCTGACCTTATGGAAGCCATGGGAGTAGGTGAGATGACCCAGAAGGAAGATTAGTGAGAGCTTTATTGAAGGGCAGAGGAAGTAGGAAGAGCAGAGGTAGAAAGAAAAGCAGGAGAATCTCTGGCTCCCAGGGAGTGTTCTAAGAGGCAATTACTGGTCTTGAATGTTGGCTAAGAAGACAGGCAAGTCCCTTGTGCCCTCTGGGTGTGACAGCAGGAAGATGACCTCAGCTAGCACAGTGGAGTAAGGGCTACCAGTGAGCCTGGGATAGAGACACTGACTGGCTGGGAGGGAGGAAAGTCTGGTATTATGGACATGAACAGCTTCCCAGAGGAGTGTTCTGCTGTGCAGGAGAGAACAGAAGTATTGATACCTAGAGGGGAAGATGATGAAGACAAGGGGCACATGCGTGCTTAAGTCAGGACAAACTTGACATTGCTAAAGGGAAGGAACCCATAGAAAGGTTGAAGACATGACTGTGAGCTATAGAGAGAAAGATGAACTAGAAAAGTCTGTGTGAAGCCACTCATATTAACTCGAAGAAAAAGAATTCAGTACCTATGAATGTGGCATTGTAAAACTTAAACATGTACTTCTGATATAAAAATATTACAGCACAGCAAATAGCTATCAGATTTTGGAGACATATCTGTTAATAATGCTCATCATCACCATCTACTGAGACTTAGTTCAGTAGGCATGAGGCCAGTGCTGTTATAACCCTCATAACAGCCCTGCCAATTGGTGGCATTATTCTCATTTGACACAAAAGAATCTTGAACTAAGACTCCAAGAGAAAAAATAACTTGCCTCAGAGCATGTGGCTGACCGGTCCAGGAGCCAGGATTCAGACCTGGAACTTTCTTGCGTGGCAGGAAAACTCTTTTCCTCAAGAGGTAAATCAAGAAACTTAGATCAGCTGAATCCCCTAAACAGCACTGATGTATCTTGGCCTTGGGACAGTAGGAAAATTGATAAGGCAGGTTGCAGCTGTTTTATTCCATTTGTATCCATTGGAAAAAAATTGCAAATAGAGTAACAGAATTTAGGATTCTCAGAATAGATGCCTGAGTTTTCACAAGACCAGAAACACAGAATGGTATATGTGTTTGGTTTGTGTTACGTGTTTGCACACATGTGCACACATGTAAGTGTTACATGCACCATGTGTGCACATGCACCCAGGAGTATATCTAGAGTATATGGGGTCAGTAGCTTAAATTTGGGGGACACAAATAGTTTTAGAACTGCTCCCAGGGACCTAGCGAGTGAGGTCTTGGGGCTCCCTAACATCATGACAAATCTACCTGTGCACGCATGTGCGTTTCCGTGTATGGACGCATGGAGAGTCTTGGAGGGGCCAGCAAAAGCTATTGTCTGTTGACCAGAAGCCTCAGTTCCATTGCTGAGTACGATAGAAGCTCCTTTTATGGTTAGTACTAGTTATTTCTTTTTCTGGGAAGACAAGATTTATCAAGAATTGAATGGGCCAAGAATTTTTTGAACAGCGCCTTCTGAATTCAAGCCAATGATCATTAGCTAAGTTAGAGATACAGTGCTGTGTGCAGCTCGTGCTCTTTATTTTCAGCAAGCAAATAAATAGAACATATTTTTAAATATCTTCTTTATTCCAGAGAGCTTTTTGTTAACATTACTTTTTAGATGTGCTCGTTGGTGTAGATAGTATCAAGGGAACAAGCTGGGTGTCAGAGTGACTAGGGGTCAGTGGAGATGGATGAGGTGAAGGCCATCTTTATTTATTTAGGAAGCTGTTCTAGATGGAGCACACGCTCTGTTTGCTCTGGAGGCCAAAACTAAGAACCGAGGTATATGAGGCTGCAGGGGAGACCAGATTCCAACTCAACAGAAGAACTTTCTATCAACTAGAGCTGTCCAAAAATGGCTTGCTTATGTTGTGGCCGACTGCCCACCACAGGCGTGCTCAGCCAAAGCTACTTCTTGGCGGGGCATGGGGAGGCAGGGGACTTTGAACACAAGTTCCAGTTCATCTAAGAAACCTCTCAAATCCTCTCTAGATCGAAGACTCCAAGGTTGTGTAGGCACACACTCTTGACACACACAGGGCCTGCCTGGCAAGGCTCTTGCCCTCCCCAAGGTAGTACTGGTCTGTGCTAAGCCAGCCACATTCCCCAGCTGAGCTCCCAGTTGCTGAGGGAACATCTGCGATTGGACTAGTGCAGCTATGGGCAGACTCTGCCTTCTGAGAATTAAGTCATTTCCCAGCCTGGCAGCGAGGACTCTGGGCTGGTGCTCCCCTTCCTGAGCCAGCCACCACAGGTGAGCTATGAATGCTGTCTCACTAGTTCTCATAAGGGGCTTAAGATTTAGGTCAGGAACAGAGTCTGCTGGACTTGTCCCTCCCTCTGCTTTCTCCTGCCAGCACCAAGAGGAACCTCTAGGATGAGAGGCTGAAGAGAGCCAGTGCAGGAGGCCTGGAGAGGATGGGGCAGGCCCCACCGGCTTAGCCACCAGGCCAGGGTGAGTGACCAGAGAGGCCGTGAATGGGTGTAGGGCCTCAGATGACCTTTACCCTTGCTGCAGGGCAAGCATAACAATGACCTTGACCAGGCACTCCTTTTGCTCTTCATGTAAGACCTCTACAGGGGTCTACCTGTCTACCCTAGATCACTTAATAGCACTGTTGTCAATAATAATGGTGGCAGTAACCATGGTGGGAGCATTTGCTGGGTTCTAGCTGTTGGCCCTCCACTAGGAATAGCTCATCCCATGGATTATCTCATTGAATCCCTAGGATAATCCTACGAGGTGGATGCAGTTAGCAGGGCCATTTCCTAGACCAGGGAACTGAGGCCTTGGAAGTTAAAGGACTTACTTGGAACACTAGTCTGACTCCAAATGGTGGACTTTTCATTTGACTCAGTTGCCTCATTGTCTTTTTATATAGAGAGACATGGAAACAGAAAAGAAAGTGACCACATTGGCCACCACCCCCAGGGGCTTCTCCAGCTGCAGGAGGCCCTCCAGGGAGGGGCCAAGGAAGAACCTGGGCCCCCGGCCCTGTGCTTAGAGCTTCAGGACCTTCCCCCAGTGAACCCCCACAGCAGACTTCTGAAGTGCCTGGTGACGTTGTTTGCACTTTGCAGAGAGGTTCAGGGACTTGCTCAAGGTCACCTGGTGCAGAGGAGCTGGCCCCAGCCCGGCAGCCTTCCCCGCCACGTCATCTGCCTCTCCGCAAACAAAGTCAACACCCTCACAGACACTAAATTTATATTTCCTGGCCTCCCCTTCCAAAATGGATGCGCTAATTACTGGCCATTTTTTTTAGTAATAGTAATCATCAGGATCACATTTTTCAATGTTTGCGCTTTCTATTCTGCATACTACCGAAATAAAGCCCTGCTCAAACCCACAGGCTCAAACCCAGCAAGCGGGAGGCCCTGTGAATTCAGAAAAGTTCAGAAAGACGTTACACTAAAGCAAAAGAAACAAAGTGTTGATTAGGGACTTATTTTGGTAAGCGATCAAAATATGGATCATTAAAATAGGACTGTATTTCAGGCTCTGTAGCCTCGCCTCATCAACGGTAGTTGACTGCCGGCTTTGAATGAGATGTTTGCTGTAGCCTTTTCGGCTCTAAAATGCAGTCCTGGATGCCGTGGACCCACCTTGCACAGAACAGTTTTAAAAGTCTGGTTCCCAGCACCTGGGCATCATCTTACCCACTTCACTAAAAGGAAAAACCTAAGTGATTTGGCGTCTTCCGTGTCTTAAAGCCTTTTTCTTTATTTCATCATCGTAGTAAATACTAGCTTATGTCATTAACAACCAACACTGAAAGGTAGAGGAAGGAGCAAAGCCAGAGACGCCAGGCCATGTCAGGAGTCACTCCGAAAGGACATCACAGGAGTTCGGTGGTGCAAGAGATAAGAAAGCTGAGGTTTGCAGAAAGAAAAAGAGCACCATGGAGCTTTTCTCCAGTTCAGGCTGAGTTGAAGAGAAAAAAATAATTTTGCAATATCTACAGCCCAAAATATGCAGTTGAATTAGGTTGTTAATTAAAGTATCTGTTCAAAATGGCTAAAATTAGAGATAAAAGCCCATTGTTTGGTACAATTGTTGACTGCATATCTGCATGTGGAAGGGCGTGGGGGGACAATGAAAAGCCTGTGGTATTTTCAAGATTAATCACCCACCCCAAGGGGTTTTGAGGCACCCACCTGCATTTTGAACTTGGATCTAAGCCAAAGGGGTGGGCCTTGACAGGTTTTTTTTCGATAATTAACTACTCAGTGGACACTTCAAATACCAAATATATCACAAGTGAGGGCCCCCAGCTCAGACTAGTCCCCCACAACCCCCATGTCTTCTGCAAGGGGCTGACATCTAAGATGATTGTCTAGATACTGGAACCTTGGAGCAATGCCTGGGTGTATTTTTAAAGAAGGGAAGCATCCCAGAATATGCCAGTTCCTTATAGGGTACTTCCATGGTTATTAGCACCTCTGACTGGACTTGTGAATTTTTTTCATATGTATTCTCTTCCTGCTGGGATTGGGCTGTTTTTCTCTGTTGGGAGAATTTCTAGGAAGATTTTTGTAAGTTATCACTGAAACGTCAAAACTTTTCTTAATGACTTCCTGATTCTTCTTTGAACAATCTGCAATGCAAGCAAGGATAGATGTGACAAGGATATGTTTCACCAAAGTAATAGCAATGAGTGAGGATAGCTGCAATATCCAGTACAGGCTGGTACATTCCACGATGTACCTTCACACTGCAGCTCCTGGAAGAGCTCCATGATGTGAAAGGAAAAGGATACTTGATTACTGTACGCCTGATTCTAATTACACGATACAGATAGTATTAACAAGGCTTGTCTCTTAGTAGTAGGGTTGTAGGTGACTCTTATTTTCTTTTGGCTTTTTGCATTTTTAGACTTTTTTTTTGTATATGACTTTGCTAATGAAAAATTTCTGTCAAATCACATGACTCTGACCTTCAGAGTTTCTGGGGTTCTCTCCTGTGCCCTCTGGGCCCCCTGGGGTCAGTGGTATGCCTCCCTTGCCCACATTGTGTCCTTAGCACAGTGCCAGGCAGAGAAACAAAGGCTAGTATAGCTAATCCTTGGACAAGGCGGGTTTGAACTATGTAGATCCACTTGTACATATGGGATTTCTTTTAAGTATCGATGACTACAGTACTGTAAATATATTTTCCTCTTACGATTTTCTTAATGCTTTCTTTTCTGTACCTTAGTTTATTATAAGAATACCATATACAATATATATAACATAGTAATATGTATTCATTAACTATTTATGTTTTCCATAAGGCTTCCAGTCAAAAGCAGGCTGTTAGTTAAGTTTTGAGTAAAGTCAAAAGTTACATGTAAAGGGCCTCCCTGGTAGTGCAAGAGGTTAAGTCTCAGCACAATGAAGCTATCCACAGCTACTGCAGCATGAGTTCGATCCCTGGCCAAGGAGCTAACCAACATGGTGCAGCAGACTTCTCTTGGCCTCTGCTCCCTTCAGCAGTGTATTTCAGTCAGTTTGCTTATTCTGTTCCTCACTCTGTCTCTGGTGAATCCTCTACCCCCCTCCTCAACCTCCCCCCACACCTCCGGCCTATACCCCAGTTCTTGTGTGCATGAATGAATAAATCTTTAAAAAAAGTTATGTGCAGACATGTGACTGCATGGGGTCAGCGCCTTTAACCCCATATTGTTCAAGAGTCAACTGTAAATAATTGTGAATGAAACATTCCCATTTCTCTATTTCCCTTTCCTTTTTCCAGGTGACGTGCTGTATGAACTCCTTCAGCATATTTTAAAGCAGCGGAAACCTCGAATTCTTTTTTCACCATTTTTCCACCCTGGAAACTCTATACACACACAACCGGAAGTCATACTGCATCAGAACCATGAAGAAGGTACGAGAAGTCTCCCCTTTCCTTGCTGAGACTTAGACACAGCCAAAAGATTTCATTGTTAATAAGTTTCTTTTCATGCGATTTGTTTTTCATTCAACAAACATTTAATTGTGTGCTTACTATGTAGAAGGCCCTAAGGGAAAGAAGTCCAGGATGAATAAGATCTCTTGGTCTTCTGTACCCTACAATCTAGGTGAAGAAATGAGATAGATACATAGAACTATCAAAGCATAACTATAATAATAGGCAGCATAAATAGTTAGTGGAAGGAGAGCTTATATCCAGTTACAGAGAGCCAGGTCTGGTTAGCCTCATGCAGGAGGTGGCCCTGGAAGATCACTGAAGGTCCAACTGGATTCTCATAAGCAGGGATGACATGGAGAATATTCCAGGCAGTGACCATGGCAGAGGATGGGGTAAGTCCTCAGAGCAGAGAGCAGTCATGCGACTTGGGTTGTGGACTATCTGGTTTTTCCTCCAACCCTTTGTTATGAGAAATTTCAAACAAACCCCAAATAGAGAACATAAGCTAAATAAACCGGCGAGCCATCACCCTGTTTGAGCAATGATCAACAATTTGCTGTTGCTTGTCCAGGGAGGTTAGAGGGGAACCAGGATGTAGAGGACTTTGCTGGAGGCAAGTAACAGGGAGTCACTAAAGATTTGTGAGCAGGGGCTAAGAAGAAGGGAGGGAAAAGACGCAAAGCCCATGAACTCTGTGTTGGACCAGGGGTTTCCTCTTCATCCACCAAAGCAGTTTCATCCAGCCCTGAGCTTGCTGATTTCTGACATCCCAGGCACAGTTACTCTCTGATGAGTCACAGCAGCAATAAAACCACTGGTAGGAAAGAAGAGACCAGAAAAGAACTGTGACTGTGGACCTAGTTCCCCAGCAGGTGTTCTGGTTCAGAAATAAGGTCCAATAATCTCACATTGAATTTGGGTGAACAGTCATCCTTCACATCTTGGACGCGTGCCTGGCTTGGTTAGAAAGTGCACTTGGGCACACGAAGGAATAATTTTAAACTTGGACTTTTCCTTAAGACCAGATTAGTAGGGGCCTACAGCCCTGGTCCCAGGAGGTATTTCCCTAAGTTGATGGATCATCCCCAAAGCAGGGCTCATATTTTTGTGTTGCTGGCAAATTAAAAAATGAAAAGTTACTTATTTTTTGATGGATGCTTCACAAAAGAGAAGGCTGAGTGCAGGGTCCCCCACATCCCTCCCGTACCTAGTGCTTCATTGTCCCCGGTTTCCCCGATGCAGAATAAATGAGCATTTCCCGCACGCTCTCTGCCTGGTGCTCTCTTCCTCCTTCCTGGAGCTCTACCCTTGCTAAATTTAGCAACTGCTCCCCACCCCCAGTTTGGTTTCTCCTTCTTCTGTTCCTCCTGCCATGTATATTTCCGGCTTGCATAATAGCCAACAGCTCCTCCTGAGAAGAGGAGGTGGGTTTACTGAAGCTTGACATTAAGGCAAGAATCGTATTACCTCGTCTGCTTCTCCAGATACAAAGGGGGCGTGATGGGTTTCTCTCTGTGTCCCTCTCTCGCTCTCTCTCTCTCTCTCATTATTTTTTTTAAAAAAATCCCATTTGGAATTTCTGTTCCCCAGTGTGATTGGATGCATAGTGTCTTCCCTTCTCACAAACCCTTCCTCCTTTCTGCTTGTTCTGATTTGATGCAGACATAGGTGCGTTGTCGCTGTTCTTATTTGCAGGAGATAATGAATTAGGGAAAGCCGGCTACGCTCTGGGCAACTGTCAACCCAGTAAATACAGACGCATCCCCTCACATAGCGTAATGAGCTGGCTCTGGGGTGTTGTGATGGTGGTGGTGGGGAAATGCATAAGAACGGAGCTCAAGGCCAAGGTCAAGGCCAGTTCACGGCCCTGTGGGCCAGTTAGCCACTTCAGACCCAGTTCTTCAAAGTAGCGTGTTCTAAGATACCATTTCTCAAAGCTGTCAGCTGGGAAACAATCTGAGAAAATGTCCCCAGCACCCTGGCCCCTTCAGTCAAGTGGGGTGCGCTCACAGAAGAACAGGTGAGCAACAGGAAGTGTGGGTCTCATCAGGAGGCATCAAAAGAGAAAAGTGGCACAAAGCACAGAGGGGATACTAAGAGACAGTCTGTGCCCAGGTTTCCAGATAGATGGGTGCTGTGGGTGACAAAGGGCCAAAGTGGAAAGGTGGGTGGCTGAGTCCTACCTCCAGTCACCTCCCACTTCTTTCTCTTCTTCACCGAAAGGAAAGACTATCCAGCTCAACTTGAGTCATCTCCAGGCATGGTGCTGTTACAGTTACTTGTGAATGGTAACACTTTAACCTGGCCATAGTTAACAGCAAGCACTGGGCCTGAGAAAGAAAGTCTATGAAGTGAAATTGCACATGCAAAATGTTATGTCCGCAGTGACAACTTTTGCATCATGGGGACGCAGTACCATGTATAGGGATGTTGCTTTTGTCTTGGCACAGAGATTGAGATGACAGAATGGAAGGAGAACAGGGGTGTCCCAGAGAGACCCGGCCCAGCTCCTGAACAGGCTGGCACGGTGAAGTCTGCAGAATGGAGCAGACACAGAGCTTCATTCAGCCCCTGTGACCTCACCTCACCACTGCCATCCACTTAGCCAGTTCAGACATTCCTGATGTCACAATGGGAATTTATGTCACAATACAAATGTATCTTGTGGAATCAAGCAACAGCCTCCCCCCCTTGCATAAATCCCATATAACTACATTAGGTGGCAGTGCCAGGAGCTGGAAAGTGAGTGGTAATTATCCCAGAGTTTCCCCTCCAGACTCTGAGGGCAGAAGAGGGTGACCTTACTTATCCACACCCTTTATTTTGTAAACATTTGTTATAGATACAGTGCACACCCCGTTTTGAAGTTGTGGCACACCTTGGGTGAAGCAGACCCCAGTTATTATGTGGCTGTGGGGGAACCAGTGTTTTTACTCCATTACTTGGAGGCAGAGAGCACAATATTATATAATGAAGGGAACCTTATAATTTTTCTTCTTAAAGATTTATTTATTTATGCATACAAGAGCTGGGGTGTAGGCTAGAGGTGTGGAGGGTGAGAGGATTCATCAGAGACAGAGTGGGGAGTAGAACAAATGGATCTACTGAAATTCATTGCTGAGGGGAGCAGCGCGCGAGTCAGGAGAGGTCTGCTGCACTATGTGGGCAGCTCCCTGGCCGGGGATCGAACTCATGCTGCAGTGGCTGGTGATAGCTTCATAGTGCTGTGTCTTTAACCCCTGCTCCATACCAAGGCATCAAAGACCGTGAAACAGGACTTCGTTAATAAGTAAACTAGGATCATAGGCAGGAGCCAGCACCATCCCGGACAAACTGGGCTGGCTGTGCAGTCAGCTTAGTTAGCATTTTTTTAAAAGGGGGGAGCTGGAAGTCAGGAGACCAGGATCTGATCCTCCCTTCTGCCACCACTCTTGTTTCTCTGGCCTCTGTTTCCCCACTTACAAGGTAGATAGATAGACAAAGTGGCCTCAGATCTCTTCCAGCTCTCAACACTTCACTTTCCCCCAGGTCTGATCTCCCTGGTGATAGGGAGGTGACTAAGACGCGTTCTTAGGATCCTGGACACCTAAAATCCAGAACATCCTGCAGTGTCCCCTTTGGTGTTGCTCAGAAACAGTTGAATCTCTTCTGTCTCCTCTGTCTCATCCAGAACTGCTGATAAAGTTACCCCTCCTAGGAGTCAGACCAAGAGTAGCATCACTTGTTCATGATGAAAATCTCAGGTTAAGTGTGTTTCCTTCACTTTGGTTGTTGTGACTCATTTTAGCTACTTACTATGAATTAGTTAGGGGTGTTGGGTAGCTATGTAGAGAGGAGACAGATAAACAATGATACTACTTCTGTCACCAGACCAGGAGATGAAACATCTTTAGCAATTTCAGACTAACAAGTGGTTATACAGTAAATTAAGTTTGTCAGCACAGTTGTAATGTCAACTTCCTTTGATAACTTAGGGTCCAAATTCAGTCACTTTCAGTTCCCAGGGACTATTTTAAAGAAAGGCATTGTCCCAAGTATATATTTGATGGCCGCCGATCCTTTGGTATTAGAACTGCTTACAGGTTCCCTAAAAACTCCATGAAGTATGCTTCCAGTCTGGGCTGGTCTCTGGGGTCAGCTCCATGGCTCCCCTATTCAGCCAGACTTGCTCAAGTCTCTGGGGAGGAGGAGCAAGATCTGTGTTTCTCAGATATTCTCCTGCAGCTACCCTTTGAGGGCCTCTGCTGTGATCTCAGCCCTTCAGTCCCACCCTCTCTGTACCCCATCTAAGGGTATGGGAGTGATTTTTAATTGCTTTAATTTGAAAATAGTCACACATGCTGTGCTGTGATTATGTCAGTAGCAGTGGTCAGAGTTCAAAGCACAGGTTCTGTTCCGGGGGTAGCCCTTTGTCCCTGAGTGGACATGAAGATTGTAAGTGATGATAAATCTCAAGTGTCCATATACTGTTCACCCCCGTCTTCCTTGCAGTTCGCACATGGTAATGCCCTGGATCATCGTGAGGCCCCTGGAAGTTTTTATTTCTGATTGTTTTGTTGAAGAAAATATTCTCCTCCCCACACACATCTAGTGACCAAAAGACCAATTTGGAGGAAGAAAATCTCATACATTTTAATGAGATAATTAAAGAAGATGAAGTATATGAATCATTTCATGATAACGAAATAATAGCTAACATTCATTGGGACCCTATTGTGTACCAGGCCCTGTTCGAAGGTCTTGTGTGATTAAATCATATAATCTTCACAACCACCCTATAAAAAAGGTAATGTTGTCCCTGCTTTACAGATGAGGAAATAGAGGCCAGTGACAATGAAGTGACAGCCCCAGCACACAGCCCTGTCTGTCTGACTCCAGTGCCTGTGTTTTCATTCATGTGCACACACGCACACACACATTCACATGCACACACATGCTCACACACCCTGAAAATAGAGCAATGACGAGTGATGAGTGGAAGAATTGTGGCGATGAACATGCTAAGTCAAGTCCCTGTGCTCTGCTTATAATTGTTCTGCTTCCCAGTACATGAAACTGCCAGATTTTAACAATAAAAGTAGGCCAAAGATAACTTTTGCGATCCCAGTGGATGTCTTCTCGTCATGATAATGAAAATACATACTCACCTGAATGAGTCAACCCATAGGGATCACTGACTCCCCGGGATGAATGGACTTAGCATGAGGAAAATCCTCAGCCTGTGAGGAGTATGGGCTGTGAGTCAGGCACCACCGGCCTGGCAGGGCAGACGTGCTGACGCCCTCCCCGTGGGACACTACCCTCAGCGCAGGGCACTGCTGAGAGCTGCCTCTTCAGTGTAGCTGTGGGTAGGTGCCACTTCTGGCGGTGCAGGCCAGCTCCTGTGTTTTTATAAAAACCAGCCCGATTCTCCAGTCTTGCTGCAATCATGTCAATGACTGTAGTGTCTTGGGGCCATTGGCTGGAGCTCGACATCTTTGTCGTCCTGCCCAAAGGGTCCAGAAAGCGTGACGGAGCGTGTGTGCGCTCCTCACCCAGGCCACCAGCTGCAGATCCCTGCTCCGCCACTCGCCAGCTGTGTGACTTTAGGCAAGTGACTTAGCGTCCTCGTATCTTTTTCCATCTGTAGAAGCGGGGAGAGAGTGGTTTCTGTCAAATAGGATTAATGTCAGAAAGAATCAAGATTTTTGGGAAATGCCTTCTAGCATCTCTCACATAGCAATAATGCGCACTCAGTAAATGTCATTCATGAGCATTATTTGCCATTTCTGACCACTTTTTGGGATTTTCCTTCTTTTTAAAAGTGTGGTAAAATATGCATTCACTATCTTAACCTCTTGCAATTTAGTGATGTTTAGTATATTCATATTGTGCAATGACATGTTTATTCTTTACCTCCAATTCCAATTTTCTTCATGATCTCTCTCTTGCAACCACACATACTTTGTGCAAACACCAGGTCTGTGCGTCTTGGACACAGGAAAAGCCTGCTGCCCACCCAGAGCGTTAGTCTAGGACCCCTTCATGCACTAACCAGCACCGGAAGCCTCGCTTCCATGGGAAGGTCCATTTGAAGTGACATCCTTCATTGCTTTGGGACAGAGCATGTTTTGAGAACACGCACAGCTTGTGCTTCATGTCACCTGAGCGCCTGGCATCTATCTAGTGTGTCCTCCACCACGCCCTGGGAGCCTTTCTCTTCATCTTCTGACCACCTCATGAAGAGCTGCGCCATTGCTCTTTCCACGCTCCTCTCAATTCTGTGATTCTTAAATCTGGCCGCAGGGAAGGCGGACCCACCAGAGGAAGAGCAGGCCCAGGTCTTGGAGTTGCCCCCTGGTAGTGTAGCCTCAGGGCACCAGTTACCTTCTGTCCCCAGGCCCAGCCTCATTGCGCTCTTGCATAGCTCTTCTTTCCCCTGCAGGACTTCTTCCTGCTTCACTTCCTATATTTCAGGGCCTAGTGCAGCATGACCTTTTACTGTCTGACCCTTGCCCCTGATGCAGCATTTGATTGTGATGGGAGAGCATGTAACCCCGGGTCGTGCCCTGAACCTCTTCATCTGTCTAACTCAGGGAGGACCCCCGCACCTTCCTGCCCCCCCTGGTGTCCTCCAGGGCTGGGGTGGCTGTGCTCGGCCCCAGGGCTGATTAGCTCTATTAAGCCAGAGGTTTAAGGGCAAGAGGCCCCTAGCATGCCTGAGTAGTCCTCCCAGTGCAGCCAGGAAGTCTTCAAGAAACTTCCTTTTACTGCTAGGGAAGTGCCTGTGATTCCTTTGAGATAAGGAGATGGGTGTTGGTGTTCCCCTCCAAAGAAGGAAGCCCACAGTCTTTATCTTGCTCTTTCTCCCACTGGACTGACTCTTCTGCCTTACCTTTGAGCCCCCTGACCTCGCCCCCCTGACCTCCTTCCTCTGCGTGATTCAGCCCGCAGGTCGTTTGGCTCACTTGAAATCTGATCTCTTGATTTCTTCATTTACTTCTCTGTGCTGCTTTATTGAGTCTCAGGGAGACTCCTCTGCTGCCTGCAGAAGAGCAGACAGGCCACAGCCTAGATCAAGACACCTCTGCCACTTGCAGACCTGCTTCTGCCCTTGGTACTGAGCCACTTGCAAAGGGAGCCTGTTTGCAAGCCGCCCAGCCCACAGTAAGAAGGCTCAGCCTCAGAGTCCTGCAAGTCATCTTTCTCGTTCTTTCAGCCCCTGTCACCAAAATGCTTTAAGATCTAGGGGCTTGCCACAAGATTTATTGTCTGTGCCATCAAACATCTGTGAATCAAACCCTCCGAAGTGGAGCCGTTTTCTCTGGCCCTACAAGGGAATGCAGTGGCACTGGCAACTCGTTAAGATGGATGGACTGCAGAGGACCATGGACACCTCAGGGAAAGAGAGTGGAGTTGTGGATTTCTTTTCCAAAACAAAGAACTGCAGACTGGGTGAGTTGGGAATCTGTTACCTCCCAGTTCTGGAGGCTGGATGTGCCAGATTAAGGTGTGGCTGGATGTGCCAGATTAAGGAGCAGGTCCTGCTGAGAGCTGTGAGGCAGACCCTCGCCCTCACCTCTCTCTCAGTCTCTGGTTCTCTGGCTACTTCCGGTGTCCTGGCCTTGTAGATCTCCATCTTCACCCTGGACGGCATGCTCCCCATGCTCCCCAACTGCAGCACCTGCAGCCTTTTCTCGTGTTGGTGGCTTCTTTGTTCTTTGTCTATCTTCTCCTTTTGATCACATTTCCTTTGGGAGCAAGGACTGTGTTCCCTTGGCATCATCTGCATTCGAGACACTACTTGAAAGGTGGTTGGCATCACTGAAGGTTTCTTTGATTCCATTTGTATTTTGTAATCACTGTGTTTCAAAACGTTGCCCTCCCACCATGCTCTGTGTGCATGTCTGTGTCTAAATTCCCTCTACGTAAGGACACCAGGCAATGGGTTGGGGCCTTATCATAACTGATACATCGGCAGAGGCTTTATTTGCAAATATGCTTACATTCTGAGATACTGGGGATTGGGACTTCAACATACTAATTTTGGAGGTGGGCATAGGGGGACAATTCACATCATAACAGGGTGAGTGTGCTTATCAAATCTATTTTAAATCCCACGTCCACACCACCCCAAAACCTTTAACTTTTGTATCGCTCTTTATATCAGTCATGGTTCCCACTAATCTTACAACATTGTGTTGGGAAATAGTCCCTTCCAGAAGAATGTAGAACACTTGGCTGATGAGTGACAGTTGCCTGCTGGGCCTGGTTTGTTGTTTTTTTTTTTTTTTTTTTTTTTTTTTTTTTTTTTTTTTTTTGCATCTCCTGACTAACTACTTCTCTTTATCATCATCTGTGGCCTTAGGGAAAGTATAACAGTCAAGATGTGATCCTCCTGTGTGAGATATAAACTTGATCTTACCCTTTGCTCTACCCTGGAAAGTTCCTAGACAAAACCCATGTCTTTAGCCAAAGACAGTTGTGTTTGTATTTTTCTTTTAGGTTTACTAATTACTCATTGTTTATAGCACAATTAAATTGGGCTAAATTTTTCATGGATTTTAAGTAGAGACACTTTACTAATAAGTAAAAGGAAAGGAGACAAGAAATCAGATCTTTTTTGGTAAATCATAGTTAAAATCCTAATTTATTTTGGGCTGTTTGGTAATGAGAAGAAGGGGTTATTTGTCACTAGAAGAAGTCTACAAAGAGAGAGATTTGGGATCATATTTTCAACCAGAATGAGTTCCCTGCCAGTCTGGGTCTTTTTTCCCCTCACTCCCTGCTTCCTTCCATGGCCACACTAATAATATCTGGCTTTCCCTCCCTTTTCGTTATGTTTCCCTCCCATAGCAAGACCTTCAGACCAAGGGTAATGTGGATAATTTGCCCAGTTTTGCAACTGGGCAATTCACCAAGAACAAACCCAGACATCAAGACCAAACCAAAACAATTCTCTTGTTTTAGACAGAAGACTCCTACATCTGGGGGATTTAATGCACCCACTGTCCACTCAGTGCATTTCCTGTGTCCGGAGCTCCTCTGCCTGCCGGCTCTGGTCTCATAAGTTTCCATGCCCTGCTGCCAACTTGTAATCACAGAGGCAGCATGTAGCTGGGTAGGAACGTCACAGCCCACTCCGTACGTGGGTGTATGCTTTGCAAACTGAAACAAAGCTTGGAAGGTCTTGTTGCAAGCCTTTCAGCCTTGACAGTGGTTGTGCCCAGACCACCAGGAGCCTGGAATTAAATACCCTCGGATCCAGTTCTCTGCCATTAATGTTATCAACTTCATCAAGTACTTCCTCTTTGAGTGGTGTCTGCAGAGAAATAAATAAATCAAGCTCTTCCAAGTCCTGTTCCTGTCCGGATCCTGAGTCAAAAGTAAAATCCGAGTTGGATTATCCAGAGCACTGTCTCCCTCTGTCATTGTTCCCAAAGATGTGGGCAGGGACAGAGAGTGAAATCTCTCCAGGACATTACATCAGTTCCCCTTTTACCCTTGGCATGAAAGTTCTTCCTCCCATAGTCCTCCCAGACTTCCTCAGGCTTGCCATGTGTGCACACCCAGGCACTGAGCCTTGAAGCCCAGAACATCAAAGAAAGCCTGCAGGTAACCAGACTGCTGGCCAACGCCTGTGTCCGTTTTGAAAATTGTAAGACAGGAAATGGATCCAGGAAATAGGATTTTTCAATACATGGTCTTCATCATCCTTAAGTATTTTTAAACTTTAATAAACTTTTAAGTAAAGGGAGACATTTTATAAGTGGAATTTAGAAGCAAGCTGAACCTTCAGAATGCAGCTATATTCAGTCTGCTTACCCTGATCATATTCAGTGACAACTGAAAAGTGAACCAGGGATGCAAGGTAAATTCTTTTTGTGCACAACAGAATGCAGATCCATATTAGCTAGGAAAAGAAAACTTGCCTCATCCCCAAAAGATTGCAGATTATTTCTATCACTCTGAAACTCCCAGCCTTAAAGTTAACCATAATGAGCACCAAGGGCTAATGTACCCTGAAAGCATGGATTTTCATTTGGGTTAAAGTGGGGAAGTTAGTCTTTATCATGTCAACCTGTGCCCTTGCAAGGCTGGTTAGCACTTTTTTCAAAAGACCTTTTTATAGTGGAAATATGGAACCTATATAAAAGTGGAGAATTGTATGATGAATCACTGTTACCCACCAACTTCCATGACAACTCATGATAAGTGTTGTTTCTTCTGTGTCCTACCTACTCTCTGCTTCATTGTTCCAGATTATTTTAAAGTAAATCCCAAATCTATCGTTTTATCTGTAAATATAGCAATAGAGGTCTAAAAAGACAAGGATGCTCCAACTATCTTATAAATGTTTTTACAGTTTGTCTGAATCCAAGTAAGGGTATATTGCAAATGGTCGATGTGTCTTTTAAGTCTCTTTCAACCTATAGGTCTTTGTCCACATTTTTCTTGCGCATATTTCTCTCTCTCTCTCTCTCTCTCTCTCTCTCTCTCTCTCTATATATATATATATATATATATATATATATATATATATATATATAACTTTCCCCCTGAACATACTATATCCTGGTTGCTTTCTCTATCTTTGGTTCATCAACTTGACATGGTGTGGTTGGGTGTAGCTTTCATTGTATTTATCATGCTTGGTATTTTCTGAGCTTTTCGGATCTTTAAGTTGTTGTTTTTGCCAAGTGTGTGATCATTATTTCTTCCTTTTTTGGTCCTCTTCTCTGTGCACTTCTCCTTGGACTACAATATTCCATGTGTACTAGAGCACAAGCCACTGAGGATCTATGTGCTTTTCTGGTTTTTGGCTTTTATTGATCTATCTTTAGATTTACTAACTTTCTTCTGTCATCTCCAATCTGCTATTAATTCCATCCAATCTACTCTTTCATGTTGTACTTTCCAGTTCTTGAATTGTTTTTACCATTTTTGTCTCTTCTGACACTCTCCATCTCTTGTCACTCATTATCACAATCATATCCATTGTTTGACCTTAGAAGAACTGCTTTAAATCCTTCTTTGCTGATTCCAACATCTCGGTGATCTCAGGGTTTGCTGCTTTTGACTGGCTTTCCTCTTGATGATGGGCCTCATTTTTCTGTTTCTTTGCATGTCTAGAAAATCTTCACTGGATACTGACCATTGTAGATAATGCAGTGTAAAGACTCAAGATTATGTGCTATTCCTCTGAAGAGTATTGACTTCTCAGCAGAGAATTAAATGACTAGCTAGTAACTTTGAATTTGTGGAGGCTTGATCTTACATTTTATTTCAGTCTATTTCAGTCCTTAGGCAAATTTGGAGCAAAGCCTTTAATCCCACAGTGTGACAGATCTGGGGTAATGAATAGCCTGTGGTGTTTACACAGCCTTTGTTGATGAGACGCAAACTTTGTACTGTGTTTGCAATACAGTGACCAGTAGCTGAGATGCTGCTCACAGCTTTGAGTCATAACTGTTGCTTTTTACTGAATTGCTTAGCATCTCCTCAGCACGTGTATTGTCCAGGAGCGGGATAAGAATTTTGAGGGACTATATGTGTCAATTTAGTGGCTACTCCCACTGAGCCTCTCTCCTTCCTGGGATTTGCTTTCTCAATGTTTCGGCCATTCACGCAGCTCCAAACTCAATGCTCTGACATTTCAAGGAATATTCTGTGCATCTTCTATCTGCCCTGTGCTACATGGACTAGAAAGAACCTTCAGTGAGGAGAGCTGTATAGATTTGGATCTCACTGTGTCCTGTCCCAGGCCCTTCCTTCAAGAGTAAAATTGTTTCCTCTAGCAACTTCAAGTAATTTTTATAAATGTATTTTACCCAGAGTATATCATTTCTATCAATAGGAAGGCTATTATTAAAACTGGAATCTCCTCCTTTATTAGAAAAGTGGTAGCCTACTATAACAACTTCACCTTGCTTTTCTTCTCTCATCATAGAGGATATTTAGCAGAATACTAAAATGTTCCTTATTCCATTTTACAGCTGCATTATCCTCCAGTGTTTAGAGATACGCTATAAATTATTAACCCAGTAGCCTGTTGATAGCTATACCAGTGATCAAGCACATTTAAATTCATGGCAGCAGGTTATGCAGTAGTTACAGAATAAACCCTTGCCTTCAAGGAGGTGATCTTTTGGTGATTGTGACAGTATTTCTTTTGCTTACTGTTTCACATGATAGGCGAGTTCTCGTGGAATCCCCATTTTCCTATTAAATAACCCTGTGTAAAGCTTTAAGTAAACTTCAGCTTCATCTGTTTACTAGCCCTATCAGGTCCTCAGTCTCCCTTAATATATTCTTCATAAAGATACTGTCATAATGGGTGAAGGTGGTATCTCGGACTTGCATGCTCTAAATGGGTTCTGCCATACGCCACATAAAGACAAAGCATCCTCTTAGTGTGAAAGAGCTTTAGTAGGATAGTATGCATAGTGAAGAGAAGAAAGGATCGTAGTTTCCTATTAAAACACCCAAAGGAACCTATCCCTTGGTGAGTAAATGCCCAGCCAGACAGGGTTGGCCCAAAACTGTGGCCTGAAAACTTGCCACAAGTGTAAGGCACCTTCTGCCAGGGAACTATAGGAAAGGGGCAGAAGGACCAGGCAAACCTGAGACTAAAGGAGCAAAATCAAAGTACAAATCAAGGTAATGGTGGCCATTTTAACCCACCCCCCATGGGTCTCTTCCAGTTGTCTCTCCCTGTCTCAGCTCCATGTGTCTCCTCCTTTGCCTCCAAGTCCCTGGTGCAAGTCCGAAACTGAGAAGCAAGTGCACCTTCTTCTCACCTCTCTGCTCCCCATGCCTCCTCCAAGTCTTCCTTCCTCCTTGTTGAGACACGTTCTCTCTGTGTCCAAGTCTCCTCTCCAAAATCTTTTTCTTAACTTTTCCTACCAACTCATCTCCCCGCTTCATTCACTGGAGAGGAAACCTGGAACCGCCCCTTTTTGTGGAGGTTACACTGAACACCTGGACAAGTCTTTGGCCAGAACAAGACCAGTGAGTGTGCAAGCCCTTTTGCTGAGACAGCTCTGGGAACAGATGTGACCAGAGCAACTTCACTATGACCAGTGCAGGGCCCTATAAAAGCTCCATTTTCATCGGTCTCTATCCGTCCCACCCTTTGCAGGGCCTCCCACAGAGCATAGGCTGTGTACACTTGGGTGGCATCCTTGCTCGGATATCACCGGTTTGCAAGTTCAAGTGGAATAGGACGGAGATATCACTCGGGGTGTCCGTTCCTCCTCCTCACTTCCCTCTGCCTGTCTCAGAGTATTTGTAGGGCCTGCGCACTTGCAAACAGGAGTTCCTAAATGTTCTTTCAAGTACAAGATTGTCATTCTGCCAACGAGGGACACTTCATGCTCAGGGCAGGTTTTGACATGACTTTTCCCTCAGTTTCTACATAAAGTGGCAGCTATTGTACTGAGCACATAGGTTCTAGAATCCAACCGGGGCCTAGTTCTAATCCCTTTATACTGGCCGTATGACCTTGGGTAGGTGCTAAACTTCTTTATATCTTTATTTTGGCAGTATCTCCCGCTTCAGTGTTGTAAGTCTTAAACAATAGAATCTATATCTAAGATGGAGTAATTATGTAATCATTGTTGTCATAATCATTAATATCGACAGCGACTTGTGGAGGTAGAGAATATGAAAATGTGGTTATGAAAATAGAAGTCAATAAAAGCTTCTGGAAAGAAACCCTTAGGGGCCCTGAAAGCCACACCGAAGTGTCAAGTAACAAATAGATAAAGAGGGAAAATTTGGCTTCATGGTGTTTATAAGCCACTAGCAGGTGATTAATGGAATGCTTGTGGACATTCTTAGCCGGGTCCGGCAGTAGGAAAAGAATTTGAAATATGTGCACTCGAATGTTTTCTAAGCAATGGCAAAGACACGCTGCCTCCCGGGAGAAGGGCGTGACATGGAACATACCCAGCCCCACCGTTTGCCACCTTTAAACCACAGCAGGTCCCTCCTGACTGCTCACCCCAGTCTGTGATGGTCTTTCCCTCTGCTCCACAGATAACTGTGTCCAGAGGCCCCCAAGGCCGTCCGTGGAGAGTGTGCACCACAACCCCCCCACCATTGAACTGTTGCACCGCTCCAGGTCACCCATCACCACCAACCACCGGCCTTCTCCCGACCCCGAGCAGCGGCCCCTCCGCTCCCCCCTGGACAACATGATCCGCCGCCTCTCCCCGGCCGAGAGGGCCCAGGGCCCAAGGCTCCATCAAGAGAACAACCACCAGGAGCCGTACCCCCTGTCCGTGTCTCCCATGGAGAATAATCACTGCCCACCATCCTCGGAGTCCCACCAGAAGCCCTCCAGCCCCCGGCAGGAGAGCACCCGCGTGATCCAGCTGATGCCCAGCCCCATCATGCACCCTTTGATCCTGAACCCCCGGCACTCGGTGGATTTCAAACAGTCACGGCTTTCCGAGGACGGGCTGCACCGGGAAGGGAAGCCCATCAACCTGTCGCATCGGGAGGACCTGGCCTACATGAACCACATCATGGTGTCTGTCTCTCCGCCCGAGGAGCACGCCATGCCCATTGGGAGAATAGCAGGTGAGTGAGCCTCCCCTCGCGTCACCGCTTCAGCCTGGGGATGTGCAGGGGGACCTGACAGGGCTGGGTCTCTCCTTGGAGCCTTTCAGCTAGCTCACACCAGCCCAATTAGTGCCCTCAAAGGCTCTGCCAGGGCAAGCGGAGGCTTCTGCCTGGATGAGGCAAAATCCCTAATGGGCTAGTTAATGAGCCACTGGGATGGAGTAGTTAATGAGCCTCAGAAATGTTCAGAAACAAATGTCCTACGTCCAGCATACAAGGAGAGTCACATCAGAATCATGGCTAAGCGAAAACATTTAAAATAAAAGGTTTATGAGCATGTTAATGGCCCTGTCCTGAAGTTTCCAGCAGCTAATTAATGACCAGGCCCAGCATAAAGAACCTTTGTCTCAGATTCAGGCCTGTAATTCCATCCTCCATGTAGCCTTCACCTTGGGAGGCGGTAGGAGAGGAAAATTGAATGGTGGGGTAGCAGGCAGGTACTGTGAGCCATCTGCACTGGGGAAACCACTCCCGAATTCCTTGGCTTTTATGATGACAAGCCCAAATTTGCTTACCTAAGAAGGGAAACCATTGAAAAATTCTACATGTTGTATTTTTGCTAGGCCACCTATCATTTACATGAAGTCATTCTCCAGAATGCAAGATTAGCTCTTCCTTAGAGTCTCTCCATTCAAGATGCATTTATTGAGCACCTACTAAGCACAGGTAAATACATTAGGCAGTAGGGGACACAGCTGATCTAGCACTCCTCAAGGAATTTAAAATTTACCACGAGGGACAGATGTGGACATGACTAACGAGAGAGAAAGCAGAATTCAGTAAGTCCTAGATCTCCTTCATTCAGTACCCCAGCACTGCTCGAACACTTACTGTGCTGGGATAATTAAGTGCTATAGAAACAAAGCAACGGGAAGGTGCATCTTGACTGGAGGACCCAGGAAGACTTTGCAAGGAGGTAGCTCAAAGCTGAGAGGTTTATGCTTTTAGTCATGGGCAAGAGGCAGGGGAAGTCAGACCTGTTCAGGGAAGGGGAGAAGTAAGTGCCCCTTCCTCCATGAACTGACACCACAGACAGCAGCCTGAACCCCAGGAAGGAGCGAGACACATTGACCCCCAGGCTACTTCAGTGACCTCCACCTCGACTCAGGTATTTCTATTTAAATCATTTTCTTCTGAATTGCTCTCTGGCCCCCGTGTTGCATCAGAGTTGTTATAATCCACATCGGGAATTTTGAATCAAGAAGCTTAAAAGGCAAGGAAATAAGACTTAGGTGTTTAAGAAACTGAAAAATGAAACAATTTGCTCTGGGATTTGGTGCAAATGATCCCACAGGGCTGGACTTGAAGAAGGGGTGGGGTCTGCATAAAATAAGATGAGCCTTGAGCTGTCTGGCTGGGTGAAGGGTGCCCAGGGGTTCATTATCAGTCTCTCTACCTTTGCCTATCTGTAAGTGTGTTTGTAGTAATAAAAAAAGAAACTGTAGGCCAAGAACAGGGGATAAAGAAGCAGAGCGCTTAGGCAAAATATGTGAATTTCCCTAGAGACTTGGAGAAAGAGGGTCGGGTCTGTTTGTTGCTGTGAATATTATAAATGGCCTGTCTTGTGCTTTCCTGGGGAGACCCTTCTGTCTGTAGGCTGACTTCTTGTCCGGTGTCTTGGTGATTGGTACAACGGTATTGGATGTTTTGCAGAGACTATCTCCTTTATAATTCACAGTACAGCTCTTTTGGTAGCTTTTTACTACTAGATTCATTTTATGCAGAAAAGCCACTCGGACAGAGGACATTGAACCCTTAGAGGCTAAGATCAAATGCGGGCTGGGTGCTGGCTTCGCAGGCCATCATGCCGCCCCCCACTGGCCGCTCTCCATAGTGCTGCCCTCCTGGGCCTGGATCCCCCACCAGACCCATCTTTGCCCTGGACTTCCTGGCTTCTAAAGTGAGCCCATACATCATGATGGTTAAATTATTAGATTTCTGGGGTTATTTTCCTCCTTGTAGGTGTTGTAAATTTTAAAATATTCATCTCTTGAAAATTATGCTATTTTTTAAAATTGTGCTCCTGAATATCAGAATTATTTGGTGATGGATGCTGTCTCATCAGTAAGACGCTCCATGGAATATTGTACAAATCACGTGATGAACCTTGGTGCCTGTGGATGCCCCTTCTATCCCAGGAATGCACAGAAAATGGAAAGGTGTGCTTTTCTTCCCGACTCTAGAAAGTCAAACTATTCATGTAAAGTAACACCAGGATGCACATCCTTGTGGGGAATATATTGTTAGCTCCTTCAGTATGCTAGAATCCCCTAAAATTATTCATTATTAATGTTCTAGTGCTATGTGCAAAAGATTAAAACTCTCCAGACCTGTGTTTTAACTAATCAAGTCCAGAATTAACTGATTTAACTGAACGGCCTTGCTTTTCCCAGGGGTGAGATGAGCAGGTTGGAAAACCTAGTCTCCAGCTCTGAAAGTCTACGCCACCCCCAGTCTTGACTCCAGAACCTACACAGAGCAACCACAGGGGACATCCCTGTCTCCGTAATCTGACCCCTTTGGTATCCTTTTGGATTCCTCAGACCCTTGTAAAATCGATTCCACTTATTGGAGGTGAATTCATTGGGTAATTCCTAGGCACAATGTAAAGTTCTTTCATGACTGAACAGCCATAAAAATCCTTCAAATCCCCATCAAGCAGCTGTTAGATGAGAAAATGGAGTTCCTTCAGCTTTTTAAATAGCACAGTACAGGCAGGAATTGAGGTCCTGCTGAATGTCAGCCACACTGATGAATACCGTGCCCACAGGGGAGAGAGAAGCACCTCCCATGAGTATGGATCAGAGGGCAAAGCCAACATCTTACTCATTACGCTGTAAATTGCTTGGGTACACTAGGATTTCTGCATATAGATCCCTGTGTTTAAGGCACTGAACTGCAGTCCTGGGGGCGGGGGTTTAAGGAGGTGTAAAAGCTGAGCTTGATCAAGAGCTGACTGAGCTCATCGGGTGTACCTGTGGTAGGCGGTGTCTTTGAGGGACTCCCCTTAAGCACTCGCTGTAGGTGAGAGTCGGGTGTAGGGTGTCAGGGAAGGCTGCGTGGAGGCGCTGGCTTTAACTGGGCTCAGGTTACTGCTGAGCAAAGGGCAGCTGGAGATGAGAGGAAAGAAGCAAACCCCAAAGCAAGATAAGGACCACAGTATTTTTATTTCAGGTAGAAATGTCAATCCAAGAGTCCAGATCAGTCAATCCATCATCTTTCATCAATTTTTGTTTTTCTTCACTTTCTAATATCTCTGAAATTGGGATGCATCATACAAGTAAGAGATTGCATGCAAAGTTTTAATGGTTTGCTTAGGTATTTTCCACCTGGTAGAAAAATTCAACTAATGAAGGAAATTTGGTAGGTAGTTGACAGTTTACATCTAGTGGAATAAAGCCTGAAGCTTATTTTTAAAGGTGTCACTTCTTTTTCCAAAGGATAAGACGTGTTCCTGGTTTAACAAGGTGGAATGGCTGCCATTTATAGAGGAGAGTTTAACATAGGACATAGACAAGACTCCTCGTCTCTATTTTTATTGGCTAGACAGTGCTAGATGTAACAATTAGCAAGTTTCGTCTTTCTCTGCTTATTTTCTATGTATGATCCTCAGGAAGACACTGCCAGGGGGTCGGGGGGGAAGGGGGTTGCAGTCTGTCCACCTTCCAACATTTTTCTCAGCCCTTAAAAGCCTTCCTGGTCCACATCTCACCCTGTTTTTATAGCCAGAGTGTACTGGCTGTGAGCACCAAGGGTTGACAGGATTCAGCATTAGTGATGCCAAGTCATGTTTTCAGTATACAGGTGACTCTTGAACAGCACAAGGGTAGGGAAACCCCCTCACCATTCTCCCCCTCGAATTTGAAAGCCCCTATATAACTTTACTTCTCAGAAGCTTAACTACATTTGACCCCTGGTATCTGAGGGGTGTCGTTGTAAGATACCCACCCCCTACCAAAACCTGAGTATACTCAGATCTGGCCTCCACGTCTGCAGATTCACCCAGCTAAGGGTTGCATCCTTGAATGGAAATGCGGACAAAATACCACAGACCATGTAAGGTCAGGACCTGCGTAGGTCAACGCTGTGTTGTTTAAGAATCAGCTCTGTATTGAAATTCATGTTTAGGATGCCATCCCTCATCTCAGCATCTCAAAGGAGGGTTTTTTAATAGATGAGGAATACCAAGAGTTCAGTGTTCTCAACCTTCCAACCAGTGTTCTTCAACCTAGGAGCCTAGAGCAGGAATTGACAATTCTGGCCCGTGGGCCAGATCAGCCGCCACTGCCTGTTTTTGTAAGTCAGGTTTTATTGGCACCCAGCCAGGGCCTTTCCCCGGCTGCTTTTGCAGTGCTGTGCCTGGGTGGAGTGTTTGCAGCAAAGATTGAATGGCCAGCAAACCTAACCTTTACTAAGGGGCGCCTTAGCTCAGCACTGTGCAGCTGTGTGGTCAGCGTGCATAGAATCCGAGGCGAAGGCAGGAACACTGCCCCTGCACTGGAGGGCTTGCCCAAGATACTGGCGCACGTCTGAGACCACGTGGAAGGAACAGCAGCAGGGGATGTAAGACAGGAGAAAAGTTCTGGACTCAGGCTGTCTGCAGACCCAGTCAGAATAGTCAGTCACCATGACATCATTAGCATATGCAAAACCCAGCTAAACTTAAAAGAAAATGGTGCTTTGCATACCTGGAATGATGTGGTTTAATCATTCATTCATGTCTTCAAAACTGTCCCATATCCCTGTGTGCCAGGCCTTTTGCTAGGTCATGGGGACAGCACGGCTAAAGGCCAAGTTTTACGTCTTTGCTGACATCAGCCAGCATCCCTCTTACTTTCTGCTGTCAAGCCCCTTGAGTTCCTGCTTTGGTTCTAACTAAAGACAGCTAAGTGGTAAGAGAAAAATTTAAGTTATTTTCATTTTCTTTTCAAGATCTTCAATTCCATTAAAACCTGAGTCACCAGATTTCCTGTCTGCTTACCCCTTCCTTGCTTCCTGAACGGATTTTTGGATTAAGGGCAAGATTCATTAGGACACTAGTTTATAATCCATTCATAGCTCTTCATGTGTTCCACATAGTGGAGGTTTTGGAGGTCTGCACAGATTTGATTGTTCAAAGTCCAGGACCCACCCAAATAAAGTACTTTAATTTTTTAAAATTTGCCATTGGTTTAGAAAATGATGTAAGTTTCAGGAATACAGCTCCACGTCTTGATAAATGTACATACCACACCCAGTACCATTTACCATTATAAAATTGATCTTTGTGCCCATTCCTCCCACCCTCTCCCCCCCATCTTTCCTTTCTCCTCAGGTAACCAGCAGGAACCCAAAGTCTAAGGGTTCCTTTGGTTTTTTAGTTCATTTGCTTTTCTTTATCTTCTTCCTATGAGTGAAATCATTTGGCTTTCTCATTCTGGCTTAATTCACCAGGGCGATGACCCCTCTGCACTCATAGGTTAGAAAGAGAACAGTAATGGCGCCCACCAGAACAAGTGCCACAAGATACAGTGGTTCCCACCATCCCTGGAGAGAACCCCTACAGCTTGCTGCTATTTTAAGGTTTGCAAATGATTCCCCTTGAAATATGGGTGCTGCTTTATGCTGGTTCCTGAGGCAAATGTATCTTTGTGTTGACCTTTAAGAGGAATCTTTATTCTCTAGAGGTTTGTGTTTCTCCTGACATGAACTCTGCTAGAAGTTTTGGGGTACCTGATGTGTAGCACCAATTTCTTGCTTCTCAGGGAGATGCACCTTAATCGTGGTATCCTTCCCAATCATGGGTCACAGTGGTCCTGCCTCTCCTACCCCAGGTGGCCTTTTTGTTCCTTGTTGTGGAGATTCAGGTCTGTTTCAGAGTGAATTGTTCTGTATGTACTTGTAGATTTGTTGTGTCATGGGAGAAGGTGAGTTCAGAATCTTCCTACTGGCTGTTTTGTACCCAATCTACAATTTCTTTGGCGCATTACTTACCCTGTTTTGTTGCTGAAATTGAAATGCAACAGGGACACTCAACCTCTCCTTGTTGGGGCATTTTGCAGTCCTTCATTTAAGATTCCATTTGGACAGTTCAAACAACATAAAATTGCTTTCTTACAAGCTTTGCTGAAATTTTAACTACCCACCATCATTAAATATTCCCTTATTCAATGACCTGCCCACTCAGATTTTTTTGTACATCAGTTTTGTCCACCATGGGATTTTTTGGGTTTTTTTTTTTTTTTTTTTTTCCATTAGAAACCATGTTGGTGGTGTGTGAATTGCCCATTTTTTCCACAATCTCTGCTCAATGAATTTATATAATGTGTCTCTGGTAAGAGACAGACGTAGGAGTGAAAATATTTCTCCTTAGCCACAGGAAGGGACTTTTACAACGGCTTTTAGCTGTGGATAGCCAAGGCTCTTCACCCAGCAGGAAAGAGAGAGAGAACACTTTCTGCAATTTGAAATTGCCACTTCACTCTGGCTAAATAAACCCTTTTATAAACTTCCTGTCATGGAGGAGACAATCCAAAAATGGACATTTCTTTAAAATACCCACTTGCCTTGATATAGATGGCCCTTTAGTTTTAGAGAGATACACTTAAAATTAATGAACACCTCATATAAAAGTTGTTCACATGTATGTTCAGTTGTTTTGTAAAGGGCAAACTTTTGTTTATTACAAAACTCACCAAACTCTATAGAGTATGAAGTGTCTTTATTGATGAATAGAGAGCATTTGTCTGTGCAGGCGTAGATTTCAGCAAAGCTGAGAAATCACAGGTAGGTCATAGTAACAGCCGCCAGAAGATCAAAGGAATCCTCAGAATAGTTCATATGGTTTGAACTTCAATTATAAAAAAAGAAAAACTTAGGTGGTCAGGCAGTTATGCCAGATGATAAAATAATTTTAACTAGAGAAACCAATCAATAGTGTTAGAAAAGCCTCTTAGGTTCTGAGTTTGAAACAACTTTATGCCTCAAAATTCCTGTTGCTGCCTCCATTAGTAACTAAGTCAACATGTCTTGACTGTTCACATGGCTGAGTAATAACACTAACGTTGGCTTTGCTGGATTAAATGTGATTTACAACGACCAGTTGGCAGCGTGTTTTGGGATATTTTCATATTTATGAGACAAAGTTTGTAAAAATCAAATATTCTTGAAACAGGTAAAATCTATTCTCTGGTAAGCCCTTTGTTTACCCACCAAAGAGCAAATAACATTCTAGATCTTTTTTAGTAAATAGTTTACATAAAAGTCTCAGAAAAACTAGTGTGGTCCCTGCTCCCTGCTGGTTAAAGCTCTTACTCAGAGGAATGGGGTATATTTTTGAGAAGTATTTTATGCCAAGACAGTAAAGTGAAAAGCCTCGTGTGGATGGATGGTGGTGTTTAAGCTCTGGAGTTTAAGCTCCAGAAAGCCCGAAGCTAAGAACTGCCAGTATATTGCTCACCTTCGTATGGGCAACCTTATCTGGCTGTCTTGTATAGTTTGATATAGAGATTTCTGTATTATTAAATACCTCATGATGGACGAAGAGAGGGGACTAGAGAATCACATTCCTCATTGAGATGAGCCCAAGGGTGTCATCAAGCCTCTGTGATCAAATGCTTGTGAGCCTGTAGGGAAAGAACAAACGAATGAGATATAGACCCCCCTGTTTTTCTCATGTACTGATATTTTCTGTGATAATAGTTGGTCATAGCAGATGTGTTCCAGTTGAATAAGACTGTGGAAAATCCAAAGGTATCTGCTGTTTGGTGGTGAGAAACAAACTGCACAATTGAATTATAGCGCAATTCTCTGTTTTTCATTTGTCATAAAATGTTACAAGGAGGTGCCAAGGGAGGTTGAGACACGGCGGATTTCACTGCTTTGCCTAGAAAACTAGAGTCTTCCTAAGATCAAGCTAGATGGTTCTCACTTTGCAATAGGGCGACACTGACATCTCAAGATACTTTATGATACTAGAATTGGTCCCCTTGCTTTTCTCTCCCCTACCTGTGGCAATAAAGAATTCTTGTGGGGGTGGAAGTATCTGATCAGCTTCTGGTAGAATGGGGTGCAGATTCCATGAATATGGTCTCGGTATTTTAAAGCAGAATAAATCACAGATCACATAAATTTTCAGACACAGATCACTGGGGTGGGCAGGTGCTACTAGTAATTTATGGTCATGTGAAGTTCAACGGTAATTCCTTGAAAGATGAAGCCTCCTGGAAATGTCAGTTGTGCTGTGGAGAGAGCAAGCAGGGTCTCGGAGGCTACATTGAGTGGGGTTAACCCTTGCTTTGGGAGTTCTTTACCTGTGAAGCAGCTTCTCTGCAAATAGAAATTGCATCAGGAGGGGGGCTTCAGAGTCACACGGAACTTAGGGTCCCCCACGGGGCTGCACCCCAACCTCCTCATCCACCATATAGGGACAGCAAGGGCACCTCCCTGCTAGGGCGTTGTGGGGTGAGAGGCAGGCTCAGCCCTGTGGCTGCCGAGCGTGCCCAGTCAATGTCACTGCTATTTTCATTACTCTGTAAAGAGGAAGTGGGGTGTTTCCTGTTTCGCGAAGCAGGAGCAGAACCTTGGGAGGTGAAGCACCTTGCCCACGCTCACCTGGCTCAGTTCCCCTGGTAAAAGCCCCAGAGCTGGGCACTTCATCTCTGGGCTGTGAGGGTGTCAGCCCTAAATAGGCTGTCTTGGTTGGACACTCCTCGCCCAGGTGTGCCAGGCTTCACCCCACATGGGAAAGAAGTCCCAGGGCTCACATCCCAGTCACCTCAGGTGTTAGAGGTTAGAGTTGATGTGTGTAAATGACTGGCCCTACGTGGCGGTGATACCTGGCTGGTCCCTCCAAACTGCCGGAATCAGCAGGGGGCACCTGGGCACTGGCGCCCAGCCCTGAGGCTGGAGAACCTAGAGCCGTGACCCCACCGGCAGGCTCTGCTGGGAGAGACGCTAGAGGGAGGGAAAGGAAGTCAGCCTGTGTCCTTAAGAGTCCACAGCTCTGGATTTTTCTATCCCCTGAGCCAGTGATGGAGCACAAGTGCCACAAAGGGAGAAAGTGAGCTGTGGCAGCGGGTTCCTTCCCACTGTGCCCAGTTTCCAGATCGGCACAGAATGCTGCCGTGAGGACATCTGCGTCCTTTCTGAAAATCACGTGGCACATGCTGCTGCCTTTTCTGACATGTTTTAGCCCCCACCCCCGTCTGCCCACCTCTGTCTGCTCTTGTCACCCTCCCCCCCACCATGGATGGCACGCACTGTCTGAGCACCCTTGGGCTCTGTCTGCCAACCTGTTTGTAACCCACTTTCAGGGCCCACCCTCCCATGGTCTGAACGTCTGTCTCTCCGTATCTCTGGCTATGTCTGTCTCTCCATCTGTTTATCTGTTTCTTTGTCTCTCCATCTCTGTATCTGTGTCTCTTTCCCTGTCTCTCCGTATCTCTCCATCTGTATCTCTGTCTCTATTTCTCGGTCTCTGTATATGTCTCTGTCTTTGTTTCTCTGGATCTATCTCTATATCTCTGTCTCTTTTTGTATCTCTAGCTCTCTGTATCTGTCTCACCATCTGTCTCTCTCCCTGTATCTGTCTCACTTTCTCTGTATCTCCATCTCTATCTGTCTCTGTCTCTATTTCTGCCTCTGTATCTCTGATGTTATCTGTCTATCTCTGTTTCTCTAGGTATCTATTTGTCTGTCTCCATTGCTCTGTACATCTGTCTCTGTATGTCTGTTTCTCCATCTGTTTATCTCTCTGTATTTCTGTCTCCATATCTCTATTTTTGTCTATCTTTGTATTTCTATATGTCCATCTCTGTATCTCTGTTTGTCTATCTCTCTGTTTCTGTCTCTTGTCTCTGTCTCTATCCGTCTTTCTGTACTGTTTCTGTTGCTCCATCTGTTTCTGTCTATCGCTCTGTACATCTGTCTCTCTGTACGTGTCTAACTCTATCTCTCGCTGTATCTCTGTCTAGATCTCTGTATCGCTCTATACATCTATCTCTCCATTTCTGTCTCTGTGTCACTCTATACATCTGTCTCTTTGTATCCATCTCTGTCTCTCCAACTGTTTCCCTGTCTGTTTCTCTGTATCTTTGTGTCTATCTCTCCCTCTCTGTATCTGTCTCCCTGTCTCTCCATATCTGTTTCTGTCTCTCCCTGTCTCTCAGTATCTCTGTCTCCATCGCTCTGTACATCTCCGTCTGTATCTCTCTCGTGCTCCAGTTTCAGTGCCAAGGTCACAGCCTCCATGACCCCATCACAGTGGGAGGCGCGGGCCTGGGTGCCTCAGAGTCCTAGTCAGTGCCCTGCCCCCAGACCTCACCTGGCCTTGATGTCTTGCTGGCAAACAGGAAGTAGAATTGTCAAATCTGCTTTCAAAGCAGTTACTCCAGTATTTTCTGATGCCTGTTCTTGGTGCCTCCACTAGAAACACTTTCAAGTGTTTCCTTGTCCTTTTCCTCCGTAGACTGCAGGCTGCTGTGGGATTACGTCTATCAGTTGCTGTCTGACAGCCGGTACGAAAACTTCATCCGATGGGAGGACAAAGAATCCAAAATATTCCGGATAGTGGATCCCAACGGACTGGCTCGACTGTGGGGGAACCATAAGGTAAAGGGCGCCCCATGTCTGCTTTGTAAACCGGGTCCCGGGCCAGTCTCCTCCAGGGCGGGAGGATGATCGTCCACCTCCCTGAGTGCGCCCAGAATCACTTCCTTTATCCCTCAGTGGGCAAAGGTCAGAGCGAAGGGATGGAAAGATGGAGCCGATCTGTTACTCGAGCCGCTGACCCGCACGGGCCTGCTCTGTAGGACTGGGCAGCGCGCGCCCTCACCCACACTCCGGCTCTGGCTCTTGTCCGCCTCTCTTGCCATCAGTTTCTACATATCTGTCTCACACCCGGTCTCTCTCCAGCTCTCCTCCTCTGTCTCGCACTTGCTCTCTTTCCATGAGACTCTCAGCCCGTCTCACTCCTGGTGATCTGTTTCCCTTGGTCCCTGCCTCTTTCCATTTCTCTCCTCCTCGCTCTACTGTCTCCACCCTCTCCCTTCTCTCCACTGCCACTCTCCCCAACACTTCTTTCAAGCTCTACCTCGCCCATCTGTCTCCGCTCGCTCCTCACTCCATTCTCTTCTTCTACGTTGTCCCACCTCTCTCTCAACACTCTCCCCTTCCACTCGATTTCCTCTCTCCTCCTCCCAATCTCCCTCCACGCGCCACCTCTCTCTTCTGTCTCCACTCTCTCTACCAACAGTTTCCACACTGGGGAGATGGACTATAATAAACGATTGTCTTAGTATCAAGAAAAGCTTGTTATCCTTAGGAAAACGGTTCAATGTATAGATATAAAAAGTACCTAAAACAGGCTGGTAAAAGGAGAAGGAACAGGCTCTGTCCCTACCGTGAAGGATTAGTCAGCCTAAAAAGGTGGAAACCCTGCAGTGTAGACCACATGTGTGGGCCCTGAGGACATCAGCCTAGTGAGCTGAGCAGGACAGATACTGCCTGACTCACCTGCACTAGGAATGGCTCATCATGGAGTCAAGGAGGACAGGGCCTGAGAGGAGGGGAGACGGGTTGCTAATCAAGGAGCATAAAGTTCCGTCAAGCAAGGTGAGAAGGCTCGAGAGATCCAGGGCCCCACAAGCCCCTCCAGGTCACACCCACTGTGTCATGCTCTTCAGAGTGTGTGAAGGGTGTGTCTCAGGGCAAGTGTTCTTACCACAGCACCATAGAATTAACTCAGAAGCCAGTTCACACACATGATGAAATAAATCAGTGTTGCCGCTAAAATTGGGGAACCACAAACCTAGACGGGTAGCTGTGGGGCTCGGCCAAGCCCTGCTGGCCCAGCAAAGGAGGCCGTGAGGCAAGGCCGGGCTCCTACATGTACCACCGGGCAGGGGTCACGAGCACACTCCCCGTGGGCTCCCACCCGCTCCGCCCTTGCTTCCACAACAGGAATTTAAACAAAAAAAATTCTTCCTTAAAACGACAATCCAGAAACCTCAGTTTGAGAAAGGTCATTGCAACCAAAAGAAAATTGTCTGTGGGTCAGAAGGTGAAGGATGCCCCACAGATAAGAGGAAGCTGCAGGAAATTCCGTGGGCACCACAGAGAGCAGTCCTGGGAAAAGGAAATGAGGGCTGGGCTCTGAGAGCAGCCAGGAGTGAGCAGGCCGGGGCTCCTGACAAAGGGCGATTCACCTCAGGAGAAACCTTGGCCACGGCTTGTGTCAATGCAGCAGGGTGGGAACGCCGGGCCTGGGCGCCTACAGATTAGCAGGTAGCTTTCCCAGAGTGGCAGGCCCTGCGAGCAGCTGAGAAGCTTTTATTTTAACAGCCCCCCCCCCCACTTTGCCCCCAGTGCCTTTGCTGAGGTTTATTTCATTGTGTCTTTGTGCTTTTTTTTTTCTCTCTTCCTCCTCTGAACAAACAGAACAGAACAAACATGACCTATGAGAAAATGTCCAGAGCCCTGCGCCACTACTACAAACTAAACATTATCAGGAAGGAGCCAGGACAAAGGCTTTTGTTCAGGTAGCACTTCCTTTTTCTCCTTTCCTTCTTTTGGGAGGATATTGTTTGCTTTAAATAAGAGGGAGGAGGGAGACTGTTCAGATCTTTACCTGCCAAGATCCTGAAAACCAGCATTTGGGGCCCAGGTGCTGCTTGATCAGGATTTAAGGGGGAAGTGGTGATATTTCTGCCTGCCCTAGAGCAAAGCCCAATAAAGCCAAATAAATACAGCCTGACTCGCATCTAAAATAATGAAGTGATCATATAGTATTACCGATTATTAAAATTTAGCATAAAGGGAACAACCAGAGGCACCTTGACTCCTGGGTTAGCAAGCCTGGTAACTCGTTTCTGAACCAGCATTTGTCCAACAGCAGAGGTCATGACCCAGGAGTGATTCTGAAATAGATTGTGAGTCCTTCACATTTTTTAAAGGAAATGGAGCAGCTTAGGATAGAGTTGAAGATATCAGGCTGTATCTATCATGTCACCTGAGTTGATTCAAGAAGTTTTTATTTCAGGGGTGTGTGTGTGAGGTGAGCCATGAGGTCAGTGTATGTATGACAGCACCTCATGATCCGGAGCGTCTGGGGGTGCTAGACATTCCTTCCTTAAGAATTCCTCCCATGAGGATTTTTACAGAACTATTGAGTCCCAAGCACGAAGATTAGATCTGTCTCCTCTCCAGCATGGTTTCAGCCATCGAGGGAGAGGGAGAAGTAGGCCTACATGGGTGCTAATCGACATGGAGACACGCAGGAGAGGTTGGGAGAAAATGAGACTGAAGAGAGTTACAGCTGGGACTAGAGATGGATTTGGAACAACCTGTTCACAGGTGCAAAGTGACACTCTGAACACAGGTAGTTACTGGAACAGGTTGTCAGCAGAGAGCCTTCACACTGGGAAGAGATGGTCACGCAGGGGTGGTCAAAACAATAGAAATCTTCAAAAGAAACAGTAGAGGCTATTCAGGAAGTAGAAACAGGAAGTAGTTCAAGACGGTGGCAGAGAAAGGTACAGGTCCCTGGATACAGCCAGGTGTGCAGTGGGCTGCGTCATCTAGGTTTTTGTAAATACCCTATGCTGTTCACACAGTAACAATGTCACAGTACGACGTGTCTCCTAGAACACAGTACGTGACTATGTAGAGACAGTTCCCAGTGAGGCAAGACTGAAAACTGGCTGAACAGGACCTCCATGCAAAGGGTAAAAGGAACACCTGGAGAAAGGTACAGGTAGCAGAGACATGGTCTCTGGGGTTCCCATAGGGCCCCCATACCCTGACCCACAAATGAGAGGTTTATCTCAAATGGGGAGTTTCTTCCTGAGAAAAAAGGGGCTTTGTGCCCAATCCATCAGGAGCCTAAGGGAAGTAGCTCACTCCAGTGCAGCTCTCTGGAGCCTCAAAAACTGGATCAGGGTTCTTGTAAACTGTGTGAAGGTGCTGGCAGCAGCTAGGCAGATAGCACAGGGCTTTAAAGACTTGGGACTTGTACCAGAGATGAGCCTCCAAAACCTGTCTTTGAAAAACAGCAGGGCTGAAGTTCAAAAGACCTGTTGGATTATAGAAATGAGATTCTACTTTTAAAGGGCTCAAACAGACTTATTCACCCAATGACCCAGTACAAAAGCAGGTGCCCTGGATGAAGGTGAAGGAGACCCACTTGCTAACCTTAAGGCATCTGCTGGTGGAGCAGGCACCCATGGAGATATGAGATGCCATTCTTGCAACCTGGCACCAGAGGATGAGCCGCTGCAGACTCTGTACTGACCTGTGGCCTTCACAGCCAGTCCAGGCCACCCGCTCTTGGCACTCCTCCTACAGCCCACACAGAGGACGCCCCTTGAACATGTGGCAAGGGAGGATGGTATTTCTGTGCCCATGTACCTAAAACAAATAGTACAGGGTGCCTTCAACAGTTGAGACCTACCAAGAAAAAAATCAGCTGTGCAGGCAATTACAAAGATTTGAGAGACAACAAAGAGCTAGGACAAGGTTAAAGGATAATGTTCATTTACACAAGGCCAATCCTTCAAGACTAGGAGACAAGGTTGTTTCATCTAGAAATAAACACAGTGTCAGGCAAATGAGGGGACAGGAATTTGTTCCAAATGAAAGAATAAAACCCCCAGGGGGTGGAGGGATGACCTTATTTCAGTAAGTAATTACTTGGTGAAGTCATCAAAGTAAAGATCATAAAAATGCTCACCAAGCTTGGGCAAATAAATGAAGAGAGACAACAAAGAGAAAATAAAAGCACTAAACAAGTTGTAGAACTGAAGAATCAATCACTGAAGTGTACAATGCAGAAGTTCAAGCAGACTAGATGAAGCAGAAGGAATGAGTAATCTGAAAGACAATGCAGTGAAATTATCCAATCAGAGAACCTCAGACAAAATAATTTTTAAAAATGAAGATAGCAATGGAACCCATGGGACAACAGCAAAAGGAGTAATATTCACATTAGTGGGGTTCAGAAGAGCAAAAAGGGGCAGAACTGTGCTTGAAGTAATGCTTGAAAACTTCCCTACCCCTGGAGAAAAACAGAAAGCTCAGACTTTCAAACAAGATGAAGATACCCCATACCACCAACATACATTGTAATCAAATGTTAAAGCTTCAAGATAAAGGGAGACTCTTATTAGCAACAAGAGAAAAACACCTTGTTACATACAAGGGACCGCCCATAAGATCATCACAGATTTTTCTGCAGAAACTTGGTAGGCCAGAAGAAAATAGCATGATATGGGAAGTGCCCAAAGGAGAAAATTTCCAACTAAGAATATTCTACCTGGCAAGATTAACATTCAGAACTGACGGGGAGCTAAAGAGCTTTCCAGACAAAGCAAAAAAGAGTCACCACTACTAAATCAGCCTCCCAAGAAATGTAAAAAGGGCTTCTTTATTTTCATCTTAAAAAACAATAATTAGTAACTAGAAAGCATAGGAAAGTAAAAGTCTCACTGGTAAAGGTAAATTGATAGTAAAGGTAGTGGATTGAAGCTAGTATGAAGGTTAAAGACAAAAGTAGTAAAATTATAACTATGATAAGGAATATGCAAATTAAAGCTGTAAAATGTGACATCAAAACAAAGGGAATAAAATGTAGAATTTCAGAATATGTTCATTATTAACTTGCTGTGAACTAAAATTAGTCTAATATATACGGAATGTTATCTGTGAGCCTCATGGTAACCACAAAGCATAAGATGTAGTAGATACACAAAAGGTAGCGTGAAAGGAACTAAGAATGACACTATAGACGACTGTAGGGGAGAACCATAGGGGAGAAAGTAAGGAAGGAAAAAGTAAAAGCCCAGGGTCAGATGGCTTCACAGGTAAATTCTACCATTCTGGAAAAAACTAATTTCTGTCCTTCTCAAACTATTTCAAAATATGAAAGAGGAGGGAATGTTTCCCAACTCATTTTATGAGGACAACATTATTAGCCTTATGCAAAAACCAGACTAAATAAAGTGAAAATTACAGGTTAGGGAACATATTTGCAAACCAAATTCAACAATACATGGAAAAGATCATGTGCCGTGCTCAAGTGGGATGTCTTCCAGGCAGGCAAGAATGGGTCAACATCTGCAGATTGTCAGTGTGATATCGTATCTCCATTGATGCAGAAAAAAGCATTTGACAAAATTCAGCATCCAGCTATAGAAAATTCTCCAAGTAGGTAGAGAAGGAATCAACATAGTAAAGGCCATATATGACAGCTAACATTATACTCAGTGGTGAAAAATTGAGCTTTTCATCACAGATCAGGAATAAGATAAACATGCTGATTCTTGCCACTTGTATTGGAAGTCCTAGCCAGAGCAGTTAGGCAAGCTAAAGAAGGCATCTAAATTGGAAAGGAAGAAGTCAAATGATCACTATATGCAGACACCATGATTATATATCTACAAAGAGCCTTAAAATCTACAAGAGCCAAAAACTCATTGGAAATAAGCAATGAATTCACTAAAGAGGAGGGTACAAAAAGCTTGTGTGATTTCATACACTAGCGGTGTATAAAAAAGGAGAGGTTAAGAAAATCCCATTTAGTTACATCAAAAGAATAAAATACCTAGAATAAATTTTAGCAAGGAGATATGGCCCAAACACTGAAAATTAGATGACATCAGTTAAATGAAAAGATAATTTGTGCTTATGGATTCAATTTATATTTCTTAAAATGTCCATATTAACCAAAACTATCTGCAGAGTCAGTGCAGTCCCTATCAAAATTACAATGACATTTTTCACAATTGAAACCACAGATTACCCTGGTTAGCCAAAGCAGTCTTGAATTGCTGGAAGCATCATGCTCCCCGACTTCAAAACAAAATTTGAAGCTATAGTAATCAAAACAGATGATATTGACATAAAAACAGACATAGATGAATGGAACAGAACAGAGCCCAGAAATAAACCCACACATACCTGGTCAATTTATCACAGAGTAAGCAAATGTACAATTAGTGCTATTGGGTAAACTAGACAAACACACGCAAAAGAAAAACTAGACTAGTATCTCACAGCATCCACAAAAATTAATTCTAAGTGTATTAGACTTGAAAGAACTGAAGCCATAAAATTCTAGAAGAAAATATATGCAGTAGGCTCCTTGACAGTGCAGTTTTTTCTTTTGGATTTGATCAGTGGGTTATTTGATTTGATTTCTAAGTCTAGAGCAACAAAAGTAACCAATGACATGACATCAACATAAAAAGCATCTGCACAGCAATGGAAACCATCAACAAAATACGAAGGCAACCTACTGAATGGGAGAAGATATTGGCAAATCATGTATCCAATCAGAGGTTAACATCCAAAGTATATAAAGAATTCATACAACTCATTAACCAAAAAAAAAAAAAATCTGAATTAAAAAATGGGTACTGGTCCTAAATAGACATTTTTCCAAAAAAGACATTACAGATGCCCAACAGGTCCATGAAAAGATGTTCAGCATCACCACCAGAGAAATGCAAATCAAGACCACAATGAAATATCACTTCATGCCTGTGCTGATGGCTGTTATCAGAAAGACACGGGATAACAAATGCTGGTGAGGAAGTGGAGAAAAGGGACCCCTTTACACTGGCGGTGGGAATAGAAAATGGTGCAGCCACAATGGAAAACAATATTTGTCCAAAGAGAATGAAACCGGGCCTCCCCGGTGGCGCAGCGGTTGAGCGCTGGGTTGCGAAGCTGCCCGCGGCCTCGGAGGCGCCGGTTCGATCCCCAGCTACTCCCCGGCCACCGGAGGAGGGTCCCGCATGGCGCGCAGACCTCTCCTGCCGCCCGCTGCTCCCCTCAGCAGTGTACTTCGGTCCTTCTGCCTGCTCTGCTCCCTGCTCTGGCTCTGGTGAATTCTCTCACCCTCCCGCACTTCTGACTGTACCCAGTGCATGTATAAACAAAAACAAACAAACAAACAAATAAATAAATAAATAAATAAAACATGCCTCTAAAAAAAAAAAAAAAACAAAGAGAATGAAACCACTAATTCAGAATCACATGTGCCTTTATGTTCATCACAGCATTGTATACAGTAGTCAAAATGTGGAAACAACCTAAGTTTAACCAACGAGTGGATGAAAATAGTGGGACATATATATAATGGAAATCAACTCAGCCATTTAAAAAAAAATGAAATCTTACCATTTGCAATACCGTGGATGGACCTTGAAGACATTATGCTAAGTGATATAAGTTAGGCAAAATATGTATGCTTTCACTTACCTGTGGAATCTAAAAACAAATTCATAGATAAAGAGAACGCTT
This sequence comes from Talpa occidentalis, assembly GCF_014898055.3. Lineage (NCBI taxonomy): Eukaryota > Metazoa > Chordata > Mammalia > Eulipotyphla > Talpidae > Talpa > Talpa occidentalis. The sequence continues at coordinate 62,482,065 of NW_023601653.1, read as the reverse complement.
GGTGGTCATCAGAGAAACGAGATGGGGAAGGGGGAACTTGAGGTACAACTTCCTCTGATTCATGAGTCATGAGGACATAAGGCACAGCATGGGGACAATAGTGGATAAACTTTGTATTACAAATTTGAAAGCCAGTAAGAAAAGATACATAGACATTGTGATCATTTCTCAGTGTATGCAAATGCCAATACATGCTGTTGCACACCTGAAACCATTATAATGTCTGTCAGCTGTCCCTCAATTTTTTTTTTTTAATTTTTTTTTTTTAATTTTTTTTTTTTTTGGTGGGACCCTCGCCGGCCGCCGGGGAACGAACCGGCGCTGCAGAGGCTGCAGGCAGCCTCGCAGTCCAGCGCTCAACCGCTGCACCACCGGGAGAGGCCCTGTCCTTCAATTTTTTAAAAAAGAAATGGAAATAGAGTGGCTTTGGCTCTGTTCCTCCTTCTTCCTAAACTTAGCCCTGGCTTCTGTTCTTCCTGCTTTCCACATTTTTTCTGGATGAACTGACCCCCTGACACAGCTTCACTTATCACCTCAGTGGTTACATTCTTCTCTATATCTAGCTCTAAAATTTCTCCTCAAATCTGACTTTAAAAGCTTTTTATAGGATGTGTCCACTTAATATCACATTAGTAATCTTGAACACATTCATGACAGACCTTTTCTCACATTCTAGAAAGCACCCCGGCCCCTCCCAGAAATCTTATTTTACTCATCAGCAGCATCACCATTGTTTGAAGCAACCAGCCTTGAAATAAGACTTACCTTGGGCTCTTCCCATATGTGGGTCTGTCACTGCTGGGCTGTCCACCGGCTCTTCAGCACCATTCCACTCCATCCTGTGTTGTGGGGGCTAGAAGTCTGGGAACTACATTTCCCAGGATCTCTTAAACAGCATGTTCCAGGGTGGAGGTGACCAGTGAAAGCATTTGTTGGGATTTGAAGGAAGCATTATTCTTTCAAAAACGTTATTACTACTTCCTCTGTGATGGAGGCTGATGTCTAAACTTCTTGGTTCACACTAACATGCTTTCCTACGCCAGAAAGGTATATCCCTTCAGCTTTTGCTTATTTATTTACACACACACCCACACCCCACCCCCCCTTCCAGTCCATCTCAAGCCTACTGTCCTTTTTGAATCCTTCAGTTGCTCAAACACACATAGGTGTTCCTCAGGTCTTGCCACATCATCATTTGTATTTTAAATTTTTTTAAAAAGATTTATTTATGCATCCAAGAGCTGAGGCACAGGCCAGAGATGTGGGGAGTGAAAGGATCCACCAAAGACTGACCCGGGAGCAGAACAAGCAGACTGAGTGAAACACACTGCTGAGGGGAGCAGCAGGCGAGACAGGAGAGGTCTGCTGCGCCATGTGGGCTGCTCCCTGGCCGGCCGGGGATTGAACTCATGCTGCAGAGGCTTTGGACCACCTCATAGCACGGGGCTTAACCCCTTGCGCCACTAGGGAGGCCCATCATTTGTATTTTTAATTGTCTGTATAAGGTCCTCCTCCCCACAGCGAGATGTAAGCTTCTGGAAGGTAGAGGATTAAATTTTATATAACTGTTTTATACCTCATGGTATAAAAATCTTATAGTTGGAGGGTGGCATCAGCTGTGAGGTGTGAAAGTAAAAAGACAGGCCAGGCTGACGAGGGGAGCTCATGCTGGTAAATAGAATTTCCTGGGGAGAGCGGAAAGGAGGCTGAGAGGCAGACAAGGAGCATGTCCTTGACTTGGTAAGTGATCATCACAGGCTTCTGAACAGGGCATGGAAGGGCAAATGTGTGCTTGCAGGCGGAGTGCGTGGGGCAGACGGGCTGCAGGCAGAGGGGGCTGTGGACAGGACAGGCCCGGTAGGGGCAGGATTCTGTTACCCAGGCTGCCCTTCGCAAGCCATGTAAATGGTGGCTGAAACACATCAGGATGTTTTTTCTACGTGACCCCAACAAACCAGAAGACAGGCCTTACTACAAGACCTGACTGCAAGGGATGATCCTAAGGGGACGAACGGCTGGCAGGGAGGTGGATCAGCCATAACCCAGAGAAAGGTTCTTTTTCCTTTGACCTTTCTCATGGCCAGAAGCGCCACTGACTTGCCCTATTGTCACAATTTTCCATTCAGTTTTCATTGTATCCTTTGAGTTCAGATCAAGGTTTGAATGCATTCCCTGGGCTGCGGGCTGAGATGGAAATGGATATGCAGCTCCCAGGAGTCTTTGTAAAATCTCCCTAAAATCAGCAACACAGAGAAGCGACTGTTCTCTGCGTTTGTGGGGTGCTGAGGGTGCTCTTGCTCGTGCTCTGCAGGGCGCCTCTGTCTCCCAGTCAGCCTAGACATTCTTACAGTCATTTCGCCGCTTTTCTGACTGCACTGTTGGCATTCCTGGGGCTCAGTAGCTTTCCCACTAAATGAGGCGGCGGGGCCTTACTTTTTAGGGGGTAGGGCAAAGTAAACACAACTTTAGGAAAATAATCTCTTTGCCCGTCCATTCCCCTTCCAAAGGTTTATGAAAACCCCAGATGAAATAATGAGTGGCCGAACAGACCGTCTGGAACACCTTGAGTCCCAGGAGCTGGACGAGCAAATATACCAAGAAGATGAATGCTGAAAGGAACCAACCCAGCACCTCAAAAGGCTGGCGGAACCCCCGCCCCCGCATGGCGGGAGGCGAGCTGGAGCAGGCGGGCTGAGAAGGAGGAAAGGAAGAGACAGACCCGGGAGCCACACTTCTCCTGCTTCCCAGGAGGGACCCAGAGCACCTTAGACGACCCCCCACCCCACCCCGGCCACGGCGGGGCTGGAATACTGGCCAAGGGCGCGAGCCTGGGACACGCATTTCACGTTTCCTTCTCCTTTGGCATCTGTCCATCTGTAATTTCTCACCCTCACCCTGTCACCTGTTAGTTTCGTGGTGTTTTTTTTTTTTTTCTTAAGGACATGCAGTTTGACTTTTTCATCATTCATACAGGGGAAGACATCAAGGCTGTTTTCCTATGGAAATGTATCTCTCTGATATATATATGCGTATATATATATATATATTTTGCAAATCTCACCGAGTGCGGCAAGCCCAGCTGGTCAGGAAAGGAGATGCTTGCGAGAGGGTTCAGATTCCTCTTTTACCTGCTACGTGGACCAGGTTGGTTCCTTTTGCTGGTGGGTCTTGGCTGAAACAAAAAAAAAAAAAAAAAAAAAGATGCTTTTTAAAAAGATAAAGTGAAACGGAGAGCTCTCTTCTCTCTCTCGCCCTGGTTCCTTCTCTGCCTCCCAGCCGCTGCCCTCCCTCCCACCTGCTGTTGCGTCTGAGATGCCTTCAGCAGAGACATCAGCCTCGTGGAGTCTCGGAAATTGTTGACACCTACAGGGAATCTGTGGCCTGAGTGCTTTGTGGCCAGTGCCCCCAAGTCAACCCCACATCCCCAAAACCCTGGAGATGCTAATGTCTCCCGGAAAGATAAGTGCTAGCCCAGCAGGCTGGGAACCCTGCAGCTTGGTGGTTCCACAGGACGTAAGCCCAGGATCAGAGGGGGTTCCAAGTGACGTGGAAGGCTCCAGCATCTTGGAATTAGCTAAATGAAAAACACAAAAAGACCAGCCAGGCTTGATGGTGCCCAAACTGAGCGAAAAGGCTGCCACGCCGGGATTTATTATCCCAAAGCAGCTTATTGAGGGTGGGGGGTGGAGGGAAGCAGAGGTCTTCTGCTCCGTCCCCAAGACCACCTGTGGTCAGTTTTCCTGCCCTCACTAGTTTTCTTCCCTTGCTAGCCTTTTCCAGGGTTTCCTGGTCCCCTTTAGGACATTAAGGGGAGGGTCTTGATGTTCATTCTGTTGCTACCTGTGTTTACCCAGCTGGGCAGACAAAATTCCTCACATTCCTTTCTCCTCCTCTGCACCTATCCTAGGCCCTTTGTTTCAGAATGGACCCTTTCCTGGCTTTTTCACCTCAACATAAGGTCAATCTTGTCAATGAGGGACGGGCCACTCCTTCCTACTTGTGATGATCACGTGTTTTTAAAGATCTGTCTTAGATTGTTTTCTCCTTCTCCTGCCATCTAAATGGACTCTTTCAACATAGGTTCAGAATCCAGTGTGAGGTGGACAGTCCTTTTTAACCCATAAGCTTGGACCTACCAACCCGAGCACCTCTCGCTTCTCTTTCCGCTGAGTAGTGGGGTGAGCATTCCCAGACCCTCAGACTTGTTCTCCAGCTTTTCCTGAGCTGAGTCAGGCACTTGGGGGTGGGACACACGGGCTAGAGGACCTCTTAACTGAGGAAGACGCCAGGCTGGGGAGGACGGGCCGAGCAGCGTGAGCAGGCTCAAGGGCTCTGGGGCTCTAAGCCGCCTCTCCTCAGACTGCAGGTGACACAGGCAGTGGCCAGCTTCTCTCCCCCCTGGGGCTTGCAGGACTGGACTCCAGGGTGCCGCTATTGCCTCCAAGAGCGTTCACAGCACCCAGCTAAGCATTTTCCACCCTCTGAGATGACGATGTCTCTCAGCTGGCAAGAATAAGCCAAATAGCTGTCTTGTGCTGAAAGCCATTGGGCTCAGGGCTGGAGAGGAAGAGAAGACTTTTCCAGAGGCCTCTTGTGTCGCTCTGGAATCACACCAGAGAGGGCTGGTGCCCCAACCCTAAGGTGAGGACAGCCTTCCCCAGTTAGGACTCAGGACTTAGAGTTTGACGAATCTTGCAGTTGAACTTTGGAGGGAAACCCCTTTTGCCCCAAGGATTTCTACCGATAAAGCAGTCGCTTCTGAGAACATGTAGGACCTAGGATGACACCCTCAGCCAGCTGAAGGGCTGAAAGGTGCTCATGTCAATGACATCTGTTTCCTATCCAGATCCTCCCAGTGATGACTTCCTGTTGATCCCCTTAATAGCAAAAGTCCCCATTTGTTCTCTAAGGAGAAAACCCAAATGGTGTGCACCCCTGGGGTATAGTATTCACACACTGCAGCGCCCAAAGATTTCCTATTCAATTTAGCACCCTCGCATCTGCTGGATACTAGAAGGAATTAGAGAAGAGTCAGACACGATCACTACCCTCTGACGGGCTGATCTTCTGCCCACAGAATCTGTCTGGCATGAAATTGCTCGTTTCAACACTAAGTACTAGGGGTAATGAAAATTTTGCCTGGGACCAAATTCAAAGCACACCTATGATCTGAATCAGTGGGCTTTTCCTGTCCTTATGGAATTTTTGCCTGGCAACATCAGAAACTAGAAAGGGAAAATGCAGGTCAGACAGCACAGGGAAGAGCCTCCTTCAGCTGTGCAGGGACAGAAGTTCTCACTGTTGTCTTGAAATTCTCTAGCCTCTTTCCTCCTGCCCCTTGAGTTCACCTGGCTGCCTCCTCCCCATGAGGAGCAAGCAGTGGCGACTGGCTGGACTGACTTTGAGGAAGTAATGCCGTCCCCAAGACAGTCCAAAGTCCATCCCCAAGACAGTCCCGAGACCTCTTGATCCCCAGCAACTTGGTCTTTTGCCTAAGGCAGCATTATGAATGCTGCAGATTCTTTTGGGTGTGGGGGGTCCCTCAGGAAAAGAAAAACAATTGGATTTTCTCCTTTTGACACTGTGTGGCATCCTCAGATCCATTGTCTTTTTACACTGACATCTTGTCCAAATGAGACTGTAGATTCAGCTGAAATGTAAATGACTATGATATTTGGGATTCCCCTAAGTGACTGATTAACCACCATTTCCACCTTTCACTGCCTGGTATTGAATTCTGAATACATTTTGGAAACATTAACTCGCTTGTGCAGAAGGGAAACCTGAGTATCGGAGACTTTAACGTGGCTGACAGCACGTCAGGGACTGTATTCAGTCCCACCATGCCCCCATTAGACCCTTCCCCATCCCGGAAGCTGGAGATAAAAAGTCTGGGAAAATACACCAAGAACAAAGGGCACTTGTCGTTGTCCAAGCATTTGGTGCTAGTTCTCACCCCAGCCTGCTTTTGGGAGCAAAAACCTGCAATGGAGGGAGGGAGAAAGGAAGCCAGTGGGGCAGAGGGAGGGGACACTAATCCCTGCCTGTCTAAAAACCACAGAAAACTAACCTGATACTCTTCTGGCCCCATCTGCATCAACACTAAACAACAAACTCCCTGAATCTTTCACACATGCCAAGTGAGCATTCTTGAAAATTTGTTTTTGTCAACCACCTGCAAATGGGAACGAATCTAGAATTCTTTTTTTTTCTTTTTTGGTTTAATTTCTAATCTCTTGTTTATGAGGTGTGGGGTTTATAAGGGACTGAATCAAATGAATGTAACAAAAAAGAAAAAAACAAAAAAAAAATGCCTTTTCTCAGGGCCAGTGAGTTGCAAATAATTTTTAAAAGAAAGCCTATAATTGCATCATCTCAATAAATTTTTTATTAAAAAAATCCACGTCTGTGTTTTTAATACCATGAAATGAAACCCAGCAGGCAAGGTGTACTGGTCTCCACTCAATTCAGCTATAAAGTACAATAGTCTGGCCTTCTCACTGACAAGAAGCTCCCTTTCCAGAATAATCTGCAAATCATGTTTAACAGCACAGTTCAAATCCAAGCAGTTGCCATAGGTGGCGGAATTTTCCAGAAGGCACATCCATCAGAGTGGCTTAGATCCGCTGCTGTGCTGAGGGGTTACCAGTTCCCTGAGACTGAGGCGATTTCAGAGTGAAAGGACTTTAGAATCTCCCTCCAGCAATTAATAAGGTCAATGCTTCTCAATTCTCCCGAGGCCATAGGTCTGAACCGACCAATAGGGGCATATGATACCCAGGGCTGCAGGGGCCAAGAAGAACACCTCTGGCTCCAAGCCAACCCTGTGCTCAGTCACGCTAGAGGTCAAGGGCACACACCCCACAGTAGACCAGAACTGTCAATCATCAGGCAGGCAGAAACTAAACAAAGGATGGAAAATGAAGCAAATGTCAGTGCTTGTGAGGGACTTGGTCGTAGGTTTGGGAAACAGAACTTTGAACTCAGAGAATGTCGCGAGATTATTTCGTCTCAGGCACTTCTGTGTGGGTTGCTGAAAGTTGGCCCCAGATGCCACATTAGAATGCAGTATCGAGAGCCTAGCTAGTGCCCGTGGTGCTAAAAAGGCATCTGAAGCTACTGTTTTTATGGCATTAGCATCACCTGGCAGTAGAAACTCATCAGTTCCTACCCCATGAACTGAATCCAAGAGATTGCACAGCGGGGCTAGGATCTGAATGAACAATCTGGCCAGGTGGTCCTGATTTGCCCTAAAGCTGGGGAACCGCCGCTACCAGTGTCTTCTTGGTATCAAAAAGAGCACTTGGCATTTAAATACTCAGGTACAGACCAAGGGATCACAACTAAATTGCATTAATACACGATGCTGCATTTTTCACAATACTGCACAGACTGAAGCTGAAAGGACACAGTATTGCCAACCACTCCTGCTCCCTTCAAGCCTTTAAAGCAGTCAGTTTGCTATACAAGGAGCTGTTTCACAGTGAAATCTAACAACCGACCTGTCCTTGCAAACCAGAGCACAGCAATTTATCCATTTACCGGCCTAACCAGCCTAACCTAAAAGCAAAGTGAAAGGATCACTCTGATCCACTGGCTGACCTTGGCCATCTGTGCCTGGGGTCACCTCTCAGCTGGAGTATTCACAGGCGACCTTGGAACCACTGAATTAGATCTCTGCTTATCAAACATGAAATCACTTGCAAATCACCTGGGGATCTTGGTAAAAAGATTTTGTCAGTGATAACAACTTGGGCAGTATAGACAGATTGCTGCTACCCAAATCTTGAGGGAGGCTGCTGATGGGACATGTCTAAAAGCTCCCCATGGGCCTCCCTGGTGGCACTAGGGGTTAAGCACAGCACTATGAAGCTATCTGTAGCCTCTGCTGCACGAGTTCAATCCCCGGCCAGGGAGCTACCCACATGGCACGGTTGGCCTGCTGCTCCCCTCAGCAGCGTATTTCATCAGTCTGCCTGTTCTGTTCCCCACTCTGTCTCTGGTGAGTCCTCTCACACACACACCCCCCCCCCGCACCTCTGGCCTGTACCCCAGTTCTTGTATGCACAAATAAATAAATCTTTAACAAAAATAAAAAATAAAAGCTCCCCAGGGAGCCGACTTGGCCAGAACTGAGGCCAGGCCCAGTGTCAGAGGCTCTCCCTCCAAGCCCTGCCATCCAACCCTACTGCAAACCAGAGCCAGCCTCTCTTGCTTCATGCCTTTGTCACTTCCTTCCTAGAATAGTCCCCGGGGCCAATCCTGCTCTGCAAGAAGTGTGTTTGTTCTCTTGTCAGGGTTGCAACCAGAGAAAACACCGCCATCAAAAGCCTCTTCTCCAGGTGAGGAAGCTTAGTGCAGGCACTGCCAACCAGATGCCACGTGGTCACCTTCCTTGCGGGAGGGACTGAGTTCCTGGGGCCACTGCCTCTCCCTCAGCCTCTGGAAAGACCAACCTGGATCCCTGTCAGCAGATAGGAAGCCAGAGGTGCCTTTTTTGACATTCTGAAAGGCAACAGAGCAGATGAACATATCTTCCTACCAAACCACCCAAGATGTTGACATTGAAAGCAGACAATCTAGGCGCAGAGTCCCACTATCTATACTCAGAGATGCACTTCTTTTTTTAAGCCTTCAGCCCTTGTAGATCAAAATGGGAGAACTGTCAGTAAAAACCACTGAGTAAAATCAACCTAATTTCTGGGCAGAAGACTTCGCTCTCCCAAGCCCTCTCAGCAACACTGTCCTGGGGTCCCCCTGAGGCTCGCTGTGCATGTCCCCTCGAGCAGAGTTTTGATCATGAGATGCCAAATCGGACCAGCCATCGAATTCTGCTTCCTCTGATCCCAGTAATGCCCCCTCTGTGGTGTCCCCTGTGAAAGCAACTACCAGCCTCAAGGCAGTAACCTGCTCGCACCTCTGTGTCCACTTTGCTAGCCTCCTGGGAGAGTGTTTGGTGCACTTTTGTACAACCAGCCCCTGCACGCTGCCTGTGTCCATAAGTGTTGTGAATGAAGGAGTGAAGTCAGAGAAAAGCTTTGTGACCCAAATTAAATATAAAAAACTATGAAATATAAGAAAAAAATCTCTGTGACCCTGCATTAAGGATTTCTTAGGTATGAGATCAAAAGCACAATCTATAGGGACAAAATTAGATCTCATCAAAATTAAAACTTACTCTTTACACAACGCCATTAAGAAAATGAAAAGGCAAGCTGTGGACTGAGAAGCGTGACTCTTAAGTGCAAAATAAGAAATATATTGCATGCACAGAATAGATCTTCACATTTTTACTTTAAAGCCTGCTCAAAAGACAGTTATGGTTCCATTCATAAATAGGTAGTGTTAGTGGCTCACACATCAAAGATAGAGATATTACATGTCTATGTAATGAAACCATCTTCAAATGTGTTAAAATTATTTCTTCTGTCATGTTGGCAAAACATGACATATTCATATTTCTCCTTCCCTTTCCTTTTGTGAATTTCTGAATGAGCAGCCTCTTGGGAGTCCCCGTAAAAGGTTTCAAAATGAGATAAGAAGAGAAATCACTCATTCCTGGTAAACAGCAGCACTCATGGAGTCATTTGGTCTTTGAAATTCAGCCTCTGGCATCTCTAGGCAAAGCAGCTTTGTAGACACCGGGTCACTAGCCAGGGGACCAGCATCAATGTGACCTGCTGTGTCGGGAGCAAGACCATCACGAAGGGGACAGGGCAGAATCCACAGAGGTACTGGTTTTGTCCACCTGAAGATTCTGTCCACTTGGGCTACAGTGTCCAGGTTTATGTTGCCCAGATCATCAGGAATCCCAGCTACAAACTCAAGTTTCCTATTATTCCATTCTGGTTTCATGCCCCTTACAGAGATAGATGTCTGACCCAGCATGGTGGGTAGGCAGGCGCAATCCTAGTCAGCTCCCTGGCTCCAAATCCCACAGCTCATCTCATGTTTTCTGTGACCACAGCCACTGACTTGACCTCCCTGTGCCTCAGTTTCCTCAAATGTGAAAAAGGGATAACCATCCGAGTACCTGTCTTAGAAAGATGGTTGTGAAGAGTAAATGAGTGATTGCAGAGAAAGGCCTTAGAAAACAGCATGCAGTCTTCAACAGGAACTGTTGGTGTTTTCATACTTTATTCTGGACCTACTGAGCCACCAACTGTGGCTTCACCCAGAGTATCTTTGCTTTGATCTATTCTATACATTGGGATTCCCCCAAAAGATACCTTCTAAAAGAAGTTTCCACTGCTTTGGTTTTGTTTGAACACCATGGAACAAGCACAAACCCATCACCACAGATGAGGGGCTACCCCAGCCTGCACCCTATGATTGTCTGAGCCGGGGCCCCAGCCCAGCATCCCCCTAGGCTGAGTTCTCATCCTCCAGGAGCACCTGGGTACTCGGTGATGTTTACTTGTGGCAATGGACTCAACCCAAAGGAAATATTGGCTCACCTCCCTCAAATGTACTGAGACTATTTTGATCTGGTTGTGTTCCAGTTCAATAGCTTTAGGAAATGTGTAGGTTTCGTTCTATTTTAAATGGTTAGTGAGGTTCCTTGATGTTGTTTTCTCATCCTGTTAAGGAAGTCCTGGCTCAGCTTGTATGTGTTTGGGTTCAGTTCAGAGATGGGAAATTTGAATGTTACTTTTTGAAAAGAACTTTGAACATGAAGGAGCCACATCACAAAGCCCTGGGCACTTGGCTGTTGGGGACACAGAAGGTCCAGCCCAAGACACACCTGCTTGGCCTGCTTGCTGCAGGATGCCTGATTCTGTTAAAAAAGTGAAAAGTATCCATGACCAGGTTGAGAATCTCCTCTTTCCAATATGGGGATGAATCTTCATGTGAAAGAAAAGGAATGGCAGCCCTACTGGCTTCTATTCCCCTCTAACCACTACTCAAGCAATTCACTGAAGGTTTGAGCTTCAGTTTCTGGAGAATTTTATTCTGCAAAGCATCACTGTGATGATTGAATGGAGTTGTGTATCAAGCCTAGCACAGACATTAGAGTTCCCTTTCCTCTCTCCAGCCTGACAAACCCTCAACCAACCACAACCAACACACACACATACACACACACACACACACACACACACACTCTGCCCTTCCAACACTACATTTCTATCATTCTGATTCTACAGAATTGCATGTGGGAAAATCAAGGACAATAGCTGGAAGAGGTGAGACTTTCGTTTACAACCAACTGAAAACTGAAATGCCACTTTACCATCTCAAGACAAAACCCATAGTCACGATCTTGACCAAAATAGATTGCACCTTGCAACACAACCTGAGCAGTTAGACATCTCTCCTCTGCCAACCTCCCAAAGGAGGAGGTAAGCTCCCTCCTCTCCAGCTTCTTCCTCTGAGTGAAAGTCTGCATGGGCTATTTGCATCAGCTTGCAGCTGGCTAGTCAAATGAGTAGATGAATGCAAATTCTCAAAGGGATTTGAAATCTGCTCAGAGTGATTCCATTTGGAACTTCTTCCTTTTCCTTCCCTTTCTGCCCACAATGCTGTTTCCCACCAAGGAAAACCTAGCACACAGAAAGTTCCAGAACATGGGTTTATCCCCCAAACCAAAGTTCTCTTTAAAGGGTACTTCTGGTTTACTATGGAAAGCTGTGTAGAGATTCCTCAACCTGCTAAAGTTGGAGCTTCCACTCCTAGGTATTTACCCAAAGGACACAGAAACATTAATTCAAAAGGGCACCTGCACCCCTATGTTTATATATAGCAGCACTATTTACAATGGGTAAGCTGTGGAAACAACCCAAATGCCCAAAAATAAATGACTGGATCAAGAAGATGTGGTACATATACACAATGGAATATTACTCAGCAATCAAAAAAGATAAACTCATGCAATTTGCAGCAACATGGATGGAGCTGGAAGGGATCATGCTCAGCGAAATAAGCCAGAAAGAAAAAGAAAAATACCAGATGGTCTCACTCATAGCAGGAATTTAGAAAACATAGATAAGGGACCAAGAAAAAGACTAATTATAATAAATTAAAAATCAAAATCAACAAGCAACTATAAACCAGAGACACACGCAAGGGGAGGAGGGTAAGAGGGAGTAGGGGTGGAAATTGTATGGGGACTCTAACCAAGATGAAAATGCATACATTGGGCCTCCCCGGTGGCGCAGTGGTTGAGCGCTGGGTTGTGAAGCTGCCAGCAGCTTCTGCAGCGCCTGTTCAATCCCCCGCTGCTCCCCCCAACCACCGGAGGAGGGTCCCACATGGCACGCAGACCTCTCCTGCCGCCCGCTGCTCCCCTCAGCAGTGTACTTCAGTCATTCTGCCTGCTCTGCTCCCCGCTCTGGCTCTGGTGAATTCTCTCACCCTCCCGCACTTCTGACTGTACCCAATGCTTGTATAAATAAATAAATAAATCTTTAAAAAAGAAAAAGAAAATGCATACGTTGTACAAAAATGAAAAATGATATAAAAAATATATAAAATTTTTAAAAATGCCAAAAAAATAAATATTACATTAATATAAAAAAAGAAATGTAAACAATGTTTTCTCTCTTTACTCAATAATTTGAAGAGTCTGGTGTTTCTATTTTAATAAAAATATTATATAAGTAAAAAATATTAAAAAATAAAAATTCCTTTTCAGCATTAAAAAAAAAGGGTAATTCTGGTTTGGCTTAACCTGCATAGGTGTAATGAGGGCTTAACCAATCACATAACTCCACTACTAATGGAGCTTTATTCCCTGCCTCGGCTCCCAACATTACCACCATGGTCATCTTCAAATATGGCCTCCATGCCAGAGACAATGTGGGACCTGGCCATGGCAAGGGAGAGTCACCCAATTCAACGTGAACAGAGGAATAGGTGGCGACTTTGGGGGCCCCTGCACCAGGCCACTTGGCTGAGACATTGCTTTGAGCTACACCCAGTTCAGGTCTATATTAGCCTACAAGGCCAGCTTCCATTTCTGACAAGTCACATGGCTTAGCCAGCATCAGGCAGGAATTACAACAATGTAAAATAATTTACAGTGTCATGATAAAGTTGCTCCTTTTGTCTCCCTCATGTCATAATTTGGGGTGCCAACCTTTGGATGGGCTCAGTCTTGCCAAAACACATTCCCTATAGGGCATTCCTGAGGACCTGTTTTGGGGGGTCACAGCTCAGGCCACAGCACAGTTCTAACAGGTCTAGCCCAAGGGCCTTCAGGCCAGTCAACTTCAAATTATTTTGAAACATGCCTACTCTTTGTTTTTTGGAAATATTTTGAAGGCAATCCAGGTGCCTCAGGTTGTGTGTAGCTTCTGATGGCTCAGTGCACTTCCTCAGGGAGGTAAGATCAGGGTGGCCACAAAATCAGGGTGGCCAAGTGAAGAGAGCACAGGCTTTGGAAGAGGCAGAGCTGAATTTGGAACCTGGCTCTCCCCACTCCCTACCCTGCAGCAGTGCAACCTTATAAAAATTACTCATCATCTTTGAGTAGTCATTTCCTCCTCTACAGTTCTGAAGACTTTCTTTACAAAGCAGATTATGTGAAGTGACTGGTACATTGTAGATGGTCCAATAAGTAGTATGCACAATAATTCAACTGGACAGGTCTTTTCTCCAGAAAATAGATGGATAGGCAGATGCAGAATTATCTGTCTAAAAATTATTTTCCACTCAGTAAATCTTACCTAACTTATCTCTTCATGTTTTGTTCTTTTTCTCCTTCCTTATTTAGGAAGACAATTTTAGGGGAAGCAACTTCAGTATAGGGAATTATTCTAGATTGTTTTCCAAATGAACTGAGCTCTTTCTCATTAGTAACACATATGGGGAAGAAAAGAAGCATTTTTGAATACCAAGAAAAAATCTTTTATACTGATGCAGTATTACAAGAAGTGCTTGTTGACATTATACCTATAAGTCCATCAAATGAAAAATTTTGTCAAAATGACCATCCTTCGCAAAGCATTTTACAAATTCATGGCATTTACAAATTAATGGCATTCTATAAGCATTACTGAAATCCATATGGAACCACAGAAGACCCCAGATATCCAAAGCAGACCTGACCCAAAAAAAGAGGAAAAATGGCAGTATTACACTTCCAGACTTCTAACTATACCAGTAAGTGATAATATTTAAAACAGCATGGTACTGAAACAAAAACAATGAAATAGAGTCAAGACTCCAGAAATAAACCTACAGCTATAGGGACAGTTAATCTAGGATAAAGGAGCCAAGAAAAGAAAGTCTCTTCAATAAATGGTGTTGGGAAAACTGGACAGCCAAATGCAAAAGAATGAAGCCAACTCACTATCACATAGCATGTGCAAAAATAAAACTCAAATGGATAAAAGCTTGGATGTAAGACCTGAAACCATAAAATACGTAAAAGAAAATACATGCAAAACATTTCACAGAATGAATTTCAGCTATGTATTCACAGATGTGTCTCCAACATTAAGGAAAACAAAAGAATATACACAATTGGGACTACATCAAACTAAGAGGCTCTGCATAGCAAAAGAAAGTAAGATTAAGACACCCAACTGAGTAGGACAAAATATTCATATACCATACATCTGACAAGGGACCAATATCTAAAATACACCGTGAATTATATAACTCAACAAAAAAAAAGAATACAAATAACCCAAACAAAATGTGGGCAGAAGAGCTAAATAGGCAATTCTCAAAGAAGACAGAGATGGCCAGCAGGCACATGAAAAAATTGCTCATCATCAAGGAATGCAATCAAAACCAGTGAGAGATACCACCTCACTCCAGTGAGAATTGCTCATATAAAAAAGAACAAAAGGGGCCTCCCTGGTGGTGCAGGCAGTTGAGCGCAGTGCTGCAAAGCTGTCCACAGTCACTGCAGAATGGGTTCTATCCCAGTTGGCTGGCGAGATACCCACATGGCAAGGCAGACCTCTCCTGTCATGCCCACTGGTCCCCTCAGCAGTGTATTTCCGTTAGTCTGCCTATTCTGTTACCTGCTCTGTCTCTAGTGAATCCTCTCACCCTCCCACACATCTGGCCTGTACCCTGGTTCTTGTATATATCAATCATTAAATAAAAAAAAATAAAGACCAAAAGCAACAAGGATGTGAGGAAAAAGGAACCCTTTTACACTCTTGGTGGGAATGTAAACTTGTCCAGCCCCTGTGGAAATCAGTATGAGGTATCGCAAAATATTACAAATAGATCTACCATATGACCCAGCAATTCCTCTCCTACATATCTATCAAAGGAACACAAAAGCACTCATTCGAAGGGATATATACATGCCTATGTTCATTGCAGCACTACTTACAATAGCCAAGTTACGGAAACAACATAAATGCCCAAGGACAGAGGAGTGGATCAAGAAGATGTGGTACAGGGTCTCCCTGGAGGCACAGGGGTTAAAGACAGCACTATGAAGCTATTGGCAGCCCCTACAGCCTGAATTCAATACCTGGCCAGGGAGCTGACCCACATATGATGCAGCAGACCTCTCCTGCCTTGTCCACTGCTCCCTTCAGCAGTGTATTTCAGTACATTTCTCTGTTCTATTCCCCACTCTGTCTCTGGTGAACCCTCTCACCTCCCGCACCTCTGGCTTACACTCCAGTTCTTGTATGCATAAATAAATAAATCTTAAAAAAAAAAGATGTGGTATATATGCACAATGAAATACTATTTGGCAATCAAAAAACAAACTTTGCCATTTGCAGCAACATGGATGGAGCTAGAAGGGATTATGCTAAGTGGAATAAAGTGAAATAAGTCAGAAGGAGAAAGATAAATACCAGATAGTGTCACTTCTGTGTGGAATATAGAGAAAGCAAATTAAGGGTCAGAATAAGACAAGTTTGAAAACTAACCCTTGAAAGCTGACTCTAGAATTGCAGCATCCAGCGGGGGAAGGGTGGGGAAGAGATGAGAGCAAAGTGGAGGAAGAGGACAAAGGATTAATGTGGGAGACTATGGGTGCTTTTGTGCTGGGAGACCTATGGTAAGAGCACCAGAGGGGGGATCCTATAATTCCAAAATATGAACAACATTGTAAAACATTACATCTAGAAAAAATAGAAAAGGGGAAAAAATGTAGAAATACAAAATAAAATTTTTTTTGCTCTCATTTTTAGGAAAAGGAGGTGGAGTCTTTAGTGGGTCAGGTTCACATTGGGAGAAAGCAGGAGAGCTTGGTCTCAAACCAAGACCTTATACTTTTTTTTTTTTTACATCCTGTCATATAATCCAGGAAAGGAGACTCTTCAATTCCCTGTCAGCCCTTGATATAGATGTCTTTTGACTTGGCTAGTGAAGGATGGCATGAACTCAGGATGAGTCAGTGTGTTGCTGGAGGGAAGGGTTGGCCAAAGCCATGGTCTAGAATTTGGAGTCCTGAGCACTAGGTGAGGGTGCATGCTGGGCAGGAGTAGGAGAGTGCTGGGTGGCTTCAAATATGACTAAGAAAGACAGTGTCCCTACAAGAGGTGAAACTCACTCTCCCCTCTGTCATCATTTCACCCTGGGCCAGTCCCACCTCTTTTCTTTACAGGCTGACCTCACAGGACACAGTGGGAATCCTGTGACCCACAAGAATGTAGCCCTGTCTACTCACTTGCCAGAAGTGCCAGAGGTCTGGCAGAATGGAGTCCACCCGCCCAGTGGAGACCATCTGGAAAGGGGGCCGGTGAAGGACAAAGATGAGAACTCTAGTAGACTGAGCAGGTAGAGTTAGAGGCTAAGGCCATGAGCAGAGCTCTGGAATGACACAGTAGCTGAAATAGGCAAAAGCAGACCCAAGACTACAAACACTGACGGTGTCTGAAAAACAAAAACAGGCAGCCAGTTATGGGGTGAGAACACAGAAGTAGCTCTGAAGAGAGAGAATGAGCAAAGCTAGAAGCATCAGGGGAAAAGCATGCACATATGTGTGGTTGTGCGTGTGTGGTTGTGCATGTGTGAGGTTGTATGTATATGAGGGTGTGTGCCTGTGAGGGTGTGCGCCTGTGAGGGTGTGCGCCTGTGAGGGTGTGCGCCTGTGAGGGTGTGCGCCTGTGAGGGTGTGCGCCTGTGAGGGTGTGCGCCTGTGAGGGTGTGCGCCTGTGAGGGTGTGCGCCTGTGAGGGTGTGCGTGTGTGCGCAGGTGATGATACTGTTATAGCAGTTCCAACCCCCAGCTGGCAGTGTTTGTGCATCACTAAGAGTGCAGTCCAAGTCATAGGACATAGAACTAGAAGGAACTAGAAGGAATCTTAGACCATTCCATGTGGAATGGAGCTTGGAGGAATGGGAGTGATGGACTAAAAGCCACACAGATAACCACTCAGTGGCACAGCTAGATGTTTCTGTATGGTCGCTGACTTTGAGGAGGTTCATTCTGGGGTTTTTTGAGTTTTATTTTTTATTTTGGCATTAAGAGTAACACCAGTAAGCAATCGGAGGCAAAGAAAAAAAAAATACAGTCCTCAAAAGCTACTAACCAACTGTGTAAACATGAAGGCAAAGAGAGGGAAATGTTTTAAAAAGCACAAGTTCAGATAAGCACACACCATAAATGAGGAAACAATGTGGTCTTAGGAAAAATAGGCCCTGAAAGCAGAAAATGTTTAAGACACTGTCTCAGAAGAAAACAAAAAACAAAAAAACCACAAAAAGGATTCACTTTGTGGGCAGCTTGATACCAATGGGTTATAATAAAGTACATGCCATAAATATTTGATTTTGCCTGAAAGATTTACAAGGAACTGGTTTGTGTGAGAGGAGGTTTGGGTGCTCACTACAATTTAAATTTTAAAAGAGGATGAATAAACTGACTTTATTAGGTGCAAGTCTGCAATTGGGTGTTCCAATAAAGTGTCTTCCTGTAGGCTCCTCAGCAATTTATAAACACACATGGGCAGTTTCAGAAACAAGGAGTTCACTGAAGCTATAAACTAGGCCTGGGAAACTGATGCCAAAATCGCAAAAACTTTCAATGGAATGAGATGAGAGCAGAAGTGAGAGGTTGGCCATATGGGGTTTGTAATATACAGAAATGCCAACATGTGAGAAAAGAGGAAAAGACAGTAGGAACGGAGGTCGCTGGACCTACGTGGTTATCAGGTTCCTTCTTACCTGCAATAATGCAACATTAGCTGTAAGAGGATGAAAAGTTAGAAATCTATATGTAATGTCTAATCAATCACTTTTAAAAGCAAAAAGGCTAGTAAACTTAAATGGAATGGTTTGAATATTCAATAAACCCAAATGAAGCCAAGAAATGGGTCAGAGCAAAAAAGAACAGGTAGGGGGCCTCCCCTGGTGGCGCAGCGGTTGAGCACTGGGCTGCGAAGCTGCCCACAGCCTCTGCAGAGCCGGTTCAATCCACGACCGCTGGCGAGGGTCCCACATGATGCGCAGACCTCTCCTGCCGCGCCCGCTGCTCCCCTCAGCAGTGTATTTCGTCAGTCAGTCTGTTCTGTTCCCCTCTCTGGTGAATTCTCTTACCCTCCCGTGCTTCTGACTGTACCCAGTGCTTGTAAAAATAAATAAATCTTAAAAAAAAAAAAAAAAAGAACAGGTAGGACAAGTACAAATAAAACGTCAACCTGAAAGCAGTCAATCAAGAATTACAGGGCCTCCCTGGTGGCGCAAGGGGTTAAACACAGCATTGTGAAGCTATCCACAGCCTCTGCAGCACGAGTTTGAGTTCAATCCCAGGCAAGCCAGGGAGTTACCCACATCGAACAGCAGACCTTTCCTGTCTCACCCGCTGCTCCCCTCAGCAGTGTATTTCAGTCAGTCTGCCTGTTTTGCTCCCTGCTCTATCTCTGGTGAATCCTCTCACCCCCCACACCTCTGGCCTGTACCCCAGTTCTTTTATGCATAAATATTTTTTAAAAAATAATTACATTAAATGTAAGTGAACCAACAGTAGGAATGCACATTGGTTCAATCTCTAGAGAAAGCCCTGACAAGACCTCTATGGAAATATGAGATGATCCAGCAATACCACTTCTAGGCAATCATCCAAGACTCTGAAGACATTCATATGCGAGACATAGGCACCCTGTGTTAAGAGCAGCCCTTTCACGACAGCCTAGACATGGAGTCAGTCTAAAAGCCCATCGACAGACGACTGGATAAAGAAGTTGTGGATAATGGATCACTACTCAGCTAATTAAAACAATGAAGTTGTGCCTTGGAGTACAAAAGGGTTGGAACTCAAACTTATTAATCAAAGTGAAATAAGTCAGAAAGTGAAAGACAATTATTGGATCGTTTCACTCATTTGTGGAATAGAAATAAACACTCTCAAAACACAAGAAGCTTCTGTGACAACTGTGGTGGTTACCAAGGGGCTGGGTTGGTGGAGAGGATAGGGGTGGTTATATGACAGACACTGACACCGGAGCTTCGGTGGAAGGTAAGGGAAGCCGGTGCCCAAGGAGAGATGTGAAACTGTATTCCTGAAATTATAGTTATTCATGCAAAGGCAAATCAATAAAGTTTGATTTAAAAAGAACACTCAAAATGAAAGTTAGATTTTCAGAATGGATATAAATGCAAACCCCAAGTCTATATTGACTATAAGAGATTTTCTTTATAAGGTCATGAGTTAAAATAAATGGGTAGGAAAATATTATGCAGACAGCACTCAGTATTAACATCAGACAAAGTAGATGTCAAGTCCAGTGGTGTTACTGGATATAAACTCAATAGGAGGCTCTGGAAACAGGCATTAGTTTGCTGAATATGAAACCTAAAGAGAAAAAAAAAAAAAAAAAAAAAAAAAAAAAAAAAAAAAAGTAAAAAAAAAAAAAAAAAGAGCTATAATCTCTGCAGCATTTCCCCAAATTCCCTCTAGTTTTTCTTGAAAATAATTTCAGACAACCTACTTCAAGCACCCTTAACTTCCTTACTTCTCAGTTAGGAAAGATAAAAGCTAAAATCTGCAAAGCAACAGACTCTTAACTAGAGGAGAAACTTGGGAACCATGAGCAGTGTAGACCCTCAGCTGTGATTGTAATTTACATCAGGAGGGGATGGCCATCACTGGACATTTTTTAGTAAGTTCTCACCATGTGTCAGGCCCAAGGCTAAGCCCTGGAAGAAAATTTTAACACATCCCTCCTCTCACTCTGAAAAACAAATGCACCAGCAAATCACTAAACCAGCTATAAATCATGGTAATTATTTTCAAGAAAAGATGCACAATGCTGAGATGCAGATAAGAAGTGAGAGAGGAAACCAGACTGATCAGTTGGTCAGAGGAGGTGACATTTAGGAAAAGCCTGCAAAGGTGGGGGTGGGGGGAGGTCAGGGGAACTGTATCCAGGGAGGAAATATCTCCAGAGCTGGAACTGAGTCAGAATGCTGGAATCCAGAGAAAGGGAGACAGGAAGAGAATTCTCTACACCTTTGAGGAACAAAATCCAATTTTATATAACATTGTCCATAAAGTAGAAAAAGAAATAACTTTCCCAGCTCAAAAGACTAGCATGCCCTTGCTACCAAAATCCTATAAGGGCAATCCACAGCTGGATATTATGGGATAACCTCACTCATCCAATGGCTGTAAAGTCCCCAATGCAGCAAATGATAACTCCATTCATATAGGTCCCCCAGGAGGGACCATGAAGCCCAAAAGCTTTACACTTTGAAAACTTGGAAATTAATTCAGTTGATTTTCCTAATACTGGGAAATCTGTACCTGATATGCAAACAATTTCTAATGGGCAGCATTATGGTCCTGGACACACTCAGGTTTCAGATTTTATTTTGCAAGTGAGAACTAGCTCTATGCAAATTTATAAATAGGTAAATTTTGCTTTTAGAATCTAGCTGCTCCTTTCTCTACCTACAACCTTGAATGGTTCCACTACCTTTCCTTTTGGGGGTAAGTTTTGGGATTGGGGTTAGTCCTTTACTACAACCCCTTTACTGGGGTTAGTCCTGAACTCCCTGTGGAATATTAGTAATACTTAATTCCTTCGATCGTGGGGTGATAACTAAATGAAACAATACAACATCAATATCTGCTATGGCCCTTGGAAAGTAGCAGGAACGCAACCATCTTTTTGTGCTTACAGAACGCAGTTTGCTCTGTGTTCCAGGATTGCTGATCTTTCAAGACCCCATAAAGGAGTGATGGGAAATAACACCCCTAATGTAAAAATCTCAATGAGTTACACACAAAATAAGAAATCGACCAGATGCTGAAGCATACTTTGAGAGGAAAATATCAATTAAGGACATAATTTTATTTGTTTCCCAAATCGAGTTCAAATTGCATCTACTTAATCCTCACTCTATTCTTCTAAACACTTTTTGTTTTGTAGAAGTCTCAGCTGCTCCTCTCCAATAAATTATCTCATTAAACTCCTCTCTTAATGATTCAAGAATTTACTTAATCGAAAGAATCCAATGTAAACATACACTGTGTCCAGCTCAGTGAGTAATATTAAGTCTACATCAAAGCCACCTAACACTTGTTATCCCAGGAGTTCAAAACTCAAACAGGTAGCACCCAGTGACAGAAGCAGGTATCTCCACTCAAAAAGAGGAGTTGTTTGTTCCACAACTAAATAAAGCCTACTACAAGCCTGACTCACCTCTGTTCAATGCTGATGCAGAGGGGTTCATAATAGGTTAACTTGGAAGCATCTGACATAGCAAAGGCATTCAGAAGCATGAGAGTTCATTAGCCAGATAAGTTGTAGGTCACCTGACAGGAAGCTTACTGCTACATCTTTTTTTAAAAAAAAAAAAAGATTTATTTATTTATGCATACAAAAACTGGGGTACAGGCCAGAGGTATGGGAGGTGAGAGGATTCACCAGAGACAGAGTGGGGAACAGAACAGGCAGACTGACTGAAATACACTGCTGAGGGGAGTAGCGGGCGAGACAAGAGAGGTCTGCAGCGCCATGTGGGTTGCTCCCTGGCCAGCTGGGGATCAAACTCGTGCTGCAGTGGCTGAAAATAGCTTCAAAGGCTGCGTCTTACCCCTTGCACCACCAGGGACGCCCTGCTACATCTTTTCTTATAATGCTTGCTCCAAGGAAATTACCAGCCAAAAACAAAGAAGACGATCTGTTTTGAACATACCCACTGGAAACTAAATTAGCCCAACTGGCCCCAAATTACCTCTGATAAATTGTGATTGTCTGCCTAGTTATTTCTATGAATATACTGCTTCCCAGTGGTGATTACTTGGATTGTGACTTGATATCCTATTATTTTTGTGTTTCTTAACTGTTCTCCCATCCCACCCTAAATTTCTTAAGCTTCTGGAAGGCAGAACCACAATTGACTCATGTCATCTGGCTTTGCTGCCTCTGCATCTGGGAAATACTCAGGGAAGGGGGATCAAAACTGTTCCACGGGGGCAGGGGGAGGACACTGAAGGCATGAACTGGGACAGAAAGGCTGATCTGATCATCCAAATCCCCAAGTCCAGCAGGGTGTGGCAAACGGGAATGTAAGCCAAGCAAGAATCAGCAACCAAGAAATCACATGGCTGGAATGAGGGGGCAGCTCCAGTAGAGGGTGTGCTACAAGATAGGAAAGCTGGGTGGGGTTCCCAAAAGATTTAGGTTCTTCACATCACCACAGGATGACTGCTGGAGTCTTCTTTTTAAGGCAATACTAACTGGTTGGAGGTAGGTGATAGCCTGTCGCTAGAGGACATGGGAAAAGCAAACCAGCCTCAACAAAGAGATCCCATTAGACCCAAGACCTTCTCTCTCTTTTCTTTAAAGATTTATTTATTTATTCACACAAGCACTGGGTACAGTCAGAAGCTTGGGAGGTGATCATGCTGTGGTGAGAGAATTCACCAGAGCGGGGAACAGAACAGGCAGACTGAAGAAATACACTGCTGAGGGGAGCAGCGGGCATGGCAGGAGAGGTCTGCATGCCATGTGGGACCCTTGCCTGCAGCCGGGGATCGAACCAGTGCTGCGGGCAGCTTCGCAACCCAGTGCTCAACTGCTGCACCACCAGGGGAGGCCCCCAAGAACTTCTCATAATGAGTCAATAAATACTCAGACAACTGAGTAGACAGAATGTAAACATATGGCTTTTAAAGGGCACGTTGGGGGTGCCTGAATCCATGTTCGAGTCCCTTGGGCTTTCCACTGGCAAAGTTCACCTGTGCGATGGAAAAGGCAGAGTTGACAATGCATTCTAAAGATTTTGACATCTTCCTGGCTGTACACCATCGAGGCAAGGGGACCACCTACTCGTTTGACTGGTTGAGCAATGACCACAGTCAGCCCTCCTCCCAGGGGGCCCTAGCTGCCTATACTCATCTGTCTTTCCTCCATTTCCCCTCCTTTTGGAAGGAGAAACAGTGAGGATCAGATCCCAGGCCACAATGGATTGCAGCTCAAGAGGCAATAATCTACTCAGTTTCATAGAAGTGAATCTCTCTGCATGGTATGGCTAACCTGTCTCTGAAACTCACTTACAGATCTTACTATGAGTCACCTACTGGAATCTTCTTTCAGACTCCACCTTGCTTCTCCACTAGCTCCTGGGCGCTGACTCCCTACACCCAGGCTTTGTTTTTAAGGGATCCCTGGCCCACGCTCAATCCTTGCCAATGCACAAACATTCTAGCTCCAATTATATGTAGACTCAACCCAAATTCCACCCATGCTCTCAGCTGAGACATCCCCCAGGCAACCGAAGAGACAGCATGATCACAACATGGTATGATCACAACATGACAGCATGATCACCCTCTCTCTTGAACACAGCTATGAAAATAGATTGGTATGTGCTTTACGAAGACCCAGGATGTACATTCCAGCTATACAACTCTGGGCTTCCCCAGGGAGTTCAAGAGCTAAGGTTGGTGGCCAATGAGGGCAAAGATTAGGAGCAGGTGAGAAAGAGCTTGTCTGGGCTGGGAATTGACTTGTGAAGACACATGGAGGGAAACCCAGGATTTTATGAAATTCCTTGGAGGAAGTTTGTCAACAAGATAGTGGGTCTGGGCCCAACCTGGGGCAGTGGGAGCTTGTGAGACTCCAACCAGGGAAATAAGGAAACCTGCAATTGTGACTGTTTCCACTGAAAGACCCAGCCCTAATTATCCTGGAAGAGATCCAAGAAGAACCAGGCCAAGCCATGCTGGACAACATTTAAAAAAAAAATACCGAAGAACAGAAAGAAGGACTTTGAAATGAACTCATAGAGTGCCGGAAGTCCTAGCTGAAGGGACTTGGTGTCTTTACTATAGAGGGAATGACTCACTCTCAGAAGCTACCTAGATCCAGGTGCAGCATGACTTGGGCAGCCAGGGTACCCAAAATCCTTATCTCAAGAGGCGAGGCCTTATTTTGATCCAACTATAATAATAGCTCTCATTAACAGTTGTATTAACTGCATTTCCTTCAAAAGCTCAAACTTCTGAAAATAGTTCCTCTCCTTTCCCCTTTCATCTTTATAAAAATAAGCAACTTGAGCTCCCTCAGAACTTTCAAACTACACAATAGGTGTCACTCTTAACAGTCACCAACACCTGCATCTATCAGTGACAAATTCCTCCCCAAACTCCCATATAGACACCTGCAGGCTACTCTGCACCAATTGTCTGCATCCGAAGCAGTGGGAAGGACTGTGGCTTGCGAAGAATTACACCGTTCAGGGTGGGAGTTGATCTAATGAAAGTTGATAAGACTTGTTTGCCTGGGGTCATTGATTTGTAGCCAAGCCAGCTCAGTGGGTCCAGTTTCTAACTTATCGCTTTTCACCCTTCATCAAGAGCAGGTACTGGAGAGACAGATGAATTCACAAAGCCAATATTGTCGATTGTGATTAAGAAGAGTGTGGGATTCACTTTCTCTAACACAAGAGGGAAACCGAAGCTGACTCAGCTAAGAGGAAGGCAAAGGCGTCATGGCCTGTGGCACCTCACCTGGAGGGGGAAACAGGAGACTGGGGGTTCCATTGTACAGTGTCTGGGGAATTCTGGAACAGGGCTCCATTGTTCCACCTCCAGCACTTAGCTGCCCCAGATGAGAGCTTCCTTTCTTCCTATCAACAATGGTCCAGAGATACAGGGAGAGGCACTCAGACCACACTGCCCATCCTTTGAACCCCCTGGAGAGCTTCGCACATGGGGTCCCCATGAACCATGCTCTCTGGGGTCCTCTCGCCCCCTGTGTCACCCAGGCAGTTACTCAGGCCTCACTTATAGCCACTCCTAGTTGTCTCAAGTCCATCCAGGAAGCAGAAATCACTTCACAACTGGGGTCAGCCTTCTGAGAGAGCAAGCACAGCCGTGAAGTCAGCCTCTGCAGATATTAGAGCCATAAGAGTGCGCAAGGTTCTGCGAACTTGAAATCTTAGAAGCAGCCTCTGTTTGCAGGAGTGTTTCTGTTCTGGTGTTAACCTTCCCAGAAAGGAAACTTTTCCTCTACATTCTTATATTCTTCCCCTTCATGAACTCCAGTTCAGGAATTTTATTATTTTTCACATTACAAAAGCAGATTTACAAAATGTTTTATAGATTTTAAGGGCACTAGCTGAAAAAAAATTGAAAAGCAAATGTGAATGGTAACATTACTATTTTTTTAAATATTACTTCTTTCCAGGAAGACCTGAGTGGCTGTGTGGAAAAACATGGGATCATTTTGAAACCCACTATGTTGGATTTAACTTTAATTATAAGCAGTGATACAGTCTGATATTAAGCATCTGGGGTAAACAAAAATGGTTTCCACTTGCCAGTAAATAAAAATGTGTTTTACTGCAACATGCTGCACCCTGAGAACACACATTTGCCATCTTATAAACCCAATAATTGCTCTACTGTTAGGATAAAATCTCTTTCTCACTAACCTCTCTTCCACACTGCTTGGAATATCTCCCATATGGTTAAAATATCTAAAATTCAGAGATTTCGATCTCATTTTTTTAAAAAATGAAGTTTTTTAAATGACATCAAAAATCAAATAGATGGGTACTTCCTTGAAAACATTACATATGAATAAACAAAGAAAGTTCTGTGGTTTTTTCTTTCCTAAATTCACAAATAAGGTAAGACTTAACTATCACCATTATCCTATGAATATCATTCAAATCAATTAGACAAAAAAATAATTTCTGGATAAAAAATATTTGATACTATAATATTTTTCCAGAGAACCCACTAAAAATCCACTAAAATTATAAAAAAGATTAAAATTTCATAGATACAAAATTAGTTCAAGAATCAAGATGTTGTATATATTAACAGCATCTGTTTAAAATTTACAATGGAAGAAAAGATGTCATTTATAATAGGAACAAAAGATAAAATACCTTTGAGTAATTCTAAAAAGTATTTGTGTAAGGAATTATAAAATGCTACTGAGGGAATCCCCAAAAAGTTTTAAACAAATGAAAAATCATGTGTTCTCAGACAGGAAGATTCATCATAAAGATATTTTTTCCTGAATCAGTATGAAATACATGTCATAAAATAAACAGAATTTTAAGTAGACAAAGTGATTCTAAAAGTTAATTAAGAGAGCAAGAATTGCCGAGATAACTGGGGGGAGGGAGAATAGTGAAAGAACTATTATACCAAATTTTAATTAAAGTAATATGATACTATACACAATAGAATATTACTCAGCAATCAAAAAAGATAAACTCATGCAATTTGCAGCAACATGGATGGAGCTGGAAGGGATCATGCTCAGCGAAATAAGCCAGAAAGTAAAAGAAAAATACTGGATGGTCTCACTCAAAGCAAGAATTTAGAAAACCTAAATAAGAAACCAGGAAAAAGACTAACTGCAGTAAAGTAATCAAAATCAACAAGCAACTATAGACCAGAGACACACTACAGTGGGGGGGGGGGCAGGGGGAGAAGAAAGATTAGGATCAGAATTGTATGGGGAATTGTAGGGTGGGAATTATATGGGGAATATAACCAAATGAAAATGCATCATTATGCAAAAATGAAAAATGATTTAAGAATTATATAAAAATAATTTATATAAAAAATAAAGAAGTATGATACTGGTTCATAAGTACATCAGTAGAATAAACTAGATAATCAAGAAATTGACTCAAATTCATACAGGAATGTTGTATAACTTAAATGTGGACATTTAAATCAGTGAGGACATGATTACTCAATAGTGTTAAGACAAATGGGTTGTCATCTCAGGAAAAAAGTATAGCCATAATCAAAAACTAACAATTTTTAAAAATGAACCAAAGATTTAAATGTGAAAGATTATACCATTAAAAAAAGATTAGAAGAAAACCTGGGAAATTGTTTTTTTTAATCAATCGTACTGGGGAAAACCCTTTCTAAAATGCCAAGCACTGTGGATAGCCTATTCCCTATGGTCATTGCCAACTTCCCTATTTCTTCTCAGCAAAATAAAACTCCATTTACTTTTGGGGTAGGCAGTGGCAATAGGCCCAGCTCCAAGAGATGGGTCAGAGTGGCTGTCTTGGTCTCTGCATTCCAGCCTCCCTTGCAGCTATAGTGGTCATGTGACTTGGTTTTGCCCAATGAGACCTAAGTAAGAAGCTGCTGAAAGAGTTGGTTGCCTTCCCAATAAAAACAGGCCAACATGCTGATAAAAATCATCCCAAGATGATAAGGGAACACTTAAAGGAGTAGAATAAGAGACACTGGCCAGACACTGTTGAACAGCCAGATGAGTGCTAGTGACTGCCTATCCCTTGACTTCTCAGGATGAGAAAAACAAATCCTATTTAATTGAACCACTGTGTTTAGACTTTTGACTTCTTACAGCTCTGTGGGACTCAGAAATCATAACTGACACACTAAGAACATTCTAAAACTTAAGAGACCTTAAAGGAAAATACTGGGCAATTTGACAACCTGAATTTTTTTAAAATATCCACACAACAAAGAAGAGGATAGGGATACAAAACTAATAATATTTAGTTTGACATTAATTTTAAAGAGTTAATACCTTTACTACATAAAGAGCTCAACAAATAAAAGGTAGAAAGACTGGTCCAGTAGGAAAATGGGCAAGGGAAAGAGTCTTAGCAAAACATATACAGAGATGGCTCTTATATTAGAAGATTTTAACTCCACTCAGAATAAGAAAATAATTTAGACTATAACATATCATTCGTATCAATTTGTTTGACAGATATTTTTTTCAGTTTGAAAAAAGACTATTTTTGAGGAAACTGATAACTCTGGCATTTGCAGAATAACCTTTACAGAGAGCAACTTGTCAATGTCATGAAAATTATAAATACCACCCCAGCAATTGCTATGCTTATAAATTTAAAGGATTGAAAATAATCTAAATGTCCATCAATATAAGGCTAGTTATTTAAATTAGGAAGTCTATATAATAAAATATTAGGCCTACTTAAAAAAAAAAGTGCTGAAACTGTTTAGTTGAAGACTCTTTAGGATATGTTGCTAAATGAAAAAAGAAATCAAAGTGCAGAATATATGTGGTATACACCCATTTGTGTTAAAACATTAAGAATACATCATTGAGGACCTCCGCTGGTGGCACGGCAGATGAGTGCTGGGCTGCAAAGCTGCCTGCAGCCTCTGCAGCACTGGTTCGATCCCCGGCCGCTGGCGAGGGTCCCACATGGCGCGCAGACCTCTGTCGCGCCCACTGCTCCCCTCAGCAGTGTACTTCGTCAGTCTGCCTGTTCTGTTCCCTGCTCTGGAATTCTCTCACCCTCCCTCACTTCTGACTGT
This sequence comes from Talpa occidentalis, assembly GCF_014898055.3. Classification (NCBI taxonomy): domain Eukaryota; kingdom Metazoa; phylum Chordata; class Mammalia; order Eulipotyphla; family Talpidae; genus Talpa; species Talpa occidentalis. The sequence continues at coordinate 62,453,394 of NW_023601653.1, read as the reverse complement.
ACCCAGTGCTTGTATAAATAAATAAATAAATCTTTAAAAAAAAAAAAAAAGAAAGAAAGAAAGAAAAAAACTGATTGAGGCCGCTGTCTCTGAGAAGGGAACCAAGAACTGGTTGTTCCAGTTGTCTAGCACTGCACTATGAAGCACCCCAAAGCTCACTGGTGTAAAGCTATGTCCATCTTACCCTGTTCAGGGATTGCTGGATGGGGGACTTGGCCAGGGCACAGGGCCAAGATAGGGCTTGGGGGTGACATCCCTGGTCATTGATGGCTGGAGCTCCAGCTGTGCAAAACTGACTGGAAGCAGGTGACCCCAAAGGCTGGAGTTGGAAACCTCTGAAGCTTCTTCCCTCCCTGGTCTGGCCCCCAGCCTGTGGTGATGCCCCTTCCACTGTTAACCAGCCACCTCTCCAAGCAACTCAGCCTCCTCACAGCATGGCGACCTCCACGTTAGAACTCCAAGAGGCAAGTCAGGAGTAGATGGCTGTGTGGGTCCCCAAAACCACCTAGCATCACTATAGCATATTCTGTGGACTGAAGCCAGCACAAGCCTGCTTAGATACAAGAAGGGGAAACAGAAATGGAAGTACAGCAATTGGATAACAGGGGTTATTCTCTGGGGTGTGGATTTGGAGAGATTTTAATTTTCCCCTTTTTGCCTATTGTTATTTCCTAATTCCTCTAATCATGCACATTACTACCTGTGCTATAAGTGTTTTAGAGAAGTCATGAATGCATTAAGATACTCTTTTGTGCAGGACAGCAAAGCAATGCTTCCCGTGCTTTCTCCCTGTGAGACTCAGACAGGGCAGAGCTAAGAGTTGCATTCTATGAGCCACGTCAAGGTCACGTGTGACCATGTGAGTGAAAGCAAGCACACCTCATTCACCTGCCACACATTCACAGGGGAGAACTGGATTCTGCAGGCCCCAGACCAAGGTTTCCTTGGCTTTACCTGGACCTTCTCCAGCTGGCTACAGAGCCCTCTGAGACCCACATCCTGAGTCCTTGTCACATGGTTATAGAACAAGCCACAGACAATGACAGCCTAGCCTGCCTTTGACCTTCTGGCTGGCTTCACGCCTTTAGAGGAAGTTTTCCTCCTTCTGTCTCTACCTTTATTCCACCTTATCTCACCACCACCTCACCCTCCCGAGTTATGTCTTCTTTAACCTAATCTGTCTCCATCCCCCCTACTCTGACCTTTTCTCTCTGTACCACATCCACCTTCATAGGGACTAGGCAACAACACCCTGTGAAGGCAGGCGGAAGGCAGTGGGGAAGGCAGGAGGGTAGGCAGGGGGAGGGTTGGGAGGGAGCAACTAAAGACAGGCCGGAGGAGTGGGAACCAGCAGAAATCAACAAAACCAGTTTACAGGTTTCCGTTTCCTTTGATCAGCTACCAGTTTGGATTGGCTTGTTTTCACATTAGTGTTTTAGTTCATCAATGGTCTTAGCATTGCCTGATATAGTCTAATATCTGCCTTTTTTTTTTTTAAAGATTTATTTATTCATGCATACAAGAACCGGGTACAGGTCAGATGTGTGGGAGGGTGAGAAGATTCAGCAGAGACAGAACCGGGAACAGAACAGGCAGACTGACCGAAATACACTGCTGAGGGGAGAAGCGGGCAAGTCAGGAGAGGTTGCTGCGCAATGTGGGTTTGTTCCCGGCTGGCCAGGATCAAACCCGTGCTGAACATTCAAAAAAGATAAACACATGCAATTTGCAGCAACATGGATGGTGCTGGAAGGGATCATGCTCAGCGAAATAAGCCAAAAAGAAAAAGAAAAATACCGGATGGTCTCACTCATAGCAGGAATCTAGAAAACTTAAATAAGGGACCAGGAAAATGAATAACTATAAGAAAGTGAAAATCAAAATCAACAAAAAACTATGAACCAGAGACACTTTTGGGGGGTGGGGGCCGGGAGGGGAGGGATTGGGGTCAGAATGGGGCATGTGCAGTTGTATGGGGGAATATAAAAATAAAATTTATTATTTAAAAAAAAAAAAAAAAACCCGTGCTGAAGAGGCTGCAGACAACTTCACAGAACTGCGCTCAACTGCCTGCACCACTAGGGGAGGTCCTGATGTCTGCTTTTTATATTGAGGTAAAATATACCTAAAATGGTATTTGTCATTTTAACCATTTTGAAGCATAGAGTTCAGTGGCATTAAGTGCTACATAAACATTGCTGTGCAACCATCCTCATCATCCATTTCCAAGAACTCTTTCATCATCCGAATGAATTCTGTCTATTAAATACCAAACTGCTACTATTACAGGGCAGGGAGGGCGCACCCCAGACCCTGCAAACCTGCCTGCTCTAAATAGGTTCTGCCATCTGCCACATCAACACAAAACATACGAGATTTTAATGAAAAAAAAAAAACTTTAATACAATTAGTAAACAACATAGGAAAGTCAAAGAATATAGTTTCTAAATCAAGCACCCAAAGTTACCCATCCCCTCATGGGTAAAAGTCCACCTAAGCAGGATTGACCCAGCACAAGGCCCAAAAGCCTGCCCCAAGTCCAAAGCATCTTCCAGTGGGGACCCACAAAAAAGGATCAGAAACAACCAGACAAGTCTGGAAGAAAAAAAGCAAAAGCAAAAATCAAGACAAAAACTGCCATTGTCACCTCCCAATGGGTTTCCCACCAACATCTGTGTCAACCAGTCCACGACCAAAAGGCAAGTGCAGTTTCTTCACATGTCTCGGCTCCATGTGCCTCCTCTAGGTCTCCTTCTGGCTCTTCATCCTGCTTCCTTCCTTCCTCTGTCCCTTCTGCAGCTGCTTCTTCTCCCTGCTCAGCTCTACCCTCCTTTGGGTGGGGCAGGAAACCTGGAAACCCCCGCTTTCCTGGGGACCACCCTGTTACACCACTTCCTGCCCTTGCAAGTACAATTTCACCTTTCAGTATCAATGAATTTGACAAGGCTAGCATTTCATGTAAGTGATTTCAGATAGTAATTGTCCTTTTTATGTCTTTTAAGCTTATTTCACATAGCTTACTGTCTCCAAGTTGATCCAAGTTGCAACATGTGTCACAAATCTTCCTTTTCAAGGCTGAATAGTATTCCATTGCTTGTACATACCACACTTGACTTATCCATTCATCTGTTGGTGGATACCTGAGTTCTTTGTTACTTTTCAAACAACATGAGGTAGGCTTTTTTTCTCCTTTCTCCTCAGAAGGATGCCCACATCCCCAATGCCTTCATTCCTGCCCTGTAGGCTCCCTTTTCACCTGCTAGGTGTCTTGAGTTCTTATCTCACCTCTTTCCACACTCTCCTTAATCATGGCTTCTATTTCCATGACACTGAATACCCCTCCAGTGCCAATGACTCCAGGTTAATCTCTACAAACAAGACCCCTGGCTCAGAACTCCACAACTTAGCCCCAAACACCTTACTTCACAGCTATATTTAATAGCATCCTAAAAAATTCAAAACCAGGTCTCTTGATTTCTCCACACTGGCTCCCTCAGGATCACAGTGACCAAAGCCCTTCCCTAAACCAGCCAGGAGACTAGGGGCTTAGTCTTTGGAGAAACTGGAGCTTGTTGCTCCATGTTTGGACGAGTCTTAGAGGAGAGAGCAATACAGAGCTGAAAACAAGGTCATTAGTAGAAAGTCTGTATGACCTATGGTCAGAAGCAACCTCCCAGAACAAGATGAGTCAAAGTTGCATTTCCAGGCAAGAGACTGGAATTTTCTCCCCTGAGGAAAATTGAAAGACTCCACAGGAATGACCTGAAGGCACTGATATTTGGTCAGTTCACTGCCTGCTTCCTCTACTGGGAGGCCTTCGAATCCCCAGTGCAATGGGGTCCCTCTTTAACAACCAAGCGTCAGCAGACATTTAAGGAAATTAGCAATGGACGCATATTGTCTAGAAACTTTGAAATAAATACCAAGAAAACAACTGAAATAGGTAAAGATATTTGCCTCCAAGGACCAAAACTCTGAGCTAGGAAGGGACTGATAATTTCAATTACATATTTAATACTATTTTAAAATATGTATTATAGTATTTAAAAATTGTTTTTGTTATATAATTTATCTTGATTTAATGATTTTCATGTCTTCATTAAATGTTCATTTGATTTCATTTTAAACTTATTTGAAATAAGTTAGTAAATTTTGGTAAAAATTTTTCAAGGAGGAAAGAATATCACCATCCACTTAGCCACTTAAGACTAGAGAAATCTGGGCCTCTCCAGTGGCGCAGCGGTTGAGCGCTGGGCTGCGAAGCTGCCCACCTCTGCCGCGCCGGTTCGATCCCCGGCCGCCAGGGAGGGTCCCACATGGCACAACAGACCTCTCCTGCTGCCCGCTGCTCCCCTCAGCAGTGTACTTCGTCAGTCTGCCTGCTCTGCTCTGGCTCTGGTAAATTCTCTCACCCTCCTGCGCTTCTGACTGTACCCAGTACCTGTATAAATAAATCTTTAAAAAAAAATAAAAATAAATATTAAAAAAAAAAAAGACTAGAGAAATCTGGAAATTGAGTCCTCCCTTCTCATCCCACCATATCTAATCTATCACCAGGATCCATCAACCTCAGCCCAAATGGCTTATCTGTCCAGCCTGTTCTTTACCACCTCCCTCCTCAAACCAGCCCCCTCACCTCTTTCTCATTATACAGCCTCTTATTGGTCTCCTTCCTATCAACTCTGCTTTCCTCCCATTTTTCTCTCCTCAGGGCACAAAAAGCAACCTTCTTAAAAGGTCAGTCAGGTCACACAAACCCCCACAATGTCTTTGCATCACCCACAGAATGGAAATATAAACTCCAACCCCCAGGGCCCTACTTGTTCTGACTGACCCCAGCCTACCTCTTCAACCACATCTTTCTCACTTCCCCCCACCCCCCTTCCTAGTTCATTAAACTCCAGACTCATTGTTTCCCGTTTCAAAAAGCCAAGGTCTTTGCTGCTTCAGGCAGCAAAAATTTTGTCCTGCTCCTCATCTGTTGGTCATTTCCTGTCTTAAAGGAACAGGTCTTAGCATACATGTCATCTCCCCAGGAAGGCCTTTGCAACCCCTATTATTTACTAATTCTCCTTCTTACTTGCTTCCTTAATAACATCAGTAAATTGTTTCTAGTTTTTTATCTATATAAATGCTTCTCTGCTTCCCAGTTGAGAACTGACTCCATGAAGGCAAGGACCATGCCCTAGCTCCGGCATCTGACATAGTAACTGTGTGAGCAACTTACATCCCAAACTAAATGCAGATCTCCATGTGCATCTCCCTGGGCAGTTTTCCAGCTTGTGTCCCGCACATCCACTTGGTGGAAGAGCATAGATGTATGACGACAGATGCTCCTCTCATGTGTGAAACAGATCAGCCCCTTCCAAACAGCTAAGATATCCCTCTGGGGTTTGTGTAGCCATTTATTTATGTGGATGGAGCATAGAACAGGACAAACACAGACAAATGGATTCAGGGGGCAAAGGGAGTGCTATGTTTAAAAAAATGGGTCAATAAATCTTTCTTAGCTGATAGGGAGGAGACCTTATCTTGATGGGCTTTGGGGAGATGACATCAAACGCCCATCTTCATTTAAATTATAGTGTGGGGGCCTCCCCGGTGGCGCAGTGGTTGAGCGCTGGGTTGCGAAGCTGCCTGCAGCCTCGAGGCACCGGTTCAATCCTGGGTTGCGAAGCTGCCTGCAGCCTCGAGGCACCGGTTCAATCCCCGGCTGCTCCCCGGCCACTGGAGGAGGGTCCCGCATGGCTCACAGACCTCTCCTGCCGCCCGCTGCTCCCCTCAGCAGTGTACTTCAGTCCTTCTGCCTGCTCTGCTCCCCGCTCTGGTGAATTCTCTCACCTTCCTGTGCTTCTGACTGTACCCAGTGCTTATATAAATAAATAAATCTTTTAAAAAAATAAAAAATAAATTATAGTGTGGGGGACTCCCCTGGTGGTGCAGGCAGTTGAGTGCATCACTGTGAAGCTGTCCACAGCCTCTGCAGCATGGGTTTGATTCCCGGCCGGCCAGGGAGCAACCCACATGGCGCAGCAGACCTCTCCTGTCTTGCCCGCTGCTCCCCTCAGCAGTGCAATTCGTCAGTCTGCCTGTTCTGTTCCCCACTCTGTCTCTGGTGAATCCTCTCACCCTCCCGCACATCTGGCCTGTACCCCAGCTCTTGTGTAAATAAAAAAATAAATCTAAAAACAAAATCTTTAAAAAATAAATTATAGTGTGGGTAATATTACAGCTTGATACTTAATCATTATAATGACTATTAAAGTTGTTATAGTTCCAGAGAGCAAGAAATCAGACAACAAAAGGGGATAGGTCATTAAAACATCCTCAACTCTGTTCCCCAAAGAGTTTAGCTATATCCAAAATATAATTATCACCAAAAAGATATGCAGGAACTTAGGCTACTGCCAATGACAAGTTGTTTACACTTTGACCTGGTGAGAAATATCTACTTTGTTATCTTAAAATTCAGTCCAAGTCATGTGTAGAACCCTCCTGGCTAACACCATGGTGGCTTATTTCAAAATCTATTGGACACAAATATGAAAGGAAAGGTTTATGCAGTGATGATGCTGAAATCACACATCTCTCCTACTTTGCATGGAGCACAGGCTCAAGTCCTGCCTTAAGGAGACAGGAGGATCAAATGATTCCTCAACAAGTGACTCATTCATTGAGGGGCATTAAGACAGGAGATTTGGGTGGTAGTAAACAGTAAAATTCTCATAAACTTGCTCATACTTACTGAGCTACTAAATCTGTATATACATTAGCACCCTAGAAAAAGTCCAAAGGAGAAAAAAATTGATCAAATGTATCAGCAGAAACCAAGAGGGATGAAATCCTACTCATCATTTACTGGTTCATTGAGCAAACATTCATTTAACACTCACTGTATAAGTGGTACAGTGTTTGAAACTGGGGACAAGACACATAAGTCCCCATGCTCAAAGAGTGGTTAGTGGGGATAGACTTAAAAATCAACAATCATAGCATCTGATGAATGTTTCTGTAGGGCTCAGTGCAGAGTTCTATGGGAACCCAGAGATATGAATAGCTCCATTGGGGAAGTTAAGACAGACCATCAAAGAGATGGTATTTGAACTGGGCTTTGAACTGAGTAGGAGTTAATGGCGAAGAAGGGGATTCCAAGCAGGAGGAATGGCAAACATAAAGCCTTAGAAACATGAAAGAGTATGGTAGGGAAAGATAAAAGGAAGTATTTGGAATGAGTGGAGCACAAGGGTCCATACAGAGGAGACACCAGAATCAAGACAGACAGCAAACTAATCATTAAGTATTTTGTGTGCTATTCTAAAAGCTTAGGAGGGGGGAGGAGGTTGTACAAATGATATACATGATTGAATGACTTTTACCAAGAGTGCTTCATAATCAGATTGCTTTTGTTAGAAAGAATTCTGTAATGCGACTGCAGAAAATTAAAAGAGAACAAAGTCAAGGAAACCAGTAGGAGGCCACTTTAATAGTCTAGTCTAGAAAGAAGGGCCTGCCCTAGCACATGAGAATGCGCTCAACTCCACTATAATGAGCGAAAGTCAAACGAAACTCACACTGAGACACCATTTTTCACCTATCAAGATGGCAAGAATTCAAATTCTTGAGAACACACTCAATTGGTGAGGCCATGGGAAAACAAGATCTCGTATATGTTGGTAGGAGTGAATAGTACAACCCACACAGGAGAGAGTTCGGCTATTTCTTATCACACAATATATGCCTTTATTCTTAGACATAATAATCTCACTATCAGGAATTTACTCTGAAAATCTATAAGCACAAAACAATATACACATGGGGATATTCAATTGGAGCACTATTTATGACAAAATAATGGAAATAGCCCATGTGTTTTTTCAGAGGAGGCTGTTTCAATAAACAATGGTCAAGCCACACAATAGAATATTATACTACCAAGAAAGAGTGGATAAGGATGGGACAGAAGAGAGAAAGAGCAGTGAGCAAGAGATTTTTTTTTTAAGTGAAGCCTAAAATTGAATGCAAATGTCAAAATTCAACATAGGAACAAAGAGAGATGTCCCTTCTCACCATTGCTTTTCAACATCATACTAGAAGTTTTACCTAATGCAATAAGACAAACAAAAGGAATTTTAAAAGGTATATATCTGAAAGGAAGAAATCCAGTTATCTTTTCTCACAGATGAACGTCTCTGTAGAAAATTCAAAAGGATTGACAAAAATTTCTGGAACTAACAAGTGATTATAGCAAGGCTGTGGGACTTAGGGCTAACATTTAAAAGTCCATCACTTTTTTTTAATATAAAAGCAACAATCAGGTAGAATTTGAAATTACACACATTACCATTTACCTTAGCACCCCCAAGATTTAAATTCTTGGAAATAGCTCTGAAAATATATATACAAGATGTATATGAGAGGTCCTAACGAAAGATATCAAAAAATAGCTATATCCTGATGTCGAGATCTCACACGCTTGAGGACTCAATAGTGTTAAGATATCAGTTCCCAACTTGACCTACAGATTCAACAATCCTAATTAAAATCCCAGAAAGTTATTTTGTCAATAGAGACAAACTGATTCTAAAGTTTGTACAATGGAGAGGCAAAAAATCCAAAGTAGCAAACACAATATTGAAGAACACAGATAACTGACACTGCCTGACTTCCAAAGGTATAGTAATCAAGGTAGCATGTGATATTGGCAAATAAATAGAGGAACGGAGCAGAACAATAAGCCTCGAAAGTGACCCATAAAATTTAGTCAACTGCTCTTTACAAAGGAGCAACAGAGCTACAATAAAGAGATGCAAAAAAGAATTGCACTGCATAAAAATTAAGTCAAAATAGATCACAGATCTCAATGCAAAATACAAAAGGATACAACTCCTCAGAGATAACACAGGAGAAAACAGACAACCTTGAATTTGATGGTGCATTTTTAGATATATCATTAAAGACATTATCCATGAAACAAAGAATTGATAAGCTGAACCTTTAAAAAATTTTAAAATACTTGCATAATATGTCCTGCTCACTATTGCACAGTTTATTAACAGTGGGGGAGGGTGTGTCTGAGGGAAGGCCAGAGGCACATAGAACCATTCTGTAGTTTCTGCTCAATTTTGCTGTGAACTGTACTCTGAAAACATTTTTTTTTTTTTACAAATAAACCTTTCTATAAATTCAACAGCATAACCAAAGAATTATTTCAAGTACTTTTTACAGACTGTATTTCCTACATCCTTTATGGGATATATAGTCTAAGGACAAAAGAACTGCAAATCTTAAATTTTACTTATTGTGTAAAATTTAATTGGTAGTAGTAATAACAATGGCATTCATTTCTGAAAAGATGTTAGCTACATCATTTGATAAAGTAAATAAACATTTGACTGCTACTGGGAACCCAGATTTCCACTATAAAGAAAAAAAAAAAACAAGGGTGTAAATACACCCCACCCCTTCAGAAGTGGCAGCTACACCACATTGGGTGGGCATGGGATTAAGTAGCACACTTGTGCCCACTACACATACAGCACCACCTCTGAGCCAAGTGCTAGTTTTTCCCAGAAGGTGAATTTGAAGATCCAATATTTATTTTTTTGAAGGTTTATTTATTTATGCATACAAGAACTGGAGTACAGGCCAGAGGTGTGGGGAGTGAGAGGATTCACCAGAGACAGAGTGGGGAACAGAACAGGCAGACTGACTGAAATACCCCACTGTGGGGAGCAGCGGGCAAGTCAGGAGAGGTCTGCTGCACCATGTGGATAACCTCCCTGGCCGGGGATTGAACTCATGCTGCAGGGGCTGTAAATAGCTTCATAGGTTGCATCTTAACCCCTTGCGCCACCAGGAAGGCCCAGGAGGCCCAGTATTTATATGCCCTTCCCACAGGGAGGACCAAGCACCAATGGTCAAGACTCCCAGAAGAAAGGAACAACATGGATGTGGGGGGGAAATGAAGACAACCTAAGCACAGAACACAGCTCACTGTGGAATGAAACAGAGATGGAGGTGACTAATGTCCCTCCTCAAACTAACATCCAGCATTAAGGCCCTAGATCTACCTCCACCTCACACCAAGGCAAACTAAGATGACAAAGATAAATCCCCAGCACCCAACCACATACACACTCATAAACAGCTATAAGAAAGGTAAGTATGGAAATATACATGCCTAGGAAGCAAGGAACAGCTCAACACAAGATGGAAAAGCAAAGCGAGAACACAGAAGTCCTGGGACAAATATAAAAGACACAGAAACAGACACCATTGACAACAACTTCAAAACAACAATATTAAAAATGTTAAATTAGATAATGAAAGGTCACTCAAAATCTCAGAAAAGAGATCCAAAGGAGACTAAGAGATTGAATATATGAAAAGATCACAAAAAGATTGTTAATGAAATGCAGATAAACCTAGACAGTGCTTTAAATAGAATTAAAGAGGCAGAGGATAGAATCTCAACTGTAAAAGACCCAAATGAACAAATTACACATTTAGAAGGTAACAATTCATCAAGACAAAGGAAAAATGAGGACACTGTATGAGAAATATCAGACTCAAGTAGAAGAGGAAACCTAATAATGATCAGGCTCCCATGAGGACAAGAAAAGGAAATAGGTCTAGAAACCCTATTCAAACAATAAACCCTTATTGTAAAACTACCAAAAATCAAAGATTAAGAAAAAAATTTTCAGGAAGCAAGGGGAAAAAAACAACTTATAAGGGCTTCCAAATTAGGATTTCCCAAATTTCAGTGCAGACACTCTCAAGGCAAGAAGAGAGTAAAAGGGAATATTCGCAATCCTAAAAGACAAAAACTGTCAGCCAATAATTCTCTATCCAGCAAATTCTCAATTAAATAAGGTATAATAAAGGTTTTCTCAGACAAACAGAAGCTAATGGTATTTGCATAAATTCTTTAAGGCACCAGACCTGCTTTTCAGGCAGCACTGAAAGGAATTCTGTAGGAAAAGAAACACACTGAGGCACAAACTCTTAGCAAAAATGACAATAGCAATACAATGCCAGTAACAAGAGCAAGTGTACTGTGAGTCAACACCAAATAGTCAGGGGGAGGAAGAAATGGGTAGAACAAACATAGTTAAGTCTAGAGCAGACACCAGCTCATATAGGACATAGAGCAGAGGAATTTAAGTAAAACCCCCACTGCAACCACTAACCAAAAATTCAGTCTAGACACTGACAGAAAAAGCAAAGAAATTGATACAAATACTAAGAGGAGCCATGCAGAATGAGTAGACAGAAACAGAAAAAAAGAAATATAAAACAATTAAAAATCAAAAATGAAATGACTGAAAACAGTTCATATCAATAATCACTAAATGTGACCAGTCTGAATTCACCAATAAAAAGGCCTAGGTTAACACTGAGGGTGAAAAAAACATCCAGCCATTATCATTTTGTTTACAAGAGACCCATTTAAAACCGAAAGACAAGAATAAGCTAAAAATAGCAAACTGGAAGGTCATACATGCTAATAACTTGCAGAGTAAATCAGGAATGGCTATTCTCATATCTGATAAGTAGACTTTCAACTAAAAATGGGAATCAGACAAAGATGGACACTATATAATGATCAAGGGAACAATTCACCAAGAAGAGATAACTCTTGGGGCCTCCCTGGTGGCATAAGGGGTTAAGCACGGCACTATGAAGCAACCCTCAATCTCTGCAGTTCGATCCCCAGCCAGCCAGGGAGCAACCCACACGGCGTGTCAGACCTCTCCTGCCTCGCCCGCTTCTCCCCTCAGCAATGTACTTCGGTCAATCTGCCTGTTCTGTTCCCCCCTCTGTCTCTGGTGAATCCTCTTACCCCCCGCACCTCTGGCCTATACCCCAGCTCTTGTATGCATAAATAAATCTTTAAAAAAAAAGATATAACTGCTATTAATATTCATACTCCAAATATAGGAGCACATAGTTATATGAAACTAAAACAGATCAAAAACAATATATCAACAAAAATACAATCATTGTCAGAGACTTCAACATACACAAGGAATAGATCATTCTATTAACAAAGAACTAAAGACCATAAATGACATTAAATCAGATGGATTTACTAGACATTGAGTTTTCCATCCTAAAAGCGTGAATACACTTTCTTCTTTAGTGCACATGGAATAGTTCAAGAATAGGTCATATACTAAGACATAACAAGTCTTAAAATATATACAAAAATAGAAATCATATCAAGTATCTTCAGAAACAATGCTATAAAGCTAGAAATTAACAATAAAAGGAATCCTGATACAAACCAAAATATGTGGAGACTAAACAAAACACACTGAACAACTGTTATGTCAATGAAGAGATCAAAGAAAATATAAAAAATTTTCTAGAGACTAATGAAAACAAAAAGTCAAGCTACCAGACTCTATGGGATGCTTTCCGAGCACTAGTATGTGGTAAGTTCATAACAAAACAGGTCCACATAAAAAATAAAAGTCTCATTTTCACGATGTAACTGCGGTTGAAACTAGAAAAACAAAAGCACCCAAAAACCAGTAGAAGGCAAGAAATAATAACAATCAGCAGAAATTAATGAAATAGAAAATCAAAAGACAGTCCAAAAGATCAGTGAAAACAAAAGTTGGTTATCTGAAAAAAATAAAATTGACAAGCCATTGGCTATGCTTACAAAGAGAAAACCCAACTTAATAGAATTAGAAGTGAAATTACAACAATAATGCAGAAATACACAGGATCATAAGAACCTATTTTAAATATCTTTATGCAAACAAATCAGTCTATAAAAAAGGCACCAATTCTTAGACTCACACAACTGCCCAAGATGGAACCAAGAAGAGACAGCTTAAACAGGCCAATCACAAGTGCTGAAATTGAAAGAGTAATTAAAAAGTGTCCTCAAGAACAAAAGCCCAGGACCAGATGGTTGTCCAGTGAATTCCACCAAACTTCTAAAGAAAATCTAATACCTATCCTACTCATACTCTTCAAAATAATTGAAGAGGGAGAATTCCCCAATAAATTCAATGAAGTCAACATTACCTTGATCCCAAAACCAAAGGCAGTACAAAAAGAAAATTATAGACCATCATCTCTGATGAATGTAGATATAAAAATCCAAGCAAACTAAATAAGTAATATATCAAGAGAATTGTCCACAACAATCAAATAGGCTTCATCCTAGGAATGTGAGGCTGGTTCAACATATGTAAATTAGTCATGTCATCCATCAGATCAACAAAAAGACAAAAATCACATGATCATCTCTAGATGTGAAAAGCATGACATGATTCAATATCCATTTATGATAAAAAGTTCTCAAAAAAAATAGGGATAAACTCAACCTATCTAAATAATTTATTTTATTTTTTAAAAGATTTATTTATTTATACAAGAACTGGGGTACAGGCCAGATGTGTGGGAGGGTGAGAGGATTCACCAGAGACAGAGTGGGGAACAGAACAGGCAGACTGACTGAAAAACACACTGCTGAGGGGAGCAGCAGGCGCGACAGGAGAGGTCTGCTGCGCCATATGGGATTCTCGCCGGCCAGCCGGGATCGAACCCACGCTGCAGAGGCTGCAGACAGCTTCACAGTGCAGCGTTCAACCGCCTGCGCCACCAGGGAGGCCCCCTATCTAAATAATTTAAAAGCCATATATGCAAACCCACTTTCAAAAGTGAAAGTTGAAAGAATTTCTGCTAAGATCAGGAACAAGACAGGAATGTGGACTATCACCACTACTATTCAACATGGTCCTGGAAGTCCTAGCTGAAACAATGACAGAAGAAAAAGATATAAAAGGAATCCAAATTGTAGAAGAGGTGAATCTACCCCTATTTGCAGATGACATGCTAATTTACTTAGAGAAACCAAAAGATTCTAAAAAATAATAATAATAATAACAACTAGAAATAAATGGATACAGTAAGGTGGCAGGATACAAAATCAATACAAAAAAAAAACCAGGGGCATTTTTATATGTGCACAATATATCAAAAGAAAGGGAAATAAGGAATACATTTCAGCCATTACAATCATACCAGCAAGATGGAAATACCTGGGAATAGACTTAAAGGAACAGAATGATCCATAGAATGAAAACTATAAAACTCTGTTAAAGGAAATAAAAAAAGACAAATGAAAAAATATCCTGTGCTCATGGATAGGAAGAATTGACATTATTAAAATGGCCATATTACCCAAAGCAATTTACAGATTTAATGCAATACCTATTAAAATACCAATAGCTTTTTTTTTAAGGAAATAGATCAATTATCAAATTTATATGGAACCTCTAAAGGCCCCAAATAGCTAAAATAATCTTGAGAGAAAAGAAAAATGGAGGCACTGCATTTCCTGATTTCAAACTATATTACACAACAATAATCAAACTGGAACAAAAATAAACTGAGACCAATGGAATAGAATTGAAAGCCCAGAGATAAATCCATATAAATATGGACAACTAATTTTCAACCAAGGAATCGTGATCATTCAATGGAGAAGAGACAGACTTTTTGATAAATGGTGCTGGGAAACATGGATAGCCACATGCAAAAAATAAAATAAAACAAGACCCATATTGAACACCATGCACAAAAAATAACTCAAAATGAATTAAAGATTTGGACGTAAGAACCAAAACCAGAAAGTGCTTGAAGGAAAATATAGGGACACACTACAGGACATCTACCACAAAGATATATTCGGGAAAACCACTCCAACAGCAAGGGAAACAAAAGCAAAGATAAATGAGTGGAACCATATCAAACTTAATAAAAGCATTTGTACTTCAAATAAACCGTCACAAAAACAAAAAGATAACCTATAGAATGGGGGAAAAAATATTTGCATTCTATTCATCTGGCAAGTGGTTGATCTCTAAAAGTTAAAAAGTACATACACAATCCAATAGCAAATAAACAAATGATCCAATTAAAAAATGGTTAACGGACATCAATAGATACTTCTTTAATGAAGACATTCTTGTAGACATATGAAAAAACGTTCAACATTACCTATTATAAGAGAAATGCAAATTAAAACCACACTGAAATACCACCTCACCCCTGTGAGAATGGCCCATGTAAAACAGAACAGAATTAACAAATGTTGGTGAGTTTGGGGTGAAAAAGGAACTCTCATCCATTGTTGGTAGGAATACACGCAGGTACAGCCCCTATAGAAAACGGAATGGAGATTTCTCAAGAACATAAAAATGGAAATTCTATTTGAGCCAGCAATACTGCTATTAGGTGTATTTATCCAAATAACATGAAAAATTTAATATGTGGGCCTCCCTGGTGGCGCAAGGGGTTAAGACACAACCTATGAAGCTGTCTGCAGCCACTGCAGCAAGAGTTCGATCCCAGGCCAAGGAGTAACCCACATGGCGCAGCAAACCTCTCCTGACTCACCCACAGTTCCCCTCAGCAGTGTATTTCAGTTAATCTGCCTGTTCCGTTCCCCACTCTGTCTCTGGTGAAACCTCTCACTCCCCACAACTCTGGCCTATGCCCAGTTCCTGTATGCATAAATAAATCTTTTAAAAAAATCTAATTTGAAAAGATCTGTCTATACCTATGTACATTGCAGCACTGTTAACAATCACCGAATCATGGAACCAAAGCAAGTACCCTTCAACCGATGAATAGAGATATTGTGGAGCATATGTTCAATGGAATATTACACAGCTGTGAAGAAAGAAAATAATGGCATTTGGGACAAAAATGGATGGATCTTGAGGTGATTGTGTTGAGTGAAATCAATTCAAAAAATGAAAGACAGATTTTGGGTGTTCTCTCTCATTTGTACAATATGAAAACCCAAAAAACAATAACATGTAAGCAATAAAAGAAATAAAAATTTTGATTCAGCAAACAGAAGAGAATGGTTTCAAGAGGGAATGGAGAAAGGATGGAGGGGATGGCAGAGGGAGGCAGATTGTGTATGGGCATGGGTGGTTAGGTTGAAGGAATAAAAAATACCCTTATATATTAGGAAAAATTTTTAAAGAATAAATTTGAATTGTAAATATCAGTGTAAACTCATGATTTTTAAAAAAAGGTTTTCTACCACTTTCATTGAAAGGATCTACTTTGAATAACATTTGTATAGCAATGATCACAAGTAGCAGACCTTGGTGTCTAAATACCACTCTTCATGAAAAGGGATCGTTTTACTTGGAGAAATGTCTGTTCCTAGATCTGGAGCCAGAAAGTTGAGCTTTAGATCTTTTGCTTTGCTCAAAGGTAGTATAGTCTTCTCCCCTTAGCCACAAGGACACATTCCAAGACCCCATTCCAAGATCCTCCTAGTGGATGCTTAAAAACATACAGAGTAGGGCCTCCCCAGTGGCACAGCGGTTGAGCGCTGGGTTGCGAAGCTGCCTGCAGCCTCTGCAGCACCGGTTCGATCCCCAGCCGCAGGGCGAGGGTCCCAAATGGAGCGCAGACCAATCTTGCAGTGCCCGCTGCTCCCCTCAGCAGTGTACTTCGTCAGTCTGTCTGTTCTGCTCCCTGCTCTGGCTCTGGTGAATTCTCTCACCCTCCCATGCTTCTGACTGTACCCAGTGCTTGTATAAATAAATAAATCTTAAAAAAAAAAAAAACCATACAGAGTACATAACCCTATTTATACAATTATTCCCCTACATATAAAGTTTAATTCATATTCATTTATAAATTAGGCATAGTAAAAGATAAACAATAATAAAATAGAACAGTTATAACAATATACTATAAGTTATGTGGATGTGGTCTTGCTCTCAAAATATTGTTTTGTTTAGTTATGGAAATGGCCTAAGTGCCCAAGGACAGAGGAGTGGCTCAGAAAAATCCGGGATGTGTGTTTGCATATGTGTGTACACATACATAGAGAGGAATACTACTCAGCTATAAACAAGATCAGGTCTTGCTATTTGCAAAAACATGGCTGGAACTGGAAAGGATAATGCTAAGTGAGATAAGTCAGAAGGAGAAAGACAAACTGGATGGTCTCATTTACATGTGGAATTTAGGGAAACCTTAAGTGGGTGAAAACCAAACCAATAAAAAACTCTTAACATGTGACTGAATAACTGAGGCAACCAGAGTGGGAGGGTGGTGGGTGGGAATTGGGGTAGGATGGGGCCCAAGGGAACATGGTGGGGGATATTGAGGGCACTGGTGGTGGGGCCAGGGTGAAGGTATACACTTGCAGAGTTTGAACCTGTAAACCCCAGAGCAGATACAAAAATATAAATCAACTTAACCTCAACAAACACAATTTAGAAAATAAGTATCTTACTGTACATAATGATTTCAAATTGCAGTTGCTCACTCTCTGGTAACAAAAACCCTGAAAAGCAAGCAGTGACTAAGGGTGGGCCACTGTACCAGGGACCATGTTCTGTTAAAGGGACCACATGCTGACCACATGTGGGTCCATTCAGGCAATTGCAAAAACTGACCCAGGCAGGGATTATCAGTAAGTACTGAAACCACAGGGTAAACTTTGTGGGGCATGAGGATATTGGCCCTATCTCTAAGTATTAACCTTAGATTGTGTACTAGTTATTAAGGGGAAGTGGCTTTTATGAACAAGATACAATCAATACTTTCCCTCTCCTTTAGGATTTTCTTTTTCCAGGATGCTAACCCAGTTTAGTCATGGCTTTGTACTGTATCAGCTTAGCTATGCTGGAGCCATGTGCTCCCACAATCCCTTTCTCATACACCCTGGAATAAAGCTGGTCACAGGAGAAGGTGGCCATGGAGCAGCACTGCCAATAAGTCTACAGTTTCCTGGGACTGGCATTCTACCATATTGAGGATATTTCACCCATCTGCTCCTCCGCCCAGTCCTCAATGGCCCTATCTAAGGCATGAGATGAATAATCCTGGCTTAGGTAGAAGCACAGGATTTGTTTGCTTACTTGATTCCTTAACATCTCTTATCCTACCATAGCTTGTCCTGGAAACTAATTTTATCTCAAACACACACAATGATGGTACACAAACCATCATTATTTGACACCTCAGCCTCATCCACATGGGGGGCTGAGAATTACATAAAGCCCTTGTGTGTTTAGTCATGGAGAAAGGAGCTCATTTAACTAAGTGACATCAAAGGAATACTGATTGGACAGATGGACAGTGGCATTTTTAGTATAATATGCTCTATAAAAGCCTACTAGAAAAATCGCTCAGCCCACCATAACTGGTGAGTCACGGGTGTTAATAGTGACAGTTCATAAGTCTACTGAGACTAGAGCCAAGTTCTGCTTATCCACAAATAGATGATGGCTTGGCCAAGTATTGGCACAGCATTCTGCTCCAGCCTAGACTACCCAGTAGGCCCAGGTTGGGTGAAGTCAGGGCTATGTCAGGGAATATTGGGGGCAGAATGTGGAGTAAGGGTAAGGGAATATTTCCACCCCAACATGTGCCTGATTATTTGCTCATCTGATGTATCACTCCTCCTAAATGTGCTATCCACCCAAGTACCCAATATTACCAAGCATCTTCTGTGATGGGACACTGTGAGTTGGTAAGGATTCAGAACTAGAAAATAAGATCCCTCCTCCAAGAACCTTAGAGTTTACGCCACAAACCATCAGCCTGAGAACATAAGCATTCATATTCAGCAGCCCGAAGGAGTGACGCAGAGAAGAGGAATTATCTGCTACGTGGATGTGATAGATGAATCACAGGCCAGAGAGTTCTCCAGGGAGAAAGGAGAAAGCAACAGCAGCGAGAAATTATTTATTAAGCATCTACTAATGAGACTACTAAAGCTTCCATTTGGGGACATTTAATAAATGCCAAGTGCTTTACCTTGCAGTTTTGCAGTTAGCATATGATGGTGTGAATTACGAGTCTCATAATCGTGAGCCAAGGGCAGCCCCGGAGAAGACATTACCCCTGGGTCACAAAACCTGTAACTGATGGAGCAGAACTCACACACAGGTTTACCCAGCCTGGGCTGCACCAGAAACATGTCTTTGAGGTCATGAAACTTGCATGGCTTCATGCAGGAGAAACTCACCTACGTGAGATGATGGAGGACAAGAAGATGCCAAATCAAAGGGTGACTGAGGGCTGGAATGTATGGGGAAGAGAATTCATGCTGGGAGTGGGGGCATAAGAGGTTCCATGGTGCTTGGGGAAAGGATGCCCCTTCTTCCAGCCTCAGGTCCCTCTACCTGCCTCCATAGAATCCCACCAGCAGCCCCGGGCAAATTCTGGTACAAAAATTGTTACTGCAACAACAGCCCCTCAAAGAGTGTCTTTATCTGACACTGCACATAATTATCCAATGATGCTTTAATAGCAGACACGTAGTGGGGCAAGGGGGTGGCAGAGGTGGACGTGGACATGGCTACCATCCCAAGCCTCAGCTTCCCATCCAAGTGCTGGAGCTTTCCAGGGCCACAGAGTATCTCCCATGCCTGTGATGGGCCTAACTCGTGTCAATATTTACAGGGAACTCAAGGGGCAGCAGATGGAGAGAATGAACCACAGGGCAGCCATGCGCCAGTCTTGTGACGGCGTCTCTGTGGCAGGGAGAGAAGGGGAGTGACTCAGGAGTATGGTGGCCCCCCCTCGCCTCAGCAAACTTGATCATCTCCCCTTTAACATTTGAGTCACTACCCAGTAAAGATGAGTGATGAACAGCAAGGGTTTGGGGAGATGGTAGCATTTCTGACAGAGGGTCAAGTAAACCCTCTCGTTCCCCATGACGCCCACCCCAGACTGCAATTTTTTCTGTGTGGCTTTTCTAGCAATACTTGGCACGCTGGGGAGTCACCAGCATGTAGACTTAACAACAAGCCTGTAACACTTGGGAGTCCCTTAGGAAAAGAAGGGGCTAAGAGAGTCCCCGGGGAGCCAACACCCAAGGCCCAGCTGCGAGGAGCCGAGCTAGTGAGCCCTCACATGCTCAGGAATGGACTTCAAGAACCCGGACTGAAGAGGATCCTGGGTGTCCCAAAGAGGCAACAGGGAGAGCAGTAGACAGCAACTACATGTCCACTGTGTTTGTGGTGTAGGTCAGGAATGGCTCAGAGAGTGTGGGGTTCACAAGATAGACTCACATGGAAATGGGAATGAGGACGTGAGACCAGAGATGGAAATTATTTGACTATGGTGGGTTTAGGGGAAGGATCCAGGAGGGAGCGAGCCGAGCAAAGGTGGAGGTGCAGCAGACATCATGGGGAGCCCCAACAGCACCCCTCAGGGTTTTCTCAAGAATCCATGAACAAATGAAATCACTTTATTTGATCTACCTTTTGATCTGTTCAAGCACAGGAGGCCTAGGCCGGCCATCTTTGCTGGCTGCCTGCTCAGGTAACCCCCTCACAAAGAGCAGACAGGATTTAGTGAGCACACACCTCTGCAGCTTCTTCTCACGCCCCACACTTCTGCATCTACCCTCACCTCAGGTTTAGAACTGACTCCCTCACACAAGAGATGACAGGCATGCCAAATCATCAACCAACACATAAACGGCAACATATTTTGAGTTATTGTTAGACAAGAGAAAGCAGAAGATGTAGGAGCAAACGGCCGTGTTAAATGAGGCAGGAACCAGAGAAAGTGGGAGGAGACTGAGGTACCCCGAGGAGGTTACCATTAAGTAGAAGTGGTCCCCCAGCGTGGGCCCTGGAGGAAATGCAGCCTGGTGGGTAAGACTGGGGGAGACCCAGGGTATGGAGAGGGTGAGGGGAAACTAGAACAGGAAGGTAAGGGGACACCCCTGAAGAGCAGAGGCCCTGTGTGAAAGGAATGGAGAGAGTGTTACACTGTGACTGAAGAAAATGGGAGAAAGATGTGAGGAGAGAAATAGAGGGCGCAGCTGAGGGCAGTAACTAGGTGAGGCTGAGACACAAATGGTGCCAATCTGCATGATTATGTGGCTCCAGAGCCCCGGGAATGGCTCTCGCAGGAGTGCAGAGGGGCTGGGGAGGGGAAAAGGGTGAGGCACAGAGCAGAGTTCAGATCATCACAGGGAGCGACATGGCTGGTCTAGGGAGGCCCAAGTTCTACTTCAAATAGAATCTGCCCCCGTTAGCTGAAGCAGCAAGGGCTCTTGAGAGCTCCAGAAATTTCTGTGAGGTGTAAAGAAACAGGCTCTGGCTGTGCCCCCATCACTGTGGGACCAGCGCCGTGGAGCAGGCAGAAATCACCAGGCTTTAGCTATGAGGCAGCACAGGTGCCAGCTATAGAACCAACCGCCCCCACCCCCAGCCCCATCCTCCCAGCTAAACAGCCATCACAGCCATGTCTCTCCCTCTGTATCACGGGTCTGAGGCATCATCTGGGGGTGCTGCATAGGTTTGTGGACCCTAAATCATAACCTGCCCCTGGCAGAGAAGGAACAAGGGAAGCAGAGCACTGACCCTCCTGGGGTTATGTTCTGTCCCCAGTCTCCTTCACACCCTCAGTTGAGAGCGTGGTGTTTGCACAGATAACATGTGGCGTGAGTGTCGAGAGTTCAAGAATTTGGGGAGCCACCACCCACTCCAGTGTCCACATGCAAGCCCCACGGCACAGGGCTGGGCGAGGTCTGTTTTTGCTAAGAAGAAAAGCTGCTCCTTAGGGGAACTCACCTGCCCTGGTGCACAGCTTGCAAAGAAAAGTATAAGTTGGGTTTCAAAAGGGCACCACCACTTTGTGCCGACAGCTGGGAAGGAGACTAGGAGGTGCTGAAGGGACAGACATGAAGTTAGGATCGGGGGGGGGGGGGGGGGTGTCTCTTCAGGATGAACAAGTTCCCCCTGGGAGGGTGAGGTGCAGCAGAGTTAAGGGGACCAGGAAATGGAGAAAGAGGCCTGAAAAACAGGTCATCTCTGGGGCAGGTGAAAATCCACTTGCAGGGAAGAGGAAGAAGGAAGCCAGACGGCAGAGCTCTGAGAGAGGAAGAGGGAGACTGGCCGCACCAGTCACCTCCTAACCCGGAGGACTCCGTGCCAGGGTTGGCGGAGCAGCAAGGAGCAAACCAAGAACCACCCGGTCAGCTTTCCGCTCCTGCTCCCGGAGGCACTGAGCTATTCACTTCAGCAGTGAACCCAGGCAGCCATAACAGAAGCCACAGCAACAACAGAAACAGTTTGAGCGAATAGCGCAGCTTAAACAAAAGAAACTGACTTCTCACGGTTCTGAAGACTGGGAGTCCGAGATCAGGGTGCAGCAGGATGGGGTTCAGGGGCGGCCTCCTCACAGCTTGCATACATATGGCTGCTGCCTCCTTGCTGCAGCCTCACGTGGAGGAGGTGAGCAAGCGCAGGTGGCTCTTATAAGGGTGCTAATCCCACCAGGTTGGCCTCCCCCCCAGGACCTCTTCTTGCCTTAATTATCTCCCAAAGGCCCCTGCTCCAAATACAGGTTTTCCCCATTACTCAAAAGTAGAACTTGCCTAGTTGGTATGAACTAGTGGTTCTATTTTGGATCTGAGAAGGATGTTACCATTAAATGAATTTAATGTCGTTCCATTAAATTAAGTGGAAACAGTTTTGAACATCCCCAGGCCCAAAAAATAACCCACCAGACACATGGATGGTGGATGTGGTAACATACATCAGCGAGGTGGAAACTATGCCCCTAAATCACGTCAGGTGCTGTAAGCCAATCACACCCTGCAGCAGGGAATCAAGGCAGCAGGTGAGACCTGTGCCATCACCAGAGGCCTCCATGCCAGGGTTGGCAGAGCAGCAGGAGCAACGTTAGTGCTTCAACGTATGAACCTGTGAGGCACACAGTTCAGCCATGACACACCGTTTTTGAACAAAACAAGGTCTTTAATCCCAGAGTTGTTTTTTTTCCTAGCGGAGGAAGGCAGGCAATAAACCAAAAAAGAGAATGCTAGGGTAGTCATTGATATATTTTTTAAAAAGTTAGTGAGTGGGGCCTCCCCGATGGCGCAGCGGTTGAGCGCTGGGTTGCGAAGCTGCCCACGGCCTCTGCGGCGCCAGTTCGATCCCCGGCTGCTCCCCGGCCACCGGAGGAGGGTCCCAGATGGCGCGCAGACCTCTCCTGCCGCCTGCTGCTCCCCTCAGCAGTGTACTTCGGTCCTTCTGCCTGCTCTGCTCCCCGCTCTGACTCTGGTGAATTCTCTCACCCTCCCGCGCTTCTGACTGTACCCAGTGCATGTATAAACAAAACAAACAAATAAATCATAAACAAATAAATACATGCCTCTTTAAAAAAAAAAAAAAAAGTTAGTGGGTGAGGGAGAGCCAGGGCATTACTGTGTATAAAATGTATATGGAAGAGGGGAGTGAGACAACAAATACCTGGTGGAAGTGTGATAGCCTGAGAGAGCAAGTGCAAAGGTCCTGAGGCAGGATCAGGTTTGATCCAAAAAACTAGAGTGGAGAGAGGGGAAAGATGAAAAGTAGTAAGATTTGTTGCCGGTGGAGTAAAACAGGGGGCATATCACTAAGGGACAGTGTAGGGACTTCAGCTTTTACTCTGAGTGGAGTTGGAAAAATCATTACAGGTTAATAGGCAGAGAAGGGACATGATTCAGAAGTGGGAGGATGGAAAACCTGCTGTGGAGAGTTGCACATGTTCTCCAGGTAGGGGGGCCGGGTGGAGGAAGAGTGGTTTGAGAAGGTGAGCAGGGAGAGGTAAGTGTACACAGAGCACAGAGGGAGGGCCAAGGTGAGGAAGGGCAGGTGTGAGAGCTGGGAAGAGAGAGAACAGTTGGGAGGTTGCCATGGGGATCCAAGATTAAGGACAGGCCATACCAGAACCTGGTGCTTTGAGGCAAGGTGGAGTTAGGGGTTAGAAGCACATGGAGAGCAGCAAAGTATGGGATCCTCTGTGGAAGGCACCAGAAGTTCCCACAGATTTCAGGACGCTGGCGGGGGGGTGTGGGGGACATTTCTGCTGCTAATGTGGTATTTGTTATGGTAGCCCGAGCTGAGAAGACAAGGAGCTTCACTCTTTGCTTATATGAAACTATCAATGTTCTCAGGAGCTGAAAGCTGGGTTAGGTGGTTCTTTGTTC
Source organism: Talpa occidentalis (assembly GCF_014898055.3). NCBI lineage: Eukaryota > Metazoa > Chordata > Mammalia > Eulipotyphla > Talpidae > Talpa > Talpa occidentalis. Next base: position 62,429,396 of record NW_023601653.1, on the reverse strand, counting down.
CCTGCTGCTACTGGAGGAGCTGGGACAGCCCCTAAATGTGCATGGCACCCTGCCAGCAGGAGCAAGGCAGACTTTCAATCCTAGATGGTGTCTCAAGGGGGGAAAGTTGAGAAAAATGGAGATGGGGACCTGGACCTGGAAGGCTGTGGGGTCTAGAAAAGAAACTGCCCCCTAGGGTGGGGTGGGGCTGCAGGTTCTGCTGGTGGGTGAGCAGCAAGGATGAGCCCGGTGGGATACAGGAGCTCTGCAGAGAAAGGAAGAGTAGGAAGAGAAAAGGCTGCAGCATGGGACACTTCCTTTTGAGGACTTTGCCCTCCAGTGACCTGGGCCTGCTGGGGCCAGCAGGGAGGAGGCCAAAAAGCAGATTTCACCAAGAACCACTCTCCACAGCTTCCAATTCAGTGGCTCCTTCGGCAGAGGCCCACCCGCTGGTGCAGCTGTCCTACCCAGAGAGCTTTGCCAGGTGAGCCTGGGGCAAGGCCTCGGGCAGCCCCCCAAGGGCTTCCTGACTGCAGATTGGAGACAGGTGAGGGAGGAGGGAGCGCTGGCTTTCCTTCCCTCTCCTGCTGAAAGTAAGACACAAAGCTCCCTTTGAGCTGCGTGCTCTGCCAGATCTGGAAGGGCTATGTTTGTCACGGCTCCCGAAAGGAGCAGGAGGTTACTTAGCTATGGATGAATAATAATTGGGCATTTGTCTACCAGCTACTGTAGTGATGAATAATTAAAATTTTTATTTCAATTGAGGCGAAAAGCTCTCTACCCACACGGATGGCCTGTCGGCTGTGCCAGGGCTATGCAGGTAGGAAGTGTGCCTTCCAAGTTCTGAAATCGCAGTCATTACGATGATGGAGACGGCTGGGCACAAAGCTGGGGACCTTCGGGTAAGTTAGAAGAGAAGCAACCCTCCCTTTGCAGGCAGGAATAAGATAGATCATCTGGAGCAGGACTTGAACCTGCAAATGGCTGAAATAACCAGGGAAACGAGAAGTGAAAGCAGGAGGCAGCAGACAGAGAGAAACTGATGGTAAGGCAAGATCCTATCATAATGAGGAGGCCGACGGCATGCTGAGAGAGAAGGGGGGCAGCTCATGCATAATGGGGACACACTGAACTCAGAAGCTGGACTGGCTTGGGTGCTGCTTGGCTGTGACCTTGAGCAAACTCATTAGCCCTCCCCAACCTCCCTTTCTGCATCTATAAAATGGGGTTACTACTACTTGATCATGTGTGCAGACTGAACAAGACAGTGTTCATGAGTATTTGGCAATGATAACAACACATTGCATCATTCAAACAGCACACAAGTCGGGGTAGGCTGAGTGGTTTAGGATTCAGAAATAGAAATAATAGAAAAGAAAGTGTGAGATACTGGCGTTGGATCAGGTGAATCACCCAGGGGTTCATGGGATTCAATTTAAGTACACTAAAATCCCTTTAGTTAGTAATATTGTCTCTTTCTCTGGTATTGTAACAGGGTGGTCCCCAGGAAAAGGGGAGGTTCCAGGTTTCCTGCCCCACCCAAAGGAGGGTGGAGCTAAAGGAAGAGAAGCTGCAGAAGAGAGTGGAAAGGAAGGAAGCAGGATGGAGCCAGAGGAGACCTGGCGGAGGTACATGGAGCAGAGAGACACGTGAAGAAACTGCGCTTGCCTTTTGGTCGTGGACTGGGTGACACAGATGTGGGTGAGAGACCCATGGGGAGGTAACAAAGGCGGGTTTTGTCTTGATTGTGATTTTGCTCTTTTCCTCCCAGACTTGGTCTGGTGGTTTCTGATCCTTTTCTGTGGGTCCCCACTCTAAGATGCTTTAGACTTGGGGCCCCTGATGACACAGGTCATGAATGGTTGGCCAGCAGCTTGGCGCTTTCAACAACCAACTCAGATGTGGCTGATGAGCAGTCAAATTAATTTTCCCAGCTCTAAACTCTTGCACCTATCGGAAAGAAACAGAGCCAAACCCTAAAATGTTCATTGGGGTGTTGCATGTGCATTGTCGCTGCCATGTTCCTTCTTCGCTGTGTCAAGTTGATTACAGAGGGATTGGAGGCAGTTTGCCCATAGTATGCAGGGATGAACATCCAAAAACATTTCACTGGATGTGCATCTCCTAAAATCCGAGGACATTTGTAGTTGGTTTATCTACACACACATGTGTTTCAGTTGTATTATGGTGGGGAGGTTGTGACACTCAGAGGTCTCCACCTGCCCTTCTTGGTGTCTGTGGGACCCTAGGGAGGACCAGGCGCTGTGAGAGCAGAGGCAAATCAGCCCACTCTTGGAGTTATGCCATGTAGGGTAAGTGAAAAAGTATGAGGATTTTCCGCCCTCCCATCTTTAGCATTAATGATGGATCCCTAACGGTCCTAAATGCATGCCTGATGTCGGACACCTGGAGTGGGGTGTGGGCATGCAGAGGTGGGTGCACCTGGGCTGAGACTGGGCTTATAAGGGCAGCCAGTGTCACAGAGACACCGGCAGAGAATGAAAAGAGAGAACGAGCAAGAGCAGCAGATGAGAGAGCAGGGCAAGGAAGAGAGAAGCAGAGAGAAAGAGAGTAGCAGTGGTGGGAGCAGCAGAGAAACAGAGACAGCGGGGACACCACAAGAGAAGGCCAGAGAGCCCAGAAAGAGTGCAGACTCGCCAGGGGGTGGGAGGCCTGCCAGCCTCCTGGTCCCCCAGCACCTCTGCCTGTCATGTACCTGGTAAAAGCTCAATAAAAGCCTGAAAAGACCATTGAGGGCTCCAGGACTCGACTCTACTTGTCTGCTCGGATCATAGAGATCCTGCTCTGTGCCCTTCCTGCCCCTACATAGCTCTTCCCCCAAGCTTCCTCCCAACATCCAACCTGAAACCACCCACGACCTCATTGACAGTTGTTGGCCAGCTTGATCTGCTTAAACCTCAGAGTCCACAGCAGGAGGCAGCCCCTGATTCACATTCAATTACTAGAAAGAAATCAACTTTCTCATATTAAATAAAACCAGCTTCTCTAGAACCTTCCTCCATGGGTCCAGTAGATAGAACATATTTGCATTCTACCTTCAGAAAATACAAGCACCCCAAAGAAGTGTTTTTGTTCTCCCTTCTGGCTCCCACTTTCAGTCTGTTTGCACAGAGATATTTGAGTTTGTTTTTTGACTTGTTTTTTAAAATTATCATCAATCATAAAAGACTTTCTCCAGGGTGCCTCATTCCTGTGCCCCCTTATCCATCCTCTCGAATAACCAGGAGTGTTAGATGTGAATAAAGCACCTAGCACATCACCTGGTGCATAGGAAGTAGTCAATAAATGTTAGTTGATATTTAATATTCAATTCGTTTTTCACTACGTGATTTGCACATCAAAGACATCTTTACAGACACATCACCCAAAGCAGTGATAGTGAAGGCAAAGATAAACAGCTGGGACTACATCAAATTAAAGAGCTTCTGCACAGCAAAAGAGACAATAACAAAAACAAAGAGAAACCCCACCAACTGGGAGAACATTTTTGCACCCAACACTAATGATAAAGGACTGATCACAAAAATCTGCAAAGAGCTGATGAGACTCAACAAAAACAAAGAAAATTATCCAGTCAAAAAATGGGCAGAAGAGCTAAAAAGAAACTTCTCTGAAGAGGAAATGCAAATGGCCAACAGGCATATGAAAAAATGTTCAACATCACTTGTCATCAGGGAAATGCAAATCAAAACTACCATGAGATTACCATCTCACACCAGTGAGAATGGCACATATTAAAAAAACTAGCAACAACAAATGTTGGCGAGGGTGTGGAGAAAAAGGAACTCTTCTGCACTGTTGGTGGGAGTGCTAACTGGTCCAACCACTGTGGAGAGCTGTGTGGAGATTTCTGGACCTACTAAACATAGAGCTTCCATATGATCCAGCAATTCCACTCCTAGGTATTTACCCAAAGGACACAGAAACATCAATTCCAAAGAACACCTGCACCCCTATGTTTATAGCAGCACTGTTTACAATAGCTAAGCTTTGGAAACAACCCAAATGCCCAAAAATAGATGACTGGATCAAGAAGATGTGGTACATATACACCATGGAATATTACTCAGCATTCAAAAAAGATAAACACATGCAATTTGCAGCAACATGGTTCATAGTTTTTTGTTGATTTTGATTTTCACTTTCTTATAGTTAATCATTTTCCTGGTCCCTTATTTAAGTTTTCTAGATCCCTGCTATGAGTGACACCATCCGGTATTTTTCTTTTTCTTTTTGGCTTATTTCGCTGAGCATGAGAGGCCTGAGAGGCTGGGCCCAGACTGGCGCAGGAGCAGAGCTGGTGCTTAGGTGCAGCAGAACCCACTCGAGCTCCCACACCAGCCCCGACCCCAGCCCCAGAGCAGCCCTCTGCTGTGGCGGCCCCAGCCCCACTGACCTTGGTTGCTGTGTCCACGTCCCTTGAGATGGCGCAGGTGGGGAAGCAATGGTGGGAAGAGTGAGTTCTGTGGCTGCGGGCTACAGTGGAGTTCAGGGCTCTGCCTGTCAGTCTCTGGTGGGCTCAGCGCCACTGCACACAGTGACCTGCTCAGGGGCTCCCAACCAAGGAGCAGGTGGAGACAAACTTGGCCCACACATACATTTTGGTGATAAGCAGACATAGCAGAAGAACTGCTCCCAGAGCAGAAGAGACAGAAACGAGTGTGAAGTATTTGAAGATTATGGAGGAAAAAGGAAAATGAGGTCCTACAGATAGGACCCTAATCTAATGCAAATGGTGTCCTTACAGGAAGAACCAAAGCAGTCATTCTCATTCTCACAGTCTCTCAGTCTCTGTCTCTCAGTCTGTTTCTCTCTCGCTCTCTCCCTTAAGTATCCCCCCTCCCCCCTCCAAATGGCAGGAAGGCCCCAACAAGAAGGCAATTATCTTGCAGCCAGGAAGAGAGAATCCCCATCAGGAACTCACTCAGTCAACGCCTAGCCTGGGTCTTCTACCTACTGGAATGTGAGAAAACTCATCTGTTGTTAGCGCTGAGCCCGAGATGCTGCCTGGGCTGACAGGAAAGCACAGCCCTTCCCAGGAGCTTGCTCTGCCTGTAGGCCCTTCCTTGTTTGTGGGTTGAGGCAGAACGTGGAGTCCCCCCGCTATGGCCTGAGTCTTATAATCATTGTAAGAGTGTAGAGTAAAGTGAGATTTATAGGTATTTCTTCTGCCCCTAGCTATGTTTTCAATATACTAATTTCCTCTTGGAAAAGGAGGAAATGAAATAAAGTCTTCAACCAGTGAAAGAATAAAGGAAGAAAATAATCTTAGAACAAAAGGAGAAAACTAAAAGAAGTTGGATTTTGTTCCCTTGAAATTCATATTCAGATGGTGCAAATTGCATTTGAAAGCAGGAACATACAAAGTATTGACTAAAGTGCTGATGGCCTCAGGCACTGAGCTAAGTGTGGACGGTCCAGTGAAGCGGTCAGCTATTGATCCTGCCTTCTAGAAACGTATGTTCTAGAGTGAAAATACTGACCATTGAGGGGTCCTGGAAATGGTTCCCACTCATCTCCAGAGGCACTGTGTCCTGGCAAAGATTAGGGAGCATGAAGGGGACCTAAAGTGCCAAGAAGAAGAAGAAAGAAGAGGTGGGGCATTGACGTAAGTCAAGTGTGAGAAGACCCTGACCTTCACAGGCCATGCTGAGAATGAAAACAGGCCTGAGTGCCACAGGGGAAGGAATTTCATTCAGGCCCAAGCCCCAAAGCCAGACAGGCCTGGAGTATGGTCATCGTAGAGCTGGGTCCCACAGGAATTAGCGTGACTAGGGTTCCTGCTGCTTATGACCTTCTGAGGTAACCATGCCACAAAACCCAGCAAGAGCTGAGGCCTATACCTGGACTGGAGCATCTGGAAATCTCATTCAACTCCTGATTTTACTGAAACAAATAAAAAGAAACTCTGAGTGGTGACCTGTGCCCACACCAGCAGCATCGCAGACCCTCACCCAGCTCAGCGGAGACAGTGGCCACATCCTCTGGGAATGGGGGTGCGGGCGGTGGGGATGGGCCTGGGGAAAGCATGAAATCTGCCACCACCTCTCCAAACATAGCTGAGTCCCTGCATTCAACTGTTCCAGAACTTGGTGACTCAAAGGCTTCAGCACAGGCTTTGATTTCATAGTCCTTCTTGTTTTTCCCTCTGAGAATAATCTCTCCAGAGAAAAAAATGGTTATCCCTTTAGTCAGCCCTTCCAGATGGGAGAAATTAAAGTCCTGCCATGCAGTGGTTGAAGAAGGGCTTCTCGCTTCCTTTTTCCCTCTCTCAAGCCTTCTCTCCTTCCTCCTTCCTCCATCATTTACCATAGGTTTATTAAGACAGTCCTTTGCTGGGGGCCTCCCCGGTGGCGCAGCGGTTGAGCGCTGGGTTGCGAAGCTGCCCGCGGCCTCTGCGACGCCGGTTCGATCCCCAGCTGCTCCCCGGCCACCGGAGGAGGGTCCCACATGGCGCGCAGACCTCTCCTGCCGCCCGCTGCTCCCCTCAGCAGTGTACCTCGGTCCTTCTGCCTGCTCTGCTCCCCGCTCTGGCTCTGGTGAATTCTCTCACCCTCCCGCGCTTCTGACTGTACCCAGTGCATGTATAAACAAACAAACAAATAAATAAATAAAACATGCCTCTATAAAAAAAATAATAATCTATAAAAAAAAAAAAAGGACAGTCCTTTGCTAAAAATGCAAACAAGGCATATGAAGATGAGCTGCAGGTCATGTTTGTGACATTCTCAGGGTCTCTGGAGATGAGTGACAAGCCATCTGCAGGGGCCAGAGGTGAGGAGACCGCCTGAACCCAGCCAGGAGTGGAGATGCTGGTGCCCTAAGGTCAAGCCAGTTCTGGGGGCTCGGATGGGACAGATTGACACCTCAGTGGAGGTTTCCTCTCCGCCTTCAAAGAACTTCTGAGGTGTCATTTTCTGCCTTGTGTTATTAAGCTGAAAAGGCAGCCAAAAATATCTACTTTGCTAAAATTAGCCAAGTCCCTTCCCTTACCCCCGGCTCTCCCCAGCTAGCCTTGGTGCCTCTGCCCCACGCAGACCCCCTCCCTCCCCTCGCTGGAGGCTGATGGCGTCAGCAGAGAGGACCAGAGGGGAGAACAGTGAGGCTTCTTGGCCCTGCTTCTCAGTGATCTTAATTACAGTTTTTCCAGATCTCGAAGCCTCCTACTCCTGCTGAGACTCTAACATCTACTCATTAATAGTTCTTTTTTTGAGTGCTATGCACTTTTCATATCCTTTTTAAATGATATTTGAAACCAGTCCAGAGGTTTGCTCTAGCTATGTGTGGGAGCGCTGAAGCTCACGGAGGTTGGACAACTTGCCGGAGGTCATAGAAGCAGGTAAGGATGGAAATGTAAGAACAAACCTGTCTGGTGTACAGCTGTGGTTTTCAAAGTGTGGTCCCTGGGGCAGAGGTGACGGCATCCCCTGGGAACTCAACACAGACCTGCTGAGTCAGAAAGTGTGGGGGCCGATCCCAGAAAGCCGTGTCCCAGCAAGCCTTTGGGTTGAGTCCCAAAGGACACTAAGGGAGGACCACTTCCTCAAGTGTATACCTTCACCTCAGTGGCCTTTTGCTTCTCTGCACCCCTGCTCTCCATATGCAAAAAATTGCCATGTTGGGGGTAAGGGTTGATTTCCCAGAAAAATAGATGTCACTTCTCCATCTACATGTTTCTAAGGAATTATAGTTGACCCTTCACACTAGATGCCAAACTTGACCTCCCTCTCAGCTGGCTAACCCAGATTCATTATCACACCAATCAGTCAATTGCTTGGGTAGAATCTGCTTCTCCATCCTGTACGGGTGTCCAAGACACTAGAAATGCATCAAGAGGGAAATCCAGCTGTTGAATCCAACTTGATAAAAAGTCTTCCAGGACAACCCTGCTCTCTTCCAGACTAGCAGCTGATTCTACCCTGGCACACCCAACTCAGTCAATGTCTCCCCACTGAGCACCCCTCCTTGTCCGTGTCAGGTCCTCCGCTGGCCCTGACATAAACTGTCCCCACTGACCCTTAAAACAACCTCGCATCTGGGTACTTTTAGCCCCATTTCAGAAACTAAGACACAAAGATTGAAGAACTTGACTAAGGTCACCAGCTAATCAACCATGGAGCAGAGACTGGAAACCACTTTCTGTCCACTCTGGTTACTGCCTGCCATGGGCCTCCGTGGAGCAGGTCCTGTCTCTTGGTCTATGCCTCCCTCCGACCCTCAGCCTCCAGGTGGAAAAGTATTCTGTTCGGGTGGAAAGTCCTCTCTACTGCGGTGCCAAGCCAGTCTCCTGCTCTACCTCCTGTCCCCCCTCAGTCAAGTCTCCTTCCTCAGACCTGCTAATCCCCCTACATGCTGCTCAGCATGGAATAAAGCCTGGCATCGGCCAGATCTGGGTTGCTAAGACAGGTTTTTGATCTTACCATTTCGGTTTTGACCAGACATTTGGTACAACTTCAAACGCTGTCGCCTGTTGTCTGGCTGCCGAACGAGAACTCGTGGCCCATTTTTTCACCGGTATCCTTGAAGCCCACTCTCACACGTGTGCCCTGAATCTAGGTCTTGCCTAGCAGGGGGTCAGGTACCCTGAGGAGAAGAAGGATGAGGGACAGGGAGGAGGCAACTTCTTCACCTGTGCTTCCCGGCCCGGAGGCAGAGCCAGTACTTGATATTTAAGTTGAAAATGCCAAAATGGCAGAGACAGGGAGAGTGAAAGCATTTTCTCAGACCTTGCTAATTAGAGTTCACCACACGGCATCTTAATAGAAGTTGGGGGGAGGCCTCCCAGAATGATTGGGGGACAGGCCAGCTCAACCTTCCTGGCAAACAGGAAACTCTGCCCACAAACAAAAGGAAAAAGGAAGCTCCCAGATTCCTGTTCTAAGTAGCCTCCTGAGAAGGACTTTATCTTTGGGGAAAATTTTGCTAAAGGAAATTTGAACTGAAGTTGCAAGTTTCCTTTGTTAAGAAAAGCAAATAACATGAAAAGGGAGAGAAGCAATAAGACAAAAGATTGGCCATCGCAGATGCAGATCTAATCTCTGAGGTAAAATACACTGGAAAGAACCTAAACTTGACCGCCACACACAGAGGGGAGCAGGAGGGCAGGCAGGGTGCAGCCAGCAGAGGCTCAAGACCAGATGAACCTGACCTCTTGGGGGCAGTGAGGGGTCCTAGCCTACCAGAGGGGTAGCAGTACCAGAGCAGGCCTGCGGGGCTGACTCTAGTCCTGTCATCTGGGGATTCAGTGTTCACTAATCCAAGCCCACAGAGCATTCTGTGCTCCTGGCACCCAGGAGACAAAGGAACTAAAGCTTATTAGTAATAACAGCCAATATGTTTTTAAAGCTCTACTAGAATCTTCTTAAGCCTTTTGCACATATTAACTCATTTAACCTCACAATGACCTTATGAAAAGAGGCCATTACTCTCACTCCCCTTCAGAGGGCACAGAAAGGTAGGCAGGCTTTGTCAAGTTCATTGGGTGGAAGCCTGCAGGGAGGACCGAACACAGGCCATCAGGTCCCAAGGCCCCCACTTCTGACCACCACACTGGACTGCCAAGCAGTCCGGAACATTCGTAAGGCATATCTTCTTGTCTATGTTCTTTAAGACTTTCTTTTAAAAAAAATTTATTTATTTATGCATACAAGCACCAGGGTACAGGCCAGAGGTGCGGGGGGTGAGAGAATTCACCAGAGACAGAGTGGAGAGCAGAACAGGCAGATTGGGGAGCAATGGGCAAGTCAGGAGAGGTCTGCTGTGCCATGTGGGTAGCTCCCTTGACGGGATCAAACTCGAGCAGCAGAGGCTGCTGCAGAGGATAGCTTCATAGGTTGCGTCTTAACCCCTTGCGCCACAAGGGAGGCCCTGATCCTTCAGAATTTTAGCAATGCCTGCAAGGGGTAGTGAGACAGAGCCGAAACAAACCTGGGCTGGCTTCCCAGCACTATGTCTGAAGAGGAGCCTGGACCCCGAAAGGTGGAACTCAGACCTCAACCCAAAAGAGTAGAACCTGGACCTCAACCCTGATGGGGTCATGTGAAGTGTGAAGTGAGACCATCCTCGCCTGGCACCTTGTCTCAGTCCTTATGACACCAGGTCCATTGGCTGATGTCTCAGGGGCGCCAGGCACATGCTGTGGCTAGAGACACTATGGATTCAAGGGGAAGTAGGTCAGTTCCACTCTCCCGCGTGTCTCGGGGCCCGAGGAGTGGTTCGGATCGGCTTCTTGGGGAACTTCTCCAAATCTCACACCTGCTTTTTGGAGGAATTGCTTAAGCCCGAAAGAGATGAGGTCCCAAGTCCTCTTTCAGTCACATTTTAACTCATGAGCTGGATTCAAGGTTGGATCCAAGCAGCTTCATTCTTCCCCAACCCCCACCCCCACTTCCCTCCACCACCCCTGCCACCCCGTCCCCTGCAAATCCATGCTGTGAACATGTTCTTCATCCACCACTAGGTGAGATCCCAGACCAGCCTGGTCGCTCCTTGGGGGGATCATTCTAGGCATTCCTGGGTCACTTTCATTTACAAAAACAGCCTCATGTTGGTATTTGAAATATCTAGGCCACGTTAACAATCAAAGCTCAGAACTTTCATTGAAATTAGAAAGTCTCTCCTCTGGGGATGGGGCAGTGTTCAGGGAGGGTCATGCCCACCCCCCACCCCCAATGCCTCCCAGGGACTCTCCCCACTTGCCAGCTGCTGCTTGACCCATTCAGGGCCAGTGGAGACTGAAGAGAAAGAGCAGCAGCCTCAAGCCTGCTTCAGGTGAGGGATGGATGTCGTGGGCCTGGCGACATGCCAAGCGCCTCTGGTGGCGGCAGCTCAGGGAGCTATAGAAGCCTCCAGCTCAGTTACCTTAACCAGTACCCCATGTCCTGTTGGCAAGGACAGTTCTGGGTTAAGCCTGTGGTCTCAGTGTATTTGTCAGTCCCCTCCCCTCTCTCTCTCACAAGTGTCCCCAGGTAGAGCACAAGTTGACCTAGCCTTCCCACTTAACACAAATGAGACCTTGGAGTGGCTAAGTTTCTTCTCCCCCAGACCCGGGAACTCCCAGTGGTCCACTCCCAGTGGCCATGAGTTACTGGCCACTCATCCCTCCATGGAGTTCTTGTGGACAGAGAACTTTCCAGAAAGTCCAAGTCTGGCCCAACTCCCCTGTGGCTCCGACTGGTGTTCATTCAAATGGGCTCCTTTCTTCCTCCCTGTCCAAGACAGTGCAGCTCACACCTCTGCAGTCCAGTCTTGCGCCCCTCTCTCCAGTTCTCCCTGCCTCAGGCCAGATTCTCACCTTCCAAACCAGCGTGCACACTCCCCCCACTCCAGAGAATCCAGTGGACCCCAGAATAACACAGGTTAGAACTGCCTGGCTCCACTTCTATGTGGGTGTCTTTGATACATACATAAATGTACTTTCTCTTCCTATGGTTTCAAGTGCCTGACATCACCTGATTATGTGACCTTAATCTTTTTCTAAGAATACCGTATCTAATACACGACGTACAAAATATCTGTTCATGGACTATGTGTGCTGTTCATCAGACTTCCAATCAATAGCAGACTATGAGCAGTTGCATTTGGGAAAGTCAAAGGTTATCTGCATTTGGAGAAAAAGGAACTCTCCTATATTGCTGGTGGGAGTGCAAACTGGTCCAGCCACTATGGAAAGCTGTCTGGAGGTTCCTCAGTCTCCTAAAAATGGAGCTACCATATGACCCAGCAATTCCACTCCTGGGGATCTACCCAAAAGACACAAAAATATTGATTCAAAAGAACGCCTGTACCCTTATGTTTATTGCAGCACTATTTACAATAGGTAAAACCTGGAAACAACCCAAATGCCCAAAAATAGATGACTGGATCAGGAAGATGTGGTATATCTACACAATGGAATATTATTCAGCAATCAAAAAAGATAAGCGAATGCCATTCCTAGCAACATGGATGGAGCTAGATGGAATTATGCTCGGTGAAATAAGTCAGAAGGAAAAAGAAAAATATCGGATGATCTCACTTATAGCAGGAATATAGGGGAATCAAATAAGATATTGGGGGAAAAATAGTAACAATACAAAATACAACAAAACAAAAACAAACAGACAATTATAAACCAGAGACATCCTGCAGGGGAGGAGGGGAGAGAGGGATTGGAGAGAGAGAGGCAGGCAGGGAGGAGCACAGGGGACTGAGGTGATGGTGCAGGGGTGCATTGGTGAAGGAAACTCTATGGGGACTACACCTGGGGTGTGGGGGGGGAGCAGACATTGTTTAAAAATGAACAATGATATAAAATATATATTAAAACTGTTTTTAAATTAAAAATCCCCAATTAAAAAAAGTTATCTGCAGATTTCTGAGTATGTGGAGCTCAGCACCTCTAATTCCCACATTGTTCAAGGGTGGACTGTGTAGGGGCTCCCCTGACGTCCCTCTCTTTCAGCCTCAAGCGAGACAGAAGTCCCCTCCTTCCTCTCTCCTGAGATAGGAGGGGCACAGCCCTCCAGCGGCTGCCTTGCAAGGAAGCCTCACTCCGGCTCTTCATTCTGGATCTTTTCAAAGGTTGCAGGTGGGGGCCTCTTCACACTAGCAGCTCTGGTTTTACCATTTCTTAGCATGTCTTGATCGTGGTACAACTTCATGTTCTTTTATAATATGGAGTTACTTAGCACCTATTGTAATATTCTCAGACTTCAGGGAGCCTGCCCATCTCCTAAGCAACAGAAGAGTTGGAGTTAACGTCCAGCTATGTATAGTTTAAGAAAGAAGGAAAGAAAAAGCAACCACCCAGGACTGTTGAATCCTATAAAAACGTGATCCCTCTAGCAGGCTGTGACCCCAAACCATGTCAGCTTCCAGAAATGCCACATGGACACTGGAGGGAAGGGGTTGAGTGAGTACAGCCATAGCGGGATGTTGCCCCTACCAAGGAGAGGGGAATACTCCAGCAGGGCTGCCTCAGTCTGTTTCCCTGCCTCCCTTTCTGAAGATGCAATGGGTATAGAATCTGAAACAGGCCCATGGCATCTTGCAAAAGAAGATCAGTGCAAATGTTTTATCTCAGCTTGGAACACGTAAACAGCAAATGCACCCCAGAAGGATCCCTCTAATTGGGGGCACTTGGCCACCAACACATGCCCAACCCTCTAGTGCTCCCAGATTGGAGAACAGGGCAGAGGGAAGATTGTTACTCTCTGTGTCTCTAGTGAGTTCTTCATGAAATCTTTGAAAAGTGAAAGGTAGAGGGCCTCTCTGGTGGCATAGGGGGTTGAGCACAGCTCTGTGAAGTTGTCCACGGCCTTTGAGGCTCGCGTTCGATCTGGGCCATCTGGGAGCAACCCACATGGTGCGGCAGACCTCTCCTGTCTCACCCACTGCTCCCCTCAGCAGTATATTTCAATACATCTGCTTGTTCTGCTCCCCCGCTCTTTCTGGTGAATCTTCTCATCCTCCACGACTGTGGCCTGTACCCCACTTCTTAAAAATAATTTTTTTTTAAAAAGTGAAAGGTAGAGGGCCTCCCGGGTGGTGCAACGGGTTAAGACACAACCTATGAAGCTATTCACAATCACTGCATTTGGATCACTGGCCAGGGAGCTACCCACATGGCGCAGCAGACCTCTCCTGACTCTCCCACTGCTCCCCTCAGCAGTGTATTTCAGTCAGTCTGCCTGTTCTGTTCCCCACTCTGTCTCTGGTGAATCCTCTCACCCCAACACCCCACACCTCTGGCCTGTCCTCCAGCTCTTGTATGCATAAATAAATCTTTAAAAAAAAAAGTGAAAGGTAGAGATCCAAGAGCGTAGCCTTACGAGAGGCAATTGCGGTGCTTGTCTCCATCCCCACCCCACCCCCACCCTGTGACTGGACAAGATTCCTGGGTCTTTCCAGCCACAGGCTGAATCCGTAGCTTAGCCAGGCTCAGTCTTCCAGGCCTGACTTTGAGCTGCCTCCTGCTCATTACCCAGCTCAAGCTCTGTAGCGCATCCACAGAAACAAAGAAGAGCTTTTTCAAGTAATCCTACCTTTTCCCACCAGCCATGTTTTTATGGGAGGTTTTTTTTTTGCCCCCAGCAGCAAGGTAAAGCAAGCGATTGAACTAATTTGTTCTCAGATCAATGAATCCATTGTGTGCTTAAGGGACCAAAAGGGTTTTTGTTGTTGTTGCTTTTTCTTTCTCATTCAATGTTGGTTTGGAGCAGGAATGAAACATGGCCATAGGCTACGAGGAGAAAGAACTAGGTAGATAAAGCTTTTCTTTCTTTTTTTTTTTTATTTTATTTTATTATTACTATTTTTTAAAGATTATTTATTTATACAAGCACTGGGTACAGTCAGAAGCGCGGGAGGGTGAGAGAATTCACCAGAGCCAGAGCGGGAGGCAGAGCAGGCAGAAGGACCGAAGGACACTGCTGAGGGGAGCAGCGGGCGGCAGGAGAGGTCTGCGCGCCATGTGGGACCCTCGCCCAGTGGCCGGGAGCAGCCGGGGATCGAACCGGCGCTGCAGAGACTGCGGACAGCTTCGCAACCCAGTGCTCAACCGCTGCGCCAGTGGGGAGGCCCCTAAAGCTTTTCTTTCTTTGGTTGAGATTTAGATTTTGGTAAAAATTTACAGGTTCATAACTGAAATTGTGACTAAATACATACTCACTTATCCATGTCCATGATTTTGATCCTATGTCCTGCTTCTCTCCCCAACCACTCACAGAATTACCAGCTGAGCCTCAGAACACTACAGCAGCCTTCACGAGGGTGCGGGAGCTCATGGGCCTAACAGCTCTTGATTATCTGACTGACAGGCCAGATGCAAGTCTGTGGAGCTACCACAAATGCTTCCAGAGAAGAGAGACCCAAGTTCATGCCTGGCATGGGCCAAGCATCAGATCAGAGAAGGGCCTGATTTGCTAATGAATGGGGGTAGGGGGTGGTATATATTTCCCTGATTCCCCTTAGTTCACAGATGATTTAGACACATTCCATTCTCAGTCCTGAGCTGCTTTAAAAATAATTACAGCCAAAATAATTCAGTGCAAAAGAAAAGTCTTTCTCCAAATGGTAGTGGAACAACTAGATGTCCACATGCAAAATAATAAAGTTGGGGGGGGGTGGGGCTTCCCTGGTGGCACAACGGGTTAAGATGCAGCACTGTAAAGCTATCCGCAGCCTCTGCAGCACAAGTTTGATCCCCGGGCAGGGAGCAACCCACATGGCACAGCAGACCTCTCTCCTGTCTTACCTGCTGCTCCCCTCAGTCTGCCTGTTCTGTTCTCCACTCTGTCTCTGGTGAGTCCTCTCACCCCCCGCACCTCTGGCCTGTACCCCAGTTCTTGTATGCATGAATAAATAAATAAATCTTTAAAAAAAAATACAGGTGGGCCCCTATGTTCATCAGCTCAGGCCTCCCTAACCAAATAGCATCGAGTGGGTGCCTGAAACAAAAGAAATGAGTTCCTGCTTCAGAGGCTGGAAGTCCAAGATCAGGGGCCAGCGTGGCTAGACTCTCACAAGAGGACTTTTCCTGACATGCAGACAGCTGTCCTCTCACGGCCTCACACAGGGGAGGCATGAAAGGCCACATCCTATCACTGTAGGACCCCATTCTTCTTACCTCACTTCACCTCCTAAGACCCAGTCTCCAAACACAGCTGTAACAGTGGGACAGCCATAGAAAGGGGAGATTCCAGGTTCCCTGCTCCACCCACCCAATTAAAACATAGGCAAAGGATCTGAATAGACATTTCTCCAAAGGTGATATAAAAATGGCTAATAAACACACCCTTCAAGGGGAAAAATGAGAAAAAACTGGGAGAGGAAGAGGAAGGAAGGAGACCTGGAGGAGGCACACGGAGCAGAGACACGTGAAGATGCCCCACTTGCTTCTCAGCCTTGGATTTGTGCCCGGGACTTGGGGGACATGGAAGGAGACACGTGAAAGAGATAGAGTCGTGGGTGACAGACCCGTGGGGAGGCTGACAATGGCAGCCTTTATCTTGACTTGTATTTTGATTTTGCTCCTTTCCTTCCAGACTTGCCTGGCCCCTTCTGCCCCTTCCCTGTGGGTCCCCACCTGAAGGTGCCTCAGACTCAAGGCAGGTTTTTGGGCCTTAATGGCCTCGCTTTGGCCAACCCTGTTTTACTGGGCATTTACCTACTAGGGGATGCATAGTTCTGGGTATTTCTTGAAGAAACTATTTTAATTACGGTCTTTCTCTTCTCTCTATGGTACACTAGTTGCATTAAAGTTGTTTTCTATGGACAGTCTCACACACCAAGAGTATGTTTTGTACTTATGCGGCAGATGGCCCAACCCATTTAGAGCATGCAGGTCTGGGGGTCCTCAGGTCCCCTCATTCTGCCTGCTATTAGTCACATTGGGGCATAGAGTTTCAACATATGAATTTCAGTCCACAATTCAGTGCATAGCAACTCCTTCCTCACACCATACACAGAAACTAACTTAAAATGGAGCAGAGACCTGAATGTAGAGCAAAACTATAAAACATTCAAAAGAAAATATAGGAATAAATCTTAAAGACCTGGGATTATTTAAAACCTTCTAAGAAGTGACGCCAATAGCACAAGTAATAAAAAAAGAAATTGCGTCAATTGAACTTCATCAAAATTAATAACTTTTGTGCAATGGACACCATTAAGAAAGCAAAAAGACAACCCACTAAATAAAAGAGAAAATTTTCCAATTGTATACCTGATAGGGACTCATATCTAGAATATAAATACCCTTTAGCACTGAATAAGAAAAGTAAATTAAAACACAGGCAAAGGATCTAAATAGATATTTTTCCAAAGGCAATATAAAAATGGCTAATAAACACATGAAAGATATTCATCATCATTAGCCATAAGAAAAATGTGAATCAAATTCATAGGCAATACCATTTGACAACCAGAATCCACTGGTTTTGCACTGGCAAAAATGTGGAGAAATCAGAAACCTCACACTAACATTTCATGTTAGTGTTAACATGAAATTGGTCAGCCTTTGCAAAACAGCTCAGTGGTTCCTCAAGAGGTTAAATGCAGTTACCACACAAACCAGCAACTCCCCTCCCAGGAGTATATCTAAAAGAAAAGAAACATGTTCACCCAAAAACCCAGCTCACTGTGTTCATAGAATTATTCATAGTAGCCCAAAAGTTGAAATAACCCAAATATGCATCAACAGATGAATAGGTAATTAATGCAGTGAATCTATACAATAAAATATTATATGGCAATAAGGGCCTCCCCTGGTGGCTCAGGCAGTTGAGCGCTGCACTGTGAAGCTGTTCGTAGCAGTGAAGCTGTTCGTAGCCCCTGTAGCGTGAGTTCAATCCCGGCAGGCAAGGGTCCCACATGGCGCAGCAGACCTCTCCTGTCTCGCCCCCTGCTCCCCTCAGCAGTGCATTTCATCTGTGTGCCTGTTCTGTTGCCCGCTCTGTCTCTGGTGAAACCTCTCACCCTCCCGCGCATCTGGCCTGTACCTGGTTCTTGTATAAATAAATAAATAAATCTTTTTTAAAAAAATAAAATATTATATGGCAATGAAAAGGAATGTGTTGACATGGATAAACCATAAAAGCACTATGTTGAGTAAAAGAAGCCAGTCATAAAACTATATATTATAGGATTTAATTTATATGAAATGTGAAGAGGAGGCAAACCTATAGAGACAGAAAGCAGGTAAGTGGGTTTCCTGCGGGCAGGAGGGTAAGCGCACTGGAGAAATAGGGAGTGCCTGCTAAGGGGAAAAGAGTTTCTTTTGGGGGTTAGGAAAATATTCTGATATGGTCATGTTGGTTGAGCAGCTCATGAATACACCAAAAAACATTGAATTGTTCCATTTAAATGGGTGAACGGAATGCTGTGCGAATTATACCTCAACAAAGTTGATAAATATATGTGTGTGTTAACACCAAATTGTGAGGTCAGTTAATACAAACACACACACACACACACACATACAACTTGAAATTTTACTTTCCCTGAGATTTGAAACAAAAACAAAAGAGAAAAAATTGATGTGAGACATAACATGTGAGCTTTCACTAATTCTAGGAAAAGAACCAGTTTATCTGAAAGTTAGAAAATTAGAATTAGGGAAAAATATATTGAGAAAAGTAAAACCAGAAGTCAAGAGATGTTAATTAAGCAAAGCAAAAGAAGGCACTCACCTAATTTCAGGGGGTATGAGCACCAGGATGTGACTTTACCCAGCTCGGAATGTGTCTTGTTAGGAAGGAAGTGAACCCACACACATCACTCATACCTTCCTTCTCTGGGGTGACCTCATCTCTAATATGTGAGGATAAAGAACAACAACACACTCTTTTTTCTAATCATAAAAGTCACAAATTTAAGATTCAGTCTTGCACTGAATCCTCATAGAGTTTTCTCCAGTGTTCTCGCAGACATACACGTAATTTTCTACCCTTATTTCACATTTACCATCAACATTTTCCATTATTATTTAAGCCTCTCTTAAGCCTCACTTTGAATCAGATGAGTAAATCATTATTATTTAACTAATTTCTTGATACAGGGAATTTCTCTTTTTTGTGGAAAGTATCAATAATTATGATTATTATGACTACATATGTTATATCCATCTGGCTTTTTTATGTATCAAAATTCCCATTTAGAATTTCAAAACCCAGGGTATATTTCATCTCATCTGGAAACCATTCTCTGATTGCAAGGTTCAGCTATTTTTCCTTCCTCAGAACATTTGTAACTCTGTGAACAGCTCCATCAACATACTTTAATAATATGTTACATTAACAGCTTTAGATTTTTTAATACTTTATTATTATTAATAACAAATTGCAAAGGAAATTTTGAGCATAGATTTTTGATAGTGTTTCTATGGAACATAAGCCTTTTATAGTCCAGATGGCGAGACCACTTAATCTTCATAGTGCTTATCAAAAATGTTATGTCAACTTATCTATTAGCAGCAGTGTTGATATTGCTCTACACAGTATGAGGACTTTTAAAAGTAATTCCATTCCCCCTTCTAGGGAAGAACTGTAAGGAAGAATTCTCATCACAGCAGGATGTATGATAGCAAATATGGAGGAGAAATTAACACCCCTCCATCATGTAAAAATTAAATGGATCATGATAAATTGTTTTTCAGTAATTAAAGTGGTGTTTTCAACAAGTATAAAATGACAAAGAAAAGTGACTTCTAGAAGACTCGCCAATGAAATGACCTGTAGGCTAAACACCAACTTGTTGGTGAGGTCAGGTGAGGTTGGAATATGGGGTGCATATCCCAAAATACAGCAGCAGTGATTATGTCTGGGTTATGGGGTAATATTGTTTTCTTGTTTGCACATTTCTATATGTTTTCCAAAACTAACTAACCTGACCATTTATTACGTTTATAATTTTTAAAGTTCATTGATTTAAAAGCAGGCTCCTAAATAAATTCACTTTCAGTGAGCATTGGCATAGGGAAGGGGGACATCTCTGGGTACCACTGCAAGTGGGTGGTCGAGGCCCTGCTGCCCTAGTCCTGCTGCTTCTGGGTGTTGTTTGTGCCTGACTGAACCCCACTGCCCCCTCTTTATAGGAAACTGTCACATCCCTGAGTCAGTGCTCCTCGAGAGAGCCCTGCTTTGACAATGGATGGCGCAAGAGACCAGCATGCAAGACATCACATTTCTTGCCAAGCACAGGGCAAAGCGAATCGCGAGATACTGCCTTACTTGGGATTCTAAACACCGTCTTGCATTCCAGGAAACCCCCCGCGATTGCAAATTTCTTGGACAGAAAACAAAATACATCCAACAATGCTGCCACAGTACACACAGGTTTTCCACTACCATTCCATAGCATCGCCTCTGACTTAGCCAGCAGCCTGCTGGATTTCACACGGAGAGCAGGCTAAAATGGGAGGAGAGGAGACCTATGTGAAACAATAGGGTTGACAGCCAATCCAGAGTCGGTGCTATTGTCTGGGCTTCCTGGCTTGTAAACTGCTCATAATGACTCACTAGCTGGTCAGGCATTGCCAATCAACTGAATTACTAGGGAGCTAGAGCTAAAAATGTTAGAAATGTAACCCTTACTAGGAAGAGCTCAAGCTAGAGTATATTCATAAGGAGGAAGGAAAATTTACCCTTGCCCTGGATGAAAAATTAGTAACAGGGCAGGGGGAAAGAAAAAGAAAAACTAGTAACAGCTGGTTAGTAAGGATGAGATGTCAGATTGACCATATTCTCTTCCTTCCCAGATTATCATCATCACACCCTTGGATAGTTTTTGTATGCCTGTTGTGTAAAAGCACCAGATATCTTTTCTAGCCAGTGGGGACTCTGAAGAATCTGTTTAGGACTTAGGTTAGTGTATCTGTCAGTGATTGCTTCCGTAATACTGCATAAGAAACACCTCCCCACTCCAAAAAAAAACTAAGTGGCTTAAAACAACAAGAATTTATCTTATACTGATGAGTCTGCAAGATGGACTGTGGGTTAGCTGCTGGGCTGGCTAGGTTGGGGAGCTCAGCTCCAGGCTGCAGTTCAATTTTAACTGGCTCCAGATATAGACTGGGTCGTAGGCGTCTATGTTTATTCTGGGGCCCTGGCTGGAGGGCAACAGCTGCCTAGAGGAAGTTCCTCTCATGTCGATGGCTAATGTTCAAAAGGAGCAGATCAGGCTCTTTTCAAGCCTCCGTCATGTCCTGTCCACTAACATTCTCTTTGACCAAACCCAAAGTTAAGGGACAGGAAGCACACCCCACCCACCATGAAGCCACAGCGGGGTGTGGATGAACAAGTCTCTGAATGCTGTGAAAGATTGAGAACAGCAGTTCAAGTTGCCACAGTGAAGATTAAATAAATCTTCACATATCACCCAGTCCTTCCTCCGTTGGTTTCCCAGACGATGCCTGCACCCCTACAAGCAAGTCAAATTGCTAAGAGGTCAAAATTATCCTCCCAAATGGAGAAGGAAGAGCTTTTCTTTTCTAAGTTTCTACCCAACCTGCCATGGGTTAAGACATCTCCAATATTTGGACGGGGATACAATGATGCAAAATAACTCAGTACAAAGAATTTAGAAGCAAAAAGACAGTAGGAGAAGGAAGTAGAGTCAACAGTTTGAACTGGAAATGAAGTTCAAGTTCATTTCAACCAAACATCCCAAGCCAAGGACATTCTCCTGAATCTGTTTTTCTTATTTTTACTGTTCTCTCTCAGAGGCAAGAAATGTTCATTGTGAAAAAATTTCAGTTAGTGAGCAGAAAACATAATCATCCATAATCCCATCACTCTTAACTACTTACACTTAGCTAGTCACTAACACTTAGTCACTTACACTTAGCTACTGTCCACATTTTTACGCCTGGGCAACCACAGAGAACCAGAAATCAAAGTAGCACTTCCTCAAGAATGTCGTGAAAATATTAAGCCCTTGGGTCTGGGTCACTTAGACACCAGAAATTCTTATTCTCATTTCTCAACTACAGATGTCTAGGTAATTCTCTTACAGACTTTTTAAAAATGTTTTACAGTATATGCATATATGGGGTATTTTTGGCAAAAATGGGATCAGCCATTACAGACACACTATTAATCTATTTGCTGCACATATCTGAATAGTTTTCCTTGTCAACAAAGATACACCTTTATCATCATTTTAAATGCTACCTGAAATTTCCTTTATGAATTTCCAGGAATTATTTAAGCAGTGCTTCACTGATGGAGTTTAGGTTCTTTCTAATTGGGGTTGGGAAGACTTCTATCTACCTGAATAATAACTCACATCACTTTATATACAAACGAAGGCGTTTATTTTCATTTTCAGATCTAAGCAATCTAAGAAGTGCCTTTATTGACAATAAATACAACCACCCTGTGCTGTTAGGATGTAGGCCATAAGAAAGGAAATAGTGCGGTTGGGTAGAGATTAGTCATTTTTGAAAGAGCATGTATGTACATTTTACATATTGATTGCAAGCCACGCAAAGGTTTCCAGATGCAGCTTAGTTCCAGAACACAGCATCAGTTTTGAATCAGCATTCAGTGCTCCTGAATTCAGATGTCTATCTCAGCCTCTCGGGCCTGCTAACCAAATAAGCCTGGAGATGAAATAAGCCCAAACTCCCCAGTGGCCTCAGAGTCATTTCTGGAAGGACCCAAGGACTCTTGTACCACAAGGACAGAAGTGTCACCCACCTCCATCCCCACTGCAGGGCGACAGTAGCTCAGGCACAGTTTCGTTGGCCAGTATTGAGCTGACTGATTACAAACTAATCCAGGCATTCAAGTGAAGTTTCCTGAAGGAAAGAAGCCAATAAAACAGCCCCAGAAACAGAGGGACCAGTCCTTCTCCAGCACTACTCCCCAAGAGTTACCAAGGTGACCCAGCCTAAAGCAAGCATTGATATCAGCACTGCTATGGCACGCGTAGGGCTGGCATCAGAATTGACTCTCTTCCCTTGACCTTGCTTTCCCCCAGATTTATTTCCACTCTTGCTCATGCTCAACCAAGATAATCCAGCACATTGACATGGGTACGTACATGTATCCAAAGCCCGCAGTGCCATTGAGAAGCAAGAACTCTCAACTCCCCCGTTAGAAATGTAGATCAACACTCCGACTTTCTCGCTTTGGAATGTGGGGTAACAGATTCATTGACTGCTAGGACCTCTAAGGGTCATGGAGATTTTGCCTTACACCCTCATCCTTCAGTGAGTATATGGGGCCCTCAGAGAGGGTGAGTGACCTGCCGATGGCCCTACAGAATCCAACACTCTCGGCCCCCAACCTCTCTGTCCAGACTCAAGGTGATCCTCTTGCCAATGCCCCACTGGTAACAGTCTTTTTGCCCGGACGCCTCCTGGGAATGTCAGGAAGACAAATTACAATCCAGCCACGTGATTCTTCAGCCCTTTGGAAAAATTCCCTGCATCTCAGTGTGCCTGGCAGGTCCTCAAGGAAACTAAAGCTGGGAAGAAATGAAATAGTCCGCCCTGGTGAAAGCCTTTGACAGAACACTCATCTCCAAATCCTTGGCTCTCTAGACACCCTGATAGGTAAAATGGAGGCATTACAGAGAGTTCAACTTTATGGATCAGTTAGGCTAAAAGATAAACTTCATCCCCCTAAACTTTACTGGAATAGAACATAAGCTGCAAAGCAGCAAGAACAAAAGAACAGACTAGATAGATTTTTTTTTTTTTTTCAGAAATTTTAAGTCACAGAAGAATAAAAAAATTTTTCTTCAAAGAAAATTTGGGGGCAGGGGATTGAGATACACGCAAAGCTTATTTTTAGTGCCCTTTACAGATATAAAGTCATGCTGTTCGTTTAGGAACATGAAAATGCATTATGTATAACTTGTTTCACTCATAAAATTACCATGTTTTGTATATGGATATATTTAGAAATTGGAGGTCTGAAAAAAGAGCTTTTAGGATTTCTTTCCTGGTTGTTTTCTCGGGCAAAAGGGAGTTTGGTGGGGTTTTTTTAAGTCCTCTGTGAGGGAACTTTTTATAATTTTCAGAAACTTTAGAAAATGTACAGATTTTAAAGGTTCTTTACTTCTCCCAAACCAACTATTTCATCTTCAAGCTCTCAAGTCATTGAATTCCCATTGTTTCTACCAACCTCCTCCATCCAGGCAAGAGCAAAACCTGACTTAGTGATGGTGACCTACTGTGGAAGTTTAGAAAAATCTGTGGCTTTAGGATGCCACAAATCAAGGAGCCCTTTTGCCCTCCAATGCAAGTCTCTTCTGTTCCTTCCACTGCAGTACTATTGAAAGCACATTTCCAGAAATGAAGCAGGAGAGACCGGAAGTCATTTAGTTTAGACCTGACATGCGGTCTACAAACGGTTGATTACTCCGTGCTTCTGCCATCGTCAACAGTCTGTGATTGAGCTGTTATACTTTATGATTTGCATTTACATACGTGTGAGTATCTCATAAATTTTTGTCTTTCTCACTATGAGGGCAGGAAACAAACCTTCTTTGCTTACTATTTTATCCTAAGCACCTATAGAGAAAGGAAGACAATAAATGTAGGCATATTACCTTCTTAGGACGAGAATTCCCCTCTGTATACTGAGTTCATGTTACTCTCCCTATAACTTTTACCCGCTGATGGGATTCTGTTCTTCTGGTCCATCCAGACCTTCTACAAGGTAGTTCTTCAAATAGGTGAAAACAGAGTTATCCCCAGTTTTCATCCCTCCAGGCTAAAGATCCTCCATCAGCAGTTGTTCCAGATATGGCGTGATTTCCCAGCTCCTTCCATACTCTGGACACGCTTCTCTGACCAGATCACTATTCTGGTTCTGTAGATTGGCCAGGTAACAGGGAAGAGGAGCAGTTATTGGAGTGGAGGGTTATTGACACATTCTGTACTCTCCACCAAAAATGGCTCCAAGATCTAGGACAAAACTGGAACACAAGGATATTCTTCACCAGGAAACTGACTGGTGGTGAAGACTGCCAGCTATCCTCTCTTAGGAAAATGCATTCTCCTCTTGTTCCTGCAATAGAATCCCTGGTTTAGACCTGCCTATATTAAAGGTTATGTTTCTCCACCTCCTTTATATCTAAGTGTCATCACGTGAAAATAGAATCACAGAAGTATATTTTGGGGCAAACTTTGAGAACATTTCCTAAGAGACAGCATACCTGCATCCTCTGTCCAGCTTTTTTATAGTTCTTGTATCCTTAGCTCAGAATGTGAAGAATACTGTCTTACACTGTGAGCCCAAAGTCACACATAGCTGAGTAATAAGGTAGAGATTCTGGATCCCTGACATCAAACTATATCCTGAACCAAGACTTTTATGACTCAAAGAGAAATAAGCTACCCTCATGTTTAACCCACTGTCACTCTTAGTTCTGCGTCACACACCACCCACACTAGTCTTAACTGACGGTCTAATACTCTGTCCTCAACCTTATTCAAGTAGTTTTGTTACCGAGACAGGACATGATATAATTAAACATGGCTTTGCAAATGGATAACCTTCCAAGCATTTGCTATGTTGTCAAGGGGTAAGCACAGAGCATGCTGCAAAGACTATGATTTTGGTCTGAGGTTTAATTGGAACAACTTCCAAGATTAACTCTCTTCCCAGTTTAAAAAAATATATGAAAAAAAAAAAATCCAAAGAAGGAAGAGGTGCCAACATTCCTGAGGAAAGCATAAATGATGTTTTGCAAATAAGAATAGGGCATTTTTCTTCTTTTCCCTCCTTTAAAGTTTGAGAGCTAATGGCTGATGTCAAAGTTATTGAATAAGTGAACAACATAACCTTCACACAGAATAGGCCATGAATCTTGGAAGGCCTGAAGAGTGACTCACAGTGAGGCACCTGAGAAGATGAATGGCAGGAACACCATATTGTCCGCATGCCACTAAAGCAAGGCAAAGATGAACCTAGAAGACCCTCTTCCTCTATCTAGGTAGATGTGATGGACCCACTAAAAGTGGAATTCCAGCTTCCAAGTCTAAATTTTTTTTACTAAAATTAACCTTCAGGTCTCCCTGGTGGAGCAGGTGGTTGAGCGTTGCACTGTGAAGTTGTTCGAAGTTCTGCAGCACAGGTTCGAACCCAGCCAGGCAGCGAGAATCCCATATGGCGAGACAGACCTCTCCTGTCTCACCCACTGCTCCCCTCAGCAGTGTGTTTCATCAGTCTGCCTGTTCTGCTCCCTGCTCTGTCTCTGGTGAATCCTCTCACCCTCCCACGCATCTGGCCTGTTCCCCAGCACTTTTATAAATTAAAAAAAAAAAAACCTTTAGAAAAATAAAAAATTAAATTAAATTAAATTAACCTTCTATTACCAGATCATAAAAATGTTTAAAATATCAGCAAAAGGCAAGTTATGGTATTTTTATATTTTAAAATATCCCCCACTATTATGCTTCTTTTCAAATACAGAGAGTCACAAGAGATTGACATTCCCCACTAAAAATGAGAACAATGTAGAGAAGCTAATAATCATAGTTTTTAAGTTTATCAGAGAGTTGAGGACATGTAAAATATCTATACAAAGCAATTTCCAAAGAGTGTCAAATACTTCCTAAGAGAGAAGAAACTATGGCAGATTCAATCCCTCTCAGAGTAAGGATGAGGAATCTACCATAGATCGACATAAGGGAAAACCTGTCAAACTGTTCAAAAACCTTCAGCTGTGTGTGATCTAACATGACAGATTAGTATACTAGTGGAGCTGTGGCCACAGGGCAGGTTGGTACCTACCCAGCTCTTCTCCACACACCTTCACTGAGTTCATGGAGGTAGTAGACAAAAAATAAAAGACAAAAAATCTAAGGGAGAGCCACACATCTCCTACCCCAGCAAGATGCACAGTCTTTTCTAGGCACAAGACATCAACCTGCTGAAAACTGACAGCAGGATTGGACAGCTAAGAGAATGCATTCAAGGCTCATTCAGATTTCACAAATGCTCTGAAGGTAGCAACTCTTCCAAGATTGAAGGTGAGACAGGAGAGCTAAGCCCAAGTTTCCAGGCTTCCACTGACTATATCGCAGAGTCTTCCAAAGGCAGAAATACCCTTGAGGCATCTAAGTCTTTACCTACTATACCTGAGTAGTCTTTCCAAGGACTGGGAAAGCACAGTAGATCTGGAGGAATTCCTGAAAATGATTCTGAGTCTTTGATGAGTGCCCTGCAGAGGGGAGGAAGCCTAATGGAGAGAGATTTCCTGAGGAACTGAAAGTCAGAGGAATGAGAGCAAAGAAAATTCCCAGGCACACAAAGAGTGATGGCTATAAAATAGAAGGGGAAAAGGAGGTCCACTTTTACTCAGATACTAAGCTCCTCTGAAAGGAAAGTCCTATTCTTGATTCTGAAGGTAATGGTCAAACTAAAACTATCACAAAGCCCAGACCCACCCTAGGGTGTGACAAAAAAGCAATATACCTTCATAAAAGGAATAAATATTATTTATTTATTAACATGTTGTTCTGGACACACATGGTCCAGCATACAATGAAAATATATTTGACATTTGAAGAAGCAACAAAATGTGTCCTGTGGTAAAGAGAGGAAATACTCAATAGAAACAGACCCAGGGATGACCCAGATGTTGGAATTCTCAGATGTGGATTTCAAAAGAATCATGACAAATATTTTAAAGATGTTGCAGAAAAGTTGGATAGAGTGAATAGTGGGAGGATTTCAGCCGAGAGATGAAATATTTTTAAAGAACCAATTGGAAGTGCTAGAAATAGAGATGTAATACATTTAGGGGCTCAAAAATATTGCTACAATTGCTTGATTAGAGAGACTATGGTGCCAGGGCAAGAATGTACAGCATTAGATTGGATTCTACCTAGAAGGAAATGTTCCTCAGTGCTTTGCCTTCATTCTTTTTTTCTGGTAAATTGAAGAAAAGTGTTGAGGTACACACCTAACTCAATCAGCCACTTTTGTCCTTCATGATGAAGCCAGGAAAAAAGGTCTTAATATGATGGGAGGGGAAAGCAAATATTGTTTAAAAATGAATAATGTTGTTGTAAAAAAAATAAAAATTTAAAAATAAATAAATAAAAGTCTTAATATGAAACTAGAGACAGAGGTGAAGTAAGAGTGGACTGGTCTATTTTCATATTTGGATACACTGGCTCACATTATTTTTTTTTTTTTAAGGAAAATATCAAGTCCCATTAGATGACCAGGAGCTGTGCTGTTAGCTGCTCAATTAGGTTACAAAGGATTGTTTTTCACATTCATTCCTTACTCTACATACACTCCCATTACCAAACCACCATCCGATCTGGTTAGGTTAGATCCACTTTGGTTGAATCAAAGGGTAAGAAGAGAAAGCAAAGCAACAGGTTTCCACTTGAAAAAGCTAGTGACTGACCAAAGCATTCTGGAGAATCTTCAAGTCCAGGATCATTTCCAAGCTGCCATGCTGCCTGGCCTGACAGATGGAGCAACAAGGATTTATGACTATTTAAGCTACTTCATTCACACTAACAGGAGAAATAGCTATACACACCGTGTCCAAGAAGCTCTGGAGCTTGCAAGATCAATGCAACCTTTTTCTATGCAATCTGTGCCATTGACTTCAACACAAAAGCACCCCCAAAATTCCTCCAGTTCTTCCTTTTCTGTAGGGTCACAAGCTTGTCGAAACTACAGGACCTGGTCCTTTTTATTTATCACCTCTGCCTCTCCAAGCATCTTGTTGAATGTTATTATCAATTAGGTCATAATTTCACTCATTATATCTTATTTGTACCAAAAACATACTTGTGAAATATTTCCAAACAGGCATAGCCACTTTGTAGAAACTCTTGAAAAAAGTACATTCCCTATTTGTATGACTTCAGCAAAAAATCTAATATCACATTTCATCAAATGTAAGTGATCATCAATTATAAAATTCACCATTATTTTGGAATCACAACCTATACATAATGTGTTAAGGACAATCATGTGCAATACATGAATTAGTCACACCAGCCTCTTGTTATCTCAAAATCTGGGATTTGCCTATTTCTCCTGCCTTAGGTTGCATTATTTAGTGTGCAGTAATATAATCTTTCTGAAGACATTTCAAATAGCAATTAAATTCAACATTTGCACTACTAACAGGAACATCACCTGAGTGAAGACATTCTGAAAAACTATGAACAAGTTCACACAAGTGCAGACAACAATGATTACATCCTGATGACTGCCTGGTAGGCAGTGTTTATGAGACAACATTGCTTCCTAGGCACTTCCTGATTTCAGTGAGGTTAAGATGAGCAGAAGAATGTGCATTTTAGAGCATTATAATATATACATTATAATATGAACAATAAATATTATTGTTCACAATAAATATGAACAATAAATGTCCCTCCTGGTCAATATGATGTCCCACTCCTTTGTGTTTTATGCATCTTTCTCAATGCCTTTATATTTATAAAACGGATCCCACATTTGCTTTCCCTTCCTCTTCTATGGAGAATGCCCACTCAGAGTTCCCTTCTTTCATGGTGATATCTGAAACAAGGTGTAAAACATAAAGAAGGGGACTGCCTGGTGGCACAAGGGGTTAAGATGCAGCACTATGAAGCTATCCACAGCCACTGCAGCATGAGTTCAATCCCCGGCCAGGGAGATACTCACATGGCACAGCAGACCTCTCCTGACTCGCCTGCTGCTCCCCTCAGCAGTGTATTTCAGCCAATCTGCCTGTTCTGCTCCCTACTCTGTCTCTGGTGAATTCTCTCACCACCAGCCCCACACCTCTGGCCTGTACCCCAGTTCTTGTATGCATAAAATAAATAATTTTTTTAAATGTAAAGAAGATGGTCAGGTGGTTTGTCTCTCAAAACATAAATCATTATTTGTAGGTAGTTATCTATGAGTGGTGTGATAATGGATAATTTTTATACTTAATTCAGTTTAATAATTTTCTACCAAAAAAAAAAAAAACTATCACTTGGGGAATGTTTAAAAGAGACAAAGTTAGTACATAGTTTTAAAAATATACCTCTCTCAAAAAAAGACGACAATTAAGTTAAAACCTAATGATAGCTGAGGGAAAGCATCTGTCCCACATAATGATTAATGTCCAACTCAATTCAACAGAACAGGCAATTCACACAAGGGGAAGTCCAAATGGCCAATAAATGTATGGAAAGAGACATCCTCACTGGTAGGCAGGGGACTGTAAATGAAAGCAATAAGGAGATGCCACTTACCCCCATCCACTCAGACTGATAAAACAAATTGTAAGATATTTTTTAATTGAAAGCCTATAGCATTCTGCACTAGCAAGGATGAGGAGAAGCCCTCTCACACCTTGCTACTGGGAAAAGGATGTTACAGTTTCTGGAAAGAAAGCTGACAAAGCTACTGAAAATTCAAACACACATAACCTTTGAACCTCGCCCTACCTCTAGGAAGAGGTCCTCTGGAGGAAGGAAGCAAGAGGCCATAATGACCCACTGAAAAGACTGTGTAATGCAGCATTATTTCTAAAGGTGAGAATCTGGAACTTTCCCGATAACCATCCACTGGAGATTAAATAAATATTGGACATCTTCCCATGGATTACTTGAAGCTATTAAAAAGAACGACTTGGGGCCTCCCTGGTGGCACAGGCGGTTGAGAGCAGCACTGTGAAGCTGTCCGCAGCCTCAGTAGCATGGGTTCCATCCCGGCCAGCTGGCGAGAATCCCACATGGTGAAGCAGACCTCTCCTGCCTCTCCCGCTGCTCCCCTCAGCAGTGTATTTTGTCAGTCTGCCTGTTCTGTTCCCCGCTGTTTCTGGTGAATCCTCTCACCCTCCCACGCATCTGGCCTGTACCCTGGTTCTTGTGTAAAATAAATAAATAAATCTTTTTAAAAAATAGTAAATAAATAAATCTTTAAAAAATAAATAAAAATAAAAAGAATGGCTTGGCTATGCTGATCTGGAGGGATATCTGTAGAAAAATGGTGAGAAAAACAACTTATATGAAACTATTCAGCATACATGATCTCAACTGTTAAAAAGTCAAAATAATGTATATTTGTATTAACTTGGGAAAGATGTGAAAGGATGCACGATAGGTCACTACCATTGGTTACTTTATAGGTCCAGCTGGAAATGCAGAAATAATGAGAATGAGACTTTTCCCTCCTTTCTTCATATTATTTCACTAATTACAGAGAACATATGAATTCTCTAAATCTGGAAATAGAATTTAATAGTAGATTTATGAAACTGAAAAATATACACTGTGCATGCTTATCTCTCAGGCACAACACAAACTCAAGATTATTCTCCCTCCAGGTGATAGAATGAACTTATCAAGAACAGGTCTCCCTCCAGGGGACAGAATGAATTTATCCTCTGCTGGGTTGACAGATAGCCACTAAGTTTCCTCAGGTAGACTGATCCTCTTGCTGGTCTTTTGATTCGTGAATATTTTTACACTTTTATTTCTGCAAAAAAGTTAAGCTGTAACTTAACTTTGAGGCAAGCTGTCATGAGGCAAACTGAACATAGCATCTTTCTCTAAATCCTTCCAGGGCAACGTTTGCTTCTCAACAATTCCAGGAAGGGTGTTTCGTGACTCAGTGAGATGAGGTTGTCAATATTTAGCAAGAAGGGTGGGGAACATTCTCCAAAGTGGACAGAGATTTGGGAACCATTCAGATAGGATGGCCTGGGTCCTTCCATCTCCTACTTAATGAACCACCACTGTAGTTGGATTGGACCAAACAGCTGCCTGATGGATGGGGATCTAAGTGTCACCTGTGCTGTGCCTCCCTATTACTCTTCTGATGATGCCAACAGCTACCGTATGCCCATTAGCAAGAAAGACCCTCACAGCTGCCATAGCCCCCCAGAGGAACTTGGCACCAAGAACCTCATTCAGGGATAATCCATCAAGAGAAATACTAATTGAAGTCTGCCCCCCCAAATTATGTGGGCCTACCAGGAATGGTCAAGCCCCTCTGGAAACTATAGAATCCTTGGGAATTAGTGATATTCTATGTGTTCCTTTCCCAGGAACAGGGAGCTAAAATCACTTCCCTCTGCTTTTCAGTAATGACCAAATCAAATGGCCCGAGGCTTTCTTATAGCCAACCAGGAAACAGAAACCTTGCCAGATTCCTAGGGACTGAAGTCAGCGCCAGACTCTGCCCTGTGGCTCCCCAGTCTTTCATGTAGGCATAGAGACAGGAATAAAAGTAAAGGCGCAGACCTTGACTGGGCTGAGAATAGTCAGCGGCTAAAATGGGGACCTCTGATGAGCCACCTGCACCCGCTGGCAAGCAAAGGTCCTTTGAACCCTAATTATACTCCTCTGCCTGATAGTTCAGAAGCCCCTTGGGTCTATTCCTCACCCCATGATTCAGCAGCAGTTATGAAATTGTGTTTGTAGTAGACCAGCCTCTCCTCCCCAGGAAAAGGGAGTTTGGAGTTAGTCCAGCGGCCAACCAACTTCCAGAAGGCGCCCAGGCACCTCTTCGCCCCATGTGTTCTGAGCGTCTCCCAGACGAGAAAGTCGGAGGAGTCCGGGGAATAACAAAGGCCACTGGGCTCACATACAACATGGACAAGTGAAGTTTGGCCTTAAATTTTTCCCCAAATTTTTGCTGGGGTGCCACCTCTCCTTCAACCTCAAATCAAAGCATTTCATTCCCTGCCCACAATGGGCATATAATCCAAAGCATCAGGGAGATGAAATGAGACTTAGACAAGACTGGAACTTCTGGAAAAGTGACCCCTAAGATTTGAAGATGAAAAGAGGGGAAACCTGAAGCTGCACAACCATTGTGATCCTGAAGGGGGAGCCTCTGAGGATGGGGGCGCTGGATGAAGGTGAGCAGAGCCAGGGCTATATGGGAGGTCACCTTCCAGTCTGCTTAGGGCTTCTGCAGGAGACATGTTTTTTCCTGCACAAGAAATCCTGGTGAGAAGTCAAATGTGAGTTTTTCTGTCATTTTAACTTTAGTCTTATGAATAGCAATTACATGCATTTGTCCATCTTCAGAGATCATTTCCTTGATCCACGCTTGGTGAGAGATTTGTTCTTCCAGGAGTCATCCACATTTTGATGTCACCCCTGTGATGACAGTGGCACCCGGGTGTACGAGGACCAACCACAAGCCTGCCCAGGCCTCCTGTGTGCTTGTATTAGCCCGGCCACTCCACCGAAGGCAGAGGTGGCTGTCCCTCCATGACATGAGGTGAGGGTGATGTCTGCCTCCCCAGAGCGAATGCCAATTTCCAGGGGCCTCTTGTCCTTTCTGCAGCGTGTATATGACATTCAGCATAATCAATACCCTCGGTTATGTGTCAGATCAGATGCTCACAAGGGAATACTACTGGTTTTGTAATCTCTGTTATGTAAGAGGATGCTGGGGCTGTACCGACAGGAGATGATTGCCTGCCCTTAACAGGAGTGTGCTGCATAATTGCACATCTCCCTGTAGGCAGAGCAAAAGATATACATTTCTGCCTTGCTGTTTCCTAATACACCAAAAACAAAACCTCAAATAAAATAAGCAATCTCCTATTCTCATTCTTCTTTCCACAGCAGCATATTTAGAGGCACAAACCAAATCTACGTTCTCTAGTTGGGAATGGATTTTTAAAAAATTTCTTGCTTTTGTTTTTTTTGTTGTTTTTGTTTTTGTTTTTTTGCATGATACACTGAAACGTATACTTTTCTTTTCTTTTTTTTGTAAAGATTTATTTTTATTTATTTATGCAAGCACTGGGTACAGTCAGAAGCGCGGGAGGGTGAGAGAATTCACCAGAGCCAGAGCGGGGAGCAGAGCAGGCAGAAGGACCGAAGGACCGAAGGACACTGCTGAGGGGAGCAGCGGGCGGCAGGAGAGGTCTGCGCGCCATGTGGGACCCTCCTCCTATGGGATCCTCCTCCGGTGGCCGGGGAGCAGCCGGGGATCGAACCGGCGCTGCAGAGGCTGTGGGCAGCTTCGCAACCCAGCGCTC
The DNA here is from genome assembly GCF_014898055.3 of Talpa occidentalis. NCBI lineage: Eukaryota > Metazoa > Chordata > Mammalia > Eulipotyphla > Talpidae > Talpa > Talpa occidentalis. The sequence goes on along the minus strand of NW_023601653.1, from coordinate 62,395,949 downwards.
AACCGCTGCACCACCGGGGAGGCCCTGAAATGTATACTTTTCAACAGGGGCTTAGCACCTAAGAAATATGCTAGCATCATTCAGAAAATTATTATGCTTTAAATTCACATGTAGGAGAATGGAAGAATATATCGCATGTTTGTTACCCGTTGGAATTTGCCTGTGTTATGAAAGGTGTGATGATTTGTCAGCTGCCACGATTGTTTTCTTATAACATGATATGGCATAAGGTACAGCAAACATAATGTAGGCACAAAAATAAATGAACCGGTCACTCTACATTAGACATTTGAAAAACCAAAAAGGAAAACAGAGTCAGGGTATTGTGGTATTATATCCCGGTCAAGACATCCTGTCCCAAGACATCTGGTATTCCTCGCTCAGGGTAAAGGACATGAGATGTAATTATATCTCACATTATATCTCACATTATAACTTGGCTCTTAGCAGGTCTCGACTTGTATTTATGTTTTTGCTGCCTTCTTTTTTTTTTTAAAGATTTATTTATGCATGCATGCAAAAATTAGGGTATAGACCAGAGGTGTGGAGGGTAGGAGGATTCACCAGAGACAGAGTGGGGAACAGAACAGGCAGACTGACTGAAATACACTGCTGAGGGGAGCAGTGGGTGAGACAGGAGAGGTCTGCTGTGCCATGTGGGTAGCTCCCTGGCCGGGGATCGAACTCGTGCTTGCAGTGGCTGAGGATAGCTTCATAAGTTGCGTCTTAACCCCTCGCCCCACCAGGGAAAGCCATTTGCTGCCTTCTTTTTACAGGGGAAGTTATAAATATGAGGTTGGTTCAGAGTATCATCTACCAGTGAGCTACTCACCAGACCAGGCGCACATCCAAGTGCTCTGATCCATCCCATCAGCTCAGAGATGGCCAGTTTCAAGCTGGTCATTCTGTCCACGTTGGTGATACTGTAACAGGTGTTCCATTGGCTGGTTTCTTCTTAAGATTCAGCCAAGCAACAGAGGATGCACTTGCTTATTATACTGAGATTCCTTTTCTTTCAGGAAGAGAATTTTTGGAGGCGCTGATCTCAGTGAGTAGGGCAGATAACTTCTAAATGAGTCATCATTCATTTCAAAACCAAATCATAATCATTTTGAAGTGATCAAGGTGCCTTTTCCTTCACATTTCTCTGAGGGCAAAAGTCAAATGAAAATATTCTGTAGGAAACTCCTGATCTAACATATTTAAATCTTTCCAAAGTGACACTGAATTCCTCTTGCCTTACTTCCTCAAAGTGAGAAAATCACAACAAAGATTAAAGAAATCTCACACACTCTGGCAAAGTAGAGGCAGAGGATGCAAGGAAGAAAGAGACACAAAGTTCTTTCCATCTGCTCCCAGTACATCTTACAACTCTAATCCCAGGAGAAGGTGCCCTGGATGGGGACAACTTGGCTCTTCCTCTGAGAGGATGGAGTGTCTGAAGTCTTCCAGCTGAACTTGAAATTACATTACAGGAGAACACATCAAAAGGATAAATCCAATGCCTTTTCCCTCATTGCCTTTGAAAAAGCATGATGGGTCACCAGCAGCCCCCCTAGAACCATCCACTTCGCCCAGAGTTCCTCCTCTGGCCATATCCGCTCCAACCCACAAGGTCTGACCCGGAAGAAGCCTCTCAACAATGCTGCCAGCGTTTCCATCAATGTGAAGGACACTGGCTTCATTAATTTGGACTAAGTGAACTTCCTTGAATGGGTCATTCCAAGACATCTACCATAGAAACAACCTTAGCTCTTTGGGCATAAAATAAAAAACCAATACATCAAAATAAAATAATAAGACCAAATTATGACATAAAGAAAAAGAATCAAATATTAACATGACAGTCCAAGAAATTATAGCCAGTGAGCATAAGTATATAGAGAACTAAGATAAACGCCTCTCCAAAGTCAGGAATTATTGCATCAGTAAAATGTCTACTTGGAAACAAAAAATGTTGAGGAGATCAGAACTCAGATGGTTTCTTTAAACTCTAGATTTAGTTCAAGAACTCTACTTCTTCATGATGTCCATGAAAGTGCGTGTGTGTATGTGCGTGTGTGTGTGTGTGTGTAACATACAGCATTGGAAGCATAAATAGATAGATCAGGGTAGAAATTAAAATTCTGAAATTGGCCTGAGGTAAGTCGGTCATGTCTTTTTTAACTGGGAAAATAAAAATTAAATTAATAAAAGTATGAAAATAGATCCCATCTTTTAAAAACCCTAACAGCTTTAACAACCACATTTATCTAAATTATTTATGGAAATTGTGCTCATCAGTGTACTATAAGATTTATATCATCTCCCCAAAAGATGTGGACTATTATTTCCATTTTTGCAGAGGGGAAATTAATTAGTTAATAAATTGCATACTGGAATTGAATCCCAGCTCCTTCTAACTCCCAAATTCATGGTCTATCATATAATGTTGCCTCTTTTCAAAATATTATTGTCTTCTTGAGAAAAACACAGCTCATCAGAGCATGAAGGGAGAATCTAGAATTCCCCACTATTCATGGTCTCTTGAAGGAGGAAGGAGTTTTCTACCTGGGGGTCCCCAAGAAGAAACTCCCCACCCACCCACAAGACCGCACTAACTGCAATACAGTGAGAATCTTGGTATAACTTTGTGTGTACTCCAAGCTAACCACCCACTTGTGGCTTCAAGTATTCCTCTGTGACATCCTGGCCAACTGGCCTTTTCCATGGAATCTCTCTCGTTTCTTCTCCAGAGCATCCTTGACAGTCTCCACTTAGCCCCTGTTCTCACTCGATCATCCTCATCTTGGATTTTCTCTACTGATTCTCCCTTTCCTCAGGTTGGTTTGACAAAATAGTAGCAACTCCAACTCATACTAATTATCCCCACCTCTATCAAGTCTTCATGTTCACAAGCAACACCCACGTGCCCCCACATGCCCTCACGTGATTCTCCCAAGGTTCATGATGACTCAATCTGGAGGTTAAGGTCATCACCAACCTCCAAAAGTCCAAAATATTTCAGGATGCATGAATAAAGCAAATGAGAAATTATAGCCTTCTGATTAAACTTTTAAAAGTGTGAGAATATCCAGAAATATAATGAAGTCTACAAATAAAGCAATAAGATGATTAATAAACTTGGTAGATATTATCATAAAATCAAGAAGCAAGTTATAACCAAAAAAAATTAAATTATGTCATACCAAAGGCATTAAGTAGTTCATTAAGAGGAGAGGAAGGGATATATTCCAAATAGAAGTAATGATAAGTAATGAGCTCTTGGATTATATAATAATCTAATTAATGAATCATAGGAATACACTGAGAAAAGATTTAAATTTCTTGCTGATTTGACACAAACACTGGCATCCATAAAGATAACAGAAAATTCATAATACACCATGGAAATTAGGACATGAATGTCATTGATTCAAAGAGTAAGCTAGAAACTCAGAAGAAAATCTCAAGTGTTCTGAAATTTCATAGCTCGTATGCAAAGGAAACTTGATAATGGTTTGCTCAATTTCGAAAATTCTACATATTTTCTTGACATTACAAGTTGTACAGCTGGAAGAAATTTTTTTAAGCTATCAAGATAAAAATAAATAACTTTTTAACCAACTACACTAGATACTGGACTGAGTAATCCTTCTATTCTCTTTAGAAAATATTACAAAATTGCTGTCATATAAATTCACAATCCAAGAGTGGGTAGCCAAAATTACTTTTTTTCCCAGAATATTCTTTTTTTTTTATTTTAACATTTCAAAATTACTTTAAAAAGAATAGTATAAAGGTACGTCCAGTAGTTAGTTAATAAAAATAGTTTTGATTTCCACTCTCGTTCCAGGAAAATACTCTCTTTTCAGGCCTAATTTTGTATTCTTTTACATAAAGGCGAAGGCAAATATTGTTTAAGTTGCAGTTCTACAAGCCCTGGATCTGTCAGCACCATGGGAACCTGGACCTACCCCTCCCGCCCTCTCTCCCTCCCTCCTAATTCTAACCCTTTTCCAGACAGACAGACAGTGGCAGGACAGAAGCTGAGCAGCATGAATGGAAATTCTACCCCCTGTGCTCTTGTCCTTAAAGGTCAGAGGGATTCACCCACCAGCAAGCACAGTCTCAGGAACAGACAAAGACATTGTTTTCACCAAACCATCTATGAACTCCACACAGAACAGCTAGATTGAACATGCTTGGCTTCTTTTTTAAATTATTTCATTCTTTTCAAAAGTAAATATTCCCCTGGCATACGTTGGCAGAGTAAACGCAGAGCTCCCCTCATTCTCTGATGAAAACATGGGTGATTGGGTGGATTTCCATCCACAAGGAGGCCTGGTGTTCTGCTTGCTCTAACCTGAAGGATGTTATTTATTTGTAGACTGTGGTCTCCTTTCTAAGAAAAAGCTCTTTGTGTCTTAAATAAGCATTTGTTGGTACATCAGACACACTAAAACTAAAAATGTTTCTCTAGAGAGTTTCCTTTTCTTTATTTCCTTGATTCTTATTTGCCCGTGGTTGGGCCTCAGATATTGTCTCGTACATTTAGTTCAATGGAAAACTTTATCCCAAAATGTAACTCTATAGTCATGGTGTGTTTTCCACATGGATTCAATTCAATTCAACTAACCATGGAGGGGGGAGGTCTCCCAGGGGTACGGGTGCTGTGCTGGGCACTGGGAAACGCAGAGGTGAAACATGTGTCAAGGTGACAGGTGTTGCTCTGGGGAATAGGACCAGGTGTGAGAACAGAAAGAGAAAGGAACAATCAACCCTGCCTGGGCCAACAAGGTAAAGAAGAGTGGATTCAGCCCTGGTTCATGGCTCTCCGGGGCTCCAGAGAGGAGTCCAGGTGTCTGCAGGGACAGTGGGAAGTTGAGGGCAGAGCTGTGGGCTCCCATTATCGCTTTAAACAAAGCATACCTTCTCTACCTGTTGAATTGCCTGCAAATCTGCATTAGAGTTCTTTGAAAAGGGCTTCTATTCTGGAAAAACAATTTTTAAAACTGCTAAATAAGATGCCCTTTGATTTTGAAGGCTAATAGAGTTTATCCAAATAGAAAGGAAATCCAGTGACTTCAATCCCTTTAGATGTTAAAATTCCCAAACGTACTTATACACACCTAACCTTCCTAGCTCTTCGGATTCTCCCTCTTCCATCAGCCCTCTCTGTTATGTACCAGATTGTAGAAACTTTGATGGCCCCCAGTGCCAACTAGAAAATTCCTGGCTCAACCTAAAAACTTCCAAATCAGACTCCAAATTCATTTGTCTCCAGTTATCCAAAGATATTGTTTGAGAACAATTCTCCCTGGATCTCTCACTTTCCTGCACTTGTGGCAAACAGAGGTACTAGCAAATTCAATTCCAGACTGCCTTTTCAAGAATGCGTGTGGTAAATTCCTGGGGAAAATAAAGATGGTGACTCCTTCTGGACTTGAGGGAACTTTTGTTTGCTTTCAGTGTGACAAAAATAATATCTCCCTCCATGAAAAACTTTGGGCAGCTTTACTTGTGGTCCATTATAAAGGATGGGGAGAGAGGTAGCTGAAGCCTGGAGCCCCTCAGCTGTGACACAACCCACTGGGTAAAGCATCCATCTGGGTCTCTCCTCTTGTCACAGTGTGTCACAGTGGGACAAAGGAGAACAGCGCAAAAATGAAATTGATGAGTCTGTGCTTTGAGGAATAAAACCCTTGATCTCTGATTCAGGAATCTACATCTCTGTCAGCACACGTGCAACTCTGGCAGTCATTCTTGTTAGCTTGCATGCAACATAAAATGTCAAATTGTTCTTGACAGGCCCCCCATCTGTCAGGATAAACTAAGTTAAGCTGCAGTAGCGCACAGCCCCCAAGCCCCAGAGGCTCACAGCAGGAATTTGTTTCCCGCTCACCCTTCTATCCTTTGCAGGTCAGCTGGCAGCTCTGCTTCCATGTTGTTGACCTAATTCCAGGACACAATCTGACAAAGCAGCCACTCTCTGGAACATTGTAAGCAGCCAAGGGAAAAAACAGAATGTGGGCAAAAAAGCCACCCGTCTCCAAATCCTCCATCTAGCAGTAACAGGACAGGTGAGTGGATTAGACAAATGTGGTCTGTACACGCAGATACACACATACATGGAATACTACTCAGCTGTATGGGGGGAAAAAGATGAACTCTTGCCATCTGCAACAATGTGGATGAAGTTGCAAGGAATTATGCTAAGCAATGAGTCAGAAGGAGAAGACCAAATACTGAACGATTCCATTCATATTGTACTATAAAGAAAACAAAACGGAGGAACAGACAAAACTTAAAAAATCCTTTGAAATTTAACTGTAGAATTGAGGCTATTTGAGGGGAAGGGTGAAGGGGGGGTTAGCAAATATGGGAGGGGGCCTAGTGGTCCATGGTGGAGGCTGATGGGTTCTCTGATGGTGGGCGTGGTGTGATAACGTACATCCAAGAAGACTCACACCTATTCCTCTAAAGCACACAGTGTTGTAAACCAATGTGACCGCAGTAAAAAATGATTAAAAAATGATATTTTTAAAAAGAAGAAGAAAAGAAATGAATGAGAATCTTCAGAGGGGGCAGGAAAGACAAAGAAAATATAGGACCTAAATTTGTCGACCGGAGCATAAAGGCATTTTTCGGCATCGGAACCATCGAAGTTACCCTAAGTCATTATGTGGGGGTCAGAAGTTTTTACTTAGAGGAGGAAGAGTAAGATGAGGTGGTCACAGAATATGGAACTGAGTTATTATAGTTTGTCTTCGAGAGTCCACTGGTGTCTGAGACTGTTCTACTGGGGAATGGACACCTTGCGTGGTGTGTGGCAAGCTTGCATGCCCTAACCATGGCACTGAGATACGTGCCATCCCCTGTGCTCCCAGGACTGCGGGAGACTTGATTCAGTCTGGAGACCCCAAGTGCCCTGTCCACAGGTCTGGCTAGGGCCTCACTCATAAGGAGGGCCTCCTGCAGGGCCAGCCCAGGGAACACACCCCCAGACACCCTCCTGCAAGACAAAAGCCTGGAAGTCATCTTTGACTTTTGTCTCAGTTTACTGCCCACATCAAATTGATTTTATGTTCTAATGTCTCACACAACCACCCACTTCTTGCTCTCCCTGTAACCACTAATGAAGTTCAAGTTCTAACTTCCTCCCTCCCTGGCTGTTCCCAACACTGCAAAACTGATGGCAGCCTTCCTCTGATTCTAAGGGTTCATTAGCCCCTTTCACTCTTGGGGCACAGTCCAGCCGACTACCTTTAGCAGTCTCGGGTGCTGGCTACTGTCCCATCTCTGGCTTCATCCTCCACTTCCCACCTGGCTGCTTCCAGCCACACTGGAACCTCCCTGAAGGCCCCCACACGAGCCTTGATTTTTCATGTAAGGACACAGACAGTGCTTCTTGTTGTCCCTGGAAATCTTCTTAACCTCCCCTCTGCTCGCCACCAGCCCCCTCACCAGACTCACCTGGCTAGTTCCTGCACAAAAATGTCAGCTGTGAATTTCCTGCTTACCCAAATCTCCCCCAAATCTTTCTAGGCTGGATAATTGGCCTGAACCATGTGTTCCCAAAGCAATTTGTATTTGCCCAAAGCAGAGAATACAACACTCTGTGTTGCCGTTTGGGTTTTTTATTTTTTATTTAACTTGTTTGTGCTTCTACCTAGACCAGTGGGTCTCTGCGCATTAGAATCACCCAGGGACCTCTTGAAAAAATAGGAATGCCAGTACAAGAAACCCTGAAAGAAGATGACAGGTCTTGTCAGTTTTACCAAATAATCCTCATGGGCCAGAGATGGGCACCACTACATAGGCCATAATTCCTTGAATTCAGAGAATATTCCAGATTGATCTTTGCTCTCAGTACCCAGCACAGGAAACAGCATTCGGTATTTGGTGCCTGTATGAATCTCTGATCACCCCAGTTGGGTCGGCAGACTGAGAGCTCTGCAGAGAGGAGATGGAGAAGAGATGGGCCTTGGAAGAGAATCTTGCCTTGCAGACTCAGCCCTCAGTGAGCATGCATCGAAATCAGTCTCTTCCGCTGTTTGGTGCAAAACCACACAGCTGGAGTTGTGGGTGCGGTGTCTGTGGGTGTAACACCATGTGATTCTGTCCTGCTAGGAAGGCTTTGGAGTCAACCAGCAAGGGATGCCTCTGCACAGGGGGAGTGTAAATGTGGGAGAAAATCTGACTTTTCAAGGCTTGTAGATTCCATTACCTCTTCGCAGCAAGTGCATGGATGGATAAACTGAGGCTCCAGGAGTCCATGAGGGGCCTTGTCCTTGCATCCTCATTAGAACAAGACAGAGCTGAAATCAACAGTGGGCTTCCTAGAGAGTGATGAGACACTGACTCTAGTTTTCTTGCCTCCTAGAGCAGGCCCCTGGGACACACTGCCTCCTAGTGGCCAGAGAGATGCATGTGAGGGAGGAATCACTGGCTGCAGAGATGGAAGGAGAGGATAATTTTGCACCTGAGTGACTCTTTTCACCAAAAAGGGGATCATGTTAGTTCCGCCTGAGAGAAGGGAGGGACCTGGGGATTATATCCAAGACTCCGGGGCCCTAATGAACCTGGAAGGCAGGGGTCTTTGCCAACAAGGCAGTGGCCTCACCCACCCCAGAGTGCCCACTCTAAAATCTTCTCAGGATCCTGAGGCTCCAAGATCCCCGTCCAATAGGGAGACAGGCTGGGCAAGCAGGTGGGGGCTGGGGGTGTGTTTTCTCTCAAGTTTGTGGGACCAGATGGCTTTGGCAAAGGTCAGACCCTGGTTCAAATCCTATGACGAGGGTCCTCCCCAGCCCTAGCCCCTGAGCATGTGATGATCGGGAATATAGACTACTCACCACCCCACAGTGTCACTGTGGTCATGGTTCTTGCAGGAATCTGCTTCCCAGCCGCACCAAAAACCCCTCGTCCCAAAAGGGCAACAAAAAAATGGAGAGGAACGCAGTGACCCAGGGAAACAAGCAAAACAAATGTGACGTCTCTCGTGCTGTCCAATGCTCTGGCTTTGCTGATCTCTGGGGTGACACCCACTTCGCAGTGCCAGGGGCTCAGTTCCTGCCTCACCTGACCGGGTGGCTCGGGCCAGGCCTCCCCAGGCTGACACTGCTGAGTACCTGGGACGCAGGACTCCCAAACTCACTTCCTGTCTGCAGGTCCCCACACGCAATGACTCCAGAAAAGGGGGACCAAGTGCTGTTCTGAATCTTCTCAGTAGCTGACAGCATTTAGGTTCTGAGCAGCAAGGCCAGAATGTTCTCCAGCCAAGGCTGCTTCATCCTGGTCTTCGGTGTGCAGTAGAGGGGTCTGGAGGGAGGCACCCACAGCTGGAGCAATCAGAAAAAGAGACGGTGTGTCTTTAAGATGAAGGTGCTGGGCAATCATCCATCTTCCCTAAACACAGACTCGCCTTGTTCTTCCATTTCTGGCTGAGTGATAAAAACGTTAAATGTCATTTCCTGTATCAGTGGTTAACCACTAGATGCTGGATCAGAGATTTACCAGAAGTGCTGAAGTTAAGGAAAAAAAAAAAAGCACCCTGCTGTTTTCACTAACCCTTTCTTGCACCCTGTGGGAACTAGTTAACCTTTTGGGGGCTCTGAGAGGGCGTTTGTGTGAGAGGTTGTTAGATTTACCTGAGCAATAAATGTAGGGCCAGATTTGCCAAGGACTTTCTTAGACTTCATACAGGAAGTGAAGGGAGGCATAAGGGCCCCACCCCACACCCCTTCCCAGCTGGTGAGGAGGAGGCAAGAGAAGGTGGGAGTGACCATCGTCCCCAGCCTCCTTTGCCTACCATCTCACAGGTTCTCCACAATCGTCTAGTTTTGTTGACCCAATGTGTCACAGAGACAGTGGCTTTGCCTCGTTCTCCAGCTTCCTGCAACATAAGTGTCAACCAGAGACCAGCAAACTTATGGGGGACAGCCGTACCCCAGGCAATGTCTGCACATGAGCAGCTGTGGTTTGAGGGCTGGAAAGCCCAGGCTGATCTGCTGGTGTGTCTTCCTGGACTTCTTCGTTCAGTTAACTGAGTAGAGAAGGCCGGGCCCAGCCCCAGGGAGAGGTGGCTAACTGCAGGCGGCCCACCTCAGGCTTTGCTCACGGCCCCCTCATCAGCCATGCACTTTCTGCCCTCAGGTGAGTTCCATGGGGACCACACACAAAGCCACCCAGGACTCCACCCAAGACACCTGCCTTGCAGGTTCCCCTTGCCTCTCAGTTGAAGGGCTCTATGTAGTTCCAGCCACTGCATTTGCGACCCAATCCCACCTGGGAGGTCCTGGGCACACACACCAAGGACTCCTGGTTCCTCCCCTCCACCTCTTAGGGTCAACAATTCTGGTTTGTCTGGAGCAAAGGGGCAGAACTGTCACTATTTTTGTGTGTTCCAATAAAACTTTATTCACAAAAACAGGCAGTTGGCTACAGGCCTAACTTTGCAGGCTGACCTCTGATCTAAAACATTAATATGCCTTTGGACTTTCACAATTAAAACTAGGAAAGTCCCCAGGCAAACCGGAATGACATGGTCACCTACAACAGCCAAGTGTGTTACAGGCAAAAACATGTTCTGCTAAAGCTAATCATTTAGAAAGGGGCCTGCCGTGGCTGTTCTAGGAAGGCAGGGCACATGGTAAAGGCTCCCCTGGGGGAGAATGGACATCGCTGCTTCTCTCCCGCTATTCCTTGCACAGACCATCCTCTCCCGAAGTAGCAGTTATCAACGAAAATCTGAACTCAAAATCAGAATTGGAAGGGAAGAGATGGTGGAGGAAAAAATATATTCCACCCAATTTCTTCAGGTCTATGAAATTCAAACCTATTTTCCTTCTCACAATCTTGGATTACAGCACCATCAGCCCCCCAAGTGCCCAAGATAGACAATTTATAGAGTGCCAAATAACTCCTCACTCTACCTCCATCCTGCTCTCTGTTTTTCATCAAGTTCTGATGTCCCTACCTCCTATGATCTCGCCTGCCCACTCCCTCTGGTACTGCCCACGCTCAGCCTCCCTCATCCTTTAGTCAACACCTCCATCCTCTCCAGCTGTGATTTCTTCTCTCCCACTAGATGCTCCCTCCCCTTCTTTTAGATTAAATTCAATAAACATCTCCTGACTCCTAGATCAGCACAGGAACGTACACATCACTTATCTTGAGTTCACATGACTTTGGACCACATTTCTTATGGGTGCCACATTTTTTTTTTAATTTTTTTTCTTTTTTTAAAGATTTTTATTTATTTATACAAGCACTGGGTACAGTCAGAGGTGCCGGAGGGTGAGAGAATTCACCAGAGCCAGAGCAGATAGTAGAACAGAGAGAGTGACAAAGTACACTGCTGAGGGGAGCAGCGGGTGGCAGGAGAGGTCTGCGTGCCATGTGGGACCCTTGCCCAGTGGCCGGGGAGCAGCCGGGGATTGAACCAGCGCTGCAGAGGCTGCGGGCAGCTTCGCAACCCAGCGCTCAACTGCTGCGCCACCGGGGAGGCCCTGGGTACCACCTTTTTGAAGGTCATCTGCCAGGTCTCAGTGACTGAGGAAATCTCCCTGCAAAGCTGAGGATTTCCCTCCTGTGTCCTGTTTCACTTTCCCCAGAGCCCTCAGTACATCAACCATGACTACTAGTTTATATTTCCATCTTGTCCACTGGCTATGGTCCCCTAGTGTTTTATTTAATCTTATTTTCCCAGGGTCTATTCCATACCTAGACAGACAATAGCCATTAGACAAGTATATATAATGAGATGGGATAGAGCTAAGGGGAAATATTGGCTGGGTGCTATTTGATGAGTCTTTAGCAATTTGACTGTGTAAAATTCAAAGGCTATTTGAGACATGGAACCAATCTAAATGTTCACTGATAACATGTGGAGATCAGTCTATATACTCAATGGAATATTACTCAGCTATGAAAAAGATGGAATTGTATAAATGGGTCTTGAGGTGGTTCTTCCAAGTAAAATACATCAGCAAGTGAAAAACAGTTTCACTCATTTGTGGAATATAAATAATAAAAGCAAACAAGCTGGCAAAACACAATGAGAATAACTCTTACATTCTGTGAAAATTATGGTAGTTACTAGAAGGTATGAGAAAGTGAGGAGGAAGTTGGAAATAGAGGGAGTAAGATGATAGAGCACTATGACAAGGGGAAATTTGTCCAGCCACAATTCATAGGAAAAGATCCCAGGAATTCTCAGTCTTTGAGCTAGAAGAAAACTCAGCTAGAAGAAAAATCCGATGTAAAGAATCTAAGTTTTTGTTCACAACAGAACATTTTCATCCATTAGAATTTCACACAGAAGTCAAGTAGGTAAAAAAAAATTTTAAAGGCACTGCTCTGTATACAATAATAACAAAGGATCTGACACATCTGCCTCCCCCCAATTTGCATCTCCCCCCTACCTTATAAAAACCCTAAGATACTTTCCCAGACTCCTGGGGCTCTGCTGAAGACTGTTTGAAAACAACAGTTCTGATCTACCACTTTGCTCTATCAAAACTACAGCAAATGTCCCAACTCCTGGGTCCCTGAGCCAGCTTCAGTTTTGTTTATTTGTTTTGCTTCTATGTTTTGCTTCTGCCCCTGGCTGGCACTGTGTTATGCATCTGACTATTTGCACAGCGCCTGCTCCCTCTCCGAGGTGCCGCTGTCTATCTTGTTCACTGTGGACCCTGGGGGTGGTACATGGCAGGAGCTCAATAGACATTTGTTGGGAAAATGAATGAAAGGACTGGAAAAGAATCCAGATCCAGCTGTCTTGATGCCAACCCAGTCTGCTCTCCCAACCCTGTGACTGTCCTACATACAACAACCACATGAGCTGAGGCCACTCGGCTGCCTAGCAGAGTGTTGTTCTAAGTGAGGACGAAGTGGCCCTGTACTCGCCACCACGGCAGCCATATCTGGAATATTATGTTAATTTTTGGAAATTACATTAAGGGAAACAAACGTGGAAGGGGTGAGCTCTAGGTGATATTTTTGAGGGCTAACGGTGCCAGACAAATTATATTTTTAGGGCCTCACTGGTGGTGCAAGGGGTTAAACATCAGCACTATGAAGCTATCCACAGCAGCATAAGTTTGATCCCCAAACTAAAGGATGAGGGAGGCTGAGCATGGGCAGTACCAGAGGGAGTGGGCAGGCGAGATCATAGGAGCATAAGTTTGATCCCCAGCCAGGGAGGTGACCCACATGGTGCAGCAGACCTCTCCTGTCTCGCCTGCTGCTCCCCTCAGCAGTGTGTTTCAGTCAGCCTGTTCTGCTTCCCACTCTGTCTCTGGGGAATCCTCTCACTCTCCTCCAATCTCTGGCCTGTACCCCAGTTCTGGTATGCATAAATAAACAAACCTTTAAAAAAAAGACAAATTACATCTTTATCTCATTGAATCATTGCAAGTAGGCTATGAGGTAATTATTACACTCCCTTGACATCTGAGGAGATGGAGACTCAAGAGAGTTTAAGTAATTTCTCCAAAGTCACACAGCTAAAGGGCTGGGGTTGAAACCTGGCAGAGCTTTTGTTTCTCTCTGGGAGGGGGTTGCTTAAAAGGGCAAGCAGAGTGTGGAAGGACTAGATATCATGCCAACTGAGATGCTCATAGGTGACAGAGGGGTGGAAGGTGAGGAGAACATGACAGCCTCGAGCCCCCTCAAGGAGCATGCTGGGGGAAATGCTGAGACTCAGTGTCAATGTCACCTGCCTGGTGAGGCAGAGGAGATTGCCTGATGGGAGAAACATGCTCCAAACAGTTCAAAATCCATTCATTTGGGCTGACTGCCACCTGCGCCCATCACCCACACTTGCCCATCCCACGCGCCGTATCTAATCTGCTGCGGGTTCTCAAACGCTATGTATCGGTGAATATTCCTCTGAAATCATGGCCTGAGGAGCCATAGTGGAGGAAGAACTGCCCACAAGTTGTAGTTGTGTTACAGGCCCTCTCCCCCAACAGTTGGAATCGTTTTCCCAGCGGCTGGACTTCTAGGCTTACAGCCACAGCAGAGGGGCTTGTTCTGCAGAAACCAGGCACGGGACCCGGGAAACAGCCCAGATGGTGGGACTCCAGGAGAGAAGAGGGGATCCCCAGTTGTGATGTGTGAGTGCCAGGGCAAGCTCGGCCACAGGTCCCCTCTCTGAGGGACAGCGCTGACCCAGGTCGTTCTCCAGGCTGCGGGAACCAACCCACCCAGACTGTGTCCCCTCATTCGGTCTAACTTGGACACCCAGGGCAGACAGCAGAAGAGAAAGCTCAGGGGAGACCGATCTTTCCTCTCCTAAACGTCTGCTCTGTTAAAGGCTAACCCAGAGGTTGGTCCTGGTCTCAGGCTCCCTAGAGTGAGTCTGAGCTTTTAAAGACACCGAGGCCACTTCGGCAATATGCTGGCTCAACTTTTGGATGATTAAAATAAAATCAATTACTAAGAACTGGTTTTCTGTTCCAGGGCCAGGTCATCTTCCTCCCACTGTGCCCTGCCCCCTGCTGAAGCACTTTTACCAGAGCTGGGTTTTCAGAGCACACCCTTCTTGTGGGTGTAAAGACAGCTTCGCATTGGTTGCATACAACCCTGACAGCTAGGGGTAGGAACGGATGCTGCAAGGGGGAGTGGGGAGACCCCAAGGTCAAGGTAGCACCCTGTTTAACACATCAGAGCTGCAAGGACCTCTTCAAGCAGCATCTAGTCCAGGGACTGTCAATCTCTTTCTGTAAAGGACCAACTAGTCGATACAGTTGAGCCTTGAACAATGAGGAGTTAGGGGTGCTGACCCCTCCAGAGTGAAACTTTGCATGTAACTTTTGACAATCCCCAAATTTAACTACAGGCATCCCTTGGTAGCCACGGGAGGCTGGTTTGAGGCCACCAGCCTCATGCAAATACCTAAATGCAGAAATGCTCCAGTCCGTCTTCCATCTACATTCTGCATCCCCAGATTCAACCCACCAGCATCACGAGCTGGCTGAACCCATGAAGGTGGAGCCCTAGCTGCGTGGAAGTGGGGCGGGCAGTTCCAACCCCCGTCGGTCCAGGGTCATCTGTGCAAATGAGGGGAATCCACCCAGTCATCTCCGAGAGCGTGTCCTCTGCAGGCACCCTCCCATCCTCAGCCCGCTCGGGGTGGCTCCCCCGGGACTGTCAGCAGCGGCACGCCCTGGAGCGCTTCACTGCCGGCTGCCCTCACCAGCAACCGTCCCTTGGAACAGCTAGCTCTGATGTCACTGTAGGATAATGACTTCTGGGCAGGAAAACTAGAAATGGAAGCAGATGAAGTGTCTATTTTGGGGCAGATGAAGTCGTGGGAGGATACGTGATTCATGTGTTGAGTGCTTTCAGAATAGCACATTTCCATCATCTTCTGGAAGGCAGCAGGTCAGCTTCCCATGGGGTGGTGGGTGAGAACGATGTTGGAGGGTTTCTCTTTTAAAGGCGGGGCGGGGGGGGGGCCTCCCTAGTGGCACAAGGGGTTATGACACAACCTGTGAAGCTATCTGCAGCCACTGAACACGAGTTCATTCCCCGGCTAGCCAGGGAGCAACCCACATGGTCCAACAGACCTCCCCTGTCTTGCCCGCTGCTCCCCTCAGCAGTGTATTTCATCTGTCTGCCTGTTCTGTTCCCTGCTCTGTCTCTGGTGAGTCCTCTCACCCCCCACACCTCTGGCCTGTACCCCAGCTCTTGTGCATAAATAAACAAATCTTTAAAAATAAATAAATAAAGGCAGGAGGGAGGAGGGAAGATGGTTTGGGTTTCATTCATGTTGTTTGGTTGAGTGGTTGTTGTTGCTTTTTTCCCCCATTATTGTTTTACTTTGTTGGGATTTATTTAATGACGAATTGGAGACACAGGATCAAGAGGGAAAGGAAAGAAGGCAAAGCCCCAGGGCAGCACTTCAGGGTTTGATCATAGAAAGAAGGTCAAGGGGGTTCAAAGTCGCAGAGCCAGATGCCTGGGGAGCGTGCCAAACACCAGATGCCACAGTTAAGAAATCAGTATCCGTTTGACAGCTGGGTCTTATGTGATTGCCATCCAAAGGCAAGCGAGGGCAAGGGGAGAGCCCTGGCAAGGACCTCCAAGCCAGCCTGGGGCCGTGGGCCTGTCCCTGCCATCTTGTTCAAGAATGTGGCCACTCTGTCCTGGAGCCCTTCCCTCCAGTCATGCCAGGCAATGGCAGCCAGGCCCCTGGTCAGTGCTCATTCCTGGTGCCCTTGCTATTCTCTCCCAGGATATCCAACACCCAAAGAGGGTGGATCCCTTGAATTTGGGTGTCATGTCACTGAATTTTCTGGAGTGCTCAGGGCCTCCAGGAACTTGAATAGAAGCCTCTCCTGAAGATACAAGATACTCCTGTATCCCCTAGCTCGTTGTGCTGGTAAAACCAGCCATCCAGCAGGGAGGCCCTGATTTGTAACATTTACCAACTCCCATGTTGTCAATACTCGCATTTGGCCACTTTCAAGTTGCCAATGCGATGTCAGTGGCCCACAAAGACCCTCCAAGTTGACCTTGGTCTCTAGCGAGGTGGAAGCCATTGGTTCCAGCACACCACCACCCTGCTCCTGCGACCTGGGAGAGCAGAAGTCAGGAGACTGCCCAGGCATCAAATGCATCACCATCCAGGAGCACCTCACAGTTAAGGGACTCTGGTAGGGTCAGGAGGGGGTACAGGGGAAGGCTTCTAGAAGCCCTAAAATGCCCACAGATGATGTAGGCAGGAGAGAGGCAACAGGGTGAATGCTGGGAAGTACACGGGCACCAAACCTCCCTGTGCCACATACCAAAAAAGTAAAATAGAAATTGAGCTTCCTCCTCTTCCTATTTCCTGAGAGGCTTCCTGTCTTCATCCATCATTTCCCAAGGAAAGTCTGACTGACTCATGTTAGGAAGTGGCCATTGGACAGCCCTGAAAAGAGGCGCATCTGAAGAAAAGATGGTGGCTGGAATCCTGGGTCCTGCACTCTAGCACAGCACTGCTCCGTCCACCTGACCAGGCCCAGTGGCCCCAAGGATAGACTCAAGCTGCTTGCCCCCCACACATCCCCTGTCCTGTTCCCCAGCTTCCCTCCATGTCCCACCAAAATACACTTCCGAGTTGAAAAAGAAAATTCTAACCTCCTTCAACACCTTAGGTTCCCCTCCAGTTCACACAAACTCACTTGTTAAAAGAGTATCTAAGGACAGTAGACGAACGAAGGCCCTTCCCTTGGGCGGTTTCGACTTAGCAGGGACTCTGGGATCGGGGCCAAGTGGTAACACACTCATGAAAGACTCCATTCTGTGTTGGGCTCTTCTCGTCCAACATCTGACACACACGACGAACCCCTTGCTGCCAGCTTTAACGTCCCTTGCCTTTCAGAATTACCCACCTGGCCGGAGCCGTTCACATGTCCTCCAAGCTCCTTCTACTCCCTCCCATGGGAAACAGGAGGCTGGATCCCTCGCCTCCTCTGCGGCTAGTTGTCTAAAACCCTCACGTAATCTCTTCGATGCATAGTTTCCTTATCTGCTGTGTCAGTATGGTTGGACTTTCAAATAATAAAGTTCTACACAACTGTTAGAGTAGAATAAGATCTGTAGAGTTATTTGTTGAAGTAACACTGGTTTCCAACACTATATGATTTAGGGGTACAGATTCACGCCTCCTCAGATGTCTGTCATCACCACACCAGTATGCTGCCACCATTTCCACTTGCCCCCTCCACACATCGCTCCCCACTCTCCCTTTCTAGGGAATTTTTTTTCATAATCAAGTACCATTCACTTAATCACAAAAAGCATGTGACATAAGTAGTAATATTAGATGTTAGGGGAACAGGCTCAGAAAGAGGCTGGGAATCATACCCAAGGTGACATGGAGGGGAAGGCCCAACTCAGGCTGCTCAGGTAACAGTCCAGGCAGAGCCCTCAGAGTGGAGACTACAACCAGGACCCCACAGCAGACCCCACACCATCTTTCCTCTGGCTGAGACACAGCTCCTCAGACAGCATGCGTGTCCCTTCAGCTCACCAGCTTAACCCAGCAAATAACGCTCAGGCACATGCCCTCCCATACAGGGTGACTAGCACGGAGAGAGATGCTCACCGCAAGGCAGGGAGCCAGGCTGTGCTACCTTCACTGAGCCTTCCCACCACCTGTTCACAAGTCCATGTCCTGCTCTTTTGGATTCTAACCCCTTTCTTGTCTAAATACTACTCTGGCTACTCCAAAGAAAACACTTCAATCAAAATGATGTAGGCTATATTCCCTCCCATCTCCTGCAATAAAGCAGGTGCTGATGCCTCACAAGGAGGTATCCAGGAGAAGAGAGTTTTTAATGAGAAAAGGCCCCTGGGTGGATAAGCCTGACTCCCGGGGAATATTCTGGGGGGATGAGGAGTCCCTATTGAAAATGACAGAGGGGTGGCCTCCCTGGTGGCGCAGCGGTTGGGTGCTGGGTTGCGAGGCCGCCCGCAACCTCTGCAGCGCCGGTTCGATCCTCGGCTGCTCCCGGGTGCCGGAGGAGGGTCCCACATGGCACGCAGACCCCTCCTGCCGCCCGCTGCTCCCCTCAGCAGTGTCCTTCGGTCCTTCTGCCTGCTCTGCTCCCTGCTCTGGCTCTGGTGAATTCTCTCACCCTCCCGCGCTTCTGACTGTGCCCAGTGCTTGTAGAAATAAATAAACAAATCTTTAAAAAAAAAAAAAGAAAGAAAGAAAATGACAGAGGGGTGGCCAGCTCTGTGATAGCTCCAGCCCTGGAGGAAAGGGAGGGAGGAGAAGGACAAAGACAAGAAATTTATAAGAAGGCTTCATTGTCTAATTAAATTCACAAAAAGAGGATAAAGAATAATTCAACGTAGAAATATGAAATAACCACTAAAAAGAAGGCATGCAGAGAACATAGGGAAAGATAAACTGGTTAAGTCTGTGCAGGAAGTAGTCTGGTTGCTACCTGTTTAGAGCAGATTATTCACCAGGAACCAGGACAAGAACTGGATGGGTGGGTTTCATTACCAGACAGTTTTAAAGAGTGAGATCTTTATTTACGGATTATAATGGGAATTTTCCAAAGATTTATGGGATTTGGATCTGCTCCATCATTCTGTTTCTGAATTGAAGGAACAGAATGATCCATTTCATGGATGTGCACATCCCCCCAAAAGCAATTATTATCACCCCCAAAAGAAATATGGAAAAGAAAAGCTGGGCTTCCCTGGTGGCACAAGGGGTTAGCACCGCACTATGAAGTTATCCACAGCCTCTGCAGCACAAGTTCAATCTCCGGCCAGGGAGCTACACACATGGCACAGCAGACCCCTCCTGTCTCACCTGCTGCTCCCCTCAGCAGTGTATTTTGGTTAATCTGCCTGTTCTGTTCCCCACTCTGTCTCTGGTGAATCTTCTCACCCCCCGCACCTCTGGCCTGTACCCCAGCTCTTGTATGCATAAATCAATCTTTAAAAAAAAAATAGAAAAGAAAAGCCATATATAAAATACATGACTCACTTCCTCCCCTTCTAAACACCACAAAAAAAGGTATGGAGTAGAGGGGAATATAAAGGAAGATTTCCACTGATTCTTAACAAAAAGAATGAAATAAGAGATCGAAGAAAAGTGTTTGCATCAACCAAATGACCTGGGGTGGAAGAGCACTGGATTAAAAGATGTTATTGAAACTCAGATGCCAACAGTTGGCTCCACGGTCACAAAAACAGAAATGGAGCCAGGAGGTTGACATTATTTATGTAAAAAAAAAAAACAAAGAAAGAGAGGCTATGACATGTGATATGAATGATGTTCCCATTATTTTGTGATGGTAAGAGCCAAAATTCACTTCTCAAAAACTGGAACTTTGGCAGAGGTATAAAGAGGGGATAAGTTCCTGATGGAGCAAGACGAGATTACAAATACAAGAGAAGAGATCAGTGGAAGGGCAGCCTCTGAACTCCCCCGCTGGCAGCGGCGGGCAGCCGTGTGAGGGAAGCACTCAGGGAAAGCGGCCCTGAAATCAAAGGTTTTAAGAGAAAACCAGAGTCCCTCAAGAAGAAACAATAAACAGAGACCAGGATGAAGAAACTAACGGATGAACTTTAACTTACTACAGAGAAGTTTCTAGAGGAGTTGGTACAAAGAAGGAAAATGCGGGAAAAGAAAAAGTTCCATGGAGAAACAGCAAAGCAATTGCCTGCAAAGTTCTCGAGCATGCTAGAAACATAGGAAGAAAAGGCCAGATGAAGAGACAAAAGTGGGTAGATTTGAATGCATGATTATAATGGATAATTAAGGAATCTTTATGAAATCGTCTCCAGGAGGAGAAAAGATATAAGAAGAGGGAGCCAGTAGACTAAGTCCAGTCTGCCTAGAAGATGACAGAAATGCATGACCCATCAGCCAACAACCCGCATCCAAGGAGAAGCCCCATGTGTGGAGAACCAAGGACTCTGGCTCCCCTCTCCAGGGACTCCTGGGACACCTTCCCGTGGCGTCTGGGGGGAAGGGTGAAAACATGAATGACAAGAAACTCATTTCTTCTTTGGTTCAGTCAACATCTGTAAAGTGATATCTCAGTGCCTGCTTCTGAGAAAACACAAGTGTAAATAGGAAGCACGGCCAAAATTTCTTTTTTTTTTTTTTTTAATTTTTTACTGAAGTAACACTGGTTTATAACATTACACAGGTTTCCAGATACAAATAGAAGCAGAAAGGAGAGGGTAAATATTAAAAAGGTGTCATTTTCCAGGTAAGGTAGAACTAGGTTCAAAGTCACGAAAATGAGGCGTGAAATATGATAGAACTCAAACTATGAAGGGATGAAAGATTGGTCTTGAGTCTCTTTGACGAGAAACAAAATGGAAAAGGGTGGGCAACAGAAAAATAGGAAGTGATGTCAAGAGCCCTGTTCTAGAACCAGATTGTGGGCCCTACCCCTGCTTAGCGGGTTTGGCTGTGAGTTTATGGACTCTGAGCCTTGGGACCCTCAACTATAAAACTGACTGACAATGGGACCTCCCTGGTGGCGCAAGGGGTTAAGTGTCAGCACTATGAGGCTGTCCACAGCCACTGAAGAAGCTCCAGACCAGTTTGATCCCCAGCCGGCCAGGGAGCTACCCACATGGCGCAGCAGACCTATCCTGACTCACCTGCTGCTCCCCTCAGCAGTGTATTTCAGTTGATCCTCCGGTTCTGTTCTCCACTCTGTCTCTGGTGAATCCTCTCACTGCCCTCACCTCTGGCCTGTACCCCAGCTCTTGTATGCATAAATAAATAAATCTGAAAAAAAAAAGAAAAAACAGACTGACAGTGTCTGTCCGATGACAGTGATTTGTGGTTACAGCCATGAGAGTGTAAGGAATGTTAGACTTACCGTCTCCCCATAATAAGCAACAACAAAACTGGATAAAATATATGGAACAACTGCTTTCAGGTACAGATATCAAGCTGCAGATATCAAACACAGGAGCCTTGAAAGGAAGAAAACAGAAGAGGCAAAATGCAACTTCACTCTCGGCTTCTGCCCCTGGGCATCCCAAATCACAGCAAGAAGAAAGGAGGCCTGTGAGGGCTGTGACAGGGTTGAAGTCCAAGCGGGGGAACACTAGGGGGAAGGGGCTGCACAGAGAAGTCCAGAAACCTGCAGGCACCACATGGGTCTTCAGCTGCAAACAACGTTCATGGGCCAACACAGCAGGGAGCGACTAACTCACGCACACACTAATGTTTTCAGTGGCCACGGTGGAGAGAGTTTGAGAAACATTCCAGACATTCAACCGTGATGCAGATAAAGCCACACCCTGCATCCACCTTAGCTGTCACAGGCTGCAGCTCAACAGCATGGAGCTGACCTGCCAATAAGCCAACTGCCAGGCAAAGCAAATCCCACAACAGGAAGACAATAAAATCCATAAGGTTTGGTATATTATAAGAAATCATGACATGCAACCAGGAGGAGACAAAGCTGGAAGAGACCCAGAACTGATACAAAGGAATTAGCAGACAAGAAATTTTAAAAAGCAGCTAAGTGGGAAAATTGACACTAGAATGAATTAATGGATAATCTCACTGGAGACTAGAAACTACAAAAATGAACCAAATGAGAAATATAAAACTCAAAAATGTACAATAACTGACATAATTCACAAAATGGGTTTAATGGCCATTTCAACACTACGAAAGAAAAGATGAGTAAGCTTGAAAACAGAAAAATTGAAAGTATCCAAATTGCAGCATATAGAGAAAAAGGACTAAAAAGAAAAAAGAACAGAGCTTCAGTTATGTGTGGGACAATGTGTAAATAGTCTTGAAGTCTCAAAAGTGAAAAAAGAGGAGTCAGGGCAGAAGAAACAGTTTTTTAAAAATCATGACTTCCAAATAGGAGCAAAAATACCAGTCCACAGACCCAAGAATCTCAAGATGTCTTAAGCAAGATAAATACAAAGAAAACTACAGGTCAGCATGTCAGAATGAAATTTCTGAGAAACAAAGATCAAGAGAAGATCTTTTTTTTTTAAAGCTTTATTTATTTATGCACATAAGAACTGGGGTGTAGATCAGAGGTTCGGGGAGTGAGAGGATTCACCAGAGACAGAGTGGGGCACAGAACAGGCAGATCTACTGAAATACACTGCTGAGGGGAGCAGCGGGTGAGTCAGGAGAGGTCTGCTGCGCCATGTGGGTAGCTCCCTGGCCAGCTGGGGGTCGTACTCGAGCTTCAGAGGCTGTGGACAGCTTCACAGTGCTGTGCTTAACCCCTTGCACCACCAGGGAGGCCCCAAGAGAAGATCTTAAAAACAACTGGGAGACCAAAAACAATTCACCACCTTCCTCCAGGGGAACAATAATAGGAATTGTCCTTACTTCTCATTAGAGTCTGAGCAATCCAAAATACAGCAGAGTAACAGCTCTGGAGCTCTGAGAGGGAAAAATAAATTACCTAGAATTCTGTATCTAGTGGTACTATCTTCCCAAAATGAAGGCACAATAAAGACATGCTCAGATAAGCAAAAGCGGAGGCAGATATCGCTAGCGTGATGAAATATGTCAAAGGGAGCTCCTTGGGCCACAGGAAAGTGATGCCAGAGAAAAACATGGAAGAAAACCCACGAGGGAGAGAGCCAGAGAGGGCAGGTGAGGGGAAGTTATAAAACACCTTTTATTTTCATATTTTGATTTCTTTAAATTACATTGGCTGTTCAAAGCAAAAGTAATGGCAATGTGTTTCTGTGTTTCTCAAATATCCATCGAGGCAAAAAGCTGTGATAAAATCACAGAGGATAAGAAAGGGGCAGATGGAAGTGTATTGATGTCAAGTTTTCCTAGTTTACATGCAGTCTTACAATATTCGTTCAAGTCAGAGGGTGATAAGCCGAAGACACATATTTTCAGCAACTACTTGAATAAACAGAGTTCTAACTCCATAGTCAACAGAAGAGATAAAGTGGAATACTAACAAACATGTTCCTTAATCCAAATGGAGACAGAAGAGAGAGGAAAATGCTCAAAGAAGAGGCAGGTGAGATAAGAACAAATGGCAAGGGGTCTCCCTGGTGGTTCAAGGGATTAAGCACCGCACTCTGAAGCAATCCACAGCCTCTGCAGCACGAGTTCAATCCCCAGCCAGCCAGGAAGCAACCCACAAGGCGAGGCAGACCCCTCCTGTCTCTCCCGCTGCTCCCCTCAGCAGTGTGTTTCAGTCAGGCTGCCTGTTCTGTTCCCCACTCTGTCTCTGGTGAATCTTCTCACCTCCCATGCCTCTGGCCTATACCACAGCTCTTGTATGCATGAATAAATAAATCTTAAAAAAAAAAAAAAAAGAACAAATGGCAAAATGGTAGAATTAGACTCAACCTAACTCCCAGCTCCATTATGAACATAAAATGAGATAATGAAAGCGGAGCTTTATTATAATGCTGTTCTCGTCAACGGTCTGAGGGCTGGGCGGTGGGTTTCTGGATGGAGGGAGGAATCAGAAAAAAGCCCACCGGGGATATGAAATATCCAACACAGGAATTGGTTGTGAGACTCCCCCACTGATTTTTCTGGGTACCCAGCCGCTACCACTCACCACAGGTCCATCTCTGTATCTATGGGACCAGACGTGGCTTGAGTTTCTAGCCCGCGGGAGGAGAGGCTGAGCTGGTTCGCCGTCTGCTGTTAAGAAGAAGGCCAACAGGGGGCAGGTTTCCAAATCTACCTGCTCAGTGCAAATTCTGGAATTCTTGGTGGGAAGTGAGAACTCTACTGAAGACAGAAAGGCCACATGAAAAAGATGGCACAGGAGAACAGCTGTAGCAGCTCAGAAAGGAAAATCAGAACCAAATGCAGACTCCAGTGGCATGTGGGTAACAGAACTGTAGGTTACTGGACTCAAAAAAAGACCTTGGAGATGGGGTCTTCACAGAGACATGGCCTAGGGTGATTCAGTGCAGACCGGTCCACACTCACGAGCATCTCTTGACACCAACCCCTGGGTCAGTCGCTGGAGGCATGAAGTCTAGACCTAACACCCAGTTTTACTAGGGAAAAGAGGTGCAGAATCAAATCCAAGAGCACTGAGACTTTGGTCCCTGCATCCTCTGTTCCCACCAGCTCTGGGCTGAGAGCAAATGACCTAACTTCGTGTTCTCATGCATACAATGGGAGTAGTAAGGAGATCACTGTGTCCATGATTTAAAAACACCTCGCAAGCTCCCTGCCCTGTGGTAAGTCCACGGGGCTCAGCTTCACATAGATGAGAACCAGGGAGAGGAGGGAGTTTCTAAGCAAACCCTGCCTCCCATTCCCTCGCTAACCTGATTCCCCCAGGAAGAGGCACCCACTTACCCCAAACCCACAGCAATGGTGCTCAGGCTGAAGAAAGTTTGAGAATCACTGTGTAAGCAATTGATTCAATTCAACACTAAAGAAGTACTAAAGAACTAAGTAATTAGATTTGTTCCTTTCTTCTACTAAACTTTTTGATATTAATTTTATTGCCTAACTGGTCCAAGAAGCACCCAGATGGGTAAGGGGAAATTTCCTCACTGCCCCAACAGTTGATAGCCAGGTAAAGGAGGGTGAGAATAACACCCTTGGGTAGGGGTGGGGGGGTGTAGAGAAAGGCCAGGGTTGGCAGTAGAGTGATGTGTGGTGCAGAGAACTACAACACAAACATTAAATGGTTAGGGGTGATACATCTGGAGAGTCTGACAAAGGCAAGTTCAGGAAAGACACACCTAGGAACTCATTTCTGAGGATGGTGTGAAAGGAAGGCTTGGTTTGCTCTGAGCTCCAGGTGGTCTTTCTGGAAGTGATTCCCACTCTGAATTTAATGAGTGCTCAACTAGCCTCAGAGCCCTGCTTCCTCAAGAATTCCAAGGGCAGGGTCCAGGCCCACTAAGCTTTGCCTCCCTCCAGAGCACGCACCAGTCAGACTCACAGTAGACATTCAGTTTGCTGAACAGTATCAAAATGAATAAACTTCCTTACCCCTTTGCTATTCTAAACCTTATCTCCAACTATGGGATTCATTCAGTCACAGTTTTATGAAGCCCCCTAAGGGGTATGCAGTCAAATAGGAAAGTAAGATATGAATACAAAAACAGTGAAATAGGGCCTCCCCGGTGGCGCAGCGGTTGAGCGCTGGGTTGCAAAGCTGCCTGCGGCCTCTGCGGCGCCGGTTCGATCCCCGGCTGCTCCCCGGCCACCGGAGGAGGGTCCCACATGGCGCGCAGACCTCTCCTGCCGCCCGCTGCTCCCCTCAGCAGTGTACTTCAGTCCTTCTGCCTGCTCTGTTCTCTGCTCTGGCTCTGGTGAATTCTCTCACCCTCCCGCGCTTCTGACTGTACCCAGTGCATGTATAAACAAAAACAAACAAATAAAGAAAGAAAGAAAACATGCCTCTATAAAAAAAAAAAAAAAAAAAAAACAGTGAAATAAAGGTTTTTTTTGTTTTTGTTTTTTTATAATTTTTTTTAAGATTTATTTATTTATACAAGCACTGGGTACAGTCAGAAGCGCGGGAGGGTGAGAGAATTCACCAGAGCCAGAGCGGAGAACAGAACAGGCAGAATGACGAAGTACACTGCTGAGGGGAGCAGCGGGCAGCAGGAGAGGTCTGCGCGCCATGTGGGACCCTCACCCGGAGGCCAGGGATCGAACCTACAGAGGCTGCAGGCAGCTTCGCAACCCTGCGCTCAACCGCTGCACCACCAGGGAGGCCCTAAAGGTTTTAATTCATGTATGTGCAAAGTATTTTAGGAGATAGAGGAAGAAGCAATTAATTGGCAGCAAAGTCTCCATCATAAAAGAAATATTTGAACTGGGTTTTGAAGTGTACATAGGAGTTCAGTAGTCAGAGGCAGTTAGGCAAAAGGGTTCCAGCCTGCGGATGGGTAATGATAGGGATGGGTGTGAGATACAAGAATGGAATGAGAGGAAGAAACTTAAACAGTGGTTTTTCTACCAGGTTGTACATTAGAAACACCTAGGGAGCTTTAAACCCCCCAAAGCCCAAAACACATTCCAAATCAATTAAATCAAGACCTCTGGGGTTGGGAGCCAGTCATCAGCATTTAAGCTCCCCAAATGATTGCAATGTGCTACCAGCGTTCAGAACAAAATTCACAGCATCCCCACCATGGGGGCGTGGAGAGAGAGAGAGAGAGGAGAGAAAAAGCTCCTTTTCCCCACCAGCTCTTCACACTGAAACAGCAGTTCTCAAAGTATGCTCCCTCTACCCACAGCATGGGCCACACAGGGAAATTTGAAAAATCTGCACCTCAGACACACTAAACCAGAAACTGGAAGTAGGGCCCAACATACTGTGCCTCAAAAGGCGCCCTGGTAACTGTGGTGCTGGAAGAGCTGTGAATCACTCTCCTGGAACACTTGTTCCTCCAAAACTGCCCCCAAGCAGATCTAGTTGTGACTGTGCCTGTGCACAACCTGGTGGAGTCACAGCTCACAGGCCTGAGGGGAGACGTCAGGAGCTGGCCTGGCATGGAAGGTGCCAGAGGGCTGAGAGAGCCCAGTGGTTCCTGGAGCCACCTGGAAAGGCCTGAGGGGAGGAGGCGCTGGGTTTTGTTTGTTTCCCTCCATCAGTACAAAGTGCCCCTTAAGAGCAAACTTTCCAGTTAGTTTAAGTCTGGACTGGAAGGGAAGTCTGTGATGTCCGGGCATAGTTACGCCACCGGCTTTGTTCCCTCAGAGGAAAGGGGTAGGGTGAGGTGCTGGAAAGTCTTCCTCGGGGGAGGGTGGGAAGAGAGTTCGCCCCACTCCCCTTTCCCCAGCCCCAACCCGGCTGGGAATTCATAATTCCTGAGCAGAAGCAACAAAGGAAATGAGTTTCCCGTATAGAAATGGAAATTGCCTTTCCCCTCAGGGTCAGACAGTCAGAGGGTCAGATGTAACAGGGAATGCACCCAAGTGACAGTCGCTGCCAGGATGAAGCCTGGAGTTCATTTGTCCTGTCAGAGCAACCCCAGGCTTCCTGGCCGCCGCCCCCAGTCACTTCCTGAGGCCTCGCTCACCTGGGGACTCAGCCAGTTCATTTACAGACTCAGGGACTCCAGAGAGGACCAGTACGTTCTCTGCCACACCATTAAAGAGGGCAAGTTCCTTCTGGTCTAAAATGGTATATAGCAGCACTGTTTACAATAGCTAAGCTGTGGAAACAACCCAAATGCCCAAAAATAGATGACTGGATCAAGAAGATGTGGTACATATACACCATGGAATATTACTCAGCGATCAAAAAAGATAAACACATGCCATTTGCAGCAACATGGATGGCGCTGGAAGGGATCATGCTCAGCGAAATAAGCCAGAAAGAAAAAGAAAAATACCGGATGGTCTCACTCATAGCAGGAATCTAGAAAACTTAAATAAGGGACCAGGAAAAAGAATAACTCTAAGAAAGAAAAAAATCAAAATCAACAAACACCTATGAATCAGAGACACACTCGGTGGGGGGAGGGATTAGGGCCAAAATAAGGGGGGTGGGAATTGTATGGGGACTATAACCAAGATGAAAATGCATACATTGTGCAAAAATGAAAAATGATGTACAAAATATATAAAATAATTTTAAAAATAAAAGCTGACATCACAGTAAAAAAAGAAAAAAAAAAAAGAGGGCCAGTTCCTTGGAGGGGGTGAAGCGCGGGGTCAGGCAGGGTTTCAAGTCAGCTGCTCCAAGTTGAAATACTGGACGTACCTAGGCTTTCTTCTTTTTTTTTTTTTTTTATTTCCCCCCTCCCAGCTTCCCAACCCCACCCCACCCCCACTCAACCCCCCACCAACCTTGCTTCAATGAATCAGGAAAAATCCCCTGGGTTTGGGAAATGTTGGATTGGACAGCGTGTGCGTGGCGCCACCTGCTGACCACAGGTTATCAAAACGCTTTTCTTCCTGGTTCTTTTGTTTGTGTTTCTCAAAGGCTCCAGACAGGTGCACCTGGAGCTGTCATGCCCCCGTCTACTTTCTCGTGGGAATTTCAGCCTTGGCAGAAAATCTCCTGTCTGTTCACAGGCACAAAACACATTATAAACAAACAACAGAGTTCTTTCTTTCTCTTAAGTAACCAGGTTTAAAATCCTCTAAGGTACAAGTTTCTCTAAATTAACAAAAGGAAGCAAGAGAGAATTTCTGGCTTTTCCTATAAACCATGAAAAGTTGTCAAGGATACTTTCTCCTTTGCTTTGATTCCGAGGGTCCCTAGGAAGTTACCTTGACACTTCACCCTCTTGTGTTTCGAGTTTCCTTTTTTTTTTTTTTTTTTTTTAAGATTTATTTATTTATTTATACAAGCACTGGGTACAGTCAGAAGTGCGGGCGGGTGAGAGAATTCACCAGAGCCAGAGCCGGGAACACAGCAGGCAGAAGGACCAAGGTGCACTGCTGAGGGGAGCAGCGGGCGGCAGGAGAGGTCTGCGCGCCATGTGGGACCCTCACCTGTGGCCGGGGATCGAACCAGTGCTGCTTTGCAGCCCAGCACTCAACCGCTGCACCACCAGGGGAAGCCCAGTTTCGAGTTTCCTGAAGGACACAGACAGTGGGAAGAAAGGTGTTCTGGAGAGCTAATGTAGGAGGTGGAGTGATCAGTTCTAGTCTTGGGACTGCTGCTAACCCACTGTGTGACCTGGGCACAGTATTTAACCTTCATGAACCTTAGTGCCCCAGACTTGTTACCCTCTTTGCCAATCTTCCTATCAATTCCATGATTTTGAAAATTGTTGCATTCCATAGTGCAACTAAAAACTTTTCTATCCTTAATTGTCAGAGCTATAAATGTCAGGGTTTCTGATCACTGTGGAACCACCACTTAACCACCACAAGTTTCCATCGCAGACAAAAGCAAAGACACTTACCCCTCTTTATCCTGATCCCAAATTCCTGTATGTTCTCTTAGGCTTTTAGAATATCCAGACTCACTCACAGACCTATTGCAACTTTCCCAGACCCTGAGTACTGGGAAGTTCCCTTGGGAACCAATGAATTGGATAATCGTGAGGGTAAATCCATGTCTGAGGAACTAAAACAAGGAAGAATGAATGGCTGTGTGTGGGGAGGGTGTGCAGGTAGGACCCTAATTTAAGGAAGATCATTACAGGGAATTAACATTCAAAAAATATCATCTCTCTGTGTTGGGTGTTTTAGATACAGAACCCATCCCCACAATAACCCCAATAGCAGCAGGCAGAGGAGGAAATAAGGACAGAGAAGTCAAGGAAATTGCCTGCACCGCACAGCAGGGCTCAGAACCAGGACTGCATGATTTCAGAGCACATAATCTTTCAAAATAATCAACTTAGAAAACAAAACATGGCAATTTCCAGGCATGAATCGATAGCCTGAAGTAGAACCACTTTACTGAATGGATGTCACAGGTACTGCTGGGTTTTCATCTTCTTAAATTGCAGCATTTTAGGTTTCATGTTTACAAATATTTTGTGTAGCTATGCATTGTCATTAATTCTTTTGCTATATATTATTTTATTGTAGTAAAGCTACCTTCCATTTATCTGAAAGCAAACTGAATTTTAGTGATTTGGGTTAATGGGTTGTTTCACGATAGAAAAGTTCAGTTCTGCAATATTTTCTTCTCTCATTCCTTTGATATTTTCTTTCCCCAACCCCTGTCTCTGTTTTCTCTCTCTCTTTTTTTTTTAAAGATTTATTTATTGTGCTCGCTTCGGCAGCACATATACTAAAGATTTATTTATTTATGCATACAAGAGCTGGGGTATAGGCCAGAGGTTTGGGGGTGAGAGAATTCACCAAAGACAGAGTGGGGAACAAAACAGGCAGATGTACTAAAATACGCCGCAGAGAGTAGCAGTGGGCGAGCCAGGAGAGGTCTGCTGCGCCATGTAGGAGGCTCCCTGGCCAGCCAGGGATCGAACTCGTGCTGCAGTGGCTGCAGATAGCTTCATAGGTGGCATCTTAACCCTTGCGCCACCAGGGAGGTCCCAATGTCTCTGTTTTCTCTTTCTAAAACTCCAAACAGTTGAATATTGGACAACTTGAATATTCTAGTTTTGTAAATTTTCTCCATAATAGGGAATATGAGTCAGCTAGGAGTAAAACAATATCCAGTTAAATAGTAACTTAAATAAATTAGGGAGTTAATTGGCCTGGCATTGTTTCAGAACATCAAGATAGTCGGGGCAATATTCTCTGGGATTGTCTTGGACTCTCGCTCATGACCACAAGGTAATTGCTACAGCTCCAGCCATCACATCTACAGTCAAGGTATGAGAAAGGGGGGAGAAGCAAGCAGAAAGAGTTGCATCTATATTAGGAGATTAAAGCTTTCCCAAATCCCTTGCAGACTTCAACTCATATACCAGAAATGTGTCCAAAGGCAAATCTAATTACAGCAGAGTCTAGGGAAGGATGTTTAGCACCCTATCCCGACAGTGAAGGGAGACAAAAGAAAAGAGTTGTAAGGGAAGAATGAGCTAACCAAGTATCCTATTTTACAGTCCTTTAAAAAAAAAAAAAAAAAAAAAAAACAACCTAGGACCTCCCCTGGTGGCGCAGGCGGTTGAGTGTCACACAGTGAAGCTGTCTGCAGCCTTTGCAGCACAGGTTCTATCCTGGCCTGTGGGGGAGGATCCCACATAGCGAGCAGACCTCTCCTGTCTCGACCACTGCTCCCCTCAGCAGTGTATTTCATCAGTCTACCTGTTCTGTTCCCCACTCTGTCTCTAGTGAATCCTCTCACCCTCCCCCGCATCTGGCCTGTACCCTGGTTCTGGTACAAAAATAAATAAATCTTTAAAAAAAAAAAGGGGGGGTTGGAAATTGTATGGGGACTATAACCATGATGAAAATGCATACATTGCACAAAAATGAAAAATGATGTAAAAAAATATATAAAATTTAAAAAAAATAATTAATTAAAATTTTAAAAAGTAAGGGTGCAAAGATTTCTATACTCAAATTGATAAAATAATAAATTTACTATGATAACTTGTCTTTATATATGTAATATCTAGAAAAAACCTTAAAAGTCTATATAAAGGGCCTCCCCGGTGGCGCAGCGGTTGAGCGCTGGGTTGCGAAGCTGCCCGCGGCCTCTGCGGCACCAGTTCGATCCCTGGCTGCTCCCCGGCCACCAGAGGAGGGTCCCACATGGCGCGCAGACCTCTCCTGCCGCCCGCTGCTCCCCTCAGCAGTGTACTTCGGTCCTTCTGCCTGCTCTGCTCCCCGCTCTGGCTCTGGTGAATTCTCTCACCCTCCCTCGCTTCTGACTGTACCCAGTGCTTGTATTAACAAAAAAGAAACAAACAAACAAACAAATAAATAAATAAATACATGCCTCTATAAAAATAAATAAATAAATAAAAAATAAAACCTCTTCTATAAATGATACCAAATTCTGACAAGGACTCAGAGAAAGTGGTTCACTCATGTGTGGTCTGTGGGGATGTAAAATGGTAAAGTGTGGTTGTTTCTTTAAACACTAAACAATCAATTTTCCTTTGACCCAGCAATTGAACTCCTGGGCATTTATCTCAGGGACATGAAGATGTATTTGCACAAAAATTTGTACAGAAGTTTTTTTTATAGAAAAATTTTTGTAGTAAATGCATTCATAATAGCCTCAGACTTGAAATAATCTATTGATAGATGTACTTCATTGGGTGAGTGGTTAAACAGTAGTCCACCCCTACCTTGGAATACTACTCAGCAATGAAAAGGGACAATGGAGAAACACAACCTAGATGAATCTCCATAGAATTAGCTGAGTGGGAAAAAAGCAATCCCAACAACCTCCATAATGTATGATTTCATACGTTCTTGAAATGACAAAATGATAGAAACCAAAGTAGATTGGTAGTTGCCAGGGGTGATGGAGGGGAAGCGAGCATGAGGGTAAGTTACAATTAGAAATGGTAACATGAGGGATCCTCATGGTGATGAAAATGTTCTGTATGTTGACTCAATCACTGTCCATCTCCTGGTTGTGATATCATATATAGTTTTACATGATGCTAATTAAGGAAAACTGTGGGATCTTTATTATTTCTTACAAATGCACAAAAATCTCTAATGACCACAAAATGAAAAGTTTGCTTTTTAAAAAACTTGGGTCATACGAAAGTCGATTTCATTTTCATAAGTGTGCAGTTTCAACCAAGACAGGCCATATGGTGGTGTTGTCTTGGCCTCACTCAGTTGTGTGGGTGGGGTGCTAGGCTAGGTGCCTCTGGGTCAAATATGGACCTTGACTCTGCTCCATGTGTCTCTCACACCCAGTCCTGGACATCCTCTCGTGGCTACTGAAGAGACTCACAAGAAAGCAAGCTCTGGGCCTCCCTGGTGGTGCAGCGGGTTGAGCGCACCACTGCAAAACTGTCTGCAGCCTCTGCAGTGCGGGTTCAATTCCCGGCTGGCCAGGGAGATTCCCACATGGCGTGGCAGACCTCTCCTGTCTCTCCCCCTACTCTCCTCAGCAGTGTATTTCAGTCCATCTGCCTGTTCTGCTCCCCGCTCTGTCTCTGGTGAAACTTCTCACCCTCCCGCGCCTCTGGCTTGTACCCCAGCTCTTGTATAAAAATAAATAAATCATATATATATATGATGGTAAAGTGTGGTTGTTTCTTTAAACACTAAACAATCAATTGTCCCGTGACTCAGCAAGAAAGCAAGCTCTGATGGACAAAAATCCTGGATACCTGGGCTTTAAAAAAAAAAAAAAAGATTTATTTATTTATGCATACAAGAACTGGGGTACAGGCCGGAGGTGTGGGCGGTGAGAGGATTCACCAGAGACATGCGGGGAACAGAACAGGCAGATCTACTGAAATACACTGCTGAGGGGAGCAGCGGGCGAGTCAGGAGAGGTCTGCTGCACCATGTGTGTAGCTCCCTGGCCAGGGATCAAACTTGTGCTGCAGTGGCTATGGATAGCTTTATAGGTTGCGTCTTTTTTTTTTTTTTTTTTAACATTTTATTGACATCTTTCCTTTATTTTTTTAAGATTTATTTATTTATTTTATTTATTTATACAAGCACTGGGTACAGTCAGAAGCACGGGAGGGTGACAGAATTCACCAGAGCCAGAGCGGGGAGCAGAGCAGGCAGAGGGACCGAAGTACACTGCTGAGGGGAGCAGCGGGTGGCAGGAGAGGTCTGCGCGCCATGTGGGACCCTCCTCCGGTGGCCTGGGAGCAGCCTGGGATTGAACCGGCGCTGCAGAGGCTGCGGGCAGCTTCGCAACCCAGCGCTCAACCTCTGCGCCACTGGGGAGGCCCTTATAGGTTGCGTCTTAACCCCTTGCGCCACCAGGGAGGCCCCCTGGGCTTTTTAAACACAGTGACCACTGAAGCAGGTCAGATAACTAAACCTGGGTCAAGGGATAGGGTAGATCATTCAGTCTACCTGTGATGGGGTGCACTGCAAAGTCACAGGCATGGGCACTGGTAACAGTGGAAAGTTGGGGCCACTGACTCTACCACCTCATCTTTGACCATTACCCCAACCCTCATTGCCATTCTCCTTCTCATAGGCACCCTGTAGCTACTCCTTGATTCAATAAGCATCCCACAGGATCTGAGTGTCCCTGCACCAAATACAGGTCACAAGAGAAGAGAGTAAGTGTCCACAAGCTTCCTACGATGAGCACAGCTGCCTCCAGACTGACGCAGAGCTGTCGGTCTCCACCTTCCAGCCTCACCCAAATGTTCTTCCTTCTGCTGCACCATCTCTGATTTTCTTCTCAACCCTTTGATCTTCTAGAATCCCCTTCTTTTCTAGCACTGACTTTATTAGAATTCACTGAGCTCAGTTCTGTAGGCTTCCATTTCCTCATCAGTTAAGGGCGGATCATAGCAGTAGCTAAATGGCTCCATCACGCGGCTGCAAGCATGACACACAATGCAACTCCAGAATGACTTTCCTGTGCCTGGTGCATAGTGAGCTCTCAAGAAATGGTAGTAAATTTTTCTTTTCTTTTTTTTTTTTTTTTTTTAAAGATTCATTTATTCATGCATACAAGAGCTGGGGAACAGGCCTGAGGTGTGGGGGTGGGGGGGGGGCAAGAGGATCCACCAGAGACAGAACAGGTTGCAGAACAGGCAGACTGACTGAAACACACTGCCAAGGGGAGCAGCTGGCAAGACGGGAGAAGTCTGCTGTGCCATGTGGGTCACCTCCCTGGCGGGGGATCAAACTCGTGATGCAGTGGCTGCGGATAGCTTCACAGTGCTATGTCTTAACCCCTTGCGCCACCAGGGAGGCCCTGTGAATTTTTCTTTTAATGGGGAGTTGAGAGGCGTGCTCAGCCTGACCACAGAGGGTTAAGGGAATCCCAGCATTCCATGATGGAACTCTGAAGACATTTTCCCACAGAAATGCCGCTCTATGACACTGTGATTGTGTTCTAGACACAATTATTACTCCCAAAGATTCTCTGCTTCTGGTACCCAGTTTAATCCTACAAGTGAAATGGGCCCTCCTGGGCTAACCTAACAAAAATCACCACCATGAAGAACACTGTCAAAAGGAGGAAAGGTGAGTTGTAAACAAGTCCATTCCAACTGAGCTTTTGAAATAGACCCACTCTTGAGTTTGGTGTTGCCTAGAATGTAATGTGAGGGGAGAGACTGTGGAGATGTAAACTTAGCAGGCTGATGACTAGATTTTCTACTGTGCTGACCTCTTCCTCATCAAGAAGCTAAGGAATGAGGCCAGATGACAAAAATTTCCAGGGTCAAGTGTAGGAAGCTGTGTTGTAAAAAGAACTAGGTAGACAATGGGGGAGGTGGGCCCATGAAGGTACAGTCAGTACTTGGTATGCAGAGGCTGGGAGACGACTTGGGACGAAGCCTCCAGACAGGATCCCAAGTACAATCCCACAGGGTACCTACCTGTTGGTCAGGAAGTGGAAAACAACCAAGGTTTTGTTGGTTTTTTTTTAAGATTTATTTATTTATACAAGCACCAGGGTATAAGCCAGAGGTGTGGGAGGGTCAGAGGATTCACCAGAGACAGAGCAGGCAGATCAACTGAAATCCACTGCTGAGGGGAGCAGCAGGCGAGACAGGAGAGGTCTGACGCAACATGTGGGAATCTCCCTGGCCGGCCGGGATTGATCCGGCACTGCAGAGCCTGCGGACAGCTTCACAGCACTGCGCTCAACCCACTGAGCCACCCGGGAGGCCTCAACAACCAAGGTTTTAACCCGAAGCTCTTAGAGGTATATCTGGGATGCAAATGGAAAAGGAATAGCTAGAGCCATAATTTGAAAGTGAAATGGAATGGCCAGAAGAAACACAAAAGCTGTGGCCACAGGGAGGCACCTAGAAGAGACAGAATCAAGGTCTTTAAGGCAGTGCCTGGCAAGATTTGAATAACACCAACACCTGGAGTAAAGCGAGAGGGCACAGGATATAAGCTGCTAGACACTCGGGGTTTTCTGCTGCAGTAGACTTCAACGTGAAGGTGACTTTCTGAGCTCACAGGTCAATGTTGAGCAGCTGAGAAAAGTGAGAGAAGGGAGAGAGGAGGTGGGGGAGGGACTGACTTTTGGAAGCAGGGTCCCCTCTGTACATTGGACTAGCAAGAGCCAAGAAGGCACATGAGTGAGATCCCGGTGTACCCGGGGATCACTGTGTCTGCAAATACAGGGTCCCCTGAAAGGCACCAAGACCTTTAGTAATCTGAAATGCAGGTAGCATCAGGGAACCTCAGAGGGGTGCCACATTCCTCTCTGCCACATCTCAGCAGCAGTCAGCAACCTCTGCTTGAGTGTCGTCACAGGTGGAACCTCACCCCTCAGGAGGCACTGTCTCTTAGTGACTGTCAAGTGAAGAATCCTCTCCAAACAGCCAGGTCATATCTGGCCCCTGGTGACTTCCAGATCCTGGTCTTACTCTTCTCTGGAGTTAAGTAGCTAAATCTAATCCTTCCTCCCCACGAGAGTCACTTCTACTCCTCTAAATCTCTTTTCACAGGTAAATTGTCCACATTTCAAAACTTTCATAAGCAAGTCACTGATCATTGCAAGGAGGCCTAAGGTATGCAGAATACTGTACTTGTGCTAAATGGAATCCTGAAGAGAATAAGTGGTCTGCTTGCTCTTCAGCCAAGTCAGGTGAAGACAGAACCATGGACGGAGGACTCCAGTACAAACAAGACTGACAAGTACTGTAATCAATGTTCAAAACTTACTGTGGTGTAGCTATGGGGAAAGAGTAGATCAATTCAACCTGGAGAATCTGGAAAGGCTTCCAAGCAGAGATGGGGCTCCAACTGGGGTTTGCAAGACAAGCAAACATGAGCAAGGAGGCAGATAGTGAGTGGACGGAGCCCAGGGCATGGGCTTGAAGACCTTGGCGCTTAATTTCCTGTTTGACCTTAAGCATATTTAAAAATGAAAGCCTGAAGCAGGTATCTCTGGAGCCCAGGGAGCAAGACTCAAAAGGGTATAAGTCTCAATATTCCAACTTAGGCAAGAGTCCAAAGGGTTAAAACTCTGCCCACATCAGCAGAGGAGTGTGTGTGTTTGTGGGGAAACTGGAATAGACAGGCAGAGTGTAATTCCTTCAGTATTCTGCCTATCGCACTGATAGAGCCCCCAACACCATTCTGGTCCTTCTTAGAATGGTGATGAATTCACTATCAGCAGAGGCAGCAGGAACTCTGAGCCTTTGGAGCATCCTAGATATTTATATCCCACTGGATCCTTACAACAGCCCCGTGAGGTCTGTGCAAGTTTATCATTTCCATTTTACAGAGGAGAAAGCAGAAGCACAGAGAGATTAAATAACTTGCCCAAGTCCACAGAGCTAGTCTTAGCAGCAGAACTGGGATTTGGGCTTAGGAATCTAGCTTCCTTGCTTTACTTTTTCAATTAAAACACACACACACACACACGACTATATGCATAGCTCTTCTGGCACTTTCTGGAGACCCGGGAGATAGCACCTAAACTATTGTGCATTCCCACACACCCAGCCTAAGACAACATCGAAGTTCTTTCTTGCAGCCACCCCATGCTGATGGTTCACACTGAGCCGGCAGTCACCTAAAACCTTCAAAACACTTTTCACATCAGCTGCTGTGAAGCCAGGTCAGTCCTAGTCATGCAGTTGGTTAGTCCTAAATGTTGACTTTTCTATTGAGTTCTAGCCCATTCTAGGTTTTAGCTCATAATTTCATCTTAGAATAAATTTGAAGCATGTTATCCAGTGTTTATCTCTCCCAGCTCAGTAATAAGAGCTAATGGGTCTTGGAGCATTAACTTCATGCCAAGCATCATGCTAAGTGTTTTCCATGTAGTTTCAAAGACAGTTTAGTTTTTTATGGAGTCTGATGGTGATAATGATGGTGATTTACGAGAATAGGACTCAAGGCTAGTGAAGTTAAGAAATTTGCCCAAGGTCTGGCCAGGATATGACAGAACCAAGGAGAGACCCACAATTGTCTGTGGGCTCCCATCCACGGGCTCTTACTTCTTTGCATCATCTATAAACTTGCCATAAAGTCCACCACAAAAAATACCAAACAGAATCAAGGACACAGTTCAGAGGTAAATTGTATCCCCCCAGGCATACAGGCACCAATTTTTCCTGAAGTTACAGAGATTGAGGCATTTTTACATAATATTAAGAGTCAGAGAAGTTGAATGCTTTGCCCGAGCTCATATAACCTAGAAAAGTAGGAAGAAAAGTACATAATCCACAGAGGTCAAAGCTCTTCTCTCCATCCACACACACTTGGCGTGTGAGGAACCATCCACAGAGTTTTGCAAGTACCGTGTCAGCTACATGACAATTCTGACAATTCTCCAGCTTGTTCACACACATCTCTTGAGACCCTTATCAAAAGTACTGCGGCAGTGAATTTGCACTTCATCAAACTTGCCCCCAATCTAGGGAAGACAGACTTGTTTGTCCTGACTGACTCTCTGTGAACACACAAAGCTCCCCATTCTAACAGTCCATAAGTCATCCATCAACAATCCAGTGTAGGCTTTTGGAGCCTGTTAACATAAATAAGCGTGAGTTTTTTTAAGGCCTGCCAAGTCCCTGAAAGCTGTGCAAGTCCTCTCTCTACTCAGGAACCCCCAGCAGAAGCCAGCAATGGCCCCAACCTGAGACTGGTTTAATGCTGCTAAACACGAGTCTGCCTTCTCCTCTTTATCAGAAGCCGTATCTTCCTTCAGTCATTTCCCACCGAGACTGCTTTCCTTGTTAGAGAAGAGAGAAGTCAAATTAGATCCATGTGCTTCTGTTTTCTTTCTGCCTTGTATTGCTGTCAATGAATCTGAAAATCCTTTCTCTTATCATTAACATTTTCCAGAACCTCAGCTCAGTCTGCTGTTCCAGGCCTATTCCCCTCTTCTGCATTTGCTTTTCTGTCATACCCCACATTAACATAATGAAGGATAAAAATCATATGATTATCTCAATAAGAAAAACATGACAAAATTCAATAATGTATCCTCATGGCAAAAAGTCTGAACAAATTGGGTATAGAAGGAACATATCTCAACATAATAGAAACCATATATGACAAGCCACAGCTGGCATCACAGTCAACAGCATAAAGCTAAAAGCTTTTTATATAAAGGAACAAAACAAGGATGCCCATTTGTGCCATTTTTATTCAACATAATACTGGACATCATAGATGGAGCAATTAGACAAGAAAAAGAAATTTAAATTATCAAAAAGAAAAGTAAAACTACTTACAGATGATACGCTACAGTTAGACAATCCTAAAGATTCTACCACTATTAGGCTTAATAAATGAATTCAGTAAAATTGTAGGATACAAAATCAGCATATATAAATCAGTTGTATTTCTAGACTAAGAGTAATCTATCAGAAAAATAAATTAAGGAAACAATCCTACTTATATTAGCACCAAAAATAATAAAATATTTATGGATGAATAACTATGGGGAAAAAGCAAATAATAGAATGCTTAGGAAGTGTTACCAAGGAGGCAAAAGATCTATATTCTGAAAACTTAAAAATACTGATGAAAGAAATTGAAAAAAGAAAGATACTCAAATTTATGAATTGGAAGAATTAATATTGTTAAAATGCCCACACTGTTCCAAACCATCTACTGATTCAATACTATCCCTAGCAAAATTCCAATGGCATTTTTCACAGAGACAGAATGAACTATCCTGAAACTTACATGGTTCCACAAAGGACCACAAATAGTCAAAGCAATCTTAAGAACAAAACTGAAAGCACAGTGTTTTCTGATTTAAACTATATTACAAAACAATGGAAATTGAAGCAGGATGGCTTTCCCATTTGTTCAGACTCAGAGATTACTGTTGTCTCTACATCAAGGAACACAAGACATCAGAGTAGTTAAAGTTTATTCTAACGGTGCTTTCAAGTTTTTGGTTTGGGATTCGTTCCATCTACCTGTAACTGCCTTTTAGTCCATAGGAGACCTTGAGAGGTTGTTGATTTCATTTTCTTGTAGGCACATGGATTTTCCTGCAAAACTTTTGAGACCAGAGCCAGAGAGTTCTTACTCCTATCCAGGCAGGGGCTTTGAACTACTTTCCAGCCTGTCAGACCAGGGAGAGGGTCCCAAAGTGCAATTTCAGTTCTCAATCCCCCATTTTGACTCTACCTAACCTCATTTGCATTTATGACTATTTAGTTCTTCTGTTACAGAACCATCTTCTTATCCTGCTGTCTGCTTATCAAATTGGTGGTTGGATTTTCTAACTTCTTAATAATTGGTCATAGCCTTATGACCGTAAGTGTCACTTGCCTTGATATTTAGAACAGCAGTTTTAGATTCTGTATCATAATTTATGACACAGTCATTGCTCAGGCATCTTGTTAGCAACTGGCCTCCATCTTATCATCCTGACCTGGTGTCCTAACTTTCCTTAGCCAGTGTCAGTTTCCTGATGCCTTTATTATTATTTATTTTTATTTGTTTATTTATTTATTTATTTTTGCATAGTAGACCTGGGGAACAGAACAGGCAGATCTACTGCAATACACAGCTAAGGGGAGCAGCGGGTGAGACAGGAGAGGTCTGCTGTACCATGTGGGTCAGGTCCCTGGCCAGCGATCACTCACAGCTACTGTGATAGCACTGAGACCTAACCCCTATGCCATGAGGGAGGCCATCCTGATCCCTTTTTTAAATGAGCAACATGGATCTAAAAGTCAACTCTATATAATTTACTGTGCAGGAATTTGTTACAAGGGTTTGATAGGAGCCTTCCATTTAGGGTGCAGATCTTCAGATGGTGACATTTCCAGGAAACACACTCACCTGTGTATAAGTCAAGGATCTGCTGGTCTTCCTCTGCTAGCAGGTTAGCATCATAGGCATCACCCACTGAGAATGAGCTTTTACTATCTCAGCTAACACCCTATAATAGTGAAGCATACCTTCTTTTAATCATGTGAGTGCATATAGTCCTTCATCAAGACAAATAAGTGTCCTAGTGACAACTTCAAATGGGGACAATTTGTGTCTGCCAAAGGCCTGGACCTCAGATTAAGCGCTACCAGTGGAAGAACTTTGGACAAGGACAAAGAGTGCTTAGATTTTTTGGGTTTTGATTGCACTGTTGGCCACAGCCCAGAGGATGGGGTGATGAGCATCGTGGAGATGCTGATTCTGGCCTGAGCTTACAGAGTTCCCTGAGGAGCTGCTCTGTGGAGTGAGTCCCAGGTCTCAGCATAGATCAGCAGGCACTGCCCACATTGAAACTGGCACGAGCAGCAATTTGCTTACTGTCTGGGCCTTTCCCTGTCTGCACAGAAATCTTCTGCCCAGGGCCTCCCCAGTGGCGCAGCACTTGAGCGCTGGGTTGCGAAGCTGCCCGCAGCACCTGCAGTGCCGGTTGGATCCCCGGCCACTGGGCGAGGGTCCCACATGGTGCGCAGACCTCTCCTGCCGCCCGCTGCTCCCCTCAGCAGTGTACTTCATCAGTCTGCCTTTTCTGTTCCCCGCTCTGGCTCTGGTGAATTCTCTCACCCTCCCATGCTTCTGACTGTACCCAGTGCATGTATAAATAAATAAATAAATCTTTAAAAAAAAAAAAAAAAAAAAAAAAGAAATCTTCTGCCCAATGGGAAAACCTGCAAATTGTGACAAGCCCACCTTGGGGCACCAAGAGGGAGGCATATGGATAAAATCTATTTGCTAGACTTCGAAACGTTCTGTCAGTAGAGGACAAACACCCCTTGAGCTGTGAAGAGGCTTCCCTGGGTTATGGTTAGGACAGATTAGAATGTATCTCTTGTGCCACTTTAAAAGGTTTCCAAAATTATTGTTTTTCCCGAAACACCATTTTCTCTGGGGTCCCGTGAGTTCATTCATGTAAATACTATAAATATGGGGGTTGTCTCCTAAAGGAAGAATTTAACATTGATTTGGTCCAACCCATAAATTCCAGAGGGAATCACCTCCTTTTTGGATTCTCCTCTTTTTCTTTTTTCAGTGGAAGCCTGGAAAATTAAGTCAGTCTGTGTAAAGCTGACGAGAAGGAAACACGTTAAAGTTAAGGCAGTGGTGGCTGGTGACAAGGTTGCTGCTTGAGTGGCTTGATTTGCTGATCTGTTTTCTTTTGCAGCTAAGGTGTCTGCTCTGGAATGCCCTGTGTTTTAATCGCTGCCAATTCTTTAGGGTGCAGAATCAGAATCGCCTCTAACAGAGCGGTTCCTTGTTTCCCATTTTTAGCAGACTGACAGTGGAGGTGAGGCTTCCTCTTTGTTTCCAGGGCCTTCCTAAATCATGTGCTACTGCAGAGGCTTATCTCTACTGGTGTGGATATTTGCAGTTTTCCCTTTTGCCAATGACAAGCCCTTGTCAGCGGCGACAAGCTCTGAACCGCAGGGAGACAGGTGCTTTCAGGAAGGAGCTTGGACAAAGTCATAGCGATCCCAGTCTGGTACCTCCAGTAGGTCTCTGTAGATGTGGCCCATTTGTAAACAATACAAAGTCTGCATATGTCCTGGGGCTTTAGGGTAGGTGATCTGGAGGAGTTAGGCATGAATCTATTCGTTTTATATAGTTGCTGGATTCAACCTGTTGCTTCTAAGTAAGGTGATATTAGGAGAGAAGACAATTTCCTAAGAGGTTCATTGTCTGGCAGAATGGCGTTGGGTCTGATGTGAGTGGATCAGTGCCTCTGCTGAGTGCAGAGCATGAACAAGTCACCGTGTCCCTTGCTGTTTACTCTGTAGCCTGACAGCAAGGTGGCTGTAGCCACAGCCCCCACACTAGACAGAGTACCTTTTGGCTGCATTAACAGGCAGATCTACTGAAATACACTGCTGAGGGGAGCAGTGGGTGACACTGGAGAGGTCTGCTGCACCATGTGGGTCAGGTCCAGGTCACTGGTTACGGGCCACTGATAGAACTAAGGCAGTGATAGTTTGATAGCACTGAGACTTTAACCCCTGCCACCAAGGACGCCCTGAAGCTGTTCTTAAGCCTCATGAATAAACAGGAAGAAAGGCAACTTGTAACTGAGATGTTCTGGTGCTGGTGCTTGGGTTAGGCCTCCTTGAAGTTCCTCATTGCTTCCATGTGCTGTGAGTCTCACTTAGAGGTTCTGGTGATTCTTATTTTAGAAGCACATAGAGGGGTTGGGCCAAGATTGAAAACTGAGGAATCCCGTTTCTGCAGTCAGCAGCCAATCCCAGAAATCCTCCAAACTTCTTTTTTGCTTCTGAGTATTGGGAAAGTCAGAATTGCTTTGATTCCATTTGGATCTATTAGGGGTCCCTGTTCAGAAATGTATGCGTTCTGGTTATTTAACTTGCATTAGGGAAAACTGCCATTTTTCTTGGCAAACCCTGTGACCCTTAGATGCTTGTTGCTGAAACAACTATATTGTATCCCATTGAGAGTGTGTTAGGGATTTAGAACAAAGAAATAAGCCATCTGTAGTGGATCAAGTTTCACTGTTAAGGAAATTTAAGGTCATCAAGGTCAATTTTTAAAATCTGAGACAAGTAGGGCTTTTTGTAGATCTTTGTGGCATCACAGTCCAGGGAAACTGTTGTCCTTCCCAGGTGACACTGAATACATATCAATTAAATAAATATTCATCATTGAGATAAACTGGTGTACTAGAGAAAGCACTAGGCAGTCCAATGCCTGAAAATGGGTGCTGTCTACTGGAATACGAAATAGCAATATGTGTAGATAGAGGATCACAGGACATCACAGTATGACTATTGCATTTATTGCTCTGAAATGTGGACAAATCTCCACGCTTTCTCCTTGGGTTTATGTACTAGGAAGACTAGCATGTTGCAGGGACTTGTTCAGGGTATAAGGCATAGGTCCTTTTTCTAAATAAGATTCAGAAAATTATATCAGTGGTTTTATTCCTTCGATGGCTTCTGCTCTTCACAGATATTGTCAAATATATGGCGATTGTGGGCTAGGGTCTGAAATTGTCACTTCCCTGTGTCTGTGGATGTAGAAGCCCAACATTCATGTGGAACTTGCTTGAGACAGTCCGTATTGTTTGGAGTAATTCTTTCGGTTGAAATCATTATTTTATGGGTGATTATCTGACTGGTGGAAGGTTCTGTCTCCTGCTTTTCAGAGAATGACATATGGCCTTCATATTTCTCCAGCGTCTCTTCCTATTAGGTGCATAAGTGCACTATTTATTAGAAGGAAAAGAATGTTTCCCATCAATTTCAGCAATTCAAATATCAACAGGAACAGACTTACATTCTTTAATTGAGCCATCTGCATATTGCACTATTCTGAGGGAGGGAATCCTTAAATCAGCTAGGGTTCAGAGCCAAAAACATGTCTCCAGGGTCTATCAAAGTTGTTAGAGAAGTTTTCTTAGTTGTTCCTCTTTCTTCAGAATCCTTGAAGAACCCCCATTCTTGTTTGATTTTGTATCCTGTGTCCCCCACCTACCCACCCACCCCTTTGCCAAAGGTCTGTCTCTTCCTACAATCCTTTCTTTGATGCTCTGGGGAGTTTTTGTTTGTTTGCTTGCTTGCTTGCTTTCTTGCTTGCTTGCTTGCTTGTTTTCGATAGAAACAGAATCTTGACTCTTTAGTTATTTGTCTTATTGGCTTTCATAAAATGGCATCCTTTGCTTTGTCTTGTTGCTTAGTTACTTCAGCTCTAAATTCATCATTTTTGTGTCTATTTCCCACTCCTTGTTCTTGATGGGTTTAAAGAACTGATCTGCCATTGTCACTCAGGTGTCAGCGGGCAGAGTGAACAGAGCCAGTTTATGTTGTTTGACCAGTG
This sequence comes from Talpa occidentalis, assembly GCF_014898055.3. Classification (NCBI taxonomy): domain Eukaryota; kingdom Metazoa; phylum Chordata; class Mammalia; order Eulipotyphla; family Talpidae; genus Talpa; species Talpa occidentalis. The sequence continues at coordinate 62,351,251 of NW_023601653.1, read as the reverse complement.
TAGTCAGGTCCTCATCTAGTGCCTCTAAAATTGCTAAATTGAGCACGGGATCATTCAGCCGGGCAGAGAAGATCTCTGAAGCCATTCCCGAATATCACTGAAATGTCTTCTCAGGCCTCCCTGAAGGCACAGTGGGTTGAGCGCAGCACTGTGGGGCTGTCTGCGGCCTCTGCAGCACAGGTTCGATTCCTGGCCTGCCAGGAAGATTCCCACATGGCGAGGCAGACCTCTCCTGTCTCACCCACTGCTCCCCTCAACAGTGCTCTCGGTCCATCTTCCTGTTCTGCTCCCTGCTCTGTCTCCAGTGAATCCTCTCACCCTCCTGCGCCTCCAGCCTGTACTCCAGCTCTTGTATAAAAATAAATAAATCTTTTTTAAAAAATTTTTAAAAAATGCCTTCTCAAAGCTTTCATAGAAACTATAGGATTGACTCATTCGACCTACATGGGCAGTGTGGTATTTTCATCCAATCTGTAACTCTAGGAAAGACATCTGGACTGGCTCTTGGAAGTTCATGTTCTACTTCCCTGCCTATCTCCTTGTTTCTTTCTTTTTTTTTTTTTTTAAAGATTTATTTATTTATTTATACAAGCACTGGGTACAGTCAGAAGCGCGGGAGGGTGAGAGAATTCACCAGAGCCAGAGTGGGGAGCAGAGCAGGCAGAAGGACCGAAGTACACTGCTGAGGGGAGCAGCGGGCGGCAGGAGAGGTCTGCGCGCCATGCGGGACCCTCCTCCGGTGGCCGGGGAGCAGCTGGGGATCGAACCGGCGCTGCAGAGGCTGTGGGCAGCTTCGCAACCCAGTGCTCAACCGCTGCCTCCTTGTTTCTTGTCCCCTGCTCTCTACTGTCACTCATGAGATCTTCTCATCCAGCTTTTTTTATTCCTTCCTTTGCTTAACCTTTGGGAACAAGTATGTGAACTTGTCGGCACAGGTCTGAGAATACAGGAGTCTATACTCTGTTAATTCTGCCTCCTTTGGCAAATCTCTATATCCTAAAGTGAATCTGGAGTTTCTTTAGTTATGGCTCTGAGCTCTAACTCTGTCCATTTCCCCCCAAGTATGTATGATTCTTTCTCAAAAAGGTGCCATCAGGGCCTCTCTGGTGGCCAAGATGTTAGGACACAGCCTGTGAGGCTGTCCACAGCCACTGCAGCTCGAGTTCAATTCCCAGCCAGGGAGCTACCCACATGGTGCAGCAGAACTCCCCTGTCTTGCCCTCTGCTCCCCTCAGCAGTGTATCTCAGTCAATCTGCCTGTTCTGCCCCCCACTCTGTCTCTGATGATCCTTTCAGCGCCCACGCCTCTGGCCTGTGCCCCAGTTCTTGTGCGCATAAATAAATAAATCTTTTGTTAAAAAAAAAAAGGTGTCATCAGCTTTCCAGAATCTTGTCTCCTTGTCTTGGATTTTGACAAGAAAATGAAAGAAGACAGCATCTGGTTTGGGCAGCTCAGAGAGTAACAGGGAGAATGGGGGAGGCCCCAGAAGCTTCGTTCATGCTTCAGCTTTCTTTTTAAAATCCAACAGTTTCTAGTAGTATTTGCTATACCTGCTGTAGAGAAAGTGCTCTGTCACGCCCCCTTCTGGGCACTTTCTAAATATACATCCTATTCATTGAGTTTGATTTCCGAGCTGGCTTTTTCTAACTGTGTAACAAGTAGATTATTTGGGGCAGATCATATGTGCCCCTCCTTGGCCATCTCAAAGTGGGCTCTCGCTCCGTCTTTTCCTCCCATTTGGGGAGCCACTGGCAAGTGTGTCCTGTAGGCATTACTTACGAATCCTGCCCATGTTGGTAGGAGGCTGTTCACCTGGTGATGCCTCACTGTGCTCAGGTTCTGATGCTTCGTGTCCTGTTGCTGCTTCAACGAGTCAAACGAAGCTTTTGTGTCCTGCTTGTAGCCTCGTCTCTCAAGGTGTCTGTCACTCCTAAGTCACTTCAGCCTTATATGTCTGTTATCTTAATTGCTTAAGGTAATTAGGATTGTAGGGGTGGGGGCATGGGGTCAGCCCTTATAGCACCCCCAGGACAAACTGATTATTGGTTTGTGCTTGTGAGAGTCCCTGTCAGGACCACCGCACATACTGAGAAATGACCTCAGACACCTGCTGGGCCCCCACCACCCAGACACGCTGGCCACGCCAGCCAGAAGGAACAAGGGCCCCTTATCTCTGGCATCAGTCAGGGCCGGTTCTCACCGCTCTCATGCACAGTTGATTTCGTTCTTGGTAAGTTGAACCAGTTTGTTGGGTTAATGTTCAATTGGGGAAAACACTGGTTTGAGCTACAACCTAACTCCTTTGGTCTTCTGGGTTTAGAACCAGGAAACCTGAGCACCAAACGTGGAATTAGCTTCCTGCAAGGACAGAATAACCTGTCCCACCCTGATAACATATCACAACTATTTAAAAACCCAAGGACCAGGAGGTCCAAGAGGCAGGAAGAGTTCACCCTTGTGGCAGCTGAGCTGATGGGCACAGCTGGCCCTGCCAGTACCAAGTCACAGGCACCCCCACCCCATGCTCAGCTCCTTTTGGGTCCCCTCTGGGTTGTCATTTGTGGGCTGAAATAATGATTTCGGTAATAGTGATATTTAGAGAACACGTTTCTGAGATAATCAAAATGAGGATTCAAACCAGGAGCAATGTGACCCTTGACTGAGAGAACTGCTCCACCATTCAAAGTTTGAGTGGGGCTATTATTTCCCCTAGGAACGAAGAGGACGCTCATTGTCTTGCATCAAACAGTACAATGATCAGTCCATTCATTCTTGACAGAGGTTTCTGGTTTTCTCTTGCAGGTTTTGAAGTGTCCCACTTTCCCAGTTCTTCTGACTCAGAAACTATTGTCATGGTCTGGGCCTCAAGGGAGGCGAGAGATGGGGTAGTTAGACTTCACTTGACCCTAACTTTGCTCATGAGATTCTCGACTGGGGACTTATTTTTATCTTCCTGTCCCTGCCCTCTGGTCAGCAGCAGACCTTGGGAGGCTGGTGGTTTCATTCTCTCACAGGTGGATAGATTTTCTGCAGGACTTTACAGAACAGCGCAGCTGGTTCTGCTTCCAGTCTGCACAATTGCAATTTCAGTTGCATTTGCAAATACTGAGATTTTGGTCTTTCAATGATTTTTTTCTTTTTTGGTTTGGCACCAAAAGCAAAGGCAACAAAACAAAAACAAACAAGTAGGACAATATGAAATTAAAAAACTCTTGCACAGTAAAGGAAACCATTCATCAAAGGGAAAGACAACCTGTGTCATAGGAGAAAATATTTGCAAGTCACATACTGGATAATGTTGTCCATAAGGTGCAAGGGGCCCGTACAACACCAATAGCAAAAACCAAGTAACCCAATTAGAAAAAGGTGGTCATTTTTCTGAAGAAGACAGACAAATGGCCACCAGGTAAACAGAGGAGCACAGCATCAATAATGATTAGGGAGAGGCAAACAACAATGAAATAAGCCCCCCACCCCAACACACACACACACCTGTTGGAATGGACATTATCAAAAAACAAGAGATAGCAAACAATGGTAAGAATGTTAGGGAGGGGGACCTGGTGCACTGCTGGTGGGAATGTAAACTGGTCCAATCACTATGGAAATCACTGTCGAATTTCCTTAGGAAATTTTAAAATAAAACTTCCACTTGAGGGGGCTTCCCTGGTGGTACAAGGGGTTAAGACGCAACCTGTGAAGCTATCTGCAGCTTTCTGCACCCCAGCTCTTGTATGCATAAGTAAATAAATCTTTAAAAAAAAAAAAAAACTCCACTTCATCCAACAACCCCATTTCTAGGAATATATCCAAAATAATTGAAATAGCTATTTTTTTTAAGACACAATGATTCAGCATCATGGTCAGACTAGTACAGTTAGCAACCATGGGGGGAAGATCTACCTGAAAACCCTTTGTTGGAATGCCTTACACTTTCCACAGAGCAGAAACTAAAATAACCTGTTAGACAATGAGTCACAAATACAGTCCTGGAGTTTGTTGCCCCACACATGAGTATTGTCTAAAGCGTGACTTCTTTGGAGCAGCAAGGCCCTGCTGCCTGCTGCTTGGCTGAGTTCACAAATCTCTTGTAACCTGTAGCTCCCTGTCAGTTCCCTGGCTCTCCTTATTTTTTTAAAGACATTTATTTATTCATATAAGAACTGGGGTACAGGCCAGAGGTGTGGGGGGTGAGAGGATTCACCAGAGACAGAGTGGGGAGCAGAACAGGCAGACTGACTGAAATACACTGCTGAGGGGAGCAGCAGGCAAGACAGGAGAGGTCTGCTGTGCCATGTGGGTAGCTCCCTGACCCGGGATCAAACTCATGCTGCAGTGGCTGGTGATGGCTTGATAGTGCTATGTCTTTGACCCCTGTGCCACCAGGGAGGCCCTCTGGCTCTCCTTTCTGGCTAAGCTTTGCTTCCTGGTAGTTAATTCAAACCTTCTACAACTGCCATAGCCACTGCTGCACTGGAACCACCACAGCCACCTTGGTTTCATGGTTTGGTGAAGTGGTTTGTCCTGGTCCACCATAGAGACCAGAGCTTGCCTTCCAGTTTCCACCTATCATGAGTCCAAAATTTCAAGATTGATTGTTGTCATGCCAAAATCATAGTAGCCCTCCACCACCTCCAAATGGCTCCCATCATTACCAAATTCTTTACAGCCATCCCCACTGCCACCACATCAGCCACCACACCATAGCCACTTGACCACTGAAGTTTCCTCCACGACCAAAGTTGCCATTCCTACCAAATGCACCTCCACCACCCCCACCAGAGTTTTCCAGAGTCACTTTGGCTAATTGAAGCATTGGCTACCTTCTTCTTGAACTGGGCTTTCCTGACCTCACAATGAGGCCATTCACAGTAAGTAATTTCTGAATGACACTTGTCTACAGAATCGTGGTCATCAAAGGTTACAAAAGCAAAGCCTCTCTTCTTGCCACAGCTGAGATCAATCACTTAGGCTTTTCCTGGCTGCTCTAGGTGATCTCTTAGCTGATGTTCTTCAATGTCTTCTTTAACGCAATCAACAAAAACCTTCTTCACAGTTAAGCGGGCACCAGCTCTGAGAATCTCCTCCTGACACAGCCCTTTGGGTCCCAACTCTTCCATCCACCTCGTGTGCCCTTCCTGGCCGCAGCACTGCCTCCACTGCAGCACTGTGACAAACCCAAAGCCTTGGGATCGCTTGTGTGTGCTCTCTCGTGGCCACGCAGCCATGTGCTCCCTGTTCCTTGGAATGACTTCTCACACTCTCCTCAGTCTTTTCAAAGCTTAAACCCCTGGGACCTTCCTGGTGGTGCAAGGGGTTAAGCACCACACTATGAAGCAATCCGCAGCCTCTTCAGCACGAGTTCAATCCCCGGCCAGCCAGGGAGCTACCCACATGGCGCGGCAAACATCTCCTGTCTCACCGGCTGCTCCCCTCAGCAGTGTACTTCAGTCAGGCTGCCTGCTCTGTTCCCCACTCTGTCTCTGGTGGATTCTCTCACCCCCACCCCCACCATCTCTGGGCTGTGCCCCAGCTCTTGTACACATAAATAAATAAATCTTAAAAAAAAAAAAAAAGAGCTCCCAGAGCTGTTCTGGCTCCTTGGGAGACTGTGACAGGTGATAGCTTCATAGTGCTGAGCCTTAACCCTTTGCACCATCAGAGAGGCCCAATCAATTATGGTTTTATTTGACAATTACACCTCAATAAGCTGAAGGGGGCGTGGAAAAATCAATTTGTAGAGAAGTAACAAGACAAAGGAAAAGGGCTTTCAGCTTTAGGAACGGTGAACCGTGGGAAGGTCAACATGTGAGGAGACAGGTAGCAGCTTGGTGGTGTGTGGGGTAAGGTTTGTGGTAGAGATTTTCCCCAGGTGCTGGCTCTGGTTTGATAAAAACCCAGATAGTTGTCTCCATGTTGGAGAATGGGTCTTCCTGTCCTTGGAGAGGATGGAGGCCGGGTCTGCTGCTGCTGCTTTTTTTTTTTTTTTAAAGATTTATTTATTTATGCATATAAGTACTGGGGTACAGGCATGAGGTGTGGGGGGTGGGGGTGAGAGGATTCACCAGAGACAGCGGGGAACAGAACTGGCAGGTCTACTGAAATACACTGCTGAGGGGAGCAGCAGTGAGTCAGGAAAGGCTTGCTGCACCATGTGGGTAGCTCCCTGGCCAGCTGCCGTGGCTGCAGATAGCTTCATAGGTTGCGTCTTAACCCCTTACGCCACCAGGGAGGCCCTCTGCTTCTTCTTAATTGCTTTCTACTCAAAATATTCCTCAAGCCAAAGTGGTGTGCTCTGAGGTCCCAAGGTCTGTGTCTCCTCCCACATATACTCTGTAACAAACGCAACTTCTCCTATTTTCAAACGTTTTATTTGAACCAGTCTCATTCTTTGATTGCAGCATCTTATTTCTGATCCCATTACACCAAGTTTCATCCCAAGATGGAGATAAGTAAGGTGCATGCAGAGGGACCCTAAAATCTGTTCATCTGGCCCTTTCAGTCACTTACTTACAAAGATGCCCAAAAAACCCAAGTTTTCCCAAGGACAAGCTTTTATTCACACATTTCAACACTTAGGATGTTTTGCCTGAGGTACATTCCCTGTAATAACTTACATCCAGAATCCAAGATGAAGGCCAATTGAAAATGAATAGAACAGTTTTAAAAAAATACTTGTACCCAATCACCCAGCTCCTGAGAAGCATCCTTCAGGAAGTCACAAAATATGGGCAAAGTTGATAAAACTAAACCTTGCAATGCTGTTTCTAATAATGATCACTTAAAAACATTTTAAAATAGTTACCTGATTGAATTATTGTAGTGCTTCCATTCGCTGGACTTATGCAAATTCTACTCACTAAGTAAGTTTATTGGTATGGAGATATTTTTAGATGTTAAATGAAAGAAGGAAGTCACAAACTGTACTATCTTAACTACACAAAACCAGGAACATTGTATTTGTTTAGGGATCCATCTGGTGGAAAGAAACACTTAAATCAGCTTAAGCAAACAATAAATTAATAAAATGTAAGGGCGCAAAAAGTCACTTCCCAGAGCCCAGGGTGGCCAGTTGAGGGCTCTCGGGAACCAGGGCAGATTTCTCTCCTGCTCCCTCAGATCCCATCTGTCCAATTCTCTCTCCATTAGCTTCTTCATCACTTTCTCTGCCCACCCTAATGGGGTTAATTAGGGTCTCTCTAACCCCATCCCAAATATCTGGCATCTAGAATTAAACTGACCTAACTTCAATGGTCAAGTCCATTTCTTGTCCAGCTGGATATGGTTGGGGGGGAGGGCTGAGGTCTCCTTGTCCACTCAGCTGCAGGGGTGCATGCCCAGAAGTACATTTTGGGGACCACATGAAAGAAAGGGACAGCAGGTCATAGAGGGAAAGAAATACACCACAGGTAGACAGTATTTATCACAGGATCGTGGTGGTCTTTATTACATATGCTGTGTTGTGGTTGCCACGTTTTCTAAAACAATACAAGTATTTTTAGAGTCAGGAGAAAAATGGGTTTCATTTTGATTTTCAAATTGGAGCATGCAGTAATTCCCATCCCTTCATGAAGCAGCTTGTTGCATGGAGGAGATGCAAAGTCAAATGACTCGTGGGTCTTTTCCATCCTCAGTGAGCTCCTTCTTGGGTGATTGCCCTTTCACCCAGTGTGACGCACTGGCCTTGCCAGGACTTGGAGGTAGATCACATCTACATCCAGGGTCACTTTACTCTGGACACAACTGTGTCGAAATTATGCGATTTAGTTATGAATTCCATGCATTTGTTGATTCTTGAATTATTTCCAATGAATATATATTGGCGTTCCCAAAACAACTGCAATTTTTTTCCAAGGAAAAACCATTTTCAGTATTTTATTACTACCCCATACATGGAGTGGACTCGTGTATGCAATAAAAATTAGTCTGCTTGACTTTTCTGGTTGCACAGGGGTTAAAGTCTCAGCACTATCAAGCTATCACCAGCCACTGCGGCATGATTTCCATCCCTGGCCAGGGAGCTGACCCACCTGGTGACCCACATGCAGCAGACCTCTCCTGTCTCGCCAGCTGCTCCCCTCAGCAGTGTATTTCAGTAGACCTGCCTGTTCTGCTCCCCACTCTGTCTTTGGTGAATCCTCTTACACCCCCTGGCCCTGTACCTCTGGCCTGCACCCCAGTTCTTGTATGCATAAATAAATGAAAATAAATCTTAGAAAAAATTTTAGCCTGCTATAAAAAGTCACTTTAAATCACCAAAGAACTGACTTTCCCACAACTACTGTCCATTCCTCTCCTGGATCTGTCTGGCTTGTATTTAAAGAACCAGTTCTTCCTCTACTTTTATTACTGAGCTTAATTCCCCTTTAACATTCACACTTCCTTCTTCCTGTTTCCCGAGCTGAGGCTTAGGTTTCGTGGGCACAGATACAGCTGTACATAACCACTGCAGTTAAGAATCTAGACAGGACATGCTCCATTTAACTGTTTCTTCTCTCCTATACATCGGGAATTCTATCCCTAAAAAATGTAACCTCAGGTTTTTGAGCATTTGTGGTTCTTGCTGTGGCTGGGGTGAGTGTCCATCTTTAAAGCTTTTCCCAGTGGTTCCATTTGCATCCAATCTTTGAATCTCATAGGAGCCCTAACATGATATAATGTGAAACCTGAAAGACCAGGATTTGAAGCTCAGCTCAACTGATAAGAGACCACTAGCCAGATTCTCCACCTCTCTGCACCTCTGTTTCCCTGTCTGACAAATGGGAATTGAAACACCTGCCTGTGGGTGTGGTTACCAGTTCACAGTACCTGTCCTCTGTTACACAGTCAGTAAACATTTGTTGGACAGATAAAACGGAAAGAAAGGACTGGACTGTCGAGAAAACACCCACATCATTGTCTCAAAGGGCAGAGAAAATCCTTGATAAAGGACTCAGAATTCTTTTCAGGCAGTTTACAGGGGAAAAAGGTCAGCCCCTCCTTTGGTAACAATGCTGGAGGCAGGGCTTACTCAGGAAGTGACAGGGCCTCCCGAGGCCACTCCTGCCTTCCTCCCCAATCTGAAGAGGCCCAGCATGAGTGGAGGCTTGACATGGTGCAGCCTTCGTAAATGAGAGGGCAGGAGGACTTGGGGAAGCCTTCCTCCTCCACCCCCTGGAGAGGTACTCAGGTTTAGGGACATCCTGACTTGACCGGAAGCAGGAACTCACTGACCAGGTAACCCCAGATTTCATTGTCAATGGACACTGCGGGGACAAGGGTGGTGTTCAGTGCTGGTTGTGCTAATGAGGAATCCAACTCCAGAAAATGGAGTTTATTGAAGAATTCTTAGGATGTAAGTGTCAGGATGCAAAATGAATTCTAGTTTTATTGGGGTTTCGAAGAAAGGGGGAGAAAGTTACTTAGGTTTCTCTTTCATTTCGCCTTTGCTCCACAAGGCTCTGATAGTTCAGTTACGAATCTGTGATTTGCAGGAGCATTGCTCTTTCTGCATCTCCCGTCACTGAGCATGTGACAAGGTGTGTGAAGGTAGCCCAGCCGGTTGCTGTCTCCTGGAGATGGTGACTCTTCCCCCAGAGCAGGGACTGGGCCAGGACAGAGTCCTAGGTTGAGGCCAGAGTCTTGAGCGCCTTGTGAGAACCTGGGCACCAGTATTGTCCTGGCAGACTCCCAGAGTCACCCCTGAGTATTCAGCCCAGGTAAGATGGGCCATATACTACTAGAAAGCTACCCACGCTCTCACTTCCCTGCCCTCTCTGTTCTAGTGAGTCCTAGGGTCCTTCTGTTCAATTAATGCATCCCAAGGCTTTGTCTCTGAGTTAGGGAGCTTGGGATGTTAAGACATTCTGTCTCCATACCTCCTCACACATCATACTCACAGATGACAAACAAGGGAAGGAAGGTCTGATGTTGGGGGAGGCGGGAAGAGCCCGCATGAAGGGCATCAGGGTGCTGGCAGGATGCTCAAGGCAACCAGACAGCGCATGGTTTTCTCAGGAATGAGTGCCCACCGTGAGTTACACGCAGGCCCGACAGTACAACCAAGCAATGGAAATCAGCGCTTTTCCTAAGCCTGTTGCTGCAGGTCACCCCACTCCTCACTGCCTGAGGGGCACGGCAGAGTAAGCCTAAGGCCTGCAGGAGGCTCAGGCCTAGTCCCTACAGCCCCAGCAGCAAACCATGAAGCACGCACCAAGATGGTTTCCTCCACTGGCCGGGCCTGGCCGTCACCTGAAGGGCAGGTGAACCTGAATCTGAACAAGTAAGGTCAGAGCTAGCAAAGTCCCAAAGGCTGTCTGGTGATGGCGGGAGTTTAGGTGCTTCCCTGCTATTTCTGCTTCCCAGCAGAACCTCCTAGGGGAGCTCCCAGGACTGCGATCACTTAGAGGAGCTGGGGGTAGGGCGGATGAGCCCTCAGGAATGGAAAAGAGGCCAACAAAAGCAGTTCTATAAGCTTGCCTTTGAGAATCCAGGTCTGCCTGGGTTTGTTGGAGATAAGGAGAGGGTGTAGACCCAGCCTGGGAAGCGAAGGGGTGAGACCTTGAACTAGAATAGGCTTCACAGCCTTCCCTGCAGCCTCCTACCCAGCCCCACCCAGGGATTCTGTTTTATAAACACAAGCATAAAACTTAGTTTCCTTAATTCCAGCAGGTGGGCTTTTCCTTTGCACAGGACTAGCTGTAAGCAGCAGAGATGCAATGAGTGATAAACTCACTGCTGCTTGGAAAGAATAAGTAGCAGAGCCCCCTTAACTTTACAGTAAGGACAAGAAGGGAAAACCTGCACTTGTTAAACACATTCCAGATGTCTGAACCCTTCTAGGTCCTGGTCAGCACCCCTCCATGTCCACCCCCTCAGTGGGTGGTGGGATTCCTGGGCCACAGCCTGAGCCCGGCTGTGTTTTCTGCTTCTCCCTCACCCTTGGCCTCACCTGTGGGTTGGGCCAAGTACTGGCTTCATTTCTAGCCCTTAGCAAAAAAAAAACTCCCTTTTCAGAAAACAGAAGGACCGCGTACTCTCTCTTGACCTCAGTGGGTTTCCCCCTTTCCTGACGTTGCTCCTGAATCAGCATTTAGCAAACTTGTTTCTCCAAGAAGTTGACCTTTCCTCACGCCAGCAACCACCTGCCACGTGCAGGCACACACGTGCATGTGGACACACAGGCGCATGCACCAACACGTGCACACAATGTTAAAGCTCACACTTTAATGTTAATCAGGGTTTTCCCCTAACTTAAGAGGATGTTCCTTCAGAAGCATAATGGCTTGAGGCAACTGCTCACCCTTCCACCCAAGGACGTAGTTCCTGCCTCCAGCACCCAGAGCTGCCACATTTACAAGGAACTTGGGATTAAGGATTTCAGATGTCTCTTCTGGCACATTCCAGCTCTGGTCTGCTGCTCGGGCTCAGCCCCTTCCACAGCACTTCTGCTGCCCATAGATCTAACCACATATTTCACTCTGGCCTCCCCCTTTCTGGTTCATTCTTTTACTGATTTGTTTGCTCAGTTTCAACCCTTATTCCACTTTATTCAGGTTTCAATATTTCTCAGCCACGTCTTTCATTATTGGTTTCCCAATAGTGCATAAAAGCATAGGATACCCACTTAGGTTTGAATTTTGGATAAACAAGTAATTTTTTTTCCAGTTAAGCATGTTCCATGTAGTGCTTGGGATGTATTTATACTGAAAGATTATTTGTTGTTGACCTGAAGTTCCAGTTTGGCTGAATGTCCTATATTTTATCTACAGTGATTTTCTTTCATTTCCCAAATATTTATGGACCACTTACCATGTGCTTGGCACTGTGCAAGGTTCTGGGAAAGCCGTCATGTGCTGTTCTTCATGTCTCACGGGGTGCAGGTCTCCCCCACTATTTGAAAGTAGGGAGTTCCTGAGAAATTTAAAGAGACAATTATCATTCATTTATATGGAAAAGTTTTGAGCATTCACAGACCCCCCCAAAAATGACCTACCAAATCATAGCAAATAACACAAAATCATGCTAACGTATAGTAAAGGAAGGAATGATAAGATGCCTGTGTCCCTATATAAGTTTTTCGGGGGGGAAGGCACTCAGCAGGGTAACACTCACTGCTTTAGGGTACAATTGTCTTGAAAAAGCTGCTGTGAAATAGGCAAGGAATGCTTGTTTTCACCTCCTGGCTTTTGTTGTGAAAAGGAAAATCCTCTTGAGGTTTACTTTGGTTAACAAAAACAGGTACCAATATAAGTCTTTTCATAAAAGCCAAATGGTATAAAGTAAGCTTTCAAAAAACCTATGCTAGGGCCTCCTTGGTGGCTCAAGGGGTTAAGCACCACACTATGAAGCAATCCACAGCCTCTGCAGCATGAGTTTGATCCCCAGTCAGTCAGGGAGCAACCCACATGGCACAGCAGACCTCTCCTGTCTTGCCCGCTGCTCCCCTCAACATGTATTTCAGTCATTCTGCCTGTTCTGTTCCCTGCTCTGTCTCTGGTGAATCCTCTCACCCCCCGCATCTCTGGCCTATACCCCAGCTCTTGTATGCATAAATAAATAAAATCTTTAAAAAAAAAAAAAACCTGTGCTAGTTAGTTCTCTCCCTGTTCTTCAAATATATCCTCAATTCACCTGTAATCTGTCCTATCCTGTGTTTAGCCCCACTAAAACTCCCAGATAAACCTTTTCCATCTTTAATGGGGTCTTCACCTGTCCTTTATTTGCATCTCCCACACCACACTATAACTCTGTCCCCCTCCCAGCACACTCTGTCTGGAGTTATCTACCAGTAGGTTCATGTCTCTCTTCCCATCACTGTGACACTGAACCTTCAGAAAGCACTCGGCTTTTCCATCTCTAATGAACCCATCTCCCAGCATGCACAGAATGGGTGCCGCATTACGTGTCACCCGGGGCCCCTGACCTGCCTGAGCAGACTGCCCACAGGCACCAGGATGCATGTGGACTTTGTCATTGCAGACCTGCCATGTGCACCACCAGCGGAGGTGACCTGGAGGACATCCCCCTGGAAGACGATGACTCCAACAGCATAGAATTCAAGATCCTAGAATTCTACGTCAAACACCATGTCTTCAAGAGAAACTCATCTGTCTTCTCGCCAAAGCTGCTGAGGACAAGGAGTCTATCCCAGAAGGGGTTGGGGCGCTGGTCATCAGGTGAATCACGGGTGCCGGTGTCAGGACCTTGCCAAAATTTCCAATCCAGTGAGAAGTCCATCCCCCTCGCCAAAAAGAAGTCTTCTTGGAGAACACTCTTCGGAGTGATCGAGAAGGAGGAAGATTCCCCGAGCGTGCCTACCGCCCATTTCCAAGGCCCCAGCCCACAGCAGAATCAGGGGGCCTCCATCAGCCAGCAGTGGTTCAGGTCACATTCTAATGTGGAGCAGCGTGTGGACCACGAAGGTAGGCTTGGGGGCACAGCAGTGCCCAGTGTGTGCGCAGTGCTCAACTCCTCCCCGCTGGCAGCAGGGCCTCAGGCAGGGGCCCCACCGTAGCCCAGCTCCCGACTTATCCGAAAGTAATTGCCCAGCTTTTCTCAAAAATAAAGAAAAGGAGAACGAGGCAGTGAAGGGGCCAGAACTGGTTTTCTGGCTCCATTGTCTGTACATAAGTCTGTTGCCCAAATTGCTCATGCTCCTCCCAGGGACCAAAACCAAGGTCAGAGCCCAGGCAAAGGGGCTCAGGCTGCCGCCCTTTGTAAAACCATTTTCCCTGCCGAGCCTCTGTATTTCCATCTGTACATTGGGGTCTCCCCGCTCCTGACCGCTTAAGGCGGATGGCAAGATGGGGTCGCTATGTACAAAAATACTTTTCAAAGTGTAAACTGCACCAAAAAAAAATAAAAGAACTGAGAAGCATCTTAGCATCCACCCTAAGTGGGACACATGACATAGAATAAGACGCCCCCGCGGAGGGCTTGGTCAGAGAAAGTCACACACACCTGGAGTCAGCATCTTCCCCTCCGGCAATGCCCAGGGCCTGGTGCCCACACTTGAGCAGGAACCCACCGCCCCTTGCAGGGTTTGGTTGGCCTCGGCAACAGGCGACAATTAGTCAACAGGTGGCAGTAATGGCTCAATTTTCAAATGCAGCGTTTGGTTTACTGGACAATCAGCCCGCGCACGCCAGGTGTAGATCCTTCTGGATGATCAAGGAAACCTCCAGCTCCCCCCCCCCCCAGCCGGGCACAGCCACGGACTGGGCTCCGCAAACACCGCGGCCTGCAGGCCCTGGACAGACTTGCCCACCTGTCCTTGTTAGACTTTGCCAGGAGACAGGAAGCTCCCGCAGCGTGCATCTGTCCTGGCTCTCCTGCTCAAAAGGACATTCTGAATTTTGATACCACTGAAGTGATATTTGACTTTTAATGCTTTTTTTTTTCCCAATTTAAAAAGATGTTGTTTTGTTTGCTTTAGGGACAGGGCAGTCGGGGGGAGGACCATTATGTGACATTGAGGATTCAGTTTAAATTTTAAAAACATGTAGAGGATAGTGCCAATGGCTACATAACACACACACACACACACACACCACACACACACAATTGATAGTAAAAAATTGTTTTTATCCCTAAAAAACAACAGGAATGTTTTCCCCTGCCACCTGAACGTAACACTTCCAGAACACACTCAACTGAGGTGGTAGAAAGGGAAGTAATTACCATTCATTTACATGGAAACTTTTTGAGCATTCCCAGACCCAAAACATAACCTACAAATCATACAAGTAAGACATAAAACCTAAGACCACACTCACATCAGCAGTAGCAGGATGTCCTGGCAGAGTCTTTTGCTCCCAGGGAGCCGCTGCTTCTACAGCAGCTGCCGTAAAACACCCCCGAAGCCGAAGCCGAAGCCGGGAGGGCCTTGCAGCTTTTGTCGTAAAAGGGAACATTGTCGTGGATTTCCTTCTGTCAATGAAACACACGCTGATCGTCTTTTGCTAAAGCCAGGTGTATTAACTTAAACTTTCATAAGCAGGGGCTACCTGGATCTTCTAAAGAGGCTTTAGCGTGAAAGTGTTTTGGACAGTTTATTGTCCTTTCTGACCTCTTTCCTCACTTTTTTATTTACTCAATTACATGAGTGGTTCATTGGTTTCACCTTGCCTGGGACCCAACAGTGCTTCTTGTTCTACTTCGGTTTTGCCACATATAAATCAGAGCTGATTAGTTGGTTTTGTCTGGGTTCTTTTACGTAAAGGTCATAATTTAGCCTTGTGCTGCCCTTTCCGGCTTTCAAACACCAGGCTAAGTGAGAATTAGGAAGTTATGTCCCAAGACCAATATTGATGAGTGAGAAGCCTTAGGATGTAGAAAAATGGAGGTTAATGTCAATTTTAGAAGCTGTGGTTCAGCAACAT
This sequence comes from Talpa occidentalis, assembly GCF_014898055.3. Lineage (NCBI taxonomy): Eukaryota > Metazoa > Chordata > Mammalia > Eulipotyphla > Talpidae > Talpa > Talpa occidentalis. The sequence continues at coordinate 62,335,888 of NW_023601653.1, read as the reverse complement.
AGGGGAGATTTTAGTTAAGATTCGGTTCATCAGCATATATCTAGTAGAAAACTCAAAGAGCTATCACTTAAATAGTATAATGGTTAGTTTTCATCCCCATAAGAGAAGACCAAAATTTGGAGGTACAGGGGTGATACAGCAGCTGCACAGTTACCAGGGAGTCCTCTTCTGCTATCCCTCAGCTAATGACTTCCAACCTCAAAGTGATCTTATGTTCCAAGGTGGCTGCGGGGATTCCAGCCATCGTATGTGCATTCCAAGCGGTTCTCCAGCCCCAGGGCTGGTCTTGCCACTGGGCCTGCACCAGAGTGGTAGGCAAGGCGCCACTGAGCTAGGCAAGTTCTCCTGGGAGAGCTTCTCAGCACCATCTTGTCTTGTTTCAGTTGTGGCCCCCGAAGTTGTTTCCATTGCCAACCGAGTTGCTGAAATTGTTTATTCCTGGCCACCCACGGAAGAGCTCCAACCCCAGGGATTCTCTGACTCCAAAGCGACCACACCACGGACTGTCATCTTGGTGGGTCACCGGCCCAAAGCAGCCGGTGGTAAGAAAGGTAAACTCCCTGCGTGTCTGTGTGGGGTTCAGTATATGACTGGCAGGGGTATCGGTGCACTTGTGTATTCAGTTCAGACCCTGCAACCTGAGGATCTGCTGACTTGGACGAAGGAGGCACTGCCCTCTGGCTGGAGAGTACAGCCTGCTCCGGCAGGGCTGCACCGGCAGATTGAAGCGACTTGCCAAGTTCACGGCTAAGTCAGAAGAAAAGTCTCCCATTGAAGGAGGGTGGGTGGAACAAGGCGTGCATTCAGCCTTGTCCACGGAGAAACGCGGTGTTTGATTTCATCGTGTTAGCAAGGGCCAAGGACCAGTTTGCTTTGGGGAATGCTAGGGGCAGACGGAGCATCGGCCCAGGGATTCAGGCTCTCACAGTAGGTTCCTGGGAAAAGCAGGGCTTTGTCAGGGCTGGCGCAGAACTGAGTGACCTGCGTGGGTCATTTGTGATCAAAACTGACACAGTACCTGGGACTGCAGATCCTTTTGGACAAGTGAGGATTCTGGGCTCCAAGGGGAGGGTTAAGGGGAGCAGGAGTGAGGGAAGCACCCCATTCTCCTGGCTGTTGGTGGTCCCTGTCCACACGGCAGTGGAGGATGTGGGCAGTGCAGGCCACGAGATCTCCTCGAGGGTCCTCCCTTGCCCTCTGACCCGGGGCACGTGTGAGGACTCCAGCTCCAGAGATTGTGTCTGAAGTTTAGAGATGCTGTTTTCTCCGTAACTGACCTTCTCGTTTTGGGTCCTGTTCTTCATGTTTCGTTGTTAGCAAGTTCTGAGACAAGAAGCATCATCCTCCACCTTCCTGTTCCAATACACATACCAATGATAGCATCTATAACCTCTGCCTCTTGATTTTATTCATACCCCATCTTGTAAAGACCTGGTATACATTTTAATACAAGAAAATAACTCAAGTTTGAAATAAATAAAAAAAAAAAATAGTGTGGGAAGATAAAGTGGGTTTAGGATTGAGGCTAATTCCCAAAATGCCAGTCGGGAAGACTAGACCCCTCTCCAGGAGGGGATTTATGGTGTCCATCTGGAAATACGGCCATAAAAGCCTCGAGATCAGAGAGGAAGTTCTCCTAAATATCTTTGGAGACAGGCTTGAGGGTAGTGGAACTAATGTCCTCAACAACATTCCCATAAATATGGTAGTGGATTTTGCAGTGAGGTGATGGGGCTGGTGGGGTGGGGGGCGGTGGGAGGACTTAGAGAGGAAAGAAGCAAAGGAGGTATCTGGCAGAGAGGGTCTCGAAGGGTCTGTGCCTCCTCAGAAGAGGCAAAGGCAGAGGTGATTTCCTGAAAATTGCAAACCAAGCACACGTCTTCCTCATACCCTAGCCAGGCTACAAGCATTGTTAGTGAAATAATTTAAGTATTTTTTTATAAAAGAAATAACTGGAATTTTCCCCTGGCAGATGGAGAGGACCAGATCCTAGCCAGAATCGTTGAGGTGTTGAAATATTCAGGGGATCACTTGGAAAGAGAGGTATGAAGTTCTAACGAATGTGGTTCTCTCTCTGCTCAATCTCTGGTACTCAAGGAGGGATTTGTACTCCAGGTTGCAACCTTATTCCTTTTCAAAGTCTGGTTTCCACTTAGTCCTAAATTTTATTTCCCTTGGAGTCAAAATTCTTCAAACTGGCAGCAACTCAAAAATGAATCACTTTGGAAAACATAAGTAAACCTTCTGGAGCCTCCTCGGAATTTTTGGAAATGAAGAAAGTAACTTTGTTATTGTAAGAAAAAGCACCAATAAATTACAATCTGCTGAATAGAATTATTAATCTTGTTCCCCATGTAACTGATCCTCAGTGAAGTTTAGACTCTTGCGTTTGCCCTGCAGCCTGGATATCTGTGTCCACAGCTGCTCTGATTCCTTTCTGAATCCCCCGCTTGAGTTGCTGGATTGTTCTCTGCTCAACGTCTCTCAGCGATTCAGCCAGGGAAACAGATTTGTGTTACTTGGAGAACTTTGGGTTTCCTGCCAGTTAGAGCTTGCGACCTGTCATTCCAATCAGGAGCATGTGAGCCTTGCCTGGGATAAGATTTGGTGAGCACACCCTGCTGCCCCCAGCCCCAGGGCTCCCCCAGTGACCGGGGCTTCTGAACACCATCACTTTTGTGTCTATCACCCACACACTGTGTCCCCTCCAGACTCTCTCCATCAGGGGCCGCCTGCGGGCCATTCCCTAGTTTGGCTGGGGTCCATAGCAGGGATGGGGGCGCATCTGCAGGAGGGGAAACAGCACCTCGGGGTCAGCCCCCCTACCAGGAGGTTGAAAGGTATGGGACAGGGTGCAAAGCAAGAAATTGAGAAAACCAGGGATCTCAGTCAGACTAAGGCAAAGAGGTCACGGGCGGGGAGCAGAGGCAGGAAGTCGAGCATGAATGTGCCTTAAGGACCTCCCTGCCTCCCTCCAGAAGGAGCATCAAAAGGCAGGAGTTACAGGGCAATCGAATGAACTTTCTAGCTCTCAGGACTGCCCATCCAGGCCCAGCGCTGCCTTGGGGAGTAATGATCTTCCTGTGACTAGAAAAATTTCAAGCAGCTGCCCATCACCAGCCAATACCCAATACCCAACCTGGGAGGGACCCGTATGCTGTCCTGGAGGCCTCTTCACAAGCTTCAAGATGCTGAGGCCCTCATGGCGACCTCCTTTCCTGCCTCTAACCAGTGACTGGTAACAGGAAGGTCAGGGAGGCCAGGGACAGGGGATAGCATGAAGGCGACCCCTCTGGTTATGATGAGATGCCTTCCTTTTCACCCCCAAAATACAACTTTTAAAAACCTTGCTTTGCCTGGTGCCCGGCAGCACCTCTTGATGATCTGGGATAACACTTTATGTTGAAAATATGGCTGTGATTCCTTTTTCTTCATCAGAGTTACATGCGGAAGGTCTGATCCGTGCTGTGTGGGTGAGATGGGACAGTGAAATGAGCCCCCCCCCCACCTCTGTAGTGGCCATAGAGCCTGCAAAGCTACTCACCCCTTTCACATGCACCCTGCAGCCCCTGAGTCTCTCAGAGCCAGGTGCACCCCCAGGGAAAGAGAGGGCAGGGGGCTGCTCTGGGGAAGGTGTTTCTTTCTGGTCTTTGGAAAACAAGACTTAGGTTGAAAAATTAACATCTTAATAGGGTCATATGGAATGCAGAGAAGCCAAAGGGTCTGATAGTCAAAAACTAACCTGTGAAAGCTGACAATAGAACAGAGGCATGAGGCGGGATGGGGGGGTGGGGCTGACGGGGGGGGGGGGGTGGGGGGGGTGGGGGGGGGAGACAATGGACTTGGTGGAGGACTATGGGTCCTCTGTGGGCTACAGTGACCACACCTGAAGGGAGGTGTTGCTGACACCACACCGATAAAGAAAAGAAACGGGAGGGAGTCGGGCAGCAGGCTGTAGGATGCAGGACACCCTCAATGCAGCATCCTGGCCTTTTTATTGACAGAGAAAAGGGTGGGTCAACTGAATACTGGATTTAGGGCTTTAGGGAGGGTGAGTCTGCTGATACACTCCCGAACCCCACCCTTGGCTCCAATCTTTTTTTTTTTAAGATTTATTTATGCATACAAGAATGGGGGTGTAAGCCAGCGGGGTGGGGCTTGAGAGAATTCACCAGAGACAGAGTGGGGGACAAAACAGGCAGATCTACTGAAATACACTGCTGAGGGGAGCAGGGAGACGAGACAGGAAAGGTCTGCTGCGCCATGTGGGTTGCTCTCTGGCTGGCTGGGGATCAAACGTGTGCTGCAGTGGCTGGTGGTAGCTTCACAGAGCTGTCTTTAACCCCTGAGCCACCAGGGAGGCTCATGCCTCCAGTCTTATTAACAAGGCCTCCCACTGATCAATTCCTGGGGCACAGAGCACATCAGTCAATGCCCGGGCCCTACCTGCCTCCCCCGCTTTCCTGGTCATACTTCCATGCAGACCTATTGCCCCAGCACCATCAAGCCTCCTGGTCTTGTCTAACTTGAAAGGAGCCTTGTATGCCCACCGGGAGGATCCTATACTTCTAAAATCCTAACAACGATGTCAACCAGGGGTACTTCCTTAAAAAGATAAGTTAACATTGTGACATTTGATCTAATATTCAAGTGCACAAGTTCTCAGGTTTAAATATGTGCTTTTTTCTTTCTTTTTGAGAGCTAGCAAGATGGACTAACCCTCTTCCCCCACCATCCTTCATATCCCCTTGCCCCTTACCCCCTCTTAACCTGCGAGCTCCAGTTTCAACCATCCCTGCTACCAGCTCATTGCTAAGTGCTAAGGGGATCGCAGTTGAATGTCGAATGAACGAGGTGTTGTTTTAACACTGAGGTGACTGGCTGTGGGCCTCCCTGGGCCGAGCTGAGCTCCTAACGCTTATCTCTCGCACACAGTTGAGGAAGGACAAGAGCTTGATGAGCAATTTCCAGGAGGGGCTGTCCTACCCTCTTTTCAAGGCCATCACAGACAAGTTCCTCCAGGGTGTGGACACCAGGGGAGAGTCCGAGGTCAAAGCTCAGAGCTTCAAGGCTGCTCTTGCGATAGATGTCATGGCCAAGCTCACTGCCATCGACAACCACCCCATGAACAGGGTGCTGGGCTTTGGAACCAAGTACCTGAAAGAGAACTTCTCGCCCTGGGTCCAGCAGCATGGCGGATGGGTAAGTGCATCGTGTTGAAGAAGGACTCGCCCCCGAACTCAGGGCAGATAGAATGGAAAGTTTTTCGTTTAAGTGAAGGGAACATAGTGGTGAAGCGGTTCTCATGGGCTTAGGACGCCCGAGTGGCAAGAGATTTATCCCATCGATGGGAACATATTTTTAGTGATTATCTTCATCAATAAATATTTACTGAGCTCCCAAAGGCAGAGAAGGACTGGTCGGATGTAACAGGAAATGAAGAGATGCTCAGATAGGAAATGTTTAGATAGATGGAATTTCTGTTTTCACCAATTTCACAGGCGACGGAAGCCTGGCAGTGAGACGGGAGGCAGACGGTTCCTCGTCCTCGCGGGTGCTGACAGGGTGTGGGGGCTCCTCAGGCCGAGCTTCAAGGTTCAGAACATTTGTCATTGCTGCCCTGACCCAGCCACTTTGACAGGGACATTTGGATGCAAACTAAAAAAGCACAGTTTCATTTCTTTTTTTTTTTTTTAAGATGTATTTATTTATGCATACAAGAACTGGGGTACAGGCCAGAGGTGCAGGGGGTGAGAGGATTCACCAGAGAGAGAGTGGGGAGCAGAACAGGCAGACTGACTGAAATACACTGCTGAGGGGAGCAGCAGGCAAGACAGGAAAAGTCTGCTGTGCCGTGTGGGTAGCTCCCTGGGTGGGGATTGAACTCATGCTGCAGAGGCTGTGGATAGCTTCATAGGTTGTATATTAACCCCTTGTGCCACTAGGGAGGCCCCGCCATCAAAATGCTTCACCCAGAGCCTTAGCCCTCAGCAGGCCCAGACGTCCCTGTCTGTTCCAGCCCTCCCTAGGAGAACAGGCCTTGGTGCCATATGACCCTCAGTCCTCTTGCCCCGAGAATGGCTCAGGGGCCAGCAGCAGGTTTGAGTCTGCTCCAGGTATGGCCAGCATGGCCCAGGTCTAGTCTCGGGACTCTGAGAAAGAAAGGACAGCTGATCTTAATCGAGGGGCTGGTAGGTCCACTGTGGACTTCAGTGCTTAGCTTCCTACTTCCCACATTTGCAGCATATAGGATAGCCTGGAAGGGGCCGATCTGAACTGCTAAGGCTCTTAAATCTTCTATATTCAAGCTGCCTTAACTCACGAAGAGGAGGGATTCCTCAACATCATACCAGCTTTAACTCTTCTTCCTTCTGAGACCACCTCTAATCCCTCCTCTGGCCCAGAGCCTTTCCTGGCCTCTCCAGCATGAGATCTCACCAGGTCCTCACCAGTCCCTGGTCTCCTACAACTCTTGACATTTGCATGATATTTACATACAGCAACTCACCATCATTGTTGGTCCTGTTTATATATTTTTTTCCAGAGAGATTATAGCTGTCAATTGGTTCACAAGTTAATCTGTTTAATTATGATGGCTGAAATGCCAAAAGTTCAATAAAAAAATAGTGCTTCTACACAAAAAGCACAAATAACAAAAGAAAAATAAACTAGACTTCATCAAAGTTAAAAACTTTCATGCTTCAAAGACAGCATCAAGAAAGTGAAAAGACAGCCCACAGGATGGGGAAAATATTTGCAAGTCGTATATCTGATTAAGAGACTTGTATTTAGGGCCTCCCCGGTGGCGCAGCGGTTGAGTGCCGGGTTGTGAAGCTGCCCGCAGCCTCTGCGGCGCGGGTTCAATCCCTGGCTGCTCCCCGGCCCTGGAGGAGGGTCCCACATGGCGCGCAGACCTCTCCTGCCGCCCGCTGCTCCCCTCAGCAGTGTACTTCAGTCCTCCTGCCTGCTCTGCTCCCCACTCTGGCTCTGGTGAATTCTCTCACCCTCCCGCGCTTCTGACTGTACCCAGTGCTTGTATAAATAAACAAATAAACAAACAAATAAAAAAAGAATAACATAAGTGGCTAGGAACTTAAAACTTAAAAAAAAAAAAGAGACTTGTATTTAGAATAGGTAATGAATTCTTACAACTCAGAAATAGACAAAAACCCAATTTAAAAAAATGGGCAACAGATTGGAAAACTTATTTCTCCAGAGAAGATACAAAAATGGCCAATGAGCACCAGAAAAGATGCCCGCTTGATAACCTTCATTTCAACATTAGGAAAACGTTAGTCAAAACTACACTAGTGTGGTTAAAATTAAAAGGATGAGCGTTGGTGAGGATTTGTAGAAATTTGAGCCCTCATACATTGATACTGAAATAAAATGGTCCTGCCCTTTGGAAAATAATTTGGTAGTTCCCCCAGTGTCAAACATAAAGAGTTACCAGTTCCACTGTTGGATAAGTACCCAAAAAAGTTGAAAACCAGTGTTCACATAAGAACACAAACATGAATGTTCATTGCAGCATTCGCTAGTTTTAATTGACCCAAAGTGGCAACAACCCAAATATTCATCAATAATGAATTAGTGCAGAGACAAAAAGTAGAATACCCAGGGGTGGGGGGCGGGAGGGGAGAGATTGGGATCAGAATGGGGGGGTTGCAATTGTATGGGGACTATAAAAATAAAATTTATTATTTAAAATAAATAAATAAATAAATAAATAAATAAATAAATAAATAAAAAACAAATGGATAACAAATCCCAGCTATCTGACTGCAGAAATGAGCTTCCCAGAAGGGGAGGGGAGAAGGGGGGGTAAAGCAGGCAGGGGGCACAAAAGACAAAGGTGCAGGACTTTCTGATTTTGGTCATGGCATAATATGATAACCTGAAGGGAGCGATCCTATACCTGTAAGTCATACACAATGCTATAAACCAATATAACCTCAATAAAGAAATGATTAAAATGGCAAAATAAATAAATAAATAAAACCTAAACATAAGATCAAAAAAAAAAAAAGTAGAATACCCAGACAATGAAATATTATTCAGCCAGAAAAAGGAATGAATTTGATAGATGGGTGAACCTTGAAAACACACCAAATGAGAGAAATCAAAGTGCCATATATTACAGTTCCATTCACATGAAATGGCCAAGACAGACAAATTCAGAAATACAGATTAGTGGCCTTCAGAGGTTCTGGAGAGAGGGAATGGGGGATGACTTTACAGAGCATTTTAGTGTTCATAAAAATGAGTAAAAGAAGAAATGATGATTGCACAATTCTGTGGCTATATTAAAAACCATTGAATTATGTGCTTTGAGTAATTCAGTGAAGCTTATGAAAAATAGTGGTCCAGTTCTATTAAGAATAAAAAGAAGAAAGAAAAAAGAATATTTTAATTTTTTTATTTGGTTTTGCTGGTGTTAGAGAGAAAAGTTATTCCAATTAAATAGATTAATTTGTTAAAAAGTTTTTTTAATTATTTATGCATACAAGAGCTGGGGTGTAGGCCAGAGGTGTGGGGTGGGGGAGGTAAGAGGATTCACCAGAGACAGAGTGGGGAGCAGAACAGGCAGATTGACTGAAACACACTGCTGAGGGGAGCAGTGGGTGAGACAGGAGCCGTCTGCTGCGCCATGTGCATCAGCTCCCTGGCTGGGGATTGAATTCAGGTCACAGTGGCTGGCGATAGCTCGATAGAGCTGAGACTTAACCCCTTGTGCCACCAGGGAGGCCCCAAAATAGGTTAATTTTTTGGTAGAAAACTATAAAGGAAAATTTCAAATTTTTGGCACTGATTTTTTTTTATCATCTCAAGTTTCAATTCAAAACATAGTAGTTTACTTTTGCAGATCATTATAAACCCAAATCAAAACTCTTGGCTACAGTAAGGTTTAATTTGGAGCACAGAGATGGAAATTAGGTGAGGAAAGTGAAGGAAAGGGCAAATTTTTCCAAACTTTTTGTTGGAAAATTTGTTGACAGTTTCAACAAATAAAGAAGGATGTTGATGAGAGAATATCTGAGTAGATAGATATGAGCTACCACAATGAGAAGGAGATAGCACTGAGACCTGCGCTCGGTCTCCCAGCACAGGACAGAAGGGACATGGGTACCTCCAGGCACTGCCACTGGCCCAGGAGTCTCAGTGGCTCTGGGGAGTCATTTTACTGGTGTGGGAGGAGGAAAACTCTTCCTACACGCAAGTTTTCCAGGGGCTCGGGGTTTCTATCTTAGTATTCCATGTCTCACAGGGGTGTATCTAATCTTCCCAATGAGGCTGCACATCTGTGAGGGGAGAATTCAGTGTTAGGCCCTCCTGCAGCTCCCATTACTTTTATATACATCACTCAGCCAATGGCTGTAGAACAATAAATTAATCAATCGAGGGGCCTCCCTGGGGGCGCAGGGGTTAAAGACACAGCGCTAGCAAGCTATCGCCAGTCACTGCGGCCTGAGTTCGATCCCCAGACAGGGAGCTAACCCACATGGCACAGCAGACCTCCCCTGTCTTCGCCTGCTGCTCCCCCTCAGCAGTGTATTTCAGTAGATCCGCCTGTTCTGCTACCCCCTCTGTCTCTGGTGAATCCTCACATCTCTGGCCTACACCCCAGTTCTCCCATAAATAAATCTTTAAAAAAAAAAAAAGTTTTTTAAAAAACAACAAAATCGAATGACTAGCAGCTGTCTACAAAGCATGATGACCAAGCTGCCAGGTTTTCACTTACTGCTTGGCCCTTTTTCCTCACTGTGGAGCACTGTTCACATTTACCCTGCAGTCCTCCCTGACCCACCAAGCAGAAAGGACAGGCTTGCAAGCTGCAATCATCAGCCTTCCAGTGTATGCACCCTTGAACTTTAAAAACAGCATGAAAAGCCCTTTCCCACGTAGCTTGTTAGCCTGGGTGGGTAACCAAGGTCCTTTTGGATGTTTCCCTTGCAGCACACCGAGGCTGCCAGCCACCCTTCCAAACCCTCCCACCACCCAAAGAACACAGACCCCAAGCTGCAGTCATGCCTGGGATGAGAGAGCAGGGTTACCACACGTTTTCACTTCCACAGCAAATCACACTTGGAATTTTAAGAATCCATTTCTCTTTGTCCTCCCCTAGGAAAAGGTACTCGGGCCAGCACATGAAGTAGACTGAAACATCAGAAGATGAGTAACCTGGAAGAACGCTCCTTGTCCAGCTCTGGCCCTGTATATGTGGGCTTCAGCACAGGCTATGGGAGAAAATGAAAACGTACAAGGCAGATGAGCACTTGGAGTTTTTAAAACCATCATTCCTGTGAATCTGGTGGCATCAGGCGAGACCGTGCTAGCCTCCACTCATGAATGTAGCTGCACAGCCCCTGGCATCCATTTCCCAGGTCCTCTTTTGAGTATGCAGACAGACAAGTGGCAATTTTCCTTTCAAATGTTCGGAACAGAAACCATCATCCTGCCTCTGTTGGTCACTATGTTAGGGAAAGTGTTACAGATACTTGCTAAGTATCTGTAGCATCTTACAGACACCTGCTAAGGGGGAGGTGATAAATGGTGCATGTGCTTACTCTTTGGTTTCTCTTTTTTTTTTAAGATTTATTTATTTACATAAGCACTGGGTACAGTCAGAAGCACAGAAGGGTGAGAGAATTCATCAGAGACAGAGTGGGGAACAGAACAGGCAGACTGACGAAGTACACTGTTGAGGGGAGCAGCGGGCGTGGCAGGAGAGGTCTGCGCACCAGGAGAGGTCTGCGCGCCAAGTGGGACCCTCACCAGAGACCAGGGATGGAACCAGCGCTGCAGAGGCTGCGGGCAGCTTCTCAGCCCAGTGCTCAACCGCTGTGTCACCAGGGGAGGCCCTCTCTTATTTTTTAAACTATACTTGGGATGGCCTAGTGTGACACTGCTTCAAGCCTACCTTTAAGATGTTGTTCATGTTAGGACTGAACATGTGAAGCACACATAGAAATTATAAATATGAAATGAAACTTCTAAAAAGAAATCTGAGATGAAAAACAGTGGAATGGATTAACAGCCACTAGATATTACAGGATAGACTAAGGTAACCATAAGACACAGTAATAGACAAAATAAAACACAGAAAGACGGATGGAGGGTAGAAGGAACGAGAGATCAACAGTAAATTGTGGGATGACACCCATTGTTCTAAAAAGATGGATAATTGGAGATTTTCCAAGTTTGATGAAAACAAAACCTACAGAACCAAGAAACTCAATGAATATCAAACAGAAAACATGTAGAAAACTATACTTAGGGCACATCATAAATTGCTTAAAAGCATTGAAGAAGCTTTAAAAGCAGAGAAAAAGACACATTACATACAGAGAAAAGGACAGCAAACTTTTCTTGGGAAACAGTACAAGAGAGAAGAAAGTAGAATACCAAAAGTATCTTGAAAATATTGGAAGAAAAAACACCTATCAATACAGAATTCTATATACAACAAAGAGATATTTTTAAAAAGATGAAACACTTTTTGAGCTGTACAAAAGCACCAAGAATTCCTCACTAGGAGAAATAAAATGTTAAAGGAAGTGCTTTAAGCAAAAGGAAATTATACCAAATAAAAATCTCTATGTGCAGAAAAGAACACTGAAACTAGCTGAAACTAGCTGTTAAATAAATAGCAGACATCTTTATCAGACATCTCTTTAAAAGGACCACGTAAAGGAAAAATAACAATGTACTGTGGAGGTTATAATATACATAGAATACAATTTATGACAATAGCAAATAAGCAGGGAGAAATGGAAGTATAATTGGAAGGTTCCATCCTATACGTGATGTTTATAATTACATTTGAAAGTAGATAGTAAAAAATGTGAAATATAAATCTACAAACCACCAAAACATCTATCAACTCACATAAAATTTATAGCTAATCAGACAATAAAGAATGGTAACCAAATGAATCCTGAAAAACTCAATCCAAAAATAAAGCAAGAGGAGAGAAAGGGAAACAAAAGGCGGAAAAGACAAAAAGAGAACAGGTTGATATATTCAGTAAATCCTGTTATCAGTAACCACAATAAATGAAAATGGTCTTAACACCCCAATTTAAAGGCCGAGATTACTGGTTTAGATTTTTTTAAAATCTAGACCTAGTTATATGCAGCCTAAAACCAAACCAATTTATTTATTTTTAAAGATTTATGTATGCACACAAGAACTGGGGTACAGTCCAGAGATGTGGGGGGTGAAAGGATTCACCACAGACAGAGTGGGGAACAGAACAGGCAGATCTACTGAAATACACTGCTGAGGGGAGCAGTGGGCGAGACGGGAGAGGTCTGCTGGCCATGTGGGTAGCTTCCTGGCCGGCCTGGGATAGAACTTGTGCTGCAGTGACTGCAGATTATCTTCATAGTTCTGTGTCTTAACACTTTGCACATCTTTTGGGAGTCCCCAAAACAAACTATTTTAAATATAAAAAGAGAGGGCCTCTCTGGTGGCTCAAGGGGTTAAGTCTCAGCACCATGCTATTGCAGCCAGGGCTGCATGAGTTTGATCCCCAGCTAGGGAGCTACCCACATGGTGCAACAGACTTCTCCTGTTTTGCTTGCTGTGCATGCATGCGTGCACACACACACACACACCGCCCTCGCACTTCTAGCCAATACTCCAGCTCTTGTATGCATAAATCTTTAAAATAAATATAAAAAGACTATTATGTTAAAAAATGATGGGAAAAGATGTACAATAACACTAATGAAAAGAAAAATGGAGTGGCTCTATTAATATCACAGAATTCAGAAGAATATTAATGATAACAAAGGGTTCAATTCATCAAGAGAACGTCATTCCAATGTGTATGAATCTTCCAGTATGTTTTTTCCTGCTACCCTTCAGTTTCATCCTTCCACACTGGGCTCTGCACCAGAAAAAGCAAACTTGAGTTCATGATCATGTCAGAGAAGGGGGATGCTCAGAGCCCACACGTCAGGACTTCTTCCGAAAGCTTACTGAAAACAGGAGCAGTGCTGAACTGTTTCCCTATCATCTGTGCAGCTATAGCTCCTCCAGAACCTCTCTCTTGAGGTAATTTATTCAAACCAAAAAGTAGTGAAACGCAAACGATAAAGATGGACTTTGTTGTGCCTGAAACAACAGTCCATCGTAGCAAAGTAGAAGTGCCTTGTTGAAAAGAAACAACACTCTTTTATTTTTCCACTGTTTTATTATAAAAATCAACATTTCATTTGTTACAGCTCAGCTTATTGTAATAATCAAAATGGGGGTTTATACAAGGTGTTTTTATACAGTTTACAATTAAAGCACTTATTTTACAAAAAGGGGAAGTGAATAGTGGACAAGGGCTGACCAAATGTTGGCCATTAAAATATAAATACATCCTTGCAAAGCACCGTCGTACCAAAGTCCAAGAACAAGAAACACCAGCTGACTTTAAGACAATGACAAAGTTTAAAGCTTAAGAAAAATTTTAAAACACAAAGAAGAAACATCTGAAAGCAGCACCAGATCCTTCACTTGCAAATAAGGTCAGTTCAGCTTAAGCTCCTTGGCAAGCTCTTTACTCTTTTTGAATTTTCCTTACTAACCCTCTAGATACATACAGGGAGCATTAGATGTAATCTGAATTTCTTTGCTCCAGTTTCCTTTTCATATTCATGTTTTGGCATATATATAATATATATATATTCCTGTTTGTTCATGGGACAACAAAAATGGACAGTTAAGCAAAAGCACACAGTCTAATTCTTTGGCGTTAATTTTGGGGAACACACTAAATAATGGTGGGAAATCTAAAAGCTAGTTTTTGCTGGGTTTAGACTCCACTTCTGAATACAAGAAATCACTTAGTTTACAATTCTATTTGTAAAGCCATGAGGATTATTTTCAAAATAAACTTAGGAATAGTTTAAGAATGCCTTAAGACAGAGAAATAGTGTGTCAAGTTTAACAACTGAAGGGAGGTGAAGGTAGTATTTCATTCTAAATTAAACTAGCCCCCTGCTCCCTCCCCTCTAGATAAAGACAAAGTCTAATGAATATCCTGAGGACATGGATTCACAATGCTCATTATTTAAAATTGTTTCAGATTATAAATGTAAAATTTTACATCTAAATCCTTTAAAACTTCGAGAATTCCAAAAGTTAATTTTGAGATTATGAAATGATGCCACCCCAGAAATCAGAAAACACACATGCACTGCCAGTACTTTCTAAATTTATCTGTTAATTCTCTTGGCTCATTTTAGGATTGAGATAAGGAAAGAAATAACAAATGAAATTTCTTGAGCTTAAGAATTCTGAGAACGTTTTAAACTTTTTGGTTAGAAACGTCTTTCTGATGCATTCCACGTCTTTCTGATGCATTCCACGTCATCACCCAGTGTGGGCTCATTTGTGATGCCCAAACATTTCTTGATCAGCTGATACAATCAATACTCATGTCCACACTCCATACTGTATGTGCCTCTCCACACTCGGAAGCACAGCATTTATTCAAATCACAACACATTTGGAGTGTGAAAAGTCCAAGATTTTTGTTTCTGAGCCCTGTTAGGTATGTAATACAAACATACGTAGCTCTTGTGGCAGGCCAATCAATGAAGTGGCAAGGCTTCCCTTGTTAAAAATGAGACAACTTTTAAAAAGACATTTCTAAGAATCCAATCTAGGCACAGGATGAGACACTGAAAGAGCAGCACCTCTGTTCCAGAGCAGCCGACTTGCTTAAGACAAGCCCCTCTGGCTCCAGCAGTCATCTCAGGTAACAGAAGCAATACCATCCAGTAATAGCTGAGGTAAGCCACAGACGCTAACTCTATTCAAATTCTTCACTGATGGGGCTTTGCAGTAAAACAGGGATTACCCCCAACCCCCCAAATTAATCACTACCTGATACAGACGGTGGCTCTCTTTTTAATCTTAATATTGAGTTGGTCTTAGACAAATTAATGACTTCAGAATATTTTTAAAGATGAATACTCATAAAACTGAACTGCTCAAGGCCTCCTAAATTACTAGTCTATACTAGATGAAAATACACTATAGTTTTCATTTGTAAGTACTTATCATTCCTTGAAGACAGTTTTTCTCAAATTATCACAGGGTCAGATATTTCTTGGTGATATATCACGAAGTATTTTCCCATTTAAATTAACTGTAATTTTCTGTTACAGATGTGACAGACTACTACAGAGGGCAAACAAACATCAAAGGCACAATAAAATTTCATGAAAGAAGAAGTTAATATTGAGAAAATGTGCATACACCATTATCTAATTTAAGCAGCAAAATCCCTTGGGCCACTGTTCAGAAGACCAGGGCTCTGCAGGAGCCAACTCCAAAGTTGTAAAAGCTCAGTTATAAAAGATTATTTCAACAGAGAATAATAGCTTGCTGTAGTGCACAGAAAAGTTTGCCATCGTGAACTTCATTTCTCAGATCATTTTAAGTGAGCATGCTTTAAGACAAAGGTTCAAATGAAATACTTTTGTATTTAAGGAACGTAATGACATTTTACTCATTTTTCTCTCTCGGATAATTAATGGAGCAATACACCAAATTTAAACTTTCATTCCCCCCATTTTAAGTTCTCAAATATTTAAGTTTTTAATTTTCAGTTTCTCCAAATAAAGTTCTTTGTTTAATTATCAAGATAGTTTACTGAAGCTTAACTGTCCATGTAACCTAAGGGTCAATAACTCCCTCCTAAATTTTGACAATTCTGTCATTTAAAGGTACTCCCCAAATAAGAATCCATCTCAACTACCCCCGAAAGAGGATTGAGTTTAAGCTGAACTGCCTTCAAATAATTTCAAACAAATTGGCACACAAATTAGTATCTTGCAAGAAGAGGCCACTGCCATTGCAGTATAAGCACTTGGACTGAGATATCACAGACGATAATCTTCTGAGTTCATTATAGTGCACATCAGATAAAGCCCACCAGAGAAAGATGCACATCAAAAAATGTAAACATAGAGAATTCTCAAATTCTAGCCGATACCCAGTTATTGCTGAGCTATCCATCTTCATTTAGCATCAAGGGCCCCCATGTGTCCCAGAACACAACTTTCCATGTCCGTTTATGTTAAGACTGTGAGGAGAGCACTTCGTTCAGTCAACAGGAGGAGTTAATGCTTGTCTGACTGAAATGCAAGACACTGATGGATTACCATTTATTTATATGCAAAATCAAGTGCACCTGATGGTGTCCCCACAATCTAAAACCCCGTTTTCTCCACTCTGAAAAGTCTGTTTAGGTATTCAACTGCTTAGTTACTTCACGTCTGCCAAAAGTCTAAATCCTTCTGTTGTTTTCTCTTGGGCCCTGAAATCCAGAAAGGCCTCAGCAACACAGAATACAAAAAAACAAAATACACACATACACATTCAACAATTAACTGATCAACATCTGTTAAGGTAAAAATACATTAGTTCAAAAACACATTCAATTTTAGCAGAGAAGTGCTGGAAACTTGTAAATAGCAGGAAATGAATTTCTGACAGGGTGGCAGAGAAGTGCTGGAATCACTGCACCCTGAGAGCTGAAGATGTAGCAGCCCTGGAACTGTGCACTCAGGCAGCTCACACAGAGCCTTCCATTATTCCGTCCACCCAAGTTCTGACAGCTGAGAAGTTAACAGTTTGCCTTTACCTTCAATCTCTATTGTTAAATTTGTTTAAATTATCTATTCCATAATGAGATAAAGAGAGAGCACACATAAAAATATATGAGGCCATTATAAGGAGAATCTGTGGAAATCTGAAAACTAACATTCACAGTGGGTAACAGAAAGATATTAAACTCATGTCACACATTAGAAGAGGTATGTATGTAGACATCATTTGGAGAAAAAATTGGCCTAAGAACATGAAAATGTCAAAAATAGTTAATAAAGGGAAAACCTAATGATACAATAAAATCTCTTTTTAAATAGATTGCCTCTAACAAGAACATATTTAAAAGTTTTACTAGGCGAAAAATATATAAAAATGATTTCATATTGTGATATTATATGCTGAAAGTACTGCAAGGATATATGATTAATTTACATAAAAAACAACAGTTAAATTTATAATTCTTAAACGTCTATATGTATTGTAAAAAGACATTTTAATGAGCATTAGAACAATCTTGGAAGTAAAGAGGAGCAATAATATGTCTAACCTTTGACCATTATGCAAAACAGCAGTGACACTGAAGAGCTGAACCTACTGGGTAATGGAGTTAGTAGGAAAATTAAAATGAAACCTTAATTTAGGAAATTCCGTCTAATCAATCCTCAAAAGAAAAACCTTGACTAAGTCCTATCTTCAAAGCTGCCAGGGGAGGAAGCAAGATGGAAACACCTAAAGGAAACAATCCTTTTTTGACAGAGGTGTGGGCTCTACAGCAGGGACAGAAGACTTGCACATAGAAACGGCCCCCAGCCTCTTACCAGACAGCTGATCTCTCCCACAATAGCAACACCTCTGCCTTCCTCACTAAAATTGTTGGGATTCCTAGAGAAAACAAAGCCCTTTGTCTGAGTTTAGCATTATTTCTTTTTTTTCTTCTCATGATTTCTTAGACATAATTGCCCTCAAATGTAAATTAACATGAAGGCTTTTTGGCTACTTCCAAGTATTATGGTTTGCTGCTCTGAGATGGACACTTTCTTCTCCCAGTACTACTTTGTTGTTTCTTGGGTTTGTTGTTGTCGTGTGGTTTTTGGTATCAAAAACGGCCAGACATTCCTGGTCAGTGATGCCTTTATTATTCCTGTTTCCTCTGTACTCAGTCACTTCACTGGGTTTAAGGCATGCTTTGTGTATTTAGTTTTGTAAAAATAAAACTTTTAGTACAAATTTATTTTTTATACAAATTTTTATGGCACAAGCAGCAAATTTGCTGTTTTAAGAAAATATATAAATATCCTTTTCTTCTGTACAAATATCTCCAGTATTCCCTACCCCATTTATAATTTTTAACTGTACATGGTCTGCCTCACCCTTCTCTAATAGCTCCCTCCCCCCCTCCAGATCTCAACCAAATTTGTATTTACATTTTTGTGTTGGAGGCAGTCAGAGGAGGAGGGCCCCTCCTCAGGAGGAGTCTGTACAGGGAGAGGGTGGTGGTGGGTAGAGGTGATGCGAGTAGCTCCTCTCTGTGTATGGAGAAGGTGGGCAGCTTTCATAGTTCTCTTCTGCTGACAAGTACTGGCTTCGCGGTGTGGGAGGTGGCGGCACAGGCTCTGAGTCATAGTTCAAGTCACTCGTGTAGCCCTTGGCTGTCGCCACGGAGGTCATTCTCCGGCTGGGAGCATAGTCACTGTCACACACATCTGTGCTGCAGGGTGTGGTGGGGGGAGCAAAGTGCCGGTAACTGTATGGCCTGTAGCTGGTATAGGGAGGAAATCAGGAGAGAGTTAGTTTCATAGGAAAGTGACTTTCCCCTTGGAATACCAGAGGTACTGGATGTAAGTTTCACTGAGAAGCTAGCAAGTTTTCAATGGCAGACTGGAGGAAGGGAGCATCTATTTTATGTCTGCAAATAAAACATGGCTAGAGGGGATTAAAATCAGACAGGACGGGAATGCACAGTGACTTCAATCTAGTTTCTGGATATGTAAAATATCTTTGTTAAACTCTATCACAGAATAAAAGAACTATTCAAAAGTTGTACTTCATGGTCAACTTTCAAAAATCTCCATTACACATTCTGCATTTAGTCTATGTAGTAAGTCTCACTCATTTCTGCAGTTCCATGGTTTCAGAAGAATGGGTCTTTGTATATTTAACACTCTCAAACAAGTTAGTATTCCCACAAAGTTCTTTAACTACACTATAATTTACCTCATGAATAATTCAATGATGCCTGAAAATTTCATCCTCTCTTTAAAACACAAATATTGTATAATACAGACTGAATTTTGGTAGGCAGCCTAAAGGGCTTATCTGTCATTACTGTTACTATCAGCAACTGTTACGATTACTAAAGGAAGCTGCCATGGTTTGAGGGAGGAAGCATGATATCCTAAGAGGGGATTTAGATGAACATTAAAATAATAAATTCTAAATAGCCATGTAAGACCAGCAAAATTTCTCGTATCTCAGACACCTATTTTTTTTACACTTGTTTATCTACCTTTTTGAGTAATCTATACCTGTTGATCAAGTTTATAGCATGGTTAACTGAAGGAAAAAATCATTGGAAAGAGGAATGTACTAGTGAAAGTAAGAGGTGACTTAAGAGTGTGGGCTTATCTATCATTCCTACTTGTATCTGTAACTTTTTTTTTTTAAAGATTTATTTATTTATTTATACAAGCACTGGGTACAGTCAGAAGCGCAGAAGGGTGAGAGAATTTACCAGAGCCAGAGCAGGGAGCAGAGCAGGCAGAAGAACCGAAGTACACTGCTGAGGGGAGCAGCAGGCGGCAGGAGAGGTCTGCGCCACCATGTGGGACCCTCCTCCGGTGGTCGGGGAGCAGCCGGGGATGGAACCGGTGCTGCAGAGGCTGCAGGCAGCTTCACAATCCAGCGCTCAACCGCTGCGCCACGGGGGAGGCCCTACCTGTAACTTCTTATACCACTTATATTCTAAGTATGGTCAAGTTATGTCCTATTTATCTCAATCAAGATTTACTCATACACTTTTACAACAAGCAAAGTGCCTACAAGAGAAGGCCAAGAGAAAGTGTGACACTGAAGTTACAACTGATAAACACCCAGTGACAGAGTGCCACAGGTAATGTCCCAGATACAAACCACTGGATACCAATTAGGGCCTGCCTCAAAAGAAACGTCTGCCAAGGGAACACAAGTTACATGGCCTGCCGAGCAGGTTTCTCGAGCGTTTTTTTTTTTCCTTTACTGCCAATATTGACATGATGTCATAGCATATTTTAGACCTTATCTTTCTTCCATCAGGTGTTGAGCCTGGGTGAGATTTCTTGGCTCAACATTTAAAAGATCCAACACTTCCATTTTCATGAGGGGAAAAGAAAAACAGGGGAAAATGGGAACAGGATTAACAAAAATCTCAACAAATGATAAAAAGTTTGACTCAGAAGAAACAGAAAGTGGGCTTAATTTGAGACATGGATAATGATTAAATAAGAATTATTTTTGATGTAATTGTGTTTATTTTAATCAGCGTTTCATTCAAATTAAAATAATTTTTTAAGAGAAAATTTCAGGTCATCCCTTTTGTTTCTCTAATTTTCAGGGTTTTGCTCATCTGTTTTGGCTTTTTAGAGCAAACTTGTGGCAAGGAAAGCAACCTTTACAATAAAAACAATCAGTTCAATGGCAAGCCTATCTCAAATAGACTTACCTACAAACTTAGGTGAGAATTCTGAATAAGATATTCTAAGCAGTTTCCAACTGATTTCTACACATCTATAAGGTTCTATCACAGTCACCTGGAGTACCAGGCAACACTTTATTATCTAGAAGATCAACAGACACTTGAGTATTGTCAATAACGCTGGGCACTAAGTGTTTAGACATGGTGTCAATCTGTTAGCTTTCTGCTGGCCTTTCAAGTAAGATGGAAGAGTCAAGATGACACATTAGAAATTATCCTGCTCAATAAGCTCCAGATTCACAAAGCAGCACAAAGGTCTGTTTCCCCCTTTGTGTCTTACATTTCATGTATTTTAGTGAATCATGATTTATTCCATGTAACTACACAAGAAATCTTTTATTGCAGACCATAGTAACATGTATGAGCAACAGCTGAAATTCAGTTTCTCTCAACTTCTTTCAAATTCTGTGCCCTAAATGCTCTCAACAATCCAAACCACAGCATTACGCTAATACTCCACTCTCAGGCTATCAATCTAACCAAATCTGAATATTCACCTATTTTGAAATTAGCTGCTTTTCCTTAGAATACTGCCAAAGTCAGGGGGTTCTAACTTACTACTCTAAAAGCCAAGATCTGGGACTTCTTAAAAAAATGTATAACGTTGGGCCTCCCCTGTGGCGCAGCGGTTGAGCGCTGGGTTGCGAAGCTGCCCGCGGCCTCTGCGGTGCCGGTTCGATCCCCGGCTGCTCCCCGGCCACCAGAGGAGGGTCCCGCCCGCATGGCGCGCAGACCTCTCCTGCCGCCCGCTGCTCCCCTCAGCAGTGTACTTCGGTCCTTCTGCCTGCTCTGCTCCCCGCTCTGGCTCTGGTGAATTCTCTCACCCTCCCGCGCTTCTGACTGTACCCAGTGCATGTATAAACAAAACAAACAAATAAATAAAATAAATAAATAAAATATGCCTCTATTTTAAAAAAAAAAAAAATGTATAATGTTCTCAAGGAAACAGACCTGTGGCTGGGCAATGTCAGCATTACCAAAACAAGATGCCTCTTCTCTCTGGGGACCATCATCTACTCATGCAGGGCTACACAAGCCCACAACTAGAATATTTCCTTCTCATAAATATTTTGACTTATATTAAAGGAGGATGTGAATTACCTGTAGGACCTATGAGTGGAAGGGCTATTTGAAGAATAACCAAATTCCATAGTATAATGTGATCGCTCTGTGGCTGGGGATGGTGGAGGATTCAAAATCTAAAAGAAAAAATAATTAAAGTATTAAAATAACAATAGTCTATCCCAGAAGGAGACTATCAGACTTTCTTTCAACTTATCCTTCTTCATCTCTACTTATATTGCCTTCCTTCTACTATACTATTTACACGATCCTTCCTTCCAAAGAGTAAACCTCAAACAGTATTTTAGAATTGTTGCTCCCCATTCTTTAAGACACAATTTCTTCATGACTAAACAGTACATGGTAGTGAGAAGGAAATCTATAATCTGCAAGTCACTGGTTTAAGTTCAGTACAGCTAGGTTCTGCATATTTTCAAATTATAAATGTTTAGAGAAAAACTAGAGACTCAGGAGAAACTCTAGGTGTGTCCCTTTTGGGAGGTCCTATTCAATAGTTCTACTTTTTACCTGAAATATGATATTAAAGTCAACAGAGTTCAGATACACTGGTTATTACACAGTAAACTCAAAGATTTATAACTGCTAACACTGTGGTGGTAAATCCTTTTTTGCCTTATCGCCTCTAAGAGATATGCCTAACTTCTGTACTAAAAACCTTTTTACTTTTACCATCGCTGAATAACTACATTTAAATGCATTAAGAATGTAAGATCCTATTTATCTTATACAAAGGAAAACAGATTGCATACCGCAGGGAAATAAGTGCCTTTGGTGCTTGAAGAACTACTTGATGATGCTCCTGTGACATGAGCTCGGTCATAAGGGGGTCCACTGCTTCCCCCCATGATACTGAGAGAACTGATCATTGATTTACCCCGAGACATTCCTAAAATAAATGAGGATAAAAACTGAAGATAAGATCTACAAAAATACATGAAGTAATAATTTTATTCAATATCAGGATTACAAATACCAATAGCCAAAACAGTATGATTTTAAAACATGTTATGTCCTTTTCCCAATAATAACAAGAAACATTTAAGGGAGGATTAAGGGTATCACAGAGAGGTGAATATTTCCACGTAAGCTGACAGAGAACAAGGCCAAGAATAGCTCCCATGTTTCCCTTCTCAGGATGGAAGCAGAACTCTTCAAAATGAGAGGTTTTAAATCCCTCAGAGGATCTGAGAAAATAAGGGACCATGGAGAGTGGAAATTGCAAAGCAGAATAGATTAAACAATAGATTTGCTCAAAAGGAAACTAAAACCTTTTTAAGGACCTAAATAAAATGTATGGAAGATTATTTCTTAATCTGCTGGATGCAACTGTTGGAGTCACAACCATGAATGCTAAAAAAGGAAATTCTACTTTTTTCCAAGTGACTTCCCAAATTCCATTAACTGAAAATAGGTATGGCCAAAAGGAATCATTATAACAATTTAAAAAAATGCCTGTTTGCTTAGAGTTACACCCAGAGTAAGTTCTTATTTTCAGAGGGCTTTTGCCTGACACTTCCTGCATAT
Organism: Talpa occidentalis; assembly: GCF_014898055.3. Lineage (NCBI taxonomy): Eukaryota > Metazoa > Chordata > Mammalia > Eulipotyphla > Talpidae > Talpa > Talpa occidentalis. Next base: position 62,312,934 of record NW_023601653.1, on the reverse strand, counting down.
TCACCAAAAGAAAGGCTTCTTTTCACTGAGGGCACCAAAAATTTGAAAGTCATACCTTCCCATAGCAATATGGTCTACCCAAGTACAGAACTGGTTCCCTGGGTATGCCTACACAAATGGCTCACTGTCAGCATCTGAAGTTAGGAGAAAACGCAAGACAGTATTTCCTTTCCAGTTATCACCCAATTTATTTCCGTATCTTTGTTTCCTAAAAAGAAATCTGAATCTATTTTCTGACCACCTCTAATATTGGGCTCAATACTACTGAGGCCCCCTCCTAGCGAACCTAAAGTATTTGTGGCTTATGATATTTTCACCAAAGAATCGGTGATGTACCTTCAGTACAGTGCATCCTGAAACTGTCAGAAGGGCCTATTCCTGTTATTTGCTTTATATCCTTTGGCAATTTCCACCAAACCATACCCAAAGTTTTCCGTGCTAAAAGTAAAAGAGAACATCTGTTCTTTTAATATTTATTTATTTATTTATACATACATACAAGAACCGGGGCACAGGCCAGATGCGCGGGAGGGTGAGAGGACTCACCAGAGACAGAGCGGGGAACAGAACAGGCAGACTGATTGAAATATACTGCTGAGGGGAGCAGCGGGCGAGACAGGAGAGGTCTGCTGCGCCATGTGGGGCCCTCGCCAGCCGGCCAGGACTGAACCAGCATTGCAGAGGCTGTGGACAGCTTCACAGCGCTGTGCTCAACCGCCTGCGCCACCAGGGAAGGCCCCTTTTAATATTTTAAACTCAAAGTAGTTTTTTTTTTTTTTAAAGGATTTATTTATTTATATGTAGAAGAACTGGAATGTAGGCTAGAGTGCAAAGGGTGAGAGGATTCACCAGAGACAGAGTGGGGAGCAGAACACGCAGACTTACTGAAATACACCTCGGAGGGGAGCAGCAGGCGCAAAAAAGAGAGGAGCAGCAGGCGCGAAAAAGAGAAGTCTGCTGAGTCATATGTGGGTCAGCTTCCTGGCCAGAGATCCAACTCAGGCCTTAGTGGTGATAGGGTGACAGTGCTGAGATTTAACCCCTAGGCCACCAGGGAGGCCCAAAGCAGTTCAGTTTGAAGTGGAATTTAGGCGTTATCCATTTTCCATAATAGAAACTTGGCAATCTTGCCAGAACCTAAGACTTGATTCTCAATGGATAAACTCACCTGGAAGAGATCCTGACAAAGAACTTGGGTGTGGCACATAACCAAGGGGCACAGAAGCTGGTCCATGAACTACATAGTCATTAGTCATGGTTTCCCCATCTCCCTTCATACGTGGACACAACATCCTCTGGCAGATAAAGTATATGGTTCCAGATACAAAAATGGTGACAATTACTCCAATAACTGAGCCAACTGTATTGGTGGCCTGTGGTGCTGGCTCCTCAGTTGGGTCTAAAAATAGAAAATACAGTGGAGTTACATAACAGAAAAATAAATGTAGACTTGAAAAAAAGGCAATAAAAAATGGGACATCTATCAAAATGTGAGGCTAATCAAGATAACTCCATTTTTAAAAATAAGTATGTCGATACCATGACCCATGGTTATATGGATAACATCATCATTAGGAATTAAAGCAAACTATCCTTAAGTGAAGACAGAAATAAAACACATTGGGAAGTATAATTATAAATTAATGGGAAAAAGATGTTAAGGGAATTAGAGATTTAAATACCATTATAAAGATTTAAATACATAAATAAATAAAATCTATCCGACTTTATTCTACATATCATGTAACAATCAACAAGGTTATTTTGGAATCGCAGGCAAAATTTTTGAGCCAGATGGAAGAGCCTAGAAAGTTATCAAATGTTCTACCTGGAATTGTGAGGAAGCCAAAAGCAGCCCAGAGCTTGATTTTAGATTTGCAAAGTGACATTTCGGCCTGGCAAGGGAAATGAAAAGCTAAAGATGAGCATCAGTTCTCAGGCCCAATAGGCTGTTGCCTTTAGGGTGAGTTTAGCTGAGGGCCAGGAACACAAAGTCTGAGACCAGAGAACTTGAAGACTCAAAAAGAAAGGACAGAGCTCTAGAGAAAGACCCTGCCCATAGCATCTACCTTCACCCAACCTCTGGGCTATCTGAGGCCTTAGAAGCAGGGAACATCAATGTTACAGACAGCAGGAAACAGCAAACCAGCTCATCAAATTAGAGCACTGCTCTTCTGTTAAGAGGGAAAATCCTTCCATTCTGAATGACTATAACTCAGGTGAAAGCCTGAATTAAAAACCTTCCTTCAACTCCATTTTATCTCAGATTTTCTATCCACATAACCCTTTAAGTGCAGGTGCTTCCCACAGCTCTGTCTGCCACTTGCCTTTTTCTTCCTCTACTTACTCTCTGGGAGATTTCACCCACTGCCTCAGCTTTGGAATTAATAAACTGAAGAGCTCAAATCTCCTCTTGAGCTGCAGACCCATGTAGCCAACAACTCTCTAAACAGCTTCAACAGGATACCCCACAGGCAACTTCACGCCCAAAGTGAACAGTCACCATATTCTGTCATTTTTCCTTGATTCCAGGGGCAAAGCCAATCATAAATAAATGATGGTGCTATGGCGAATTAAAGGCATTTAAATTAAATTTAAAATAGAAATAAATTAAAATCTACAGTGGCCAAACATTCATCTGAAGTCAAGATGTACAATGGTACTACTTCAGTTTTCAAACTCTGTTCTATATTCTAGTTAATGACCCGTCACTCAATGGTGTATGTGAGTGAACCTAAACCTATCAACTATAGCCAGTAGTTACCAAACACTTTTTATTATATTTTGATATAACTCTGAAACCTATTGCCTCCTTTCCACACCACTGCTCCTTTTGATTTAAATCTTCATCTTCTACCTGAACTACAATAGTCTCCTAATCATTTTTAAATTATAGGCTGCAAGTCATTAGATGTTGAAAACAATTTAATGGGGTGCAACCAGCATTTAAAAATAGGCAATGTCAGAATACACACTACATAATGGGAGTAAACACTGTTGCATGGCAGTTTTGTTCCTTTATGTGTACACCCACATCTTTACATATCTTTTGATGTGGTCAAAAAGTTTGAAAGCAACCAATCTAACCGATTTCCCTGCCAATAATCTTATCACCTCCAATGCGTCTGCTTTACAGCTTTCATAATCATGCAGCCATGCCAATCTTAAGCTCGTCAAAGATTCTCCATTGTCTGGAATACTGTGTAGCCTCTTCAGATGAAAAGCAAAGTCCTTTATGATTTTACTTTTATGTATGCTATATGTGACAGCCTTCAAGATGTAGCCTATGTTTTGGTAGCTCCATTTATAAGTAGTTTCCCAAAGGTTCCTGATGCGTTCTGCTTTTCAACAGGGTATTCCCTCTGCCTAGAATACAGTGTCTCTGCGTATGTGCAAAATTAATACTATGTATTGATCAACACCCCATTTAACACTTTTTTCCTAAGAAATCGTCCTTTATGAACTTTATCTTTTTTCCTAGGATTTGATTGTTCTCTCCTTTGTGCTACTACTAGTTTAAAGATCTATTATCACACATTTAATATCACTTATCCCATTCCTTCATTAATAATAGCTATCATAAGCCAAGCTATATGTTTTATACATATTATCAATGAATATTTTTATAAGCACCAGGACAAATATTATTAACTTTAAAGATGAAGATACTATGGTTGATCAAGACCAAATAAAGTGCTTGTAAGAAGTGGCACTATGATTCACATCCGTCTCTGCCTGGCTTTGAAACTGCTATCTTTCTACTAACTCAACCACAGAGGACTTTGAGAAACTTGGTGCAGGTACTATGTCCTCAGCACACAGCAGGTATTCAATCTGTTGAATAAATGAATGGATCCTAAAAGTATTAGTGGATATTCCACTTGAATTTTGTAAAAATGCCATCTGAAAGTATATTAAGGGTTTTTAAATGACCTTTAACTAAAATTCTATTAAATCAGTTCTGACAGGGTAAATTTGGCTTAATTACATTCAGTATTAAGTTTCTGAATTTGGGCTATATTTTATGTCAGGGTATTGGTAGTAGTCATGAACCTTGATAAACTGTAGGCTCTTCGGTCTAGGGTCTCCAGGCCTAAGGGTTAAAAACTGGCCCAAGTATCCTCAAGTTTCATTTTATGGAAGCAACCAAAGTCACCAACAAACTGTTGGAAACACATCAATAAAAATAAGGGAGACCACTAAATATCAACTAATGTTCAGAAACTAAGTTTAGACCACTAGTTGATTTCCATGTATCTGAACTTTTGTTGTGGCAAAAAGTGATTATTCTTTTCTAATGTTTTACTAAATGTTTCTGTGGAAATTTTTCAGTGTATAAAAAAGCAGCAGTCTTTAAAAAAATATTAAAAATAAAACAAAACTCCTGCTACAAATAATTAGCTTAATATTAATACTTTTTTATTAATAAGGAAATATTGACTATAAGTGAACATTACACATTAAAATTATTATTAAAATTCTCAAGGGTAGTACCCAAGGTTATTACTACTTACAACAATCCAGTTCATCTGATTTATCACTGCAATCCACGTTATGATCACATTTCTTGTGTTTTCCAATGCACTGCCCATTGGCACAGCGGAACTGATCAATTAAACAAAGCACTGGGGAAAAAATGCGAACAGTTTTCTTATTTTTACTATCATGTAAAGTCAATCTCTGGCAAGGGTCAAAAAGTGCTTTTAGATAGAACTTAAAAATTATTCTCTGGGTATTTCCATTGATAGAAAAGAGTAGAAAAAAGAATTCAACAGGAAATTTCCCATTTTGTTTTTTGCATTACAAATCATTTTATACAGATAATTCTATTAAGGAATTAAAAAATTTTACATGCATTTCTAGACATTGAAAAATTATCTAGAAAACCTGCTGATTTGCTTGGCTGTAGTTTTTTTTTTTTTTTTTTTTTTTGAAGCAATGTTAGAGGTTAGTAGAATAAAGCAGAACATAAGAAAACTATCCTAAACTATAATAAACAAACCCAACAGTTCTAACTTCAGTGGAAAGGAGAACTATTTTTATATACTGGAGGTCTAATGCTTTGGCCACATTTCTCAATTTTCAAAGTTTATTAACATGTGCAAGCCTTATGCACATTAAGTGAATTAAAACAGTAATTTGAAAATGCTACTACGCTTAAAACATAATAAAGTACAATGTACGTGAACAACTCTAAATCTACCACTGAGTCAAAGTAATACTATGAATTTCAAACAACTTAACAGAAAAAGAACTACATAACCATTTGGATACCTTCACAGTTCTTCTCATCTGATTTATCCTGACAGTTTGCATCTCCATTGCATCGGAGGGCACCGTCGATACACTGCCCGCTGGCACACTGGAACTGGGACTCTGAGCAGACAGGACAATTTAGCTCATCACTGTGGTCTTCACATTCAGTAAACCCATCGCACCTCCAAGCCACAGGGATACAGTCAATTTCCCCCGTGAAACAAGTAAACTGCTGCGGAGAACATGTTGGGGGTTCTTCAGGTAAACAGGCAGAGGGAGTAACAAAAACACATAATAGTCAGCAGAAGAACAAACACACCCAAGTAAAGCACATTTAATAATTAACAGATACAAAACACTTTATAATAGATATAATTTGTAAACTACCTCGTCTAATTAGAAAAAAGGCACAATTTTTATACTACTTCATTTATATTCACTATCTTGCAAAATGTAAGGAAGAAGCTTTCTCATATTGTAATTCAAGTAGGATTATTATATTTGCAATCCTTTATAATTTCATATGTATCTTAGGATAAGCACTACATCATCAACCTCCATATATTTTAAATTAGCCTAGAATTCCTAAGTTTTAGCTTTGAGGTTCTCAAAAAGTGACCCATTAATCCATGGGAGTCCCAAGACTTTTTTCAGGAGATTCATACGTCAAAATTATTTTAGAATAATATGTAGATGTCACGTGCCATTCTCACAGCATTTGCACTGGTGCCACAAAAGAAATGGTGGTTAATACTGTTGGCACCTTAGAGACCAACACAATGGTACTAAATTGTACTAGTAGTCATTGCATTCTACACAGCCATACAACTCCATAGTTTAAAAAAAAATCAACTGAAAAGTTATATTTAAAAACCAACCTTTTGTATAAGTCACTTTAGTATTCTGTTTGATAAAATAGGAAGTATGTTTATAACTCATGCTGCACACCTAAGTACAATGATTTCTCAAGGGAATGCACTTTGGGTTGTAACTCAATCCAGAATGAAATACCATTTTTATTAAAACAAAACAAAAAAAAACCTGACAGATAAACTATAATTATCTATACCTGGGTATCTAGCAGGAATTTTTTTGAATAAGCAGTGAATATGTTACTTTGAAGAAAACAATGACAAATCATACCATTGTACTTTATGGCAAAATGTAATACTAAAGCTTTCATTCAGAAATTATAATCTTGGAAAACCTGTACCTTACACTGTAAACCTGACAGACCTATAGTACTTGTTTTGCTGATGAGACTGGTAGTGATATTAAAGTGATTTTTATATTGTATAATGAAATGCATCAAAAATCTAAAGATCTGAGAATTTCTGAACAAAATTCTAATTTCTCCAAATGAACAAAGCTCAAGTTCACAAAATCACACATGGGCAAAATATCATCCATTCAGAGCACAAAACAGATGAACAAATTTTAATATAGGACTAATATATTACAATAGACTGAATACAAGTTAACATGAGAATTCAGACCAATATTAAAAAGATTAAAGAAACATTGTAACAATGATAAACTTATCTCTATTTTGCTTTAGAAAATAGTTAATTTTTTTTTTAATGGCATGTATTTATTTATTTATTTATTTGTCTGTTTGTTTGTTTTTTTGTTTATACATGCACTGGGTATAGTCAGAAGCGCGGGAGGGTGAGAGAATTCACCAGAGCAAGAGCGGGGAGCAGAGCAGGCAGAAGGACCGAAGTACACTGCTGAGGGGAGCAGCGGGCGCCAGGAGAGGACTGCACACCATGTGGGACCCTCCTCCGGTGGCCGGGGAGCAGCCGGGGATCGAACCGGCACAGCAGAGGCTGCGGGCAGCTTCGCAACCCAGCGCTCAACCGCTGCGCCACCGGGGAGGCCCGAAAATAGTTAATTTTTTAAAACAGATTTCACTTGAGAACATGTAAAGGCTTGTTATTATGATTTCTTAATGAATAACTTTTGATGTTCTTGGTTTTAAATTTAGTACAATCTGTACAAATAAATACTACCTATAAAAAAAGAGCTCTTGGGGTCCTCATTAATTTTTAATTTGTTTTTTATTTTTATTTATTTCTTTATTTTTTACATTTTAAAAGGACAGGTTTATTAGGAAAAGGAGAAAAAGAGAGGCACCTGTGTAGTAATAGGTGGCAGGAGAGTTGCCCTCCGTAAGTTTTTAAAGTGTAAAAATAAGCTGAGATCAACAATTTGAGAACTGTGATTCAAGTCCAATGTCTGTGTATTACAAAGAAGGAAACTGAGCTTGAGAGGGGCTCAGTGACTGCCCAAAGTCACAGAACTTTCTATAAACAAGAGTTGATTATAGGGGGGGGAAGCCCAAGCAAGACTAACCACTGCTTTACTAACCACTGTCCACTGCTTTACTACTGTATCACATGCCTAATGAATTTTTTTTTTTTAAAGTTTTTATTTATGTTTACAAGAACTGGGGGGTAGGCCAGAGGTGCAGGGGGTGAGAGGATTCACCAGAGACAGGGTGGGGAGCAGAACAGGCAGATCTATTGAAATACACTGCTGAGGGAGGTCTGCCGTGCCATGTGGGTCAGTTCTCTGACCGGGGATCAAACTCATGCCGCAGTAGCTAGCAATAGCTTGCTAGTGCTGAGACTTTAACCCCTGCACCAACAGGGAGGCCCTAAACGAGTTATTTTAAAAACTTGTACAGAATACAACTTTAGCACATCATTATGGATCAGAAACCCTTTTAACATTAAAACAGAAAATATTGAAGATTTACAGGAGAACATTTTACATGGGAAATTTGAGATTATTTGCATAAAGAATTTGAGCCTATTATGCATTCACTACTATATTAGGTTGTTCAGAGAACTGAAGTAGATAAAATATGGTCCATAGCTTTAAGGAGTTTTTCATTTGGTTGGGATATGTAAAGACTGCTCAATATAAAACAGATTTTTGTCTTACTCTGACCTGCATGTGATGCAAATGGTTATAAAAGTGCTACAATTCAGAGAAAGGAGAGACCAAAAATAGCTAGTAAAGATCATGAGGAGACAGCCTGCACCCCGGAATGTTAGTCAAATTAACATGATCATGCAAAAAGAGAGCTACATCCCTGAAACACCACACGTAAAGCCAGGGAGACAAAAACAAAAAACATGCTATGGTAATCACCAAACTAGAAACAGCCAACAAAACTAAAGCGAGCAAGTTGAGAAACTAAGATAGACAGGAAAACAGGCTCAAGTGAAAACATGTCTTGAAGGTCAGGTAAAGGAATTTAGATTCTGCATTTCATTAGCTCCACTGTAAAGTCAGTATTAAATAACAAATAAATCATACACACAAACATACACTGCACTTTTTATTCTTAATCACAAAAATTTCAAACTAAAATTTCCCTCAAGAATAAAATGTGGCATATTTACAAAATGAAATACTACTCAGTAATAAAAACTACTAATGCACTCCACTACACAGCTGAATCACAAAAATAGTAAAAAAAGAGTACATATGTCATGATTACAGTTAAATAAAGTTCAAGAACAGGCAACACTAAACCACAGGGATAAAACCAAAATAGTAGTTATTTCTAGGAGAATTGGCTGCTAGCAGATACAAGGGCCCTTTTTTTTTAACAATTGTATGTCTTCATTTGGGTGTTGGTGACGGGAACTGTTTAAGTTTGTTAAAGTGCACTAAAAATCGCTAAATGTGAAAAAAAAAAATCAAGTCTCTTAAGACACTTTCTAAATGGAAGGTAGTATCTTTGATTCAGTATTTTCTACATTATCATTAAATTATTCTAGGATTTGCTTATTAGAGTAACAATCTGACACCTTGACATGTAAAACTTGTAAATTTTTTTTAAGGTTTATTTATTTATGCATACAAGAACTGGGGTGTAAGCCAGAGGTGTGGGGGTGAGGGGATTCACCAGAGACAGAGTAGGGAGCAGAACAGGCCGATCTACTGATATACACTGCTGAGGGGAGCAGGAGGTGAGGCAGGAGAGGTCTGCTGGTCATGTGGGTTAGCTCCCTGGCCAGCTGGATGGTGCTTTAGAGGCTGGCAATAGCTTGATAGCACTGTGTCTTTAAACCCTGCGCCACTGGGGAAGCCCTTGCAATTTTTTAAATTGTGGTAAAAGATACCTAACATGAAATTTTCCATGTGAACCATTTTAAAGTGACTGTATAGTTCAGTGGCATTAAGTACATTCACATTGCTTTTTCATGGGATGCACACCTGATCTATCCAACTAAATTGTACATTTCATAGTAAAAATCTTCAAATGTCTTATAGCCCAAGCAGAGTGCCTCACATCTGTTACTTAGTGTTATTAAAAAAAAAAAAAAAAAAAAAACAAACCTTAGAAGTTAGAATAAAATATCACATAACACAATATTAATCAATTTTTATATTCTAAGGGTATATGTCATCTTTGTGCATGGAAATAAGTAAGTAATGTAATTGCCATCACACTATTTTAATACTTTTTTGACACAAACTTGAGACAAACTTTGACTACACTTTCACATCTGATATGATCATACGTTTAATAGCTGCATAAATTCAGTTATTTTACTTAAATTTTCCTGTTAATTAAAATCATGTTGTTTTTTTGGGCCTCCCCGGTGGCGCAGCGGTTGAGCGCTGGGTTGTGAAGCTGCCCACAGCCTCTGCAGCGCCAGTTCGATCCCCGGCCACCGGCAAGGGTCCCACATGATGCGCAGACCTCTCCTGCTGTGCCCGCTGCTCCCCTCAGCAGTGTACTTCGTCAGTCTGCCTGTTCTGCTTCCCGCTCCGGCTCTGGTGGATTCTCTCACCCTCCCACGCTTCTGACTGTACCCAGTGCTTGTATAAATAAATAAACAAATCTTTTTTAAAAAAAATCATGTTGTTTTTAAATGTCTGCTACTGTAAAGGACAGTCTTTATCCTTCAATTGAATTAAATTAGAATTATTCCCAAGAAGAAGATATCTGAATTAAGGGAATGAATATTTTGGTGTTTAATGGTACCATACTATGCTTTAGCAAATGAATATACCAATATGTTTTAGCCCCACAGGTAAATGAACCAATTTCACTACAACATTTTTACTATCCAGTGGTATCTGAACAATATATATATATATTTTTTTGGCTATGTAAATAAAAAAAGAAAAAACCAGGAAAATGCTGATGGTTCGGAACAAAACAATATTCTTTTCACTGGGTACATAAATTGGCAGAATCCAGAATCCAGTGCCTGGACATTATAGGAAGTAAAATGATTTCTTCTTGTTACCCTCTAGGGATGGAAAAAGCAACTTTTTTATTAGGGAACACACTCACAAGATGAGTTTCCCCCATAATACCACTTTCTTCTGAGAGCCAAAAAGGGCTCTTCTGTCAAGATGGATTTACTCTTAGTTCAAATGCCTCAAAGAGTACAGATGAATGGAATAGAAGTGACCAATAAAGTTAGGAGAAAGCAATTTCACTGCCAAATCTCAGAATGCTAGATTAACTGACAGACCAAGTTAACTGGCACTTATACCCACACAATAAAATGAAATCTTTACCTCCACATGATAGCTCATCTTGAAGCAGAACCAAGTGCATAGGGCAAGAGCACCTTGTAGTACCATCTCCTTTTACAAGGCAAATATGTGAACAGCCACCATTATCCTGAGCACAAGGATGTTGTCCTGCAAAAGATAAGAAAAACCCAGTCAAAATCAACTGCATATGAATTATCAAAGAAATTAAGTATGAGGTCACCTTAGACTTGATTTTCATACAATTCCTCACTTCATCCCTATACAATCTATAAGAAAATGAGGACAACTTCAAAACACAGTATACTTGTGCCTAACCACATATTTATATATCTACTAAATATCAACAAATAACAAGTATCTTAAGCAAGCTAATAGTACAACTCATGTTAATTTTTGTGAATAAGAAAAGCTGATTGCTGTAACTAAAAAAACTGTTAGGGAGGATGATGGGACTTGGATATTATTCTATTTAGAATATTAAAACTTTCCTAAACTCAAGATTTTAACTCAAGTTCTCTTTTCTGAAAGATGACTTTACTCAAAAAAGTACATTTTAATGAGAAATTCACTGAAAAATTTTAAAGTTTTCGAAGAAAAATCCTAAGGTGATATGAAACTCATCATTCAGAGACAACCAAAATTATTTGCTTGGTTAACTGCAAAAGATAACCTGCAATGTTACAAACGCCTAATTTCCACATACTTGGTTTAAATTACTTGTAAAGCTTGTCTGACAAATTATACTTAATGAAATCAAATACATTTGATTTGAATTTTCTATTAGCTTGTATTAAAAAGCAAATTGCCATTTGTCATCACCAACATCTAATGTAGCCACCTATTCATTATCTGCCTCTCCTCTATAATAATGCATCAGTTCTGCTTCAGAGTGTGCTGATGAGATTGAGAGAGCAGGCGCTCTATCTATATCAACAGATGTGCTTTATGACAACATAGGTATCCCAAAAAAGACATAGCCCATACAGCAGTTTCAACATTTTCATTCCATGACACTTTTGATAAACAAGACTCTTATTTCCTGAATATCATTAGAAATTTGAAAATTTTTTTTGAACTATTAAAACATAACTAAATATTGAATTATATAAAAAGATACCACTTCTGAATTCTGAATATCTGCTGAGACTTTCTGCAATAAAATACTCATATATCAATTTAATAGCTTAGGTACTATGTATCTACTACCTTATTTCTATAAAAATCTCAGCATGAGATAAATGTAACAGAACACTTCCAACTTTCCAATTCTCAAATCCTTCTAACTTAACTCCTAAGATCACACACAGTGACAACATTGAACAAGCAATGTTACCCTCATTTCTCTTCTCTCCTTCCATACTCCAATTTCATTTAAAACTTTATAGTGAGAAGTTAAGGCGTTTCAAAAGCTCTCTCTTATATGCCTCCATTTAACATTAGCATTCCAGGTACTATCATATTATGGCTATAGTAGTGATGGTATCTTTGATTATAGCACATATTAACAAGTAACTAAGTCAAGATAATTAGCCATTTTTAAAAGGTCTCACTAGGATAAAAGCAAATATTTTGGTTACTTTTATAAGCAGAGGATTGAAACGTATCCAAAAAGGTAAAAAACAAGCACTTAAGGACACACTGATTTTTAGTTTGCTTTGTTATTGCTTAAGAATAAGGTTATTCCATGATATTACATTTATCATTCTATAAATATAATTATTCTGCTTTTGTTCCACCTATGGTAGGTATAAGGAAACAAAAGAAATATGTGCTTTATTTTGAAAGGGACTGAAAGAAATAAAAAGTTGCCATGAGAAGCAGAGTCTGTCCAACCTGGGGAAATTTGAAAATGAGCAAGCCCATACCTTCCTGTCAATATCTGTTTTTGCAGGGAAAAGACATTTAATTTGAAAAAGCTCCCAGGTCAGTTTGACATAAGTGGGTTTTTTTTTTAAAGGCAAAACTGAAAGTGCATAAAAATCTTGAAGAGGTAAGAAACACAAAAGAACCTTTAATTCTATCTTAATTTCTTATGATAAACTCAAATCCTATAATAAGCATACCCCAATAGCACTTACTGTATTCCTGAAGATTCAGTTCTTTCACTGCATGAATGTCACTAAGCTGGGCAATTCGAGCCTGGACTTTGGTTCTACCCTCTCGACCTGTCATGTCAATTTTTTCAATCATTTGCTGCTGTTTATCAATCCAATATAGCCAGTTTTCAAACACAGTCAGTCCCACTGGCTGCAAAATATTGGAGTCTTCTAACACTATTCGGTTGGCACCTTGGAAAACAGAACATTCAACAGAAACGATTCAATGATTATTATCAGTTAAAGATTGTAAAAGTATTGAAAAGGAAAGGAGGTAAGCTTTCTACCATAGAACTTAAAAACATTCTAAGAAAAGATATATACATACCAGAAAAAAGATAACAGAGTAAACACTCAGGCACAGTCAAAAGCAAAGTGCTAACATTAAGGAATGCCAAGTTCATAGAAAGGTACTTAGAGCAGTTTTCAAATGTGCAGGGTCTATTTTTAAAATTAAATTTTATGAAAAATTCTTAACATGTAAAACAAATAAATATGGTGTTTCTCTAGAGGAAGCAGAGGGAACCAGTCCAGAGAACTGTGCTCTGGGCCTCCCCCACTCACCAAAGGCATAAGCAATGAACAACTCCACCCTCATACCACCTGGCTACCTAGACTGAGGAAAAATGGCTGACTCAGAGGTTACCTGGGTCAAGGCGCACCTCAAAGTAAGAATTCTTCCTACAACATCCCCACACAGAGCCATCCAGACTAATATAAAGTTCTTTCACATACTGTGCTGAAATCTATACTCCCAATCCTCATCCCTATAGTTTCTCCCTGAAAGAGAAAAAAATACATTTTCTCCTCTTCGTAATAGGCCTTCAAATATATATTTTCATGGTTCGTAAGTAATGAATTCAAAGAAAGGCAATAGCTTATACTTTGGAAATGTCAGAGGAGATTCCAGGAAAGAGACAAACATAAAGCTAAGTTTCAATAAATGGAGGAAAGCAGGGAGCTACTCCAGATGAGAAGGCATTCACTAAGTGAACATTCAAATCTGTGGGGTTAAATACAAGTATACTTATGCTTCCTTCTGAAAATATACTAAAATGGCATTACAATTAAGACATGAAAACAAGGACAAGTAGGACAGAAGCAGAGAAAAGTGATGAAATTTAGAAGTTGGAGGACAGACCAGAGATCATCACATAGGAACTGAGAGAAAGCTACACGCCTGCAGTCAGTGAAATCAGTAACAAAACCGATCACCTCAGGAACTAGGTCACCAAGTACTTGGGAGGGGAGCAAAGGAAGGAGTCACATGGCTGGTGCTAAAAGAAGAGTCCTGGTTGTATCTCCTCCATTTCTCTAGCAGAAGACTGCAGATACACTTTTTTTAAGTGCTAGAACCAGACTTAACAAACCAAGCAAAGACATAGAGTACAATGCTATTCATGGGATTTTACAGAATTACCTAAAATTCTATTTTCTAATTGGTGAGTCTCCCAAAACCCTTCTCCTATCAGACTCCAGGAATACAGCATCCAGTTTTTATCTTCATACAGAAGACTGGAAGATAGCAAAATATATCTTCATCAGAAAGTCAACTTACAATGTCAAAAATGGAAAAAAATCAAGAAATAGCAGTTGCAAGCATCTTATTTTAGAATATCTGAATGTGGACGCCTGAGGTTGGGAACTGAGAATAGGAAAGAGAAGAGCAGTACTTCCTGTTATAAGCCAAGAAGCCATTTGATTTACATATTTAAAGGTATTACTTTAATGAAAATTAAGTGCTCCTCCTCAAAACACTAAAAATAGATGTACTGTATGACCCAGCAAATCTACTTTTAAGTATCGAGGAAAAATACAAAACATTAATTGGAAGAGATGTAAGTACTTCTATGTTCACTGCAGTCCTATTTACAATAGCCAAGTTATGGAAACAACTTAAGTGCCCAAGGTCAAAGGAGTGGATCAGAATAATGTGGTGTGAATAAATACACATTTTTTTTTTTAAATTGTGTGTTGGTGTACAGTGGAATACTACTCAGTGATAAAATAAACTCTTGCCATTTGTGTCAACATGAATGGAAGTCAAGAGGATGATGTGAAACAAAATAAGCCAGAAAGAGAAAGCCAAATACTGGATGGTCTCGCTAATATGAGAAACAAAGGGATAGTGGAAACAAAACCAGTTAGAAACTCTTGACATCTGATTGCAAAATTGAGGCAGTCAAGAAGGGGAGGGTAGCAGAGTGGCAGTGGGGAAGGAAGGAGTCCAATGGAACATGGTGGAGGATTATTGGGACACTGGTGATGGGCATGGCATGGAAATATACATTTATAGAGGTTTAAACCTACAACCTCCAAAGCAGATACAACAATGTAAACCAATTGTACATCAATAAACATAATTTAAAAAATAAACAATAAAAACCACTGTCTAAAAAAATTAAACAGTAATATAATAGGAGTGATTATGGCAGCAGAAGAGTGTCGCAGTGTCTCTGCAGGACCCCAAAGATGATGAAGACCTGATCTACTTTGATGGCAGTGATAGAAAGGGTATAAGCAGAACACTGGAACCAACAATGAAAAGACATGCTTATCTATTCAATAAACTAAGCACGCACTAAATGCAATCCATTGTAAAAAGCTCTGCAGGAGGCTAAAAATATGAAGTGGAAAGAGAGTCCATGAAAAAAAGTGCACAATTTTCTGTGAATATATAAGAAATTAAAAAACCCACTAACATTACATTACACTAACCTAATTACATTAAAAGAGAAAAAAGGAAACATTCCTTTTCAAGAGGCCAACACAACCTGATGGCAAAACAAGTACATAAGAAAGGAAAGTTCCAGGGTAGCCTTTCTCATGAATACAGATGTAAATAAACATCTTTAACAAAACAGTGGAAGTCAAATCCAGCATTATATGAAAAGGATAATGTATCATGCCAAATCTGATTTATCCTAGCAAACAAGGAACAGAAGGGAACTTTCCTAATCTGATTTTAAAAAAATGGCTATCTACAGAAAAACTTTAGCAAACATAATACCTATTCATTAAGTATAAAATCATGATTTTCAAAATCAAGAAAAACAAAAACCAACAAACAAAAAAATACAAAGATTCTCTTATTCTATTCAACATTGTACTGGGGGTCCTAGCCAGTGTTAAAAGGCAAAGAAAAGGGGCTGGAAAAGGTAAAATAAAACTGTGATTATTTGTAGACAACAGATTCTGGAATGTAGAAACAACAGATCAAAGAATTTAGCAAAGTTTCTGGGTATAAGCTCAATATAGCAAAGAAGGCAGAGAAAGAAACCTCTTTTCTCTCTTCCAGTCACAGATAGATGATGAAATATTTAATTTAGACTATTCTTCACCATTAGCATCAAATACCAAGAATAACTCTAATAGTGAGGGGTAAGACATTTATACACAAAACTATGAAACACTGAGGGAAATTAAAGTTCTCAATCAAGGAGGGTTCTGCCATGTTCAGGGTCTGAAGAACTGATCATTAAAAAGAATTCTCCCCACACTGGCTTAGAAATTCAAAGTAAACCCAGTCAAAATCAAGAGCAGGGCCTCCCCGGTGGCGCAGCGGTTGAGCGCTGGGTTGTGAAGCTGCCCGCAGCCTCGGCGGCGCCGGTTCGATCCCCGGCTGCTCCCCAGCCACCAGAGGAGGGTCCCACATGGCGCGCAGACCTCTCCTGCCGCCCGCTGCTCCCCTCAGCAGTGTACTTCGGTCCTTCTGCCTGCTGTGCTCCCCGCTCTGGCTCTGGTGAATTCTCTCACCCTCCCGCGCTTCTGACTGTACCCAGTGCATGTATAAACAAAACAAACAAACAAACAAACAAATAAATAAAACATGCCTCTATTTAAAAAAAAAAAAAAAAATCAAGAGCAGATTTGTCTTTTTTTGGTGGAAACTCAGAAACTGATTCTAAAATGTACATGGGGGCCTACCTGGTGGCGCAAGGGGTTAAGCGCCGCACTATGAAACAATCCGCACTATGAAACAATCCGCAGTCTCTGCAGCACAAGTTCAATCCCCCACTGGCCAGCAACCCCTATGGCGCAGCAGACCTCTCCTGCCTCTCCCACTGCTCCCCTCAGCAGTGTATTTCAGTCAGTCTGCGTACTCTGTCTCTGGTGAACCCTCTTACCTGCCTGCCTCCCCGTCACCCCCCACCCCCGCACCTCTGGCCTGTACAGAAGTATCAATGCATAAATAAATAAATCTTTAAAAATAAATAGATAGAATCACTTTGGAAAATAATATGGATAGATCTACTGAAGCTAATATATATACCTACCATATTACACAATGTGAGTATAAGAATAATCATGCATCACTGCTTTTAAGATTAAAAAATGGAAACAGCAGTTTAGGTAGGCAGCAGAATAGACAAACTGTAGAATGCTCATGCAATGAAATACTAACTAGCATTGAAAACAAATGGTATAGGAGTTGTGGATCAAAGGGGACATATTAAAACCATTATCAATCTGAAAAGAAGCAAGCTACAAAAGAAAAGATGAGAATATTTATATAAAGTTTTAAAAAGGTTTAAAGTGTGTGTGCGTGTGTGTAGTAAAAGACACAAACACAAAGCAAAATATGCATGGCAAAGAAAAACATGAAAAGTAACTTCTGGAAATGGAGAACAGAATTAGGAAAGAGTCAAAGGATTTCAAATTACTCTCTAATGTTTTATTTCAAGTGAAAGGAGAAGGTAGATAAGTCCAAAAGCAAATATGGCAAAAACACTAAGATTTGACAGTGCTGGAGAGTAGGAACACTGTATCTTCCATATGTTGGAAACATTTCATGAGTAAGGGTATAAGAAAGTATAAAGAAAAACAAATTAATTCTTTGAAGTGTAATAATAGTGTTTTGAATTTCTTTTTTAAATTTCTAAACTGTCTTTTTTTTTTTTTTTTTTAAAGATTTATTTATTTATTTATACAAGCACTGGGTACAGTCAGACGCACGGGAGGGTGAGAGAATTCACCAGAGCCAGAGCAGGGAGCAAAGCAGGCAGAAGGACCCAAGTACATTGCTGAGGGGAGCAGCGGGCGGCTGGAGAGGTCTGCGCACCATGTGGGACCCTCCTCCAGTGGCTGGGGAGAAGCCGGGGATCGAACCGGTGCTGCAGAGGCTGCGGGCAGCTTCTCAACCCAGCGCTCAACCGCTGCGCCACCCGGGAGGCCCTCTAAACTGTCTTTTAATGAACATGTGCTGTATTTAAAAATGAAAAGTAAACACATAAATGCAGAGAGATAAAAAGGGGAAATACCCATGTTAAATATAAATTGGAGTTAAAGTACTGATATAAATAACTATTATAAAATTCATGGTGATATAAGAGATGTAGGTGATCAGATTAGGGAAACAATATACCACACCAGGAATGTACAAAAACGTGTGTGTGTGTGTGTTTGTGTACACACAACTGTTTAAAATCAGAGAAGACATAAAGGGAAACATTTGAACCCAAAAAGATATCATTTCTTAATTTTTTTCCAAAAAACTTACGTAAATTCAAAAACATAAAAATCCAAGTGATACAAAAATGCTCTTAATATTTTAGTGTGCAACTCTTACAGAACTTTCTCAAGGCACATTTTATCACCAACATTATATTCATGTTTCTTAATATATATACACAGTGCATGTACATATATTTTTGAAGGGCAATTTGCCAGCATACAATATAGCATTCTATATATAAACACACACATATAAAAAAAACCCAGTTTATATAGTTATATGTAATATATACTATGTATTATATACTATATATAACATATACTATAGTTTTAAATTTTAAACAAAATATTGTTACACAACTTAAAATTTTAAAAAATCATCCTTCTGGGGTCTCCCTGGTGGTGCAAGGGGTTAAGCACCACACTATGAAGCAATCCACAGGCCCTGCAGCATGAGTTCGATCCCCGGCCGGCCAGGGAGCAACCCACATGGCGAAGCAGACCTTTCCTGTCTCGCCTGCTGCTTCCCTCAGCAGTGTATTTCAGTCAGTCTGCCTATTGTGTTCCCCGCTCTGTCTCTGGTGAATCCTCTCACTCCCCTGCATCTCTGGCCTGTGTCCCAGCCCTTGCATGCATAAATAAATAAATCTTTAAAAAAAAAATCATCCTTCTATGACAGTCATACAGATCTACCATGTTTTTTAAATAACTATAATATTCCATACACTGGATATACTAAAATGCATTTCTCTGTGACAGACTATTATGAATAAGGCTCACAAATTGGGCTAGTGTTTCTGTAAGACAGCTATCTAAAAGGAAAATTTACTGACAAAATGCCCTTCAAAAATGTTCTACCAATTTCTACTTTCACCAAAGTGCATGAGGGTATGACATTTCCTACCATCCTGGGAAAAGTTGGGTATAATCCACTTTACAATATTTCTGTCACTCTGACAGACATAAGCTATGTTATTTTCTTTTCACTTTCCTGATCATTATTGAGGCCATAAAGAATATTTAGGGATAGGAGAGATAACAATGATTGCAGACAGAGGACTGCAGAGATATGAGAAAGTAAAAGTAGATCTGAAGACCAAGTAATGATTTAATTAGGTTAAAGCACCGATAATGTAAAGATGATTTGACTCTAATGACTTTGAGAACAAAGAATACCAACGTACGTGTACATACTAGACTTCTTTCCCTCAGGTTTTTTTAAAAAACATTTATGTATGTATGTATGTATGTATGTATGCATGTATAAATACATACATACATATAAGCACTGGGTACAGTCAGAAGCGTGGGAGGGTGGGAGAATTCACCAGAGCCAGAGCAGGGAACAGAACAGGCAGACCTGACGAAATACACTGCTGAGGGGAGCAGTGGACGCAGCAGCAGAGGTCTGTAGTGCCATGTGGGACCCTCGCCGGCGGCCAGGCATCAAACCGGCAGTGCAGAGGCTGAGGCCAGCTTCGCAGCCCAGCGCTCAATGGCTGTGCCACCAGGGAGGCCCTTTTCCCTCAAGTTTTAAGGCTAACTTGAAAGATTTTTTTCAGCACAGTAGTGATATGACTAGAAACCACACTTCAGGAATTAATATTGGAACAGTGTACCCAATTTCATAGGGAAAAAATCCAGTAAGGGTGGATTCAGGCCAGAGATGTTAAGAAAAACATAAACTAGAGCAAAGAATTAGGGAAGGAAAAGAGATGCATTAGTACTGTATTATTTACAGAGCCCACATCAAGGAAACTGGAAAGTTATTAGATAACAGAGGAAGTAATCCTACTGATGGCTGAAGACAATGTGCTCCCCAACCAAGTTGATGCTGATTACATTTAGTGAATACATGTAAAGAAACATGTACCAAAATAATATAATGAAAGAAAAATACAAATGCTAATGATGAATCATCTCAATACTGAAATCAAATTAAGAAATACATTTAAGTACCTGAAAGATCACTACTTTCAATTCGGCGGAGATCTGAATCAGCCCAAAAGAGCTTGCCCAATCTGCTATCAAGAGCCAAAGCAACTGGTTTACTTAAGCCACTGAAAAAGAGGACCTCCCGTTCTGTTCCATCCAAAGCAGCTCGTTCAATTTTGGGAGACCTTTCCTGAAGATTGGTAAAATACATATACCTGAAGAGAAAGGAGGAACAAAATAAGAAACCCAGCAAAATGACGACTTTTTGTTGATTAAGACATGAGGTATTTTTAAATATTTTAGAATACATTATTTTAAAAGTCACGAGATACTTTCAATAGCAGTAACAAAGGGTAAACACAAGTTGTTAGGGAGCTAACTTTGATGGATTAGTAAGACAAAGCATAGCAATTAAAAAAGTTAAATAAAGGGCCTCCCTGGTGGCGCAGCGGTTGAGTGCTGGGTTGCGAAGCTGCCCGCA
This sequence comes from Talpa occidentalis, assembly GCF_014898055.3. Lineage (NCBI taxonomy): Eukaryota > Metazoa > Chordata > Mammalia > Eulipotyphla > Talpidae > Talpa > Talpa occidentalis. The sequence goes on along the minus strand of NW_023601653.1, from coordinate 62,292,180 downwards.
GCCTCTGTGGCGCCGGTTCAATCCTCGGCTGCTCCCTGGCCACCAGAAAAGGGTCCTGCATGGCGCGCAGACCTCTCCTGCCGCCCACTGCTCCCCTCAGCAGTGTACTTCGGTCCTTCTGCCTGCTCTGCTCCCTGCTCTGGTGAATTGTCTCACCCTCCCGTGCTTCTGACTGTACCCAGTGTTTGTATAAATAAAATAAATCTTTAAAAAAAAAAAAAAAGGTTAAATAAAATAGTAACCAAAGAGATATGGACATAAAATCTTAATTCCTTCTTTAATTAGTCTACTTCATAACTAAAAATAAGTCACATATAAATCAATTCTTATATTTAATTTCCAGCATTTATCTCTTTCTTCTCTTTTGAAGTAAACTATTCACACTACTATATTCCTTATCATTCATTCAGATTATTTGCATACTTATTTGTGTAAGTATATTCAATAGAAAGCTCTGTAGTAAATAAAAGAAGACCTAACAGTTCTTGTCATAATAAAACCTAAAGTTTAGTAGGAAATATAAGACTTAAAAACAATTAATTATAAGGTGAACTGGAAAGGACTCAGTGAAACTAGATGCACAGATGTGTTGGCGAAATCACATCTGGCTGGTGGCAAGCAGATTAAGGAAAACTTCAAAGAATGTGGCAGCTCAAATGGTCAAATTTAGAATTAAAGCAATAGTTATTTAGAAGGAAATTCTCGACAGTAAAATAAGAGAAGATATAAGCAAAGATATAAGAAAATGCATAGGCAGGTGGATGGAAAATGTATGTTTTTTTTTCCACTGGAGTCCAGAACTTTTTTTTTTTAAGATTTATTTATTTATATAAGAACTGTGGTGCAGTCAGAGGCGCGGGAGGGTGAAAGAATTCACCAGAGCCAGACCAGGGAGCAGAACAGGCAGACGGACTGAAGACACTGATGAGGGGAGCAGTAGGCATGGCAGGAGAGGTCCGGTGCGCCATGTGGGATTCTCGCCGGCCGGCTGGGATAGAACCCACGCTGCAGAGGCTGCGGACCCCTTCATAGCGCTGCACTCAACCCGCTGTGCCATCAGGGAGGCCCCAGCGTCCAGAACTTTAAGAGGTAAATAACAAATGGGCTGAAAAGGAATGGTGAGTCTCAGATTCCAAGACATCTAAACACCACTTTAATAACATACCCTTTCTCTGGGTTTACCACAATGGCTCGAGGTCTGTCTTGTTCTCCTTTCAGCACCACTCCAATTGATCTCCCATCTAATCTTGTTACATTAATGACATTAGTGGCCTCACAAGTCCAGTAGATGTATCGGCTATAAATATCAATGCTGAGGTCATAGGGCTGTATTTCTAGGTTCTGGTTCGGAACAGAGCTCACAACAACAGTAAGACCCTAAGGAAAGAAAAAGACATACAAATAGAAAATTGGACCCCAAGCCAGACTTGAGGCGATCACACACAATGCTTACACTTAAGTGGTCACACATCTGAGAACAAACTCTCAAGTCTCAAGGGACATTTCTTAACAACACAAATTTTTTATGAGTAATGTGCTTCTTTGTTAACATGCATTTCAAATGTTCCCTTCAGTTTTTATGACATGGGGAGGAAGAGAGATCTGAGGCCATATTAGTTGCTCTAAGAACCTGACGGAGCATTGATTAGAGATGGGAGAGAGAAAATAGCAGCTGTCTCCTGTAACCTGGAGACAACTGTGGCTAGAACCATATCCTTGAAAGATCTCAGTGCAAAGGTCCTCAAGCAGGGCAAATTTTGCATTTGCAAAAGTCTCACCAGAGGTATTTGGCAGTGTCTGGAGACTTTTTTACTTGTTATGCCTGTGGGCATAAAACTGGCATGAAGGAGACAGAGGCCAGGGATGCGGCTAAACATCCCACAGTATATGGGCCAGACCCCCCACAACAAAGAATTATCTAGTCCAAAATGTCAATAGTGCTTAAATTGAGAAACTCTGCTCTGGAGACAATAGCAATTTGTCAAGGCTACAAACCAAATCTATTCATCATGTCTTTCTCTATTCCCCAAATCCACCAAAAAGAACTGTTTTGTACAAAGCCAAGCAAAAAGAGTCTTTGTCCATCTAGCCTCTCTGAATAAATTATATTTTATGTATTACTCAGCACAGCTGAGGTAATACATTCCTTAATGAGATTACCTCATTTATTTGCTGTGTCCTTGGCTGTAAAATGAGAGCTATAATTTCTATCTACTAGTTATCAGCCTGTTAATCCAGGCCTACATAGTATAAAGTACATCTGCAATATATCTCTATAATATACCCCTAAGTGATCTCTAATCAGCTCTAAATACATTTTGTGAGATAAAATATATCAAAGATTAGTAATCTAATCTCTCTAATTTTTAATATATTCAAAATCCAATTTAACATCATTGTTATAAGGAAGATGACAGTAATTGAAAGTAATCCCAGACTAACACTGCTTGGCCAAAGAAAGAAAGTAAAGAAGTATGGAAAGTATAATAAAACATGACTCATACACAGAATACGTAAGACTTGCTGATTATATTTTCTTTCCCATCCCATAGTCCCCAAATAATATTCTCCCCCCAAAACCAATAATGATAATGTATCCTAAATGATTTTAATTTTACTGAGCTTGTTTTGTATACTTCCTATTCTCTGAACCTTTTAAATAGTAAAGTAGCAATGTAAGTATTATTGAATTCTTACAATGTGATAAATAATGGGCTATGTGCTTTACATTTCTTTCAGCTAAAAGTTCCTAAGAATACTAGGAGTGATAGAGTTGAGATGAAAATCAACATCTAATTTCAAAATGTCTAATACTTCATGCAAATGAGCCACAACAAACAAAACTTTATATAAATGAATATGGTAGCAGTGACTGTCAAAACCAATATGTAAGCACAAGTTACCCTAATACAATTTAAATTACAATAACATGATCAGTTTTGATCATTAGGAGGGGTAAAAAACTGCTAGTCACCACCCCACCCCAAACAGAGTCAATGCTTAAGTAAAATAGGATGGTGGGTCAGTCTAGTTACTAGGCAGAAGAAATGGGTTTTGAACTGAGTCCTGAATTACCTGGCTGCCATCTTCTTGTGCTTTTCGGATCATGTTTTGCCGTGAATCAATCCAATATAGTTGCTTGTCTAGTGGGTCATAGTCAATGGCCCGGACATTCCGAAGGCTATGGATAGGAAGGATGATGTCAGGACTCTGCTGTTCATCAATCACCATGCGGTTGATGGCGCTCTTTTGACTGAAGAGCAGGAAAGTAGTTGGAGCTTAAAGAAAAAAAAATAGTAAATCTGAAAGAGTTGACCAGCCAGTGTACTATACAGCTCATACAAAACAGACACAGATATTGAAGAGGAAAGGTTGAAGACAACCCTTTGGTTATGCCCCTGAAAATTTTCAAGGTAACATTAATCAGCACTCTCATTACCAAACCAGTTATGAATTTACGCAATGAGATAGCCACCTAGCTGACTTGTCTCCATCTTGTCCACAGTAGTATTTGCAGGAAACTTGATTTCAGTGAAGCATTTGATAAGCTAAACAAAATACTCCTTGTCCACCATGTGACAAATGCTACCTCCTCCATAACCTACTCCTGTGGGTGAGAGGAAGTGAGGCCTCCATAGGTCAAAACACATAAGGTTGGGGGCCTCCCTGGTGGCGCAGCAGTTGAGCACTGCGCTGCAAAGCTGTCCGCAGCCTCTGCAGCTCCAGTATCATTCCCCGCTGCCCAGGGAGAACCCCACATGGCGCAGCAGGCCTCTCCTGCCTCGCCCGCTGCTCCCCTCAGCAATGTCTTTGGTCCATCTGCCTGTTCCTGCACCCCGCTCTGGCTCTGGTGAATTCTCTCACCCTCCCGTGCTTCTGACCTGTACCCCAGTTCTTGTATAAAATAAATAAATAAATCTTTAAAAAACAAAAACACACACACACATAAGTTTGGTTTAGTCTAAGGCCTCTCACTACATAGTCACTGATCTTAACTAAGTCACTAAACCTCTCTGGGTTAAGTTTACTCAATTCTAAAATTAGATTCTAATTACCTTGTCCCATCATTAAATTGCTATAAGAATTCTATAATGTATGTGAAAATATTTTTGTAAGGCTTTAACAACTTTATATAATGTAAAGTAAAAAATGTTTATTACTACCAATAATAGAATAATAAACTTGGTGTTAGCAGGAATTAAACAAATCCTCATGTATGATAGATACAGGCTTATTAGTACTGTATATGAGATGGCTACAGGGAGAAAGACCTATAAAAATCTTACACACAAAACATTAACAAATGCTTTATATTCATTATCTCTAATCCTCAAGACAAATCTTACGCTCTAAATTCATGAAATGGGGAAATACAATAAAGACAACTTTCCCCTTTCGCAGGGACTAGGCCTCTGGTAACTACATAGTCACCTTTAACAACAGAAAAACATCTAGAAAAGAATAGCCTTTGACTGTTACCAACAGTTTAAAACTCTAATCCATTCTGAAACTCTTTATTAAAAAATGTATTTATAAATGTCTTAACTTTCTCTACTTAACTTTCTCTACTCTTTTGGTGCTCAGTCATCACCTAAATACAGTAGAATTTTATGCTTCTTAGGGATAGAAACACAAGTGGCCAAGTTACAATTCCTTGCTTTAGCTCCCAATAAACCCTGTTCTTCACAGTTACATTATTTGTGGTTCCCTGGTTTACTTTACATTTACATTCAAATGCATACTGGCTTAAACCCTAAAGAAATTTATTGCCACTTACAAAGAAACCTGATATTCACAACCCCAAAATTCTGCTTAAGTAAGTTCTTCATTGGCCAAAAGCCCACACCTAACTCAGAAGATTTGGAAATTATTTCAGTGATTCCACTGGAACTCTCCAACACCTGGATCCCATCACAAATTGATTTAACTTTCAGCAATTTTAATAGAAGCCTGCCTTAAGTAGGATGAACACAAAATAAGAGAATAGCTAACAAGTCTCCCATCTTTCTTTTTTTTGGCAGTACTTTCCTGTAAATCAAGAAATACAAGACTCTAAATTCTAAGTCTCCAACAGAATAAGCATTGGTTATACTAAGATATACAATGAAACAAAAAAAAGGTACCCAGAATTTTTGTTGCCAGCTTCTCCTATCTGGGAATCAATTAATCAAACATATATTTGGTTCCTAGTATATTTTACAAGCCACCTTTTTTTCAGTCAAATTCTAATCTTCAGTATGATTCCACAATTAGCTATGAATTTTGTTGTAGAAAAATGTGGGTAAAGACAAATGTGGCTCTAAATAAATGCTTTCATTTATTTACAAGTTTAAAGTCACAAGGAATATGCAATTTTATAAGCCTAAATCCATCCTATTCAATTTATGCAACCATACTCTCTCATCTCCTGCAGAATGGTACTTTCATAAAAAATTATCCTATCAGATTGAGTCTTACATTTTCACAGTGAAGACGGCCACATACAGAAGTTGGAGGATGAGGTATAAGCAAGGCGGACACTCTTCAGCTCTCTTTTGAGGATACAAATGCTCACCTGCAGCTTAAATGAAAGCATTGCTCTTGTGTACAAACAGCATAAAATATTAAGGCTATGCCCACCACAATGACTGTGCCACGGGAAAGTCAGGACAAGCCCAGTTCACACTTTATTAGCCAAGTCATGTATTGTGAGGCTGCATTGGTCCAGAGGAAATATATTGTCTTAATTTGCACAATGGTGCCATAGAGGCTACATCAGTACTGAACAAGGGATTACATTTGGCTTCCTGTTTCCTCTCAGACTTAATCTCTTTATTCATTCAGTCTCAGACACTGGCCCCCTAGGTGTTCCTCTAACACGCTAGACAGGTTTTCCTCAGGGCCTTTTAATTTGCTGCCCCCTTTTGCTTAATAGACCTCTCAGCCACTCAGCTCATCTCCTTTCCTCCTTCAGTCAACAAACTGTCACTTTTTCTATAAAAAGCCCCCCCCCCCCCCCCCATACCTGCCAATATTTCCCCTTAACACTTATCTCTATATAACCTGTGATATAGCTAATTTAGTTTGCTGTCTTAGAGGAATGTGAGTTCCGTGGGGGCAGGCAGGGTTTTTTTTAATCTATTTCATCTACTACATTCACCACTGGCACAAATAATGTCCAGTATAAATGCAAAAACAAGCATTAAATGATGACAATTAAGGAGAACCCTATAGCCATGATTTTGAAAGAAAATAAATTATTTCAGAGAAGAGGGAGGAAAAAGAAACAAACCTCTAACATGACACATCTCTTACTAGAGTTATTTAATCTTCCAATTATCACCTCCATTTTACAGATGAGCAAACCAAGGTTCAGAAAGGTTTATAATAATTTTTCCCAAGGTCACAAAGCTGTTGAACAGAAGAGCACATGTACTTTTCCAAATCCTGCCCTGTTTGTTTTTTCTTTTATTTAACAATAATTTCTTGAAATCCACCAAGCTTTATTCTAGGCACCTCAAATATATCAGGGAAGAAAATGGAAAAAATGCTGCTTCCTGAAATTTATATTCCAACAGACAGTAAGCAATAAACATAATAAGGAAGTTTAGTATATAAACGGTATAGAGTATGTAAATTATACAGTATATCAAAGAGTGGTTAAGTGCAACTAGGAAAAAGAAAAAAGTATTGGTAAAGGGGCACTAACAATGTTAAATAGGCTGGGAAAATGATTTGCAATTTAAACAGGTAGATCAGGTCTCACTGAAGGACACAATTAAGCAGAGACTTTGAGAAGTGTATCTATGCAAATATTTGCAGGAAGAACATTCCAAGCAAAGGAAGAAAGCATTACAACAGTCCTGAGGTGAGAGTAACTGGCATACTTGAAAACAACAATGAGGTCAATGTGGCTGTCAAGGAGAGCATAGAGAACAATAAAGCTAATAAAACAAGTAAAAGGGAGGTGGCGAGAGGGACAGATCATACAGGAATTTGTACACCATTATAAGAACTTGATTTTTACTCTGTGAAATGGGGAGCCATTTTTTAAGATCTGATTTCTTTTTTTGAGACACAGGTTAAGGAGTAAATTGCTTAACATTAGAAAACTTCTTAACTTGTGTTAAACTCCTATAATCTGCCTTGGAATCTAATACAACTCTACACAAATATTAAATAGTACTCATTATAGAGAGTATACAACAGGTGGCCCCTAGAAGCACTGCTGACTTATCTTGAGAAGGTAACCAAAGACATAATGGGAGACTCAGCACTGATTTCTTTCTTTTTTAAAAAGATTTATTTTTATTTATTTATGCATACAAGAACTGGGGTACAGAACAGAGGTGCGGGGTGGGGGGGGGGGCTAGAGGATTCACCAGAGACAACAGTGGAGAGCAGAAGAGGCAGATCTACTGGAAAACACTGCTAAAGGGAGCAGGGGACTGGGAGGGGGGGCAGGAGAGGTCTGCTGCACCTTGTGGGTCATTTCACTGGCCATGGCTGGAGATAACTTGATAGTGCTGCGATTTTAACCCCTGTGCCACCAGGGCCCAGGGCCTGATTTCTTGTGACCTTCACTTACCAACCAACATGCAAGTGTTAAGGGGGAAGGATGTCCTGAACAAACTCCACAAATAGGTTTTATGGAACCCACCCTCACCCCAGACCAGAGAGATCCAAGACACCAAGGACTACAAATCCCATAATGTCATCATCATGGAAGGGAGGGTTGCTGGGATCTAAGGGTGGAGTTAAGCAGCCAAGTTTGGTATAAAACCAGACATGTGGGTCTTGGGGGTCACTTGGTTATTCACCAGTTCTCAGTGTGCTATTGGGGTTCCAGCTCACCAGAAATAGTAGGACACATTCACAAACTGATCTCCCTCTTTTTCTCCCTGAGTTCTTCATTTCTTCATTTCCCCTTCTTTTGTAAATAAACCCTTTATTAACTTTTCTGTGTGTGCCTACATTTGAGTTTCATTATAGACCCTTTTAAGCTCACGGCGATAACCCACAGTCAGACTGTTACAGGGCAGCACCAATATAAAACGGGTTACCTGACTGAGGGTCCTCACTCGCGCGCTTAAAAGGGACTTCATACTCCACTGCAGGCACACACAAAAGGTCAATAAAAGATTTATTCACAAGGGAAGGGGAAATGAAAAACATGTACAACTCAGGGAGAAAAATGGGAGATAAAGTCTTAAATGCGTCCTACCTGATCCGCCCACCTAGAATCCCAAATAGCACTCTGAGAGCTGGCCGCGAGCCACGAGCAGTGAAGCCAGGAGGCGAGCAAGAGAGGGACCCCAAAGCCCATGTGTCTGGTTTTTATACCAAACCTGGCTGCTTAACTCCACCCTCAGGTCCCAGCCACCTTCCCTTTGGTGGTGACGGGATTTATCTTTCCCAATGTCTTGACGGCTTTGGTCTGGAGTGGGGTGGAGTCCACAAAGCCTGTACGGAATTAGCTCAGGACATCTTTCCCCCTAACAAGACAACCCATTTCTTATCGGGGTTGCTCTGTAACACAAGTATAAACAACTGAAACAATGATCCCAAAGTCTTTCCATCTTCTTCTTGTCTCCATCTTCCTTCACTTATTACCCTATTTTCTCCTTCCATTCAAAGTTAAACTTCTTGAAAAGGGTGTCTGTATATATGCTACGTCCCCTTGCTTTCCTCCCTTCATTTTATCTGCTCCAACCTTTCACCATTATACTCTTCAGGGCTACTAATAACCGTTATCCAAAATCCAAGAACACTGTCCTAGGCCTCACCATCCCTCTTAGCATTCAACACTGTTCTTTTTTAAAACTATCTCATCTCCTGTCTTCTCTGCCCCTCTTCTTCCCTGGTTTTCCTTTTACCTCTGGCTGCTACTCTTCAGTGTTCATGGAGTTTCTCTCAACCAGAGTTCCTAAGATTACCAGACTTTTTCTTTTCTCTACATCAGGATCTGGAAAACTATTACCTGCAGTTAAATCCAGACTGCTGCCTGTTTTTATAATAAAGTTTATTGGTATTCAGCCACATATTAAAAATTGACCAAGGCTGCTTTCATGCTAAAGGGACAAAGTTGAAGTGGTCTGTGAGTCTCAGGACTCACAAATCCTATTTACTCTGACTCTTCACAGAAAAGTTTTGCTGACTCCAGCTCAGTACTGTCTCCCTAAATAATCTCGCCCATTTATATACATGCAGCAATTCCAAAATTGTTACCTAACCTCACCTCTCTCCTCTAAGTGCTGAAACTCAACTACCTAATTAGCACCTATTTAATATTTGTTTTAAATTTATCTATTTAATATTCCTTTAGGCAAATCTGCCTAAAATTAATTTTTTTATTACGTGTTGTAAACTAATCTTCCTTTCCAGTCTTCCTCATTGACTAACTGCTCAAACCAAAAATCTAGAAGTCATCCTTGCTTTCTCCCTCTTCTTCCCCATATGCAACCCATTAACAAGTTTTATTCATTCTAGCTTCCAAATATAAATGTGATAAACTATTTTCCAGGAATGGAGGACTTTTGTTTGCCACACTGGATAATGCCTGCTGTTTCCTCTTGCACAAACTGGACTACCCTGAAAAATCATCATCTGAGGCTGCACCCCAGCATCCACACATTTGACTTTCATCACCATAAAAAAAGTGGCAAAAGGTGAAAGAGGGGAATTGCTGGGGGCAAAGGATGTCCTGAACAAACTCCACAAATAGGTTCTATGGACCCCACTCCCGACCCACCAAATAGATCCAAGATACCAATGACCACATATCTCATAATGTCATCACCACTGAAGGGAGGATTGCTAGGAACTGAGGTGGAGTTAAACAAACAGGTTTTGCATGTAACCAGACGTGGGCTTTGGGGGTCCTGGGTTTTTCACTGGCTTTCAGTGCACTATTGGGGTCCCAGCACAGCGGAACTGGTAGGACACATTCACGAATTGATCTCCCTCTCTTTCTCCCTGAGTTATTCATTTCTTCATTTCCCCTTCTTTTGTAAATGAATCCTTTACTAACTTTTTTGTGTGTGACTGCAGTTGAGTCTTATTCTAAGTCCCTTTTAAGCACGCAGGTGAGGACCCACAGTCAGGCACCCCACTTAACATTGGGGTCGCCCTGGAACTTAACCTGAATTCTTTATCTTCTCTTCATCACGACTGCCACCACCCCCGTCCCACACTATCTCCAATGTCACACAAGAGTGACTTCCCTGCTACCGATATATTCTCCCCCCACCAATGTATTCTCCAAAGCAATCAATTATGTTATATCTGATTAATTCTCACAGCAACCCTGTAAGATAGTTATTATCACTCCCATTTTGTAAATGAGAAAAATCATGGCTTGAAATAACTATGACTTGGTTCATAAAGCACAAACCAGTATGTGGCAGAAACTCCTTATCATATTATAAACATATTTTTCTCACATCTGAGGTCTCCTGTCAAAGTAGACTAAATCCTTTGCTATACAACTTCTTAAACAAGTATATTAGAGTAATTTCAATAGTTAATTATATCCAATATCCTCTAGTAGTTTTGTTAGCTTTTTCCCAACTGAGTCATGCCCTATTTCTCTTCCATAAATCTACTCTTTCGAATTCATCTCTTCATCCTATCAACCAATTTGTTCTCATTTATCCAGAGTCATGAGCCTTCATACATATATACTTGAATCATACACCAGGTTTCTCCAACCCAGCAATATTTTCTTCACACACTGTGTTTCATTTCTAGCACAGTATGTGTATATTTAGTATGAATATACTAAACACAACAATTAAAAATCAGGAGCTATTGCAGGCAGAAAAAAAACTTGGATTTGTGACTAGATGGGAAGATTTGGTATTATCAGCTGGAATTAAGTAATTACCACCCAGTATGATCAAATTATGTGCTCTCTAGTTCCCCATTTATCTACTATTGTTTTATACAGGCTAAATTTACCCATATGCATTTTCTGCCTGCTCTCTTACATACTTAATTTTTTCTTTTTTCAATCTTTAGCCATCTAACAACTTTAAAAGGACAAAGAGGTTATATTTTGGAGATTTTCTTGTTGTTCTCTTCCCTTTTCTTATGAAGAAAAATATGAATCAATATAGTATGCATGAATGCCCCTATCTCAATGAAGCTATGCAAATTTTGCATTAAATTTTTAAAATCCAAGGGTAAAAGACTTAATTAGTTATAACATTAAATAACTTATCAAACAAATAGCAAAAAACAAAAATTTGTAAGATTTTTACTTTTAATATTCCTCTTTTACTAAACAAATGATTAACTCTGTTCTACACTTTATAGTCTAGAAAGAACATGAATTATACTGTTTTCAAAATCCTGTCTTCTAATTCTAGTTTGCTTTGGGGGCAAATGTAGCTTACCACTACAAGTCCTGTTGTCAGCATTAAGAGAGTAGTGGGCAGGGCATCCACAAACAAAACCTCCAACTGGCACAGCCAAGCAGAGGTGGGAGCAATGCCCATTGCTGGAAGCACACTCATTCCACCCTGCCTGCCGAGAGGAATGAAAGACGAGGATGTCCATCACATAATCCAAATGGCCCTGAATGATGGTGCGGTTTTGGCCACTGGTTTTGTTGGCACGCTCAATGCTGCGTCGGCTCCAGTCCGTCCAGTAGATGTAATCTTGGTACTGAGTTAAGCCAAAAGGATGAGGCAAGTCATCTGCTATAACTTCACGGTTGAGTCCTATTTTTGGAAAGGCAGTAGAAAGGGGAGAAGCAGAGGAATGAAACATGTAAGAATATAAGAGTCTTACTGGCCAAAAAAAAAAAATCAAAACATATAAAACATTACATTTGTAAGCAATTTAAAATACAACAATTCATATAAAACCAATTCTAAAGCCAGAGCAGTCTTCTGAAATCAATCCACGGGCAGTCTGACCCCATGCTTCATATTATATTTCTGCTATAAATCACTGAGTTGTTTAAACTCCTGCAAATGTTCTATTTTGGTTGTGCTCTTATTTTCTCTCCATGAGGTGTGTCTACAGTTCAAATTTGCTTCTTCCTTCCATAAAAAGATGGAAAGCATATACTGTATTTTAGTGGTATAAAAAGTCACTTCAAGAATATCTAGGGAGTTATAAATTCCATTATAAGCCCAACTATAATGAAATTTCCACAAAAGAGAAAGATGTGAATCCAAGTAACTGGCCCACTATTAATAATAATAATAAACACAATATAATTCCAGACAGGGGAAGAATCTAGACATTCACATGAAGTTTTATTAATAGTATTTAGCCAATGGTGAATAGCAGGCACTGGTTTTTACATAGAAAGAATAATATACTATCTGTCTGAATAAAAAGAAGGACAACTTACCAAGCATATTTGAAGATTCTATTAAGTTGGTGTCCAGGTCTGTCCAATAAAGCCTCCTTTTAGCATAATCAATAGTCAGGCCATTTGCCCGGCCCACATTTGGAACTAACGTAGTACGTTCACTTCCATCCATAGCAGCTCTGTCTATCTTAGGTTTTCCACCCCATTCAGTCCAATACATAAATCTAAATTCAAAACGATGGATATTTGACATTGCACTTTTGATTACTTGGGAGGAAGGGTTATAGTCACTCAGAGTAAACCAAGGAAATTGGTAAAACAAAATCATGGCTATAATTTTTTCAATTATTCTGGCACCCTCAACTAAACTAAATATTTTTTCTCATATCCCAGAAAGGAAGTGAGTCAGTTTTCCTTAGTCTTTCCAACGAATTTGTTCCATCCAAAACCTAGGATTTGGAAATAAACCAATAATTTCTTTATTGCAGCACTTGCATTTACAAAACTGATACTGCAGAGAGCAAAAAGGATCTGGTTCATCATGCTCAGCGAAATAAGCCAAAAAGAAAAAGAAAAATACCGGATGGTCTCACTCATAGCAGGAATCTAGAAAACTTAAATAAGGGACCAGAAAAATGAATAACTATAAGAAAGCGAAAATCAAAATCAACAAAAAACTATGAACCAGAGACACTTTTTGGGGGGTGAGGGGCGGGAGGGGAGGGATTGGGGTCAGAATGGGGGGGTTGCAATTGTATGGGGAATATAAAAATAAAATTTATTATTTAAAAAAAAAAGGATCTGGTTCACTGCTGAATAAAATATCTTTATGTATCTCTAAATATAAGTAATTTGAATGTTTTTAACTTAAGCCTACTTTTTGATTTGTGTAACCAACTCTCCCCAAAAACAAGTTGCAGAGTATATCAAAGATAAAAATAGCCTTTACCTGAAGTTAAAAGCTAAGTCTAAAAATGAATTTGGTTACACATTCCAAGAAAACATATATTTAAGAGAAATGATTTACCCCTTAACATGTCTGCTGGGCACTAAATACTGCTACTAGAATCCCTATGAAATTTTGGAATATTCTTTTGCTTTTATTTTACTATTTTTTGAATTTTCCACTTTAACCACAGAGCAGCCTACAATACAGGCTTTTTACAGATGAGTAGGTCACAGCACCAAAAGAAATGTAAATGATTTGTCTAGTAGAATGTCTTAAAGCCAGTCACATAGCAGAACTAGATCTAAATCCTTAATCATATGTCCTTTTAACTAAACTAGTAAGGTGCTAAGGTTTGACATACTCTGAATGCTACCTGCCAGCTCTCACCAAATACCTGAGTACACATACTCACTCATCAGCCTGTCAGCTGACAGTTGACTTGGTAGCAAAGTATGAATATGCTTTTCTGAAAATTAAAGTTGGTCTCAGGCTTTGTTTGCATTTGTACTTGTCAGATGACAGGCACATGCTCAACACAAGAGCCAAAGAGAAACAACTGTGAGAGACATTTCACAGTTGCCAGCAGCCACATAAACGAGAGTCTTTAGCCTCAACTACTAAATTTATCTGTCTCGTAACTAATGCTTAGAGTAAAGATCACTATAATCCAACCACAACATGTCAGCACAGAAAAACTATCTTTGATATTGCCTTATAACTATATAGCTAATGAGCTAATCATGGAATTAATGTGATTTCAAGATAACTTTTTAATAAATGATAGATATACTTATCTGTTTACATTAATAACTTTGCTTTTGTAAGTGAAATTGTTCTTCAATTTCCATTTTGAAGTTGCTGACTTTTTAAAACATACTGAATCATGTAAGAAACATCACATACCCTTGAAAACTGGTTATACAGACAATTTATCGCTTAATAAGCAATTATTGCCATGCCGTAATAATGATCAAACTAATCATCCATTTTAAATGAAAGAATATTCTAAAATGGAATTTTAATGCAATTATCTCTTAGCACACAACTTGGGAGAGAGTGCTAGCAAATACAGATTTGATGATATTGTTAATACAACAGCTGCTTACTGAGTATAGGAATATGATCGGTAATATTTAATTATTAATCTATGTCACTATTCTTTCTTCACACAATGCTAATAATGATAAAAGTGAGATTTACTATAATTACTAATTCTACATCCATGAAATCTCATCTAATGGGTTTAAAATGAAGACTATGGTTGTCTTAACAAATACTATTATTTATGTTTAATTAAATATTAATTATTTAAGATTATTAACACCTATTATTTAATTACTAAATATTACTTCATATTATTTACTATCATCTAAGACATCAAGAGTCTATAATCTATAACTAGGCCAAGTCAAGGTAGCTGCACAGAATTCACACATAAAGATGTTTACCCTTCTGCAGGGTCCAATGCAAGAGCTCTGGGACTATCTAGGTCTTTCCACACCAAAACTTGTCGGTGTTGCCCATCCAATTTTGACACCTCGATTCGATTTGTTCCTGTGTCTGCCCAGTACAGGTTCTTTCCAAGCCAGTCTACCGCCATGCCCTCTGGATAATCTAAGCCAAATTCTACTACATGTTCCAGTGCACTGCCATTCATAAAGGCTCTGCTGATGGTCTGCAAAAATAAGATTTAACAAAAAAATTACATGACACAAAACACTATCCAGAAAGAATAGTTGGTTTACTTTATTTTTTAATGGTTGGGAGAACCTGAGAATCAGGGGCATACCATTTCTTAATAAAATTCACATATTTTACAAGCACAGAAAAACACTGACGTCAATCTCTAGTAAATGCAACTGTGATCTCAAATTTTATTGTCATTTCAGGAAGAAAATTTTGAAATTCTTAAGGACCCAAATTTATTTTAATAAGATGATTTTTCTTTTAAAATTTATTAGTAATCAACTGAAAAGGATATAACCAGAATATTGCAGACTCTTCACTATTAGTTTTCTTAAAGTGCTTGAGAATATGCCATGTCATTGTGTCTATCTGAAAAGATTTCAATAATCTTATCTCTTATAAAGTGCACACGCTATCATGTATTACTACCATAGCTTTGAGACCCCTGAAATTTTAAATAATCTTAATTCAAGTCATTAGCAATGGCTGCTATTTCTGGTCAAGTACTTCCCTTAGTACGTTGGGTACATATATTTTTTATTTATTCCTCACCATAGCCTTGAGAGAACAGGCATTATTATCTTTTTTCAAGATGAAGAACCTTACAAGGCCACACAATAAAACTAAGATTTATTAATTTACTTCATTTATTTAATCACCTAGTAAATTCTACCAAATATCACAAGAATCCAACTTTAACTCTACTACAAATAATTTTTTGCCTGTTAGACAAAATTTTACACAGTCATCTGAAACAAGCCCAAAACAATCTGAAAAAGGAAAGATTCTTCAGAATTTCTGGTCAGAAAATGCCATCTTACTAACTCAGTATCTTTTTGTTATTAATTTGAGGAAAAAGAAAATAGATATATTGTAACATAAATGGCAATTTCTACTTCAATCCCAAAATTTTGTTTAAAATAGGTTGAGTCAAGTTTCTATAAGCCACTTCTGTGTATGTGTGCTTACTCAACTAATTGTAGGAAATGTCTCTCATCATTTTTAAATGGAATAATGCACTTTATATCTTATAGATTAGAACACTCAAGTACTTCATAATAAAAGGCACTTAATAATACTAAAATGGCCTTGCCCTTGACTCCCTTTAAAAACCAGGGCTTTTGTTAAGCTATACCTTTTAATGAGGGAAGTTGATTACAGCATGAAGACTTAGAAGTTCTAGCACTTCCTTTTAGTTCCCTGTTTTAATATTCTAATTCTTTTGCTAACCTTGAGCGATATATCAGTCCAGTAAATTCGGTTGTCTGTCACATCAAAATCCAAAGCAGAAGCTTCTTTGACACCAGTGAGCGGAATGGCCACATTATTATTGTTAGTTTCCAAAGAAATTCGCCTGATATCTGCCCTCCGTGAAAACAAAAGGAAAGCCTCAGGCACAATGCAGGTCTTCATGTCACTGATGAGTTCAAAGCCAATGGGGCAGGCACAGCGAAGGCCCTGAGGTCTATAGAGGCAGAGATGGCTACATCCCCCATTTTCTTCTGCACAAGGGTTGGTACCTAAAAGATAATTATAAAAAGAAATAGGGCATACATATAAAGACACAAAACGCATTTTTCACTTTAAAATGACGAAAAATTTGGTTCACAAAGACCTATTGTTGTATCTGCTCCCAAATCTAGAATTTCAATTCTAATCTCACAAACAAACACCCTAAGGATTAATAGAGAATAAAAAGCTGGGCATGATGGCATGCAGTTGTAGTCCCAGCTGTTTGCCTATAATCCCAGCTACTCAAGAGGCTGAGGCATGAGCATCACTTGAGTCCAGGAGTTTTGGGCTATCATGCACTATGCCAATCAGGTGTCCATAATAAGTGGGCATCAATATGTTGACCTGCAGGGAGTGGGGGACCATCAGGTGAGGTTAATATGAATGAATCAGTCAAGAAGGAAAACACCATATCAAAACCCCATGCCAATCCACTGGGAATAAAAGTATGGTAAAATACTTTCCTTTGTGCCCATAGTAAGCCTTAAAGTATGTTATTCATACAACAGGATTGAATTACTGAATGAAAGGGTGTGTATGTGTGTGTGTGTGTGTGTGTGTGTAGTGTGTCTCTTCAATTCAAATTATGTATCCAGAAAACTGGGCCAATGCTGAAAATTCCCTCTTCTGGTTTAGAAAGGCTTAACATTTCCACATTCCCTCTAAACATCAATAATTTACACTGACACACGGTGCTGAGTATCTCCCATCTTTTCTCATTTCTGGCTTCCATTTCTCACAGAATTTTGGAATTACTTACCAATAATTCGATGAACATTTGTGGCCTTGAGGCCCATGAGGTCTGGTAGCTGATCTATGATGATCTCCCTCTCTGCACTTCTTTTGTGTACTCTTTCAATGCTACGCCTCTGCCAGTCAGTCCAGTAGACATAGTCACCCAACAAAGTAAACCCAAATATGTGAGGAATTTTGTCTTCCACCAGTACTCGTCTCCCAGTACCATCAGTATTCATAACCTTCAAGTTTAAGAGAAGGAAGAGTAAATGGTGTGTACCTACTCAAATGATGTAAAAAATGACAAATTCAACTGTTATATCAAAATCCAAAAGTGCATCTTAGTTGTTCCTATTACAATGCTTTCACAAAATGACAACATGCTGATTTAATAAGAATGATTTCAAACACTCAATAAAAACTCTTATTTTACCTCTATTTTCCAATCTCTTATTATCCTTCCTCCTAAAAATCCTGGCAATATCAGATTTAGTATGCATGTTATTAAATAAAAATGAATTTTTATTAAAAATACAATAGCAGCTAACCTTAAGTTTGATTTCAAATTATGATGTAGCTTCCTACATATTTTATTACATGTCCTTTTTTATCCTGAAAGTTTTACATTTTTAAAATCAAAAGAAATGGAAATTAATGAAAGGTCACACAGGCTGTAAGAAGATGTTGCCTTTTTAGGATTCCTTCCATTCAGTCTATGTTTAATTTCACTATTTTTGTTTAAAATTTCTGAAGGCCTCTCAATAAATCTCTCACTTTTCTAAGGTAATAATCACAAAAATAAACTAAGTGTATGACATTTTCTGCAGCTAAATTTCAAGTAACTTAAGATGTACATACTTTTCCTAACCACTCTATAGCAAAATCATTACGTTCATTCAGAAGCAGATACTATAAACATCAGCAATTTCCCCAGAGGTGGCATAAGTGTCTCTTGATTCTTTGACATTTTAGCAACATCTACTTATCTGTTCTAAAAGATGGTATAAATCTTCTAAAGCATGAACTTCAAAATCCCAAACTGAGACCATTCCTATCATTTAAAGTAGCCTGTGTGCCTGGAAAATTAGCCTTCGGAAATGTTTCTGTGGTATTAAAAACATGTACACGCAAACAATATCTGCCCCCAGTATTAGATGTACTCTTAAATGCAAGTATTAGTATATTTACCCATAAAATCAGTAAGAAATATTCCACTAAGTCAATACTGACTGCCTAAAAGGAATGACAACCAGATGTGACTTTATCTCTCTCTTCAAAAATTGTCAAACACTGATGACCTTCCAAGAACAGTCAAATCTTGGAAACAAAGTACTGAAAATTTGAGCAAGCAAAATTGTGCTGTCATTGTATTTCCACTTGAAAATATCGATAAATATTTGACTTAGAGCTGATGGAAGACGGATTATATTAGATGTTCATCTTTTCACATTGTTAGGGGGAAAAGGATGTCCCAAAGCAAATTCCATATAGGCTTTGTGGACTCCACCCCCACCCCAGGTCAAAGCCAAAGACACTGGGAACTCCAAATCCCATCACCACCAAAGGGAAGGTGGCTGGGACCTGAGGGTGGGGTTAAGCAGCCAGGTGGATACAAAAGGCAGACACGTGGGCTTTGGGGAAATCCCCCATTTTTGGCGCTCGGCCAGCTTGCAGCTTCCGGCCAGCTCGGAGAGTGACTTTGGGTTTCCAGGTCCTCGGATCGGGTAGGACGCATTAAAGACTTTATTTTCCTATTTTCTCCCTGAGTTGTACATTTTCCTTATTTCTTTTTCTCTTGTAAATAAACCTTTTATTAACCCTTTTGTGTGCGTCTGTAGTAGAGTATTCATAAGTCCCTTTAAAGCGCGCGGGTGAGGACCCACAGCCAAGAACCCGTTTAATATCGGGGTTGCTCTATAACAACATCAGCTACCAAAGTGCTTTATTAAGCCTACTATATAAATCTATTAGAAAGTTTTTAAGTCAGACACATAGTTAGAAAGAAATACTACTTCAATTATTACTTTACTTTTTAATATTATTATTAATAATATTTTCTCCTTAAAATATGATTTAGATCTTTTACATTCATACTTTCAACAGACCATTACTGGATATATTTTATGATGTCCATGTAATATTTAAAAGTCACTTTGGTGCTTCAAAGTAAAAGAACTAAGCAGAGAAAGAGAGTTAATTATTTGTTCACATATCTAACTAGAATGGGAGCTCTAGAAGAGCAGGAAGCTTACTTCGCTCACTTATGTTTATTTCACAGCTATTATTATAGAGCCTGGCAAAGTACTTTAAAAATATGTTACATAATTTTTCAAAGGAGAAAGATGAAGTGAATATACCATTATAAATAAGATAAGAACAAGAAGGACTATCCTTTTCCATTTCTGCACCTATTCCTTAAAAACATTTTACATGTTCTTTTAACCTTAAATTTTAAAGTGTTTACTTTAAACCCCTGATTTTTCAAACTAGAGTTTGAGTGTTTCCCAATTGTAGAAAAACTACCTAAACTGAGAGGACTAGGGCAGAAGTCATATAAAGAAACAAAGAACAATTCTGATTAAGAAAGAAACCATATTTTAATGGTTACCCTGATTACTATAATCATCTCTATATAAAAGTTTTGAATCCACATTTTAAAATGTCAATGACAAACTAAAAATCTCAGTTACACAGATTTTCTTAAGACACTCAACCTTTGTAAAAACAGAAACACAAATGTGTATTTTCTGTTTTTACAAAGATGTATATTTTTCATTTATCCTCATACACTAAATGAAAGGTGTTCTTGCCCAAATTTTAAATCCATGTAAAAATTCATACTATCAGAGAATGGATATATTCCTAATTCTTCCTAGAAGCAGAGCTCCAAGAATTTCTGGCCTGAATACACTGATTAAGGTGAAAATCATTCATTTATTAAGACACATAATTTAGAGAAGTAGGATTTTATGTGGGAGCTTACCCTTATAACTATGTACTTCTGCCTCCATTCTAATATGAAGATTAACGCTTGACTTTAGTTTTCCTCTATCCCCTCTTAAAAAAAATTCCTCCCAAAAGCTTCAATTTCTCCTTTTCCATGGGGTCCTTCCTTTCTGCCTTTAGCACAATTACAAATTCCTCCATTTTGGAAAGAAAGTTTAAAAGCTGAATGATTCCGTGAATAATTCTATCATATTTTTTAATGTGATGTCAGAACTGCCTCAATCTCTTACTATTCACTCCCTTAACTTCCTACTCAGCTTCCAATCACAACTCAGTTGAAATAATTCTACTGAAAATGGTCAATGACTACATTCTTACTTGTCTCAGTTCTTGTGCTCTTTATCTTTTTAATGTTTGATATTCTTTTTTTTTTAAACTTTTCATACTTATTTTTTTTAAATATTTATTTATTTATTTATACAAGCACTGGGTACAGAAGCGCGGGAGGGTGAGAGAATTCACCAGAGCCAGAGCAGGGAGCAGAGCAGGCAGAAGGACCGAAGGACACTGCTGAGGGGAGCAGCGGGCGGCAGGAGAGGTCTGCACGCCATGTGGGACCCTCCTCCGGTGGCCTGCACGCCATGTGGGACCCTCCTCCGGTGGCCGGGGAGCAGCCGGGGATTGAACCGGCACCGCAGAGGCTGAGGGCAGCCTCGCAACCCAGCGCTCAACCGCTGTGCCACCGGGGAGGCCCTTAATGTTTGATATTCTTAACCACCCAATAAAGTTCTACAATCAGATTCTTACGGCACAATATGATCATGTTTCTTTTACTACAGCCAGAACTGCTTTTTATCTTTTTATTTCATTGATTCCAACTGATTCCAACCTCTTCCAAATCTGGTTGGATATTTTCCAAGATGTCTTGGGCTGTTCTCTGTAAAATACCCTTCAAAAAGACCATAAAGTTTGATGGCTTCTACTATTACCTTATGTACAAAAATTACAACAATGTTAAGTTCTAATCTGATGCCTTATCAGTTTGAATAGCAGTATTTCCAACTGCATTTCCAGAAAATGTACTATTACCACCTCTGAAATGTCATATACCTAACCCTGAATCTATGTTCTTAAGTAGGGGGAGTTCATCCTATCAGAGAGACTCTTAAACAAAGTGCTAAATATTCTCAATTATAAAACTCTAAAATACTACCCTTTTTAAAGCTTAAACATTTTTTATTTGATTTTATCTCTATTTCAATATTATCTTAAATCAATTATTCTGCACTATCCTACATTCAATAAATTAACACTAATTTTGCTGATTATTATGACCAAATATTGGCCTTCTGAAATTCTTTTTAAAAGTAAAATTTAAATTTCTAGTTCAAAAATATTACAGAAGCAACTCTTTTCTCTTCAGCTATATGACCCTGCAACATTTATCTTTATTCATTTTCATAAATGAACAACTTAAACAAAAGATAGCTGATTAAATATGAATTTGGATAATGAATGGGCAAGAATCAAACTGAAAATCACAGTGAGAAAAATAATAAAAGCACAATTGTAAAAGATCCCTTTAGTTTACACAATTCAGAATCTTCCATTAGCAGTTATCCTTCATTCTTTGGCTCCTAAAAATTTCTCATGATTAGCAAATAATATTGTCACAGTATTAGATCTGGATTTCAAATAAAAGCTGTATCACTCCCTGGGATTTGCTTATGCAATTTTCCACAAGCAAAGTCAGGAGAAAAAATTAATGAATTATTTTAAAATTAAATAAAATAATATTAATATATAGTACAGTGTCAGACATATAATAAATGCTGGCACTTGTCTTTTAAAATTATTTTAGTAAAATGTTTATTCCCTAAAAGCTCTATCTAGATGACTACACTTAATTAATTTAATACATCATACTGCATCAAAGTAAAATTTAATACAAAGATATAAAAGAATATGTAGCAATAAAATACACACAATTAAACTGATAACGAAACCAATACAAACCTTTCTATATCTTAGCAACTGCTGGAAAACACAGGGCTGCTGCTGCCTTATTCCCATTTCCAACCCCATTGTTTCCTTTTACTAGAGGAAAAGTAGCTAACATAATAAACAGTTTGACAATTAAATTGGCTCTACCAGTCTCTCATTGAGACTACCAACTCCCACTTCCACCCACCAAATCAAAGAACATAATAAACATATCTAGAGAGTACAAATCACTATAAAAGATATCATGATGAATTGTAACAAATTATCTTCTAGCTAAGGGGTTACAATCTATTTGGGGAGGTAAACTATATTTACATTAAAACCATACACAGATACTCTTCTCTGGCCTACAGCTATCAGGAAAAACTTCAGGAAACTATTCAAATCCATCTGAAAGAATCAAAAGAATTTTGACAAAGAGAAAAGGATTTTCCAGCACAAAAGAAATAACACATGTTAAGACACAGCATTAAGGATGTCTTGTTTGACTGAAAGGATGCCTTTGAAAGAAATGCTTTGAAAGTAGAGAACACAAAGGGACTCACAGGAGACAGCATCAGGCAGATACCACCCTATGGCAGGTATGAAATTTCAGAATAAGGAGAACTGTAGAAAACAAGAAGCTTCTGAAAGCGCTTTCTGGAAAGAGACACAACAGAGCAATATTTGGGGAAGAATTCATTTAGCTCTGTCACTATGTTCAGACGTGCTAAAGATAAATACCTTGTTTTAAATATATTGAGAACTATGGTTAATGAAATATTTTCAGTTCCTGTGGGATGGTAATGGAGGTTTAAATCCCCTTATCTGAAAGTCCAGGGCAGCACTTCTTTGCCAAACATGTTAATATTTTTACAGCAAAATATATAAATATTCCCTCAAACTGGAAAAAAGACTACAAATACTGTTACACTGCTTTAGGTCAAATTTTCTACCAACCAAATCAACAACTTTTGGTTTTGAGAGATTTTTGGATTTCAGAGTTGCACAAGAAGACTGTAGCTCAGAAATGCTTTGCAGATCTTCATGCCAGTCCCTGTACAAAACTGAGGTTTGGATCAATATTATCGTGGCTTTAAGCACAAGCAAGAGTCTCAGGAAGAAGGACAAATTATAAAAAAAAAGTTTTTAGCTCTATTTGTTCAAACAACAAATGTAACGAAGGTCTTAAGAAGGTCATTTGATTAGTAGTGGCCAGAAACTACAAAATAGTACCTGGAAAATCACAACTAAAGATTTTATAATTTTACCTACTACAGCATTAGGTCCCTTCCAGCTATTCCTTATTCTCTCATTTTAAAAGAATAAACTGTAAGTCTTTCCTTTTAAGGGTGGGTGGGTTTAAAGAGGCGCACATAAAACAAGCTGTATCTCATCTATTTCAAATTAAATAGCATAATTAAGATGTGCTAAAGACTTTCTAAATGTAATTTTATAAGTACTATTTCCTTAATGTCCTATCTTTCTGCTCTTATCACAGTTTTTATAACAGGGTTGGGTCTAGTACAGTGCTATCCAAGAGAAATGGAAACCACAAGTGTGAATCATGGGTGTAATTTTAAATTTTCTAATAGCCAGATATTAAAAAGTGAAAAGGAACCGATCAAATGAATTTTAAAATTCTATTTTATTTCAACAAAAATAAATGTATTTTTATTTCAACAAGTAATCAATATTAAAAACTGTGTTGATGAGATTTTAGAGTTTGTCGTCGTTTTTCTCATATTTGGTCTTTTTAGTATGTATTTTTCAGTTCACTTTAAGTGTTCCATAGTTATATGTGGCTTCTGGCTACCATAAAGGATGGTGCTGGATTAGATTTTCATGATGGTAACTATACAGCATACAATAAAAATAACTTATTCCATTTTTAGATTAGATCTCTGTCCCCTCTTACACCTGCCACCTCAGGATGCCCTAAGAGCCATCAAAGTCACAATTAAAGGTCTTCCATTTGGTCTTTTCTTCCTCCTCAGCTATACTCCACCTAATTCTAATATGGCTTAAAATTACTTCAAAAATGATTTCTGATTAAAAAATTTAATAAAGTTCACTTTTCTAAATCTTAAATCACAGTTGCAAGTTTCTAGCTGAGAATTGTAACAACAGGGACAAATGTCTGATTCTTTAATTTCTTTCAAGTCATCCCAAGTTACAAGTATTAAAGCCAAGTTACTGATAGAAAATCCACCTCTGCCATCTACTTGGCACTCCCCTTAAGAGCACTGACAATGCACTGATAATGGCTGATGCTAGGTGATTCATGAGAGCCTCTACTCTGATTTTCTCTGGATGTCTGAAATTTTCCATAATTTTTTTTTTTTTAAGAAGAGGAAAGACAATGAGAAGGTCCAAGGGCACCTGAATATAACAACAATGACTGCTATTAATAAGTGCTCTTATATCTCTTATTGATGTAATATGGAAAGCAATCATAAGGGTATTCTAAAGCAATAAAGGATCACATCTTTTTTTTTTTAAAGACTTTTTTTTAACAGTAGAGTTTTTTGTTTTTTTTGTGTGTGTGTTTTTTTTTTTTTTTTTTTTAAGATTTATTTATTTATTTATACAAGCACTGGGTACAGTCAGAAGCATGGGAGGGTGAGAGAATTCACCAGAGCCAGAGCGGGGAGCAGAGCAGGCAGAAGGACCGAAGTACGCTGCTGAGGGGAGCAGCGGGCGGCAGGAGAGGAGAGGTCTGCGCGCCATGTGGAACCCTTCTCTGGTGGCCGGGGAGCAGCCGGGGATCGAACGGGCGCTGCAGAGGCTGCGGGCAGCTTCACCACCCAGTGCTCAACCGCTGCGCCACCAGAGAGGCCCTAAAGGATCACATCTTAAACAAATTCTGAATGTAAAACTTTACATCTGAATAACCATACAGTTCCCTTTATATAGAGCCCAGCATTTCTTTCAGAAATCTATTTACTTCAACTACTTTTACAGAGTTGAGAAAAATACCCAAAAAACAGCTTCTCCCCCTAAATATTACTCTTTTACTAGCCTCACAACCTCTTTATGCTGGATAAAAGCAACATAGTGAAGCAAGAACATGCTACTTTGTCTTAACAAAGTCAGTATTACCTGTCTCATACCCAACAAGTAACAGTTTTGGATAGGTTACCAGGTTTTAAATATGGTTTTAAGCTCTTCATGGTAAAAAAACAACACAAATCCTGGTAAAAGCTTGTTTGTATCTTCTGAGCTCAGAACAAATGAACTATTTTAGGTGATTCCAAAAGATTATCCTTAAGCTTTCAAAGTTGAGCCAACACTAATTAAATCTTCTGGCAACTCTTAGGAGTGTGCTTTACTGTATTACCTCAGAGTGGCTTAATTAGTTAAACTGAAATTAGGCTTCTGTCACTTCTAAGATCTACCTCCAAACCTCAACCAGAGTCTCCAGGGGTTTCAGCTCCTTCAACCACACTGTGGTATGTATTTAACATTCTGAGGCATCCCCAAATATTGCAGATCATGCTGAATATATAGGATATAAAAGGAAATAGTTATATACTAACTAGAACACTATCTCCACATAGAGGAGGTAAAGGCAAACCTTTCATAGACATTACCATCTGGTTTTTTGAGCAGTTTCATCAGCTCATTAAATGTCAAGACCTATGAAATCTTGGAATGCAGCCAGTCTGCTACCAAAGTTGCTGCTATGCAACTTCACTAGACTAGACACGTTTAAGAAATACATGACAATAGGACAGACAGGCACCCATCATAACATGAGCTGGAGTGGGAATGCTATAAAGTTCCACAGAGAAACTTAAATTATGCTCACAATGAACCATTCCTTTTCTAACACTCCAGCCAATATCCAAAAGAAGCGATCAGTAAAAGTTTACATAATAAACAAGACAAACAGGTATCACTGGGAGCTGACTGATAAACTACACAGGGTGTAAAATACAATCTCACAGAAATGGCATTTAAAAAAAATAAAATATATATCCATGCAGAATTTCATTTAGCTGACAGTGAAAAGAAATGCTGGGGATCCAGTCGGGGAAGTGAAGGGATGCCATGTGCCTCTTTAAGAGAGCACTGAGGCCAGTTACAGTCAAGGCCTTTTAACGAATTTGAAGACATTTTAAATCCGAGTAAATACAAGTGATTTGTAATATGAAAAAAATTAAAGTATCATAGTGGCACTGGAGAATTTTGTAATATAGGAATCGTGTTGAGAATTATTAAACATTTCCATTTACTATATTTTGTACAGATGAAGAATTGCTATTATGATAAAAACTTTATAAAATATGAATTATTGGTCCTCCCAATAATTATTGGTGGCGCAAGGGGTTACACACAGCACTATGAAGATACCTGCAGCCACTGCAACATGAGTTCAATTCCCGGCGAGAGAGGTGACCCACATGGCGCAGCAGACCTCTCCTGTCTCACCCACTGCTCCCCTCAGAAGTGTATTTCAGTCAATGCACCTGTTCTGCTCCCCACTCTATCTCTGGTGAATCCTCTCACACTTCCTCCTCACACTCACCCCCACACCTCTGGCCTACACTCCAGCTCTTGTATGCATGCATAAATAAATCAATCTTTCAAAATAATAAATAAATAAAATATTAATTATTCAGGAAAACTGTAAAATTGAGGACAGTTCCAAGTGAAAGCATCAATATGGATACTGCCAACACCCTGCTCAATTATACCTGCACTCCATGAGACACTTCTGAGAGCCTCACAGTCCTAAAGTCTCACTAAGCCCTAAAGGGCAAGTGTTAGCATATTAACTAGAAGAAACTGTCCTGTTACTCTCATTCACTTCAAGCACAGGTAAAATAAAAACTTTTGGAATCTGAGTAGGAAAAACAGTCCACATTAACACCTTAGTATTAGAAAGCAAATTACTCCAAAACCAATGAGCATGCCTTATACCCAAATAATGGTTTTAAAATACCATTCTTCATTAAAAAGAGCCTGGGCTCCTTAGAACAGCTGATTCTAGGACTGAGACAAGAGAAATATAAAATGAGGCTGTTGTTCCAGAAAAGCCTTTAAAATGATGGGGGCTCCTTTAAATTTTTTAAATAAAAGTACCACATGACCAAGCAACCCCACTTTCTTTTTTTTTTTTTTTTTTTAGCAACCCCACTTTCTAGGTTTATATCCAAAAGAACTGAAAACAGAATTTCAAAGAGCTTTTTGCACAGCCATGTTATTCACAACAGTCATGAGGTGAAGCCAACCTGCAGGTCTCTCTACAGAAGAATGAACAATGAAAATGTGGTCTCTACCTACAATGATTACAAAGCCTTTATGAAGGGAATTGTTATGTGCTATAGCACAGATGATGGGGAGGGCGCTCTAAGTGAAATGAGCCAGTCATAAAAAAGACAATACTGCATGATTCTACTTACATGAAATTATCTAAAGAAGACAAACTCTTAAGAAATGGAAAGTAATATGGTGGTCAGGGAGTAGGAGAGGGAAAGAGCTGCTCAAGAGATTTACAGAGTCTCTTATGCAAACGAAAGAGTTCTTGTTGCACAACATCTTGCATACAGTTAAAGCTACTATACTACACACTTAGAAATGGCTACAATAGTAAATTTTATGTGTTTTTTACCACAATTTTTTTTGAACACAGGCTTGTAGAAAGGACACAGGAGTCAACTTGACAGCTGCCTGTTGCAATTTTTGCAACAGTATAACAATAATCATGAAACATAGACTACAGAATAAAATAAAGATCCATGAATCCATACTAATATATATGAACAATTAATAAATAAAGGGTACAGTTGTCTCCTCCTGGAGAATTCCAATCAATAAATACAATAAATTAATGGAAATGGCATATGTTAATTTCCTGTTCTATAAATATAAAATGAAACTGGGTGAAAGATATATTACTCTTGCAAAATTTTTACATAGGATCAGAATGCTGAATTGCTTTCTTTTCTTTCTAGATAGAAAGCTATATGAACCTCGGCAAACAAAAGAAGCTACCTGAGCAAAATCACCAAATACTGCTAAATTTTAAAGAAAAAACCTAGGGTACAAGGAATGAGTGACTGCGTGAGTATATGGCACTATCTAGAAATCATAGCTATTTTATGTTTATGAGATCTGGAAACAGCTTTTTTTCCCATCCAAAGACAACATTTTGAAAAGCCAGAAAACATGTTTACTTATTATCTGTAAACTTATGGAATCTATTGTGGTACAGAAGGTTTTTACTTCATATTTTAGGGATAACATTGTCACTAAAACACAGAAGCAAGTATTTTAAATCTCAACGAAATATAAAAGCCATGCCATTAATCAATTCAAAATCAAAAACAATTGGACACAAAACAAACAACTCTGAAAAGGGCTATGCTTGCATAGAACCTCTAATTTCACTCATACTTACAAACGCTAGAAGTCGCAGATTTCAGCAGCTCAAAATTACAGGTGAAATACTAAATAAATACCACTCTACCAAAAATTTCAGTACAATAAAAGGAATCCTAATCCTTCTCCAAAATTTAGTTATTTCAAATCAAACCAATACTATGACAAACTACAGTACAATGAATTAATAGTTTAGGAAATCCTTTAGAGTTCAACAACAACAAAAAATTACAGAGGCTGCATTGTAACATTCTAGCAGGTCTAAATGTTTTAATTGTAGATTAGACTTAAAGTAGAAAAACAGTAAAGGAAAATCCTCTGATAACTTTACAAATTACTATTACACAGAGTCTTTAAATAGCTGGTGACAAATTCACATTAAAACAAAAAGTTAACATACCTGTCCCTGTTAAGTGTTTAATGCTTTGCAAATTCCCACCCAAGAAATTCCAAAACTGTGATTCTCACTTTACTTGACCGCCTACCCTTTCCAAACTTTCTAACAGCAATAAAAATCTCTTTAAAGCTATGTTTCCCCACCTATAGAGAAATAATCTCCTGAAAAATAATGCTTTACATAGACTCTAATAGTAAAAAAGATTTATGTGTTTGGTAAATTTTAAACATTTATTTCAAAACCTAGAAAGCATGTTAATAGTGGCACTGCTTGTATGCCAGTCAATACCAAATTTGAATGAACGGCTTACAAACAGAGGTTGTTTCCAGTAAAACTGAGTTGCTAAAGATTATGAACTTGTAACATACAAGTTTTCTTAAAGGTAAGTGGAATTAAATGCACACTAAATGAGGAAAAGTTTAAAGAGGAAAAAAATTTCATGTCATCTGCAATATAAGTTTCCTTTTAGCTATTCTCCCAAGGTAGAATGTATTATCTGTTCTTAAGATTCACATTAGTAGAAAAACATCAGATAATGCTGTAACTGAAAGGAACCTACAGATCATCAAGGTTCCAATGACCTTACTAGCAAAAATACAAAACCAGAGATTATGTCAATTATCTAAAGTCATCAGGTTAAATGGTAATAAAATCAAACAAGAATTAGGGTGAAAAAAGTAGGACATTAAAATCAGTACTCCTTAACTGTAAGAGTGCAAATACCAAAGGGGAGAAAGATGGTACTTTTAAAATAACCAGACTGAAACTAAAAATACCTCCAAACATATAAGTGGCTTTATACCAAAACATGAGAAGAAAAAAGCTTGACAGCAGAACATCTGAAAAATGATTCAAGTGCAAGTTCAAACTTGGTCACTAAAATGTGTGTAAAGTACCAACACGCATCAGATTATCCTAATTTACATAGATAAAACTATACTAACTCCTAAGTGAGGCAAAGCATCTTGTTTGGTGAGGCTCTAAGGTTTGTTGTGGCAGTTCAGGAAAGCTTGATTACACCTATCATCAAGCAAGTTCTCTCATTATACACTTGCAGTAATTTTTTTGGAGCACACAGTAGAGTGGATAATGAGACAACAGAGCATATAATTGGATGATGTACTACTCTGACTACCATGGATTATAACATGTTAAATAATGTTGCCAGAATTGTACTGCAGCAGCAGGTAACTGTCAAATAAGAATTCATATATACAGCATCATAATATATATCCTAAACAGATGCAAGATGGTAATACGGGGCAGCAGCATGCCTACACCTCAATGAATATAGGCCCAAAATCCAGGTATCTGCTGAGCTGAGGAATCCAATGATGGAGTTTATCAATGTTATTCTCCTGTTATTATATACTAAAACGATTAGGGAAAGCTAGATATTTGCATAAATACATGTCATATAGCAAAATAGTCTTAAAATGGGCAAACATTGAAGTATTTAAATTCATTTACCTGAATACTTCTCTAAAACAAAGTATAATCAATTTTAAGGAAAACTCAATGTAACAAACTGGCGAAGATTCACAGGAAGTACTTCCTGGTTTTTGTCATATACTCAGGAGAACTTTTGCTCAACAACTGATGATTACATTGTTAAAATTTATTAAGGATGAATTAATTCTTAGAAAAAAGAAAAAATCATGATAAAAGGGTCTTTGTGTGTTTTAACAGACTTTCACAACACACAGGGTAAAAATGCCAAAGAAATTCCTTTGAAAGAAATGTGAATACTTGGGAAACAAATTTCCTTACTAGGGTATTGATAAAAAAGGGGACACTGTCATCAGAGCAAAATGCACCCCTGCAATTTCAGGCTTAGAATATGAAACAGAAAGAATACTCACCAAAGGATAAGTTTTCAACACATATCCTACACACAATACCCTCTTTATTCAAAATTTCTTGGTACTTTAGGGTCTAATAAACTGCATTTCTGTGTCCCAACAAAGCTGTGCCATATATAATTAGAGCTAGACAAAACTACCTATGGACACTGTATTCTCTAAAGTAGAGAAATTACAGTAAGAGTTTCAAAACAGATTTACATGCTCTTGAAGTAGACAAGAAAGTCTCTCTTTTACCTATAACTACCAGGTGTTGGTTTATTTATTGGCAGAATCTCAGGAATGAAAGGGGGGAAAATGAAAATGAAAGTATATAATGAGAGAATAAAATTGTGAGAAAAATTCCACTGACATTATTTTCAGTAAAATCTGACTTGAATCATATTAATTTTTGTCAATCAGCTGAATTAGTATGTAATGAGAAAATCATCCTCAAGAAAATACAAGCTAATAATACATCTTAACTTTATATCATAACACAAAAATGCTTTAAAAACATAAATTATCAACATTATATATTTGCTATTAATAAACCATACTGTATGTAGTCCCTCAGTGCCACAGATGATTTTGGCAGTGAAAACTGACAAAGAAAAATGAGAATGTTAAAATAAAATGCTTCCTTCTAATGCAGTCTTATAAAACAGAAACAAAGGCTTGCTTGAGGCCTTCCCTACCAGAAAAACATAAATTACCTTTTCTGCTAATGCTTTAGTATTTACCAGGAAGCACCAGAATACTAAAAGTAAAGTAACATTTGAGCAGGGTCAGGGAGCAGACTGCAGACAAACTAGAGGCTTATTTGTAAAAGAGATGAAATGATTTCAGCATAATAAAGCAGAAACATAAGCAAGTATCCACATGTATCTTTCAAATAATGTCCACAGTTAAATGGTCACTATAAGCTGACAAGAAGGGGAATGAAACTATCTTCACATTCTATTAAAACATCAGTCAATATAATGATTGTCTTTTTTAAAAATGACATCATTAGCAATATCCTGTGTCCCAGCCCTCTACAGACACTGATTATAGAACTCAGGTAAACCTACTGCTTCTTTCTACTACGTAGTCTAGAAATAAAAACTGAGTCTGAAACCCTGAGTTTCCATCGCTTTTCTGTGGCTTCACTCATCTTTAGACACAGCTCCCCAATATATCCAGCATCTGCATAAGTCACCATTTTTTTTTTTAACAGGGAGAACCTAAGCTGAGAAATCTCCACAAAACGAGCAGATAGGTGAACACTGTAACTTCTTTCCATAAAACCCTCTCAAAAGCGGAGAGTTTACTATTGTATAAATAGCTTACCAAATAACAATCTTTCTTCACAAATGTACTATAAACACATACAGGGCAGTAGGATTCCAAGTAAAATCTTTTAAAAGTCTTACAAAAGAAAACAGGCTACTGGAACCATAATTTGCTATTTTCTTCTAATATGGGGACAAGCAGTGCTTTCATTCTTGGACATGACAAAAGCCAGAAAACTTTCTTAAGAGGATGGGACCAGAAGGGAGTATGTGAATAGACTATGATCAGATCAGTTCCTAGCATCAGAAGCTATAGGAGAGGCTGGCAAATAATCTTTATAGAAAAAGAAGCATTTTTTAAATTATATCTTTCCAAAAGTTTGCACGTTCACTACAACCCACCTACTATCAAGTAAAGCAAGACAAAAAAGTGGTAGCGGCAGTTACTCCTAAAAACCATGTCTACTCTCAGAGAGGGAATCTATAAGTTTTTGAAAATCCCCCCAATCATGCAAGATTAAGTTAGATGAAGATTTGTGCCCTTTCCTTAGTTTGTAATGAACCAGCAATTTTACACATCATCGCAAGTTAATAAGGGAATAAACAATAATACTGGCTCTCTTGATTTCTCAGATGTGTCTGTGGAAAGAACATGACAAAAGCACTAATGCTCAATTAGGAAAACTTCATCAGAATCTCCAGGGGAAAGAAATGGAGTGTGGGGGAGTTGTGTGTATAATCCAAAGGAAGATTTACCACTAACCCTAAACAATCTATCAAAAAGAACAAACAACAGCCATGTCCCAGAAAACCTGGAAAAAAGATAAAATCAGAAAGGCTGCTTGAGTATGCTTTATCACTCAAAGAAAAAGAGGGAGGTGAAAGACAACTGACACCACTGCATACACGTGTATAGATCAAAAAGATAGAACAGAGAGACCAGAATGAAA
Source organism: Talpa occidentalis (assembly GCF_014898055.3). NCBI lineage: Eukaryota > Metazoa > Chordata > Mammalia > Eulipotyphla > Talpidae > Talpa > Talpa occidentalis. The sequence goes on along the minus strand of NW_023601653.1, from coordinate 62,259,216 downwards.
ACTACTTTTAAGATCAACTGCACTAACAGAATACAAACTGTTTAATCAATATTACATGTTGTTATATAATGCATATTCATTTTTACTCTTAAACACTGTCACCCCAAACCTTTGTAAATTTTAGTTTCTCAACCTGAATTCCTCCTGAACCGTGTGTGATTTTGAATAAATTTATCTGAAGTGCTGAAAGTGACCTGAACATGAAGTACAAAAGTCCCAGTACGAAGCAAATGCTTAGTTTTCAACCTAATCAATCACAGAAAGCTGAGATAAGACCAAACATGGCATATAAAAACTCCTTACAAAACAATAAATCCAGTGCTTTTTCTCTGTAAGAAACGTGCTTATACTCTAATCAGTCATACTGAACTATAAAAAAAGACAAAATTCTCACAAAATATTAAATCAAGTAAATTATGTATTCTTCCCTTATGCAGAGACAATAATTCTTCTAAGGCACATGACCTTTAAATTGTTTTCCTAAGAGTTGTAATGCCTATACACTCATGTACAGTGCACAGCTGACAAACTACACACATTTGTGAATGCGCTGGCAACAGGGGTGCAATCAGTACTTACGTCAACCCAAGTGAAGCTAATAGCCTGTCCGAAACGTGAACCCATAACCTTGGTCTCATTAGCACTGCACTCCAGCTGTTAAAAATTCACATACTAACTTGGATTCAATTGGGGGTGAGTGGGGGGGGTGGAGGGAGTAGGCAATAAAACACAAAAAACAGGGAAGAAATTTATATAGTCAAGACTATACAAAAATTTCTATTAATGGAAAACAGCTGCAAGAATAAGAGATTCAGTATTTAAATGTGGCAGAATACTAATGGGCTTCTCTTATTCCAAGTTTCCATTCTGAAAGAAAGGCCCTTTAATACATTATTCCCTCAGGCACTCCCAAAATCACCTTTCTAAAATAAATGCTCCAGAATTCATATTATCTATTTATTAGATTAATTCTGTGGTTTTGAAAAGCCGTTTAAACCCATTCCTTCTCTAAAAATTCATGGAATCCCTCTCACCCACCCCCCAGGAAAAACTGCAATTGAAACAGTTTTCAGTATATGGTCCATAAGGCTTCTAGCACAGTCTAATTCAATGTTGGAAAATTTAGACTTCGTACTCAATATCAAAGATGTATGTCAAAAAAAGCACTGATAAAATATTTACCACTAGTTGTTTCCACCAGAATATATTCTAATTGTAACAACAATCAAAATGATTTGATTTGGTAAATATTTCTTCCCAAGCTTGGGTTAATTTAATCTTTCTCCTACATATCTCGTGAATAAATTGAAAAATTGTTTCATATGATATAAAGTTTATACCAAAACATATGCAATGTTATAAACCAATGTTACCTCAACTGAAAAATTAAATGAAAAGATGATTTTTTTTAAAGATTTATTTATTTATGCATACAAGAGCTGGGGTGGAAGCCATAGGTGGGGGTGGGGGGGCCAGTAAGAGGATTCACCAGAGACAAAGTGGAGAGCAGAACAGGCAGATCCACTGAAATACACTGCTAAGGAGAGCAGCGGGCAAGTCAGGAGAGGTCTGCTGCGCCATGTGGGTTAGAATTTTTTATATAAAGTTTTTGCATGTAATATTCTTAATAATCTAGGCCATCACCTACCCCAAAACCAGTAACAACAAAAAAAGTTACATATACATATATATATACATGTATGGGCTTTGTTGGTTTTGTTTTCCTGACATGACCAGATAGCTCTTTCAGGATAGATTTTATGTAGTATTTGGTTCGTGCAGAAACTGCCCTAGGAAATTCAGGCAATGGTTTTACCCAAACTAGAAATTTCATTCGCAAAGCTTTTAAGAACAGAAATAGATAAACAACTATCTCTCATGACAATATAACTCAGAAGTCCTACAGTTAGATGAAAGAAAATACCTAATTAGCAGAATGCTAAAGGTTGAGTAAAATTTCTGTAAAAGATGTCTCCTGGCAACCTAGACAATTTAAGAGGCAAGAAAATCTGCATGAATTTGCCATCAATCAAAAAACATTATAAAACTGATTTTAAAATGAAAAAGCAAGAAACAAACCTCAATTTTGTCTGTCTTGGCATCTCCCCAGTATATTTTGCCTTCATCATAATCCAAGGCTAAACCATTTGGCCAACCAAGAGAAGTGTTAACCAACACTACTCGGTCAGAACCATCCAGAGCTGCTCGCTCAATTTTCGGAATTTCTCCCCAGTCAGTCCAATACATGTACCTATAAAGTATACAGAAAATGAGCTAAAAACAGATAATAAATTCTAACTTTCAGATGTCCAAAAAGTGAGATCCACCCCTCATATAACATTGGTATCATCAGTTAATACCATCAGACTTAAATATTAAATAGACCAGGAATATATGACATTTATAAGTATATAAACAAAGGAAATTTTCAGATCAGTGTTATCTAGAACTGATAATGAAAATACCTTCCAATAACAAGATCTATTTTTTAATTGCGTTTTTTCAAAATATTTTGTGCTAAACTAAATCAAAACTAAGCCCAGAAATAGGACTACAAAATTAAGCATACTAAAGGGGAAGGAAAAGTAAAGATAGGAACAAAGGGTGGGAGGCAACCCTAATAGTCTAGGGTAAATGACTATGGGTGCTTTGAAGGTGGGGGTGGTATGGTAATACACATCTGAGGAGGGGTGAACCTATTCCCCTAAATCATATACAGTATTGTAAACCCATGTTACCTTAACAAAGGAAATGTATATAGAAGTAAACCAAATATTAAAAAAAAATATTTAGTGCTCCTTGAATAGACCTCTAATTTTCTAGCTGGTGTGTGATCTGACACAAAAGGTTATCCCAGTAGTAATACACATGTAGTAAACTTAATTCCCAAACTAACTCATTCTTCCTACAGTACTAAATGATTCTTTTACGATCCTGGGAGTTTAAGTGACTCTAAGGCATCCATATACACAATATTGTAAGAATATGTCACTGCTCACTCTCAGACTAAATCTCAAGAGTAACAAATAACATTCAGGAGTACTCAGAAAGTTAGGAGTAAAACTGCTTGATCTGATAGATTTTGGAAATTGAGTCATACGTATTTTTGGAGAAATAAAAAGTAAGACTTATTCTTTGTCATATCAATCTAAAAACACTGAAAATGGGACAAAATTCAATCTAGGAAAAGAGAAAGAATTCCGAAAACAATTTCTTCCTACATTTTTCATGGTAATGATGCAACCTCAGCAAAATCTGCAGCCAACACCCAAAAAGAGCAAACATGAACTTAATTTAGGGGGGAAAACAAGGATTCAAAACATTTCAGGAAAAAAAATCTAGCAATTCTGCAACTTGAGATTTTATTCCAATCACTATATTCTAAAATGAACAGATATTAAAGAGCTGTTTACTGGAAACCAACATATACTCCATATTGTTTTTTGTCAATGTTTTTAGAGATCTGCAGAAAACAGAAACACCAGGTAAAAGTTTCTATCAAAGAACATCTTACCCAACCATGGGATCTAACACAATAGCCCGGGGTTCCTCTAAGTCCTCTGAAATCAAGATCTTCCTCATGGTCCCATTGAGCCTTGTCACTTCAATTCGATCAGTGCCAGTATCTGTCCAATAAAGATTTCGGGCAACCCAGTCAACAGCAATACCATCAGGATGCGCAATTTGAGCAGTGACTACAAATTGACTGCCAGATCCATCTATGAATGAGCGGCGTATGGCCCTCACTTCATCATCAGTCCAGTAGATATAGCCTTCCACAGGATCATAATCGATGGCAATAGCATGACGGATATCTTCTAACTGCAGAACAATGTCTGTGAAGTCTGGTGTATCCAAAGAAATGCGTCTCAAGTCTGTCCTTCGGGCTAAGAGCAGTAATTCAGTGGCGCCTAGATCAGAGTTAAATAAATGAAGAAAGAAATGAAAGAGGCAAACTTAGACACTCTAGTTAAATAATTCTTAGGGTAATAGAAAAGCAAGTGAGTATAAAAGGATAATGGGGTCTATTTATGGAGGATATAGAAAGCAACACAGTAAGATAGGCTAAGTCTACCATGAGGTCAAAGTCTATAAAGGCTGTACTCTACAAATTAAGTTTTGATTCACTGTCTAGTTTCATTCATTATACAGCCCCTGGAATTAATAACAGCTAACTAAAGTTATAATTAATAATAACTAAGTAATGACTAAGAAGCTAAGTAGATGAATATTAAAAGAGGAAGGAGGCTATATAGATCCTTTGTTCAAGAAGTATGTTTACAAAGGTAAAAAAATCTAGGACAAGTATCTGTGAGTCTGAAATGTTCTAAAATTGTATTGTGATGGTTGCACAATTCTAAGTTTACTAAAAAATATTGAATTATACACCTGAAATAGCAGAATTTTATGGTATATAAAGTTGTTTAAACAAAAAGAATTATAAGGCAATGCCTGATAGAATTAAGGACAAACAAGGCTATGGAAAAGGAAGCAGCAGCAGCAGCAGAGAGGGAATCAGATAAATGTAACACACTGGTTAAAGACTAAGAGCTATGGATCCAATAGAACTGAATTCAAGTGTCTATAATTACTTGGGAAAAACACTTCTAAGTTTAGTTTCATCATCTATATGTAAGGTTGCTGGGAGGACTAAAGGAAAGATGTAAAACTCAGGAATGTACTCAACACATAAGTACTAAATAAATATTAGCAAACATATTAGAAAATAAAGATTTTTTTTTATTTCACTGAGTTTTAAACCAGTCTACATTTTAACCCAAATTAATATTCAAAAAACATAACTGAGAATGAGGATCTAAAGTTCAATTTTCATTTTAATTTTTAATGTTCAGGTAAAACACTAGCAAAAAAAATCATCTAACTATGAAAGTTAGTAAAAGAGAAAAAAATTGAAACCCAAATAAGCTTAAAAAAACAAAACAAAACAAAAAAAAAAAAACCTCTCAATCAAAGAAAAGAGTCCAAAGGAAAATACTGGCATATAAGAACTTCAAGCATGGAATTAAGAGTTTACTAAAATGAGAAATGAAATGCTTAACATCAATTTTTTGACTAATTATAAATGAAGTCTATCCTGAAAAAAATATAGCCCTAAATGCCACAGCAGACAGCAGGCAAGAATAATTTTACAACTCACTGCCCCTTGTAACTAAATCAAAAAAAGCCAGCCCAAAATCTTGCATAGAAATCTTCAAAAGTGAAGTTGTTAATTTGAGCAAGGTGATCAAAACAGAATAGCTAACTTAAGGTTATACTATAATCTACATGTATCTGAAATTCAAAATATTCATTTGCACGTGTTCATTTGCACTGCTGGGAGGAAGTAGATAGGCCAAGACTGCTAAAATAAATGCTCTGGTTTAAAGTTAGCCTACATTTTTAAACAAAAAAACAACATTACAAAAACCTTTTGTTTTAAATTGAAACCAAATTATTGTTCACCATGGAAACTGCCTGACAAGAGTCAGCCAGCTTCACCTCTGACTATAAGGATAATCTATCAATGTCAAGTCATGACAAATATCCTGTACGCAGACTCAATTCCATCTCTCTGACTCCCTGACCTCCTTGTCAGGAACCCTCTAACCCACTTCAAAATAAAGGCTTCTGCTTTTCAGAGTTAGATAAAGAAGCCACTGCTAAATATAACAATTTTCTTACCAGGTCTTGCTGGTGGCTAGAAAGCCAGATGGCGATCCATAGGGGAAAGAATGAAGAGTAACATTCTCATTAAGAAGAAAAAGGGAAACTGGTGTTCTCCCAAACCAAAAATCCCCTGAAATGTCCTAAATCAGTATACCTCCCTATACAGAATTAAGAGAGTAAGGACAAGGAGTAGTGAGGTTGTTAAGTATGGAAAGACATTCTTTAAACAACACCATGTGAATTTTTTCCTTCTTCTGAAAGCAATTCTTTGTTATTACAAGGCAATTAAAAGTATCATTCAATCATTTTCTTAGAAAATATATGTATCCCATGATAAGGACTATAGTTACAAGGTTAATATACATCTTTTCCTTGCACAGAGGTTCCTTATTTACAAGTGCTATCTACTGTTAAAAATATATTCCTTACAAGGAGTAATACTTACCTCCTTAAAAATTAATTGTACCAATGACTATAAGATACTAATGACTATGGGATTTGAAAAAAGAAAGTAGGTGTAGGGTAAAGAAAATATCAGGCTTTTCTACCCTTCCGCCATCAGGATAGATGATGGATCCTTGCCCTGAATGCATGCCTGATGGCGGGCACCTGGAATAGGGTGTGGGCATAGGTAGATGGGATTCAGCTAAGACTGTGCTTTTAAGGGCGGCGTCACGGGGGGGACACCAGCAGCAGCAGCTGTAGAAGCCGAAGCAGAAGCCGAAAGAGAAGCTGAGAAGCAGCAGAACGAACGCTAGAGAGCCCAGATAGAGTAAAGACTTGCTGGGGCTGGGAGGCTGGCAGCCAGCACCCCTCCCTGC